>NC_090931.1:1266808681-1267433681 GCF_040938575.1 Ambystoma mexicanum | reverse complement strand
AAGGAAGAGGGTGAAATGGTATTTATGATGAATGTAGATATATGGCTAAGAGTAACATACAAACAAGTGGCACAGAAGATTGCAATGGCACTTGAAGCACCCACATCCACCCCAGTTCCCTTTTTTGAGGAGGATATGGCAAAAGTTCCAATATCATTGTGGACTACTAGTCCCTATGACGTGGGGTGCATAAAAATTATTGGGGGAGTAAGAATAAAACTGAAAACAGGTGCAATACTCCCTAGAGTGAAGCAATACCCACTATCGAAAGAGGCAGATGAGAGCGTATATGAAACAATAACGGCCCTTATAAATAATGGCATATTGCTACCCTCAGAATCACCATGTAACACGACCGTATATCCAGTGCGCAAAGCTAAAGGAGGGTCTTGGCGTTTCATCCAGGACCTCAGGCCCTTGAACAACATAGTGGAAGCAGATTACCCCATAGCAGCAAACCCGGCCACAATTTTGTGTGGAATTCCAGCAGAGGCCTCACGATTTACAGTGATTGACCTCAAAAATGCCTTTTTCTCAATACCCCTGCATCCAGATTCACAAGATCTGACAAGCTTCACATACAGAAACACAAAATGGAAACACACCAGGTTGCCACAAGGGTACTGCGAGTCACCCTCAATTTTCAACAGAGTAATACAGATGGACTTGGGAAACATTGAATCGGAAAGTACAGTGTTGCAATATGTTGATGATATAATCATTTGCAGCACAAGTGAAAAAAGGTGCAGGTAGGACTCATTGAAGATGCTGACAATATTGGCTGAAAAGGGTTACAAGGTAGACAAAGAAAAGTTACAGTACTGTCAGGAACAGGTATTATACATTGGTCAGCTGATATCCCAACACGGAAGAAAGATTGCACCACAAAGAGCACAAGCTATATCAAACACGCCATTGCCACAAACAGTGAGGGAGCTGCAGCAGTTCCTGGGATTGTGCAACTACTGTAGAGCATGGGTATTTAATTACAGCTCATACATAGGACACCTACTTGAAGCATTGAGAGAAGCTAACAAAGGGGAGAAAAAATTGGGGTGGACAATGGAAATGAAAGAGGCCTTTGACGAATTGAAACACGCAATATCAACTGCTCCAGTACTGGCCACCCCAGATTATGAACGACAATTCTTTATATTTTCACATTGCGACTCAGCAGTAATGAAAGCAGTGTTGGCTTAAAAAACAAGCATGGGATACAAGCCAGTAGCATTTTACAGCGGTCACCTGGACCCTGTTATGTTAGGTCATTTCCCTTGTGAACAAGGCCTCGCCGCAGCTGCCTTCATGGTAGAGAAATCATCATCTATTACAATGGGGTGCCCAACCACACTACTTGTGGAGCATGCACTATTTGCAGTATTGAACAAGCCTAAGTCCACTCTAACCACGCAGACGACCTCAGGTTATGAGATCATCTTATCTAGACCAGAACTATCCATTGTTAGATGCAGCACAGTTAATCCTGCAAGGTTTATATTGGAAGTAATTGAGGAAGGTGACTATGCTCATGATTGTACGCAGACTACTGAAATGTACTCATGTACTAGAAAAGTTGAAGAGGATGCGCTAAATGGAGGAGAGCTGTTGTTCATTGATTGGTCGTTGACAATAGACCAGAGTAATGGGATAAGGAGAACTGGGGCAGCAGTTGTAAAAATGACAGAGGACTTGGTGTGTGTGGCGGTTAAATGTGTACAGTTACCACAACATTACTCTGCTCAAGCAGCAGAATTGGTTGCACTGATCTTGGCGTTGAAGGAAAGCTTTGACAAAAGAGTTACTATATATTCTGATAGCGCATATGTCACGTCTACTGTCCACTCGGGATTGACAAAATGGCGGAGAAGAGGGTTTAGGAGAGCTGACGGCACCCCAGTGCAACATGCTCTCTTATTAGCCGAGTTAATTGAAGTAATAAATAATCCCCAAGAACTAGCTTTGGTTAAATGTCCTGCACACACTAATGGAGAAGATCATGTCTCAAAAGGGAATGAAGCAGCGGACGCACATGCAAAGTATGCTGCTTACTTTGGTGAGATCTGGAACCCACCAGAGTCAGAGAGAGGGAGAGGGAGGGGGATAGCTAAAGAGATGTTGATGAAAGAAGGGTACACCCACCTCCCAGCCACACAAATAATGGAGTTACAAGCGGCTGCACCAATGGCAGAAAAAGAAATATGGGTAAAAAGAGGATGTACAATGTCACCAACTGACGCACTATGGCATCATGGTAACACTGGAAAGATGGTAATGCCATTGGCACTATTGAACACCGCCCTGAGCCAACTCCATCACCCAGCTCATACAGGCAAGGAAGTTATTGCAGCACGAATTAGGGAAGACTGGTTCTGCCCCGAGTTAAATTCTCATGTGACAAATTTTATCAGCAATTGCCTCACATGTCAACAGTTTACGGACGGTCACACGCTGCAAGTGATAAAAGATACTATACCCCGGCCAGAGGGACCCTTCCTGCACATTAATATTGATTACGTTGATATGATCAACGTATGTCAAGGAAATAGGTATATGATTGTAGTGGTATGCCCATTATCCAGGTGGATTGAGGCAGGACCCTGCTCACATCCCGATGCATTCAGAGCAGCTAAATTTCTAGTGAGGGAGGTTTTCCCCAGGTGGGGAGTGTGCGAGGTACTGCGGTCAGATAACGGCCCGCATTTCGCTAATGAAATGTTTCAGCACATCACATCCTTACTGAACATCAAGCATAAATTTGCGTGTGCATATCACCCACAGGCCAACGGTATATGTGAACGCCTGAATGGCCTATTGAAGGAGGCAATCGCAAAGATACAGCAAACAACAAAGAAGAGTTGGTTGTATTGCCTTCCGCTAGCTCTATTTGAGCTAAGGAATAGACCAGACTCCGATCACCACCTCACTCCTCACGCCAACATCAAGAGCATTCACAGACTATGAAAACACTGCAACTGTTCTTGGTGATGAAATGTACCAATATGTGTCTTCTTTGATTACTAGTGTAGTGTTTGTGTCTCAACAGCTCGAGCGCACGCGGGGCGGGTCTAAGAGTTATCAACAAGAAGACGCGGACAAAGAATTGGAAAAGGAAAAACTGTGCAAAATTGCTAAAGGTGACCACGTGCTACTCTGCAATTTCAATAGAAAGTGGAACAGCCCACGCTTCACTGGTCCCCACCTGGTAGAGGAGGTATCTACGAGAGCAGTAAAGTTGCAGGATAAGCGTGCTTGGAACCACCTACACGACGTGAAGATCTGCAAACTCCAGACCCGCCCTAGCGTCACCGACAGGGCCATTGGAAGAGCAGCGACAGCGTCACCTACGGAGAAAGAGACATCTACCACAGCTGACGACATCAGTGTCTCCATACCCTGTCACCGCCCAGAATCCCCAGAGACAAGTACTGAAATAGAAACTGGTAATTTGCATACCGCCCACCCCATGGTCACACGATCAAAGAGTAAAGAGACTTCCGCCAGTTGAGCCCCAAACCCTTTGCCCACAAACCCCCGGCCCACTACAGCAAAGACAAGCCACCACCCAATTGAAGGACATTGTTTTGCACATATACACATGTAAACACTTGTATGTTTTCTTTTTCTTTCTCGCACATGCAGGTACCGTGTATTATTGTATTGCTAAGAAAATAGGTAACTAACAGCGTACATTGCCCAGGAGTAGATGCTACCCTCAGACGATAATTACCCTGAAGCCCTATCACACCAATTTGTATATCACATAAAAAGGCCAAAGTACCTAAAAAGAAGAAGGGTACGTGTTTACTACACCGCATTTATCTTGGCCATAGAACAATCAATGCCCCATCTTCACCAGCACTTACCTGCTTTAAGAGACAGATTGCTTAGATTGGCGTGGGAGCAGCTCTTCGCCTGGGCACTGAACGACTACTTGATAGAGGAGGGCTTGATAACGACAACTAACAATAGTAACAAGCATATTAAGAATTTTCAGGCAACTTTAACGTCGAAAGAATAAGCTGCCGGACTGCAGCAAGGTAAGAGTAAATGCCGGTGAGACTAGCTTTTTTTTAAAAATGATAGGGGATTTGGTGGTCACTGGTTTTTTGGCTGCCTCTGTATGGCAGAAAAGTTATGCTATCAATATTTTGGCTGCACCCAAACCTAATGTACCCCCACCCACGGCTGCAACAGGTGTTACGTCAGGTGGTACTAGCAACCCTCCACATAAGGGAAATAGAGTTAAACGCAGCACATACTCAGATAATAAAGGCATTGATAATTACATAACAGATTCAGCACACGTCTCGAACAATATGTGGTACCAGCACATGACCCAAATAGGTAAGCAGACAACAGAAGACAGCTGCTATGTCTGCTCATTGATCCCATACGCCATGAGCGCTTCTCGAACATTCGTTGTCACAGAAATAGATGAAAAGATGGCACGATGTATAATATACCTGGCCCTATTCCAAACGAGAGGGCGATTTCAAGGGACGGTAGTGAGACTGGTGTGGAAAACGCGAGACACATATCCATACGAAAACAACTTCCTCAAGTCATATTTGAGTTACCACAGGAGCAGTTTGCATGCTGAAGCATTTAGATACATGACAAGTGGTCCTGAAAAGGGAGAAACGAAGAAAGTAACACTACAATACCTACCATGTGACTGGTACGCCACCGAAGTTCATGGCACACAAGGCTGTTGGGAAAGACCACTGGTAACAATAACGGGGAAGGTATACATGAACAATAAATGGGACATAGGAATGGTTGGCAGCAATATGGTAACAAGAGAAAATATCACCACCATTTATGAACACAATAACAGATGTTGGACGATTTGGGGCAAGTACATACCCATGCTGACATGGATGGAGAAGGATGAAGACCCAATGAGCATACTACCGCTGTCTGCACCTAAGCTATGCTACCAACATAGAGGAGAAGTGGACTTGGGATTCAACACCAACTGTGCCTGCGTGTTAGAGCTACCAGAGGGGGGAGCAGGAGCAGCAGTATTAATGGACCACTACTGGGCCAGCGGAAACAAGGCATACCACACACTGCCCCCTCTCTGGAATGGTATATGCACAATGGTGCACATTAATGTACCATCACTAGTGGTGCCCCAGAAACATGTGAACATGGCGAACTTCCCCAAAATGGATGAAGGAAACAAGAGGAAGAAGAGATCGGTACAATCTCAGAGGGGATCAGACAATGAAAACAACAACAATAATGTCCTGAATAGAAAAAAGAGACAAGAAGAACCACTGACAGGAAATTACCTATGGGGAAGGTCGGAAACAGCACTCACTTCAATCCCACTAGAACACAGACTATTCAGCAGAGCAGCAATGTTTTTCTCGTCATTAATACATCCGGGACTACAAGCTCATGCAAACGCAAAATGGCTCCAGATAACCCGATGGGAGCTGATGATGACAATTAATTCTACAGTAAATGGATTCAATGCAATAAAAGAGGAGCTGCGAGCAGTAAGGATGGTAGCACTACAGAACAGATACGTATTAGATCTTCTTACAGCAATGGAAGGAGGAGTTTGCGCAAAGATAGGACAATCATGCTGCACATTTATTCCTGCTAACGATGCCGACAATGGTACACTCACTGAAGCAGTATCACAACTAGCCCAGATGCACTCCAAAATGATGGAAGAAAGTAAAGGAGTGAAGAAGGATGACAGCTGGTTTTCATTGTTATGGTCATGGATGCCATCATGGCTGTCGGACGGGCTAAAGATTATAGTTGGATGTATAATACTGGCTGGAGCTGCACTGATCATAGTAAGGTTCTGGAAAGCCCGGAAAGCGTGGACTACAGACAAAATGATCGAAATGGTTGGTATGCACCCCTTGATGCCAACCGATGATGGCCAGTACACAGACACAATAATAAAGGAAAGAGAAAAACTGCGCAAACAGATCATCACCAACCACCTGGACCCGCCATCAGTGAAGCTCGAAAACCCAAGAAACCCAAGAAGCTACATCGGGAAATGGGTATACTGCACACCGGGAGGAAGTTGTGTGTATATGTATTGGTCATTTGAGGACCATGTCAACCACTATGGACACCTGGGAGGAGTAACTAAAATATGGAGAGTAAGAGGAGACAAGGAAAAGGATATGTTTGTGGTCGACGAGGGAGGACTGAAGTGGGAGATTGGGACAAAAGACTCCCCCCGATCTCCTCGCGCCCCTGGCCTAGAGGATCGCGACCAAGACACCCGCCACGAGATGAATTTGCCTACCTACCAGACAACCAAATACCCTGGTACAGGAACATACGGATGTGCCCACCAGCCTGCCCACCACCCTGCCCTGCTCAAGCCGACACCTGCGGCATGGATGAACTCGACTAAACTTCTCAACAGTAAATTAACACATTGTTAGAGATGCCATGACGACCTAGCCAACTGCCAGAACACCCGTGCAACCATACACACCTATGCACCAGGCCCAAGTAGGCCGCAAGCAAGAGCCTACACGAACATTGAACGAGCGAGAGTACAATTGCTGACCCTGCAGAATGAGCCCAGCGAGAACTGACAGCCAAGGGGGCAATGTTGCAACTCGCATGCCACAAGCCGAAGCCAAGGTCACACCTGCAAACTAAGCCAGACACACAGTGGAGAATACAACATTAAATGTGCAGAATTCTGCCCAACCACGGTCTCTCCTCACGTGACCAAGCCGAACCTGACAGGGTGCCAGACCCAGGAGGGAGAAGTCGCCTAGGTCCCACGTTTGAGACACAGGCTGCAACAATGAAATGACCCAATGGACACCTACAGCGGTGGGAATAGTCTGCTCTCAGGCATATGAGCAAATCCACGCATTGTCTGCACAAACACATAGTTACATATTGTTGCAAATGACAGGTACACCGCGAGCTGGGAACAACGATGGTCCCAGGCTGGGGGGCTCGCGAGTGGACCAATCAGAACATGGGGCACTCACCACTGACGCCATTAACATTAGCCAATCATTAGGGGTCTTCGTGTAACAATTTTCATGCATCTAATAGAAGAGACAACCCAAGTATACCACCTGACTGACCCTTAACCACTAACAGCGCTCTCTATACGTATGCTATACTAACCCTACCACTCGAGGAACCAATCCAGAGTGGCGATAGGTTTTTTGCTAACTTTCCCAGGTGACGCAAGTAGCGCGTCATACTGAGGCAAAAAGGGGCCTGCAAGCCCCACGAATTTCGAGAGTCAGGACGGACGTGTACGATCCTAGACCCATCCCTGCCGTTATTCAATAAACAGCAGAATCACCTTGCTTCTTGTGTGTGTCTCATACTCATTTTTTAGGATACGCGGGAGGAGTTGGGGCCTCCCAGCCCGGAGGTCCACGGAAGGCCCAGCCGACCCCGGGAAAAACCCCCCCGACACCTTTTGTGTCATTGTATGCTCTGCCCTAGCAAAAGACTTTGTCTTCTAATAGAAAGACCTGTCGCCTTCCAGGAAGACAGTGACTGCTACCAGTTGACAGAGAAAGTGCCAATGCTTCAAAGGAAAGTATTTACAAGACCAAAGGTAATCAGAAAAGGGTCGTAATTAACAGGGGCTCTTTGATGTAAGATAGCAGGAGAATTGGCAGAGGTAGGATAGCGAGGAGAGGAGCATCTGTCCAAAAATAGGTCTCACATCTTGGATTCTCCCACAGCTCCCAAACATCGTGTTTCTACAGACAATACACTATAGGTATGATGTCACCCGGCACAATATTCTGCAACATCAGCAAGAAGAAGAAGAACTTTGTATCTAGCAACCTGCTCAATGAAGGTGACAAGACCCTCCAACTGGCCTCTATAAAACTTTCTAGCTGGGAAGTGCAGAACAAAGTACTTACCTTTTCGTTGGAGACCCTAGATGGGCCTTCATCTTCGATCCCACCCTCTCCTTCTCTCCTCACATCACAGACCTCTCTAAGAAACCTCACTACCAGCTGCACCTCCGCAGAGGTATTCTTAATTTCCTCGCTTTCCCACAGACGCTCACTGTCTCCAGAGCCCTGGTTCTCTCTAGGCTGGAATACTGCAACAGCCTCTTTCTAGATTTTCATGCCTCTACTCTTTGCCAACTGCAACTAATCCAGAACAGGGCTGCAAGACTTGTCCTTGGCCTCAAGCCCAGGGATCGTATTGTTACAAATATGCCTGAAGCTACCTTAACTTGAGATAGGATAATCAGTGGAGTTCACTAACCTGGGCAGCGGGCAGACTCCATAAACAGCAACACCGCAGAATGTAAAGGCTTCCCGGGACACCCCATTCCCTCCCAGCTGATTAGTAATCTCAGCCGCGGAGGAAACACAGTCCCCAGGGAAAACCCTCCGGGGAAGAAAAACCCTGAGTAGCGGTGAAAGCGGATCAGGTCAGCAGTCGGCTTCTGGGAGGAATCTGCCAGGCTTCCTTCAAGGAGTTAGGTGCGGGCGAGACTGGCCCTGGATGAGAGAAATAAGAGGTGAGTCTTCGTCCATAGAAGGTAGTCTGAAGCTTAGATCGGAAAGTTATGACCCAACTTACTCAGGGTTCGGAGTTTAATTGCATTCTGTATGCTCAGCAGAGTCTTCCAAAAGGGAGTGAGTCCTAAAGGGATAGAAAGACCGTTTCCGGAGACCAGAAGCGGAGATCAGTGTAACCGCCAAGATTAGGGAAGAAATTAGATGAAGTTAGAGATAAATGCCCGGGAACTCACTTTTCGGGCCGGCATAGGGACCTAACGGATGGGACAGATGGGTGATGGGCAGACTGATGAAAGGAGAGGCTCTAAGGGGAGAAAGGACAGAAGGATCAGAAATTATTATACGTTCAGAATGCAAAGAATAGTAGAATGGGGATATGAGCAATATTCCCTAGGAACGAACTTACGAAGCGCCGTGCTGGAGAGTAGCGACGCACTTGCTGAACTTCCTGGTCGAACTATATGGAGTCACATGATCGTTGCGGTACGAACGTATAGAACGTGCAACCTCTGCACCGTTGCCCGCACAGACGGATTCAGAGGCGTCAGCCATCTTGGATGAGTAAGGTTGGAGCACATTATAAACACGATGTTGTCGCCAGAACGACCATCGGTGCAAGGGTGTAACACGTATCTCTCCAGCCCTGAAATCTCTCCATTGCTCCCGGTGGCTGGATCAAGTACAAGACCCTCTGCAATGTCCACAAGGCTTTCCTGGGCCAGGGACCACACTATATCCAACTCTCTCTTGCTGAGCACTTTCCTTCATGAGCCCTCTGCTCATCCACCTCCAACTCTCTGAGGGTCAGACGCTTCTCGAGGCAGAGAATGGGGGGGTAGATCTCTCTCCTCAGCTGGCGCCTCCCTCTGGAACAGCCTCCCTGCCTCTCTCAAACTTGAGGAGGCCAACCTAAAGTTCCGGAAGCAACTGAAAACCTTCCATTTCGTTTCTACTTTCTCTCTCTCTCTACCCTGCTAATGTTCTTGTATGGTGCACTCACTGGTTACCTTGCCTCACTCTGAACCTTATGGGAACCAGGCTCCTTCTTTCACGACCAGTAGCCCCATGCACTCTGGGGCTACCATGCACTTGGGACTGTATCTGCAACCCTACAGTCCCCTGCCTCCTTGCACTTACTTAGAGCCAGCCACCCAGCGGCACTTTCTTGAGCTTTGCTTATTGCGCTCTCCCCTTCCCTCCCCCTGGTACTTCTCCTCTACCTTCCCCTTGCACAATCTGAATGACACAAGGACTAGTAAGATCGTTTGTTTTGTTCCCCTTTGTCTTCCCCTTCCTTGTCTTGTTGCACTTAGAAACACTTGTGTACAGGGGCACTATAAATGACATCATATCATATCACTAGTAATAAGAGCCAAGAACCAGCTCTGGGCATTTTGTACCTGCTTTGATCTGCTTCTGATCATTATCAACCAAATCAATTCCCTTTGAACCACTGCAAGCAAATGGTGCTGCCTTTGACACTCACCGCTTTTGATCTCCCTTGACCTAATGGAATATATGCACCTACCCGTCACAACAAGTCTTGACCTACTCAAAGCAATTGTCTCAATCTGTCTTCACACTGACTCGGCATAGATTAAGCCAGAGACATGCTCATATTGATGTGAATCATCCGGCTGTGAGCAATTGCCTCAATCGGTCTAGACGCTGACTCAACCTAATGGAAGCCATCGACACGCCTGCCTCAACACGTCTTGTCCCACAGGAAGTAATGGTCTTAATCTAACTCAATGCCGACATTACCTGCAGGATGCAAACGTCACAACCTGTCTTGATGCTGATTTTCGCCCACTGCAGGGCAAATCAGCATCAATGCCATAAAAGCATTTTAAAGCTGAGCTTGAACCCTTTGACCCCCTAAGTGCAAGCATTAAAGGTATTCGAAGTAGATTTGTCCCCCTAGCCTGCCTTAAAAAAGCCCTGTTGACTAAGATCCCACTCTCCTGCCTTAATAAAGGCATTTTAAGTGAACTTGACAGTGCTTCTGAAATGATCACCTTTGCAACCCTGTCTTCAGACCCATAATGACCCCTTCATTACAACGTCTAACCATGCTATCTTCCCTTACAGGATTGGGTTATAGGGTTTTGAATTAGCATGTTTGAATTTTTAGTTTAAAGTATCCTGTTTTTATATAATATTTGCTGGACACATTTCTTCTCTTGGTTCCACAGTACTATTGTTGCTCAGCCTGCTTCTGTGCTAGCTCACATCCCTCAGGAAGTGTATTGCCTGCTACCTTAAAGAGGCAAATTAGTTATACCTGCTATGCTGTTCCTGTGTCACCTTAATGGCTGAGATAACTGCTGGGTTAATAGTAGTGTGGGGGTGAGTAGGAGCTTCATCCACTAATCATCCCTGTATTCCTACAGAGCAGTAGTCACATCGTCACAAATGTCGGTGAGAAACCTTGCACTGTCTTGTTTTTAAGGTGGTTTGCATGGCAGCCAATTGGTGTGGTACTGATAGTATGGCTATGCTCTCATCGCTGTGTAAAGGACAAAGGGGGTTCTATTGAAAACACTTTTTCCGACACGATCCTCCTCCCTCAACAAATAAAGATACATTGAACGTGCTCAGATATGCAAAAGGCACTTGAGTTCTGATAAACCCAATGGCTTTTGCTGTTCTGAAATTCTATAGCACCGCGGCAGGACACTTAACATAATTCGTTTCATTAGTCATATATTTTTATTTTTATTAAGAATACCAACACACGGCAGAAAACAATTCTTGCTGTGGAAATGTGACTTTCTCAAGAAACCAGGGGAGAGAGAGTGTGGACAAGTCTCGCCTCTTTTGTTTTCCTTTGTTCGGCTCATTTGGCACGTACAGGAATAACATAAGCCTAGTCAACGTTTGCTGCGGGGTTTCCTGGTCATGAGAGGGCTCGTCATCAGCTTCACACATGTGGCTGCGCTGCTGCTGTGCCAGACGAGGGAGGTAAGCCGATCCAGGCAGCAGGGCTGGGGCAGGGGCACACATGGCAAATCATGTGTGAAAAGTGAAAGGTCTTCACAAATGTGATGATACGAAACTCAGTGCGGATTCCCCGAAACTTGACCTGGAAACCTTGCAGAGTGGCTGTGTTCAATATTGCATCCAGATACAGTAACGCACGTTTAGCTGGCCATGAGTGTCCATGCACAGCTTTTTAAAGCGGGTAAACGACTGCACGCAAATGGGAAATGGCAAGCAGAATAATGCATGGTCAGGAAGCATTTTCTATTATGCAATCCGCTACTTCTATAGTGTTTAACTGCCATTTTCATGGCCTTGAAGCGCTTTAAGTTGTCTGGAAGTCCTGCAGATCATACATGATGAACAGTACATTGCATTACACCAGTACAGTGCAATATATGTTTGCTATGACATGCAAACGATTTTCTTTTTCTCACAAAATATAAAAATAAATATACGATGACATTATGTGTGTATTTATTTATTTAATATACTTTCAACCGATGGTTTTGTATATACAATATCAAACATTACAACACTAGTCACATTAGAATCAGATAAACAACATATCATATCATATAAAAAAGTAATAACACAAATTCCAAGAGGAAGATAAAAACGTAAAAAAGGATACGATTCAGTCTTGTTTTTCCATAAATAGGTCCCAACATTGTGACATATTGACATAGTCAAGTACATTATTGTATGATTTTAGGTACGACATTCTAAGGCCATGCATTCAACTAATATATGATGCACTGTTTCAAGTAACAGGTTGCCACAGAGTCGACCCCACATATTGGCACTCAAAACTCCATCGAAAGCACATTGCTGTTCCCAGGTTGTCTTGAGATTAAATTTTATTAACAAATATTGTCGTATTCATTTGGGGGCAGGGTCGGCTGTAATATAGAGTGGTACAGATTGATGGTGGAGCCGATACTCTAAATAGGCCCCGCTGATTTTCAAGTAACCAAATAAATATATATATATTGCTAACCTAGCTATCCTTTAAAAACGTAATCTGAAAATTAAGCAAAACCATTAGGAGGGAAAGAAACTGAAAACATCTCTTCACTCACTCTGTTTGGGTTCTGTCGTTTGGAACTGGTAGACTTTTGGTGAGATCCAAAATGTATCAAAATAGCGAAACGAAATAGGATGCAACAGTGCTGAGCACAAAAACGTGCTGAATTTACTACAGCAGATCAGAACATTAGCCACATGTGAGTAAAAAAAGTTCTGATTTAAAAATGCAAAAATGAAATTGGTCCACTAACAAAGTTAACTATGGGCGCAATTTGATTGAACTTTGTAAACGTTGGGAAATAAGCCTACTCTGTGAAAACTTTTTAACAACAATGAGTTGTTTTTCTGCCTTTTGAATACAATTATGAGTTCAACTTGGTTGTTTTAGCATTCGAAACCCAATCATTGTTAGTATCTGTTAATGTTTTGTTTAATTATTTGAAATGCAACACATACAACTCTGTACTTAAACTGTGTTTTTCGTTTGTCTAAACTTTAGTTGAATTAAATTAAAGCCTAAAGTGGGTTCATCCCTCCTGCGGTTCTGCCACACAATGCAATGGCAGTGAAACACGTGTAGAGGGCAAGTTACTTTGATTTTTGGACCATCAATTAAAACCAAATTCTTTTCAAAACCAAACAAGGAGTCATGTTTTTGTACACTGCAAATGAAAGAGGACTGTGAAATCAAAGGCAGAAACCAACAACAAATTTCAGCGCGCACTAACAAAGGTTCATTCATTTGTTTTAAATATATTTTATCTATATACAACACTCCCTCAGATAGGTGTTTTAAAATCTTCACACATAAAAAAAAACAGTGTGAGAAAGTAGATACGATTCGTGTCTTGTCCTTCCATAAATAGGTCCCAACATTGTGACATATTGACATAGTCAAGTACATTATTGTATGATTTTAGGTACTACATTCTAAGGCCATGCATGCTTTCACATTCAACTAATATATGATGCACTGTTTCAAGTAACAGGTTGCCACAGAGTCAACCCCACATATTGGCACTCAGAACTCCATCGAAAGCACATCACTGCTCCCAGGTTGCCTTGAGATTAAATTTTATTAACAAATACTGTCGTATTCATTTGGGGCCACGATAGGCTGTAATATAGAGTGGTCCAGATTGACGATGGAGCTGATACTGTAAATAGGCTCCACTGATTTTCAAAGTTGCCAAATGTACGATATTAGGTTCAACACTCACTTCCTTCGTTTTTTTTTTACTTCCTAAAGTGTGCCTTGTCATGGTATTGGCATATTTATCCCTCCATATTTTATGGGTGCTCATCATCTACCCAAACATTCTATCTACATACAACAATGAGTGCCTTTGAACACTGCCAAGTCTGTAGCATCTTTCCATGAAAGGTATTCCATACCTGACTGATTCATACCATCATCCAAGATGGCCCTGACATTGATTGTATGAAATTCTATACTCAGTTTCCAGCCCTATGCCCCTAGCAGAGATTTGGAGTGATGACGCGCGCGCATCGTGATGACGTCGGATGTTTACATCCAACGTCATCGCGCTGATGTGCACCGATGCCGCGTCTAGGTAATAACAACGGGATGTCCGCGCTCCTTTGCATTCGCGAACTCCTTCCCGGAACACTTACCTGCAACTGAGAGGTAAGAAGCCTAACAAAATATATAAGGTTAGAGGATTTCCTTTGATTTAGCTTCCACATTGTGTGGACAGGATAAGGGTAGACCCAATTTTGCTTTTTACCTACAGGTAACGCCTGCTTTGACAAGCTCACCTTCCCCCACCATTTTGGGTACTGGACTGACCACTGCATACCCTGACCTCACTCGCATGAAGGGGTGAGTGACTCACTTTTTTACCTATACAAGACTCTAATAGTAATAACTGAGAATTACTCAGCCTTGAAGACATTTTGTAAAACTTTAATAAGCAGAATTATGGACCCATATCCTTTCCTATAGAACTCTTCAGCTCCAGCCTCTACCCGGGACCAAATGACTATACTAGAGGGGTCACCCACCCTGATTACTGACTACTCCAGCCGGAGATACACTGAAGGGGCACCAACGAGAGTTAGAGACACATTTGATTTGTAAAAAATTTAAAAATTACAAAGTATTCATGCACATTGCAATTGGAGAACAATAGACTAAAAGTATTCTCTGTGATTTTCTCTCTACAGATTGTCCGGAAGAACCCAGATTATGAAAACATGAAGTTTGAAAGTTATTAACATAGAATATTTTGCTCCTGAAGAAGGGAAAATTACTTCCTGAAACACGTTGAGCTATTTGGAACAGTAGTTAGGCCTCTACTGTACCTAAAATGCATATATTTTGTGATTGAAGACATGACACTATATGATGATCAACAATTGGTGATATTGCTGAATATAGATTGGCATGTATTAATACATTGTATTTTTCCTACTGAAATCAATAACCAAGTGACTGCATGATTATTACCGCTACAGATTAAGAAAGCGTGTAAATGTCTATTACTAAAGTGCAGATTGAGATAACCCTATTTGATGGCTAATTAGCCAGTTACTCTAAGGCAACTCTAAGTTATTCCTCTTTGCTGTGTAAGCAGTTCAGACCAGAAATGGAGTACTGAAACAGATCCTCAAGAGTATTAGAGAAACATTTTGAACAATTGATTGCCACTGGCAATAACCTGAGTGTGCAGGGGACGCGAGTGATCCACAGCCTGTGGACACTTCCTTTTCCTTATCATTTAGTAATGAAACATTTTCATAGGACATTGCTATTCTATTAATAACGTCTGTAGCGATGCCCTTGATCTCAAATTCCATGAGTATATATTCTATTAAGACACTTTGCGGAAGACACAACAATTGCCGCAATATCAATGCCTCTAATCTTTGAATTTGAGGAAGGTATTTGTAACCCCACATTTCCACCCCATACTGTATAGTAGATTTAACTCTGGCATTGTATAGGAGTAGTACTGTCTCAATGAAAAACCTCATGCTTTTACCAATTAAGGCACTAATGACTCTAGTTACCTTAAAAAATTTAGATTTAAGATCAGACCCATGAGATTTCCAATTCAACTGGCATCCGCAAGCAGCCCAAGATAGCTATAGGTGTCTGCTTGCTCAACTCTCTTACCATCCAATGTCCAAACATATTTTTTCTGCTGTACATGATTCATTGCAAAAACCATGATTTTGCTTATCTCATTGTTTACCAACAGATTGTTGTTTTTAGCAAATTCTCCTAGCGCATTCAATAGAGTTCATAGACCATGCGGGTGTGATCTAGTAAAAGCAAGACGTCCGCATAACCCAACCAATTAAAACTATATACACCAACTTTTGCTGGACAACATACAGGACTAGAGATATAGGCCGGGAGATCTGCAAGATAAAGATTAAAAAGTGCTGCAACGACTATGCAGCCCTGTAATATTATGTTTAGCAGATGTTTTTGTTGGGTGTGGGGTGCTGTGTGAGTCGCTATGTCAGTGAATATGAGATTGCTTGCATGAGCAGAGTTTGACATGGGTATGCAAAAACAGCTAACCTTCAAATTACTGATTGCAGTTGACGGCTCCACGTTAGTACACATGCACATTGAATGCACAGAGCCTGCACCTATTAGTAAACATTACATGCATATTTCAAGACTATCTTGCGAATGGTACATGCTTATACAGTATATTACCATGGTCTGGACATACATACATTGCCTTAATAGCCATTACAGATCTTTACCTTGAGTGAGTCAATAATATGATCACACCATGGTTAACCCTTCCTCTCTATGAAGAAAGTACAGATGAACCTCTTTTGTTAATTATGATGAAAACAGAGCAATGTATTCAGGTGGCCTTCTGCTATGTGGATAGGTTTTAGGTATGAGTTGTGGGTGCGGGACCCCTTGAGGCATATGTTTGCAAAATAAATCTACAAGCAGCTTTCTTTCCCACCTTAGAGGTTCTTCAGTAATGCAGCGACTGGTGCTGACTTACCCTTATGCTGCACTGCCTCCACATGCTCTCTGTCAAAACATGGTCCATTTTTGGCAGCTGCGAACTGTTCACAAGACATTCTGTCAGTATAAAAGCAGTCTACTATACTTTTCCTCAAATGTTCCTACCAGATTGGTTCTTTCCTCACTATATCAACCATCACATATTCTAGATCCTTGCGTGTCCAGTCTTCTTTTTACACTTTTCCAGCAAATAGTTATAACTGGTCCTTTAATATCCCCTTTGTATATATGTGTGGGTTTTATAAACCTGCTCTGCAGAGGCAATCCACCCCAGGTTAAGAGAAGGTTGTGGGAGTAGCAGACGAACTGGGAATGGAAGTGAGATCAAGGGGTGGGGGACCTCTGGAGAGGCAGAAGTATGGATGAGTGGAGAGATGTTCTTTGGAAAGTAGGGACTGCAGCTCCCTCCAGAAGTGTGGGATGGTGGGGGTGCAGTCTAAACTGCATTGGTAACTTATACCAGAGACAGGGTGCACAGCAGGAAAATACATGTTCTTTATTTCCAATCTGGGGTGCTGTTACTCCTGGTGGTGCGCTGGCCACCAGAGATGCTGAGTTTCTCATCCAGATATAGGGCCTCATAAGGAGGTTGGTGGTATCCCAGTGGTAATAGCACTGGGGCCCGCCAATGCTAAAAGCATTACTGCTACTTGATCCTGTGCTTTTACGCCGGATCACGAGTAGCGGTAAGGCGGTTAAGCCCCATGGCCACTAGATCCAATGGGGCTGGGAGCACTATTAGCGCCAAAAATGCCCTCTCTGCCAGCGCATTCACCTCCAGCTTAGAGCTGGGGGTGAATGTGTCCTGGCAGGGCCCAACTCTGATTGGGCCATCCTTTAAATGCGGTGGTAATAGCGTTACTGCCGCATTTAAGGGCTACCGTCCAACTCCTGATGAGGATAGTGGTTTTTTTTGTTGTGGCTGCTTCACTGGTGATGCAGGCCATCTTGAACCAATGTATACTTGAAGGGGTAGCAGGTGTAGCTCTTTCAATCTCAGACTCTTTTGTAACCTATATTTCGGAATCTTAATACATCTTAAAATATTTTGTGAGTTTTAGTATTTCACTGTCATTCTGTCCAGTGACATAAAACAAAATGAAGGGGAAGAGGCGCACTGCAAATTGTAGTAGGTGAGCAACTGGGATTCAAGCCACTCAGAGTCTTTCTCCAATATTCGTAATGGTAAATACTTACAAATATCAATAGAAAAAGGCCACACTAATCAAATGTGTTGCCATTATTTGGAACTAATAGGCATGGCTTTGGAACTTCTATTCCAAAACCCATCTAGCGATATAGCATCCTGCATGCAACTGAACATGATTGTCACAGCAAAACATTTCTTTATGATGTGCAATTCAATTGAATGCACCTTAATTATGCAAAGTTTACACTTATGATATAGGGAAAGTCTTTAATGATTGTGTATTCATTATTAATTTACTTATACGTTGTTTTATCAACAAAACAAAAATCAATGCATTTACCAACCACTAATTCACTCTCCAATACACAACATTAATAGAAATTGCTGTGTACGTATCTAAATACAGTCTGACATTTTTCAACATATTGCCACACTTTTGCCACAATTAATGCTGAAGAACAAATGTTACTTTTAAAGAATACATATTTTACTGCTAATAATGGAACAATGCTGTAGAAAAAAACATCTGGCGCCTTATGACATGTCCATGAAATGAGGCAGACGCCATTCCTTGTACATTTAGACCCAGTTTCTAGTGTGCCCAGAAAATGTTGGTATTATGAAAGACCCATCTCATTTACAGGGATTATTCCTTATGAAAATCAGACATTTCAGAATTATTCAGCGAATGTGCCATTAAAGTTTGCATGACAGCAATCCTCTCCTCCCACTGACAGTAAGAGAATGGGATCGTGCAAATATCATAGAAGACAGTGATGGTGAAGCAAATCATCTCCATTCTGCAAATCCCATGCATTGAATGAACTTCCTCCCAAGCATCTCTCCCACTGCCCACAAGTCCTCCTTACACATCATTTATATCTTCCCCATTCATTTTAACAGAAGACACCCCTGTTCTACATAGGCTGATATTGGAGAATAGCCTGGCAAGCTCTTTGTGCACTGTGCAGCGCCCCATCTACCTCTCTCCCCTGGGCATTCCCGATGTCCACCCCCCTGCCTATGGGGTGCTCCATCTCCCCTAACTACTCGTACTGCTACTCTATTACCTGTCCTCCCTCTCACTTGATATCTGGAAGGAAAATGTTTATGATGGGTCTCCTGGCCTCCAACCCATGCCTTCCCATTACTGACACCTATGTCAATGCTTCCTCCAGGGAGACTATCACTGATATCCTCTTTGTCACTCCTTCTCCTGACCTATGACCTATGGACTCCCCGTATGGTTTTTGTCCTTTCCCCTTTCTCCTCTTCACCCATTAACAGGGGCACTAGATGGAAAATATTCTTGGCTTACTTCTCATCCTCCAGGTGCATCATTATTGTCTATCAGAATGGCATTATCATGGCCCAGGGCTCTCAGCCCAACCACTTCCTCATTGATAGTTGTCTCCTGTCTTGTATTAACTTCCTCCCTTCTCCTGCTGCCCCTTCTTCTGCCCTCCCTCTGGCCTCTCTGGCTCCTCTGAGGGCTGCACCCGACTAGGAAAATCTTCAAGGGTGGCAATCAGCTTCACTTAGCTACACTCAACTCATGCTCTGCTGTCAAACACTCCTCTGACATCTGCCACCTACTTGAAGACTTTAACCGTGATGTCCTGGCTCTAACTGAGACGTGGTTCAAGACACTCTTTTCTCCAAGGACTACAAGATCTTCCCCAATCCCAGACCTACCTGGGCTGAGGCCGGTGTGGCTCTGATCTTCCCTAAATGGTTCCTGCTACTATCATTCCACTCAATCCTATACTTCCTTTGAGAGCCTTGTCTGTAGTCTGAGTGTCTCTCCCACACTCTCCCTCACCCCCACCACTATCTTTAGGGCTCCTGGACCCACCCCTCCTTCCTCTCTGAATGGGCTGACTTCTCCTCTCTCCTGTCCTCCTCCACCAAACTTCTCTTCCTTTGGGATTTCAACATTCATCTTGACTCTCCAGATTTGGCCACTCTGCTCTTCTGTGACCTCTGTGACTCTCTCTCACTCACAATACTTCCCTTTTGTCTGACCCACTCTGCCAGAGACATCTTGGATGTGCTCATCTCCACCAACATCGCTCTCTCTAAACCTCTAACTACTCCTCTCTCCTGGTCTGACCACTCTCTCCTTTCCTCCCATCTGGAGCTCGCAGATCCACCGGCAATGCTTCTGCCCGCACTGCCAACCTCCTTCTCCATCATTCCACCGATGAAGCGTGTGTCATTTGCTGCATTTGCTGCCACCTTCATTCCTCCTCAGACTCTTTCCATTACGATATGATATGATAGGTTATTTATAACGTGCTTAATACCCAGAGGTTTCTAAGCACGGACCCGGAGATCAAACCTGTGGTGCTCCGTATCGTCATGCTTCCAATGCAAGCATGTTGCCCCTGGGCTATCCTCCCAAGACATTGACTCTCATACTGACTCAGGACTTGCTGACCTCCATCTCTTCATTTCCAACATGCTGGACATCCTTGCCCTTGCTATGAGAATCTGCATAAAGCCTGCCTCCAAGTGCAACTCTTGCTATGACTCCAACTTGGCTGTTTTGAAACACAAGTGCAGAGCTCCTGAACGGAAATGGTAGGCCTCTGACAAACTGGCCTGCTGTCTGCTCCAAAGACAATATCGTCTCTCCATCCACTCTAAGAAGAGGTCTCATGTCCAAGCCCACATCTCTAGGGCCACCAACAACAATGCAGAACTTTTCAAAGTATGCAAAAAATTGTCAATCCTACTGCATTCTCCTTTTCACCTCTTCCCTCCCAGTCCATCTGCACTGCACTGGCTTCCCACTTCTCCACCGAATATTAGGACATACTGTCCTTACTCTCTTCTATTCCCCCCAAAACCCTTTTCTCTTGCCTTCCTTGGCTCCCCTCCATATCTCTAGCTTACTCTCCTCCTTCTCACCCATTGCACCGGATGAGGTCTTTAAAGTAGAACGCTCTATGAAATTCTCCTCCAAAGAAATGCTCCCCTGCTCTTCCAGAACTATCAAGGACACCATCTCCACTCTCGCCCCTACCTTGGCTGACTTCTCTAACTATTCCTTTGCCAGTGGCTCTTTCCCACAACCCCTCAAGCACTCCTTGTGCACCCTCTCCTAAATAAGCGGGCTGCAGACCCTTCCTGCCCGGGTAACTATCTCCCTATCTCCATTACCCCTTTCCTGGGCAAATGCCTGGAGAAGTTGGTCATCCCCCAAATGACCTACCACACTGAATCTGCTGGCTGTCTCCATGACCACCAGTCTGGCTTCAGAGCATCCACAGACACAGAAACTGCTCTCCTGAACACCCGTGATGACCTGCTCTCAAACCTGGATTCCAACTCTCCCTCTGTTCTGATCTTCTCGATCTTGCCTCTGCCTTTCACACAGTCAATCATACCATCCTCATAAATCGACTCTGTGATACCCTTGGCATCACGGACCGGGCAATGGCTTGGCAAACATCTTTCCTCTCTAATCGACCTTCCCAAGTACAACTGTGCCCTTTCCTTTCCTCCAACTCAGTTTCCACCTGTGCCGTGCCTCAGGGCTCTACCCTATTGCTATGACTCTTCAATATCTACCTTGCCTCACTGGCCCATTTATTATCCACCTCTATTCTCACTTCAGTGCTACCTCCACCTTCTCTCTCATACTTGACTGCTTGACTGCTATTCAGGCTTGGTGTTCTGTTAATGATCTCTGCCTTAATGCCAGTTAGACCAAGATCCTTCTCATTGGAATGCCTGCTCCCGGCTTCCTTAGTACTCTCTGGCTGCCCTCCTTGCCCCCCTCCCTCTTTTGCGGCAAGAAATCTCCAGGTCATCTTTGACTCCTCTCTCCTTCTCCCCTCACATCACGGTACTTGACAAGAAGTCCAACCTTCAGATCCGCCTCCTCCAATGCATTTTACCTTTCATCAGCTTCCCCAGAAGCTCAATGTCTCCAGAGCTCTGGTTCTCTCTAGGATGGACTACTGACACAGCCTCTTCCTCAATCTGCCTCTTTCCTCTCTTTGCCCTCTTCAACTAATCCAGAATAGGGCTGCAAGACTTACCCTTGTCCTAAAGCCCAGGTACTGCATCGCTCCAGCCCTAAAATCTCTCTGGCTCCCGGCGACAGCACAGATCAAATTCAAGTACCACTGCATCATCAACAAGGCTTTCTTGGGCGTGGAAACCAACTACATCCAACATTCTCTCCCTAAATACCTCCCACCAAGTGTCCTTCAGTCCTCTAGCTTCAACTCTATGCTGATCAGACTGTTTGCCAAGCAGACAGTGGAGGCCTCCCTCTGGAACTGCCTCCCTGCCCCTCTCAGACTTGAGCCAGTTCTCCTAAAGATCCGGAAGCGGAAGCCTCTCAAGACTTTAATTTACTCCTCCTCCTTCCCTCTCTCCTCCGGTGCTAATGTTCTCCCTGCCACTGTGTCTGGTGCCAGGTCCCTTATGACTCTTACTGGTGCCAAGCACTCCCTCGATCAGTCTACCCCAGCACACCAATTTCAGCACTCGGGCACTCTGCCCTGGCCAGTCTGAACCTGGTCCACCTCTCCCCTCACTAGCTGTTCCCATACCATACCGCTGGTTTTCCCTTGCACTCGCCTTCCTTTGCTCTTGTCAGCACTTTCCCAGTTCCTGGGCACCCCCTTCCCGCACTTCTCCCCATCCTCCCCTCCCTTACCCCAGAACCTCTGTCCTGTCCTTCACTCTTCCCCCAGCTCTTTTTGTTCACTGCACTTACACGGTCCGAACGTCACAAGGCCTAGTAGGACCATTTATTTTGTTTTTTTTTCCCACTGATGCCCCCCAACATTTTCATCTTGTCGCAACCTGAAAACATTTGTGTATAGGCACCATATAAGGACCAATAAAATACAAATAAATTAAATATGAGGTCAATATGACCCATCAGATTTAACTACGAGAAATAAATCAAAAGACTATGTGGAAATTTCCCTAATATAAGTGTTAATTTATTTTGTTTTCACAAGAACAAACACAATAATTCTAAACTAACCTGAACATTTGGTTTTATGGCAAACAGTTCATTGAGGAATTCCCCACTCCTTTTCAGGATCTCTGGTGTCATTAGTTCAATCTCAAAAACAATACTGTTGTATTTTACCTCCCTTATCTAACTAGAATTAAATCATTTTTATCAGACTCTTCAGACTTAAATCAAGTGTCTCTGTGTGTTATTAAAGTATGTTATAAACTATCAATAGCATGTTTCCATCAATATCATTTTGCTACTTCAACATCCGTTTTAACTGACAGTATTCTAAAAGAATAAGAAGCATTCTAAGAGAACATGTCACTGATATCAAGATTAGTCTGTTGAAAATGTCAAAAGATTGTCTCTGAAATGAGCTTTTCCTTTTTTTATAAAAGAAAAAGGACAAATATTCTTAAACTTGTTAGAAAAATTAAGCAACATTGGATGGATAGTTGTTAATGCAATTAAGGACATAGGAATTTTGATGTATATTATGATTTGAATGTTTGAAGTAAT
This sequence comes from Ambystoma mexicanum, assembly GCF_040938575.1. NCBI lineage: Eukaryota > Metazoa > Chordata > Amphibia > Caudata > Ambystomatidae > Ambystoma > Ambystoma mexicanum. The sequence goes on along the minus strand of NC_090931.1, from coordinate 1,267,410,480 downwards.
ATTATATCATAAACATGTATGATGTTAAGAAATCAAGCGAATTAAACAGAATATGTCCATGTTTGAGTCATTGTCTAACTTTTGGAAAGAGTTGGCCATGGGCCCCTGATGGACAGACAGGAAGATGGAGGGCACGGGGGTTAAGCGCAGACCCTGGCAGTTGAGGAAACCTGAAAAGGAGCAGGGAATAGAAAAACAAAGAGCAGTTTCAATAGGGCAGAGCCTCAAGTGAGCTAAATAGAGGCACTTGACAGAAAGTGCTACATGGCAACCAGGGGGTCAGGTGGAGACCCATACCCTTGGACCACATTGGTTCCAGAAGAGAGAAAATCCCTTAAACAGGGATGTAATTTATGGGTTGCCAGAGGTCTCCTTTGCGACCTGTGTGGTCTCCCTTGCGACCTCTAAAAAAATGTGGCTCTTTACTTCTGGAGTGGCTGGCTTTCTTGTTCAGGGCCCTTAAAAAAGAAGAAAATTAAGAACAGGAGTGCCACAAGTCTAACGCTTTCAGCACTGACCCTGAATAAGAAAGATTAGGAATACCAAATAATGGATCTTTCTGGAATTCTATACAATAATTGATAGACTCATTAAAGGTTTATTTCAGGCACACTTCAGGGGGTGAGTCACTGATTTAGTCTGTTCATAAACGCCGCAACTCAGCCTTTCATCCTTCTGAGGTCGATCAATGAGTACCAACACAGGTTGGGCGATAATGGGTGTATATATCTTCTATATAAAGTGCTTAAGCGTAAGTGCTGTATAATAACGCATCCTTATCATTTGGTCATGGACTTCTGCTTGCATTCACAGTAATTTGGCAATATGGGCCTATACACATTGATCTTAACGATACATATGGTATCCATTCTTGTATGAAATGTACATCACATTTTAGTGATATCGTAACCATATTCTTCGTAGTGTACAATGCTATGTGATGCCACTTCCTGTTTTGTCAACGGGTGAAAGGTTGTGTTACATTGCTTCCTGCGATATCACTTTGGGGTGAGGTCAAATTACATCACTTCCTCTGATGTCATGAGGGGGTCAAGGGTTGTGTGAAGTCACTTCCGCTACCCCAGGCATTTTGGTGAAATGACGTCCCTGCCCATAAAAAGGTACAACCACAGCAAGTCAGCAATTGCTCATGTAAGCTCATCCAGCACCAATGAGCTTGCAAGGGTGGCAAAGTAAAGAACCTTTCGTTTAGAGATTGTGTTTTCAAGTTTCCCATTTGCCTGAAGTTTCTCTGCCTTGGTCGATCAGCACACTCGGCTAACAGGAGGCGTAGGTGTTTGGAAGCCATGAAGATGAGAGACTGCATCGAAATGGTACTGCACAGTCGACAAAAAGTTGGGAAAGGGTGACGAGAGCCACATCGGGCCCACACGAAGCAGGAATGGCCTGCCGCGTTGCAAGGGAGCACACTCCGATGGAGGAACAAAAGCACCTAGACGCCCAGAGGCATTCAGAAGTGAGGCGCGAGGATCAGGCACATGAGGCACAGGCTCGCCAGGCCCAAAACCGGCCAAGGAGAAAACAGGTCCCATGGATCAGGATCGATTGGGTGTTGGAGCAAAGGAGCAGGCCACTGGCCACAGCAGGGAATTGTCGCCCCTTTTAATTGATGTGAGTGGCAGCCAGGAACCAGAGGAATAGCCCCTCCCCAGGTCAAAAGAGACAAGGGGGAACGGAAGGCTGCAAAAGAGGGGCCACGTAAGAAGAGCAGAAAGGAGAAGCAAACAAAAAATAAAAATGGGATTGAAAAATGCATTTTGAAATTGTTACTCTCGTGCAACAGTGGCTTGGGCTAAACACCCAGAAAGTGCTGCAGGAGCAGAACGAATGGGGGAGCTGGAAAATGCATAAGAGATGTGAGCAGGTATGGTTGCTTCGCCTACCATAATTGGCGAATTTCAGGGTTTTTTTGGTTTTACTTTGAACCATAAGGGCACATTTGTAAAGTTTTTTCGTGAATTGCACAGGTTTTTAGTAGTGCAACTTAACCATAACGTCCGCTTAACAAAGTTTTTTTTGAGTGAATTTTACAGGTTTTTAGTAGGTCAATTTAAGTATAACATCCTTTTAATAAAAAAATGTTGTATGAATGTCACATATTTTCAGAAGGGCAGTGTAACCATAACGTCCCTTTAACAAGGTTCTTTTGCTAAACAGTATACACCTTGCGAAGAATGCCACATGACAATATGCTGGCGTACAGCACGGTGACGTGTCCCAGAATCAGCACACACTTAACAGTAAGATCTATGCCTCGTGGACAGTGTGGAAATAGATTTTATATTGATGTAGGAACGTCCACCTTCAACATTTCCCTTACACAGCGCCAACACGTATTGGTAGGCAGCGATCACAAATGCACATTATATATTTTTAGCAAAAGTTCTACTTATCTGAAAATGACATCAGCTAAAGCCATCCCTGCTCCCCAAGAAACAGCAGCACTGCTGTAATGAAGAAGCATGAGAAACACTGCCGCTACCTTGCAAATAACAAACACACAACATTTTTCGCCGTACATCTACCGACCCATATTACCGTTTGTTGCCTCTTTGCTCATTGCCGTTCGCAAAATTGCATTATTACCTATCGTACCAAAAAATAAAGCCACCCGTAAACAAAGTAAATATTCCATTAAGAGCGCCCTTTCACATTGTAAATGAATTTAAACAAAAAAAATTGTATACACTCCATGTACTTCATATTTCTCAGTAAAATACATTGGGCCCCATTACGAGTCCGTCGGTAACTGCGGCAGTAAAACCGCCTGGTTACCGCCAGACTCGTATTACCATTCCGCCTACGTGACTCCCAGAATTACCAGGGCATTACAGCCCCGGTGTCCCGGGAGTCACGGAGGCGGAATGGTGTTAATCCCCATTCCCATTGAGTCCAGTAGGACTCAATGGGAATGGGGAAGTGGAAACACCGGCCCCATCTTGTGATGGTGCCGGTGTTTCCACGTCCGCCTGCAGGCGGGAGGTGTTCAACCCGCCAGGTCAGACCTGGCGGGAAGATCACCTCCCGCCTGCAGGACTCAGGATCAGACGGTCCGGAATTAACAGTGGCAGCAGGTTTACCGCTACTGTTAATTCCGGACCGCCCGAACCGTAATGAGGCCCATAGACGCAATAATCTTTGCCAGTAATAGTCTAGATTTACAAAGCAGTAACGTGTGCTACTAAAAAATAGGATTACTGGTTATAATCCGGGACGGCTTTGGCGGGTCGGATTACAAAACAAAATCCTTTTGCCACCATAGAAAGGGAAGGCGCTTGTTTCATACACAGCCCCTCTTCCCTTTCCATGGTAGGCTGCGAAAAGCACAAGTATGTGACGTGACGCAGAACCTGTAAATAAACATACAGCGAGGTACAACGTAATAACTTACATTTTGAAATAATAGACTGGATTGTAAAAGAAAACGTTAACATTTTAGAGTTCGTAAAGTAGGTTTATTTAACAAGAAACTCTCAGAGACCACCGGAGTAATCCCATTTTCAATTGAATGATAACAATGTTTCTAAGGGCGTCATTGCAAATGTTAAAGATGAGGAACACGTTGTTTTTTTCCGATACAACAATTATGGGTTCTTGGTTAAAGCAGCCACTTTGTTTCCACAGTGATTTCCAAGAACGCTCCATGACCTTAGGCCTACAGCACCATAAATGATCTGATGTTGCTCTGAATAGCGAGTTCAGCGTACGGCAAAGCGTGCTTAGGGTGTCATCCCACATAATTGTTATGGACAGGCAACCGCCCACGAGTAGTTGTATTTGCCGTCCGAAAAAGCCCTCACTCAGCATCTGGAAACCATGGCACAGACAGTACGGCAAGATGTACCTGGGCGGAAAACATAACAGAAAATACGTGTCAATAACCAACCTCTAGCAAAAAATTTCAAAAAAGACACAAAAAAAGTGCAAAGTAATACACAAATGTAATTGGTCAAACATGAAATTTTTGTGAAATGTTACTATTGACCATGTGTAAATATAGTAACAGGCTACAAACGCCGAGATTCTGCATGCGCCGTGAGATAAAAACAAATGGCAACTACACAGGAAGACGATCATTCAGTTATGAAGGCAAAATGAATGGACAAGTAAAAAAAAATGACATCTCGTGATTTCAAACAAGACCAAAAGAACGTGCAAAGTGATACACAAAGCTATGTTGGCAAACATAACGTTTCAAACAAGAAATATTAACGCTAAAAAAGGATGAGTGTAGTCATACCCTACAAATGCGGAACCTGTGCACTCTGCATTATTACAGGAAAAATATAACAGCGCAGAAAGATAATACTTCAGTTAAATTGTCACAATTAGAGTTTTGGTAATTTAAAATTAAAACGTGAGTCGCTGTAGAGTGGTCAAAAGTAAACTTACATAATATTTACTGCCTCCATTCTTTTTGTGGAAGTCAGACACCAATGTATTCACACCGAAGAATCTTCGTGGACTGATATTGCATATGCAATACAAACCTTTTAAAACATAACCTTATCAATTGCTATTTTTTTCGACCCTTTCATTCCTTGAATTGCTTCTAAATGTTCCCTTTCGCTCAAGGTCAAAAAACAATTGCCCCTTATACATTCACTCGGATGCGTGGGCCAATAGCATGCGTCCAACCAAAAAAGCAACTCATGTGACCTTCAATCAGAAGGCAAATACATTCTTACTTTGCAACAACATATTGAAATCCAATTATGACAACCGCTACTCCCATACACCTCCAGAATCGCTGTTTCCAGCAAACAGTGCAGATGGTGGGCTTAGTTTTCAAAACTTAGGATGCCAGTCTGACGGCAATATTATTCCAAAAACATTTCAACCCACACGCACTAATTGGTAGTGGTACAGTGAGCACAAACTTCCATTTAACCGTATGACTTTGGTGACAAGAAAACTCCACTTTTTCAGTTTGTGCTCCCACATCCCATCCCAGCCTCCTTAAATGTCACCTTCTGAAATAGTATTACATAAGTGTGACAAGTGCAATGCTGTCTTGTTTTGTATGGGCCTCAGTACGACCCTGGTGGTATGGGGTTAACGGCGCCGAAAAAAGGTGCCGGCGCTGTTTACCCCATACCGCCTCATTACGAGGTCCCCTCGCGGGACCCAGAAAGCAACGCCCGCCTGGTCAAAACAGGCGTGCTTACCGGGTCCCGCGAGGGGAAGAGGGAGCAAAAAACGGGCCAACTCGTAATGGCCCATTGTTTGCTCCCTCTCCCATTCCCATTCAGCCCTATGGGGACTGAAATGGGAATGGGGAAGGACCGGGTCCGGGTCCTTGGAGGGAAGAATTACCAGGCCTTCCGAACTCGGAATGGCCCGGTAATTCCTCATTCTGAGGACCCGGATGCGATTTCGGCGGCAGCCATGCCGCCAATAGTGGCATGGCGACCGCCGAGGTCGTAATGAGGCCCTATGTGTTTCTGGATATGTCCGCGTACACCAAAACATGAATAAAAGATGGCAGGGGCACCGAAGAAAGCTGACATACTTCACGCTGTTCCACAACCAATCAGGGAAAGCACCACTTGTCCTTGGGCACAAACTTTTTCCCCATTCAGTCCAAGGGGAAAGGAGACGTTTTGAGAACCCCCCCCTTGTAACCTTTCCCCCCCTGGACCAAACATCACCAACCTTTCCAAAGAAATTCAGAGTGTCCGATATACTTTATTTTGCAAAGTTTGGTGAGGATTCGTCCAGGGGGAGCACAGTTATAAGTCACCCAAAAAGTGCTCTTTCTATGGAAAGAGCAACTTCACCAAAACTACACAGCCACTAACGTGGCTGTCTAATATGCTGCAGCGGTTGTTGGCAGGGCCTAGAAGTTTGGATGTATGTCCATAGATATTTGAATATATGCGTGTACAGTGGCTTATAACTGCACTGCTTATAAGGTCGTTTTTGGGTGCATGGCCATGCACCCAAGACTGTACACCCTTCCCAGAACCATCTGACCGCTAAGCAATACTACGGGTGGATGCATTGCTGTAATATGATGTGCTGGTTCTGGCCAGGGCCTAGACTGTTAGGAGTATGGCGTACAGCCTACGGCCTGCAGCCATCCACCCAAAACTCTACATCCTGCCCACAACCACTGCACTATAGAAAATCTATGTTGCCTTATAACTCTAGTGCTGATAACTTTGCTCTTGGCTGCAAGGCCTTCGGCTGGGTTTAAGACAGCAGAACAGGGTAGGTCTGATAAGCGCAGGAAGAAAGAGAAAAAGGAAGGGAACTGGATGGGTACAGATATAGACCCCAGTGTAAGGGGTGGCCCAGAGGCAGTACGGGAGGATGGCAGGGTGAGCAGGTACCTGGGCCCGGAGGACAGAGGGTGGCCAGGTGCATGGTGCCGAGAGAAAACAGATCAGCAGGGGAGGGCGTGCAAATGCAGAAACAAAGAGGAAGGTCTTGAGGTGCTTCCGGAACCGGAGATGGTTCTCCTCAAGTTTTAGAGTGGCAGGGAGGCTGTTCCAGAGGGAAGCCCCAGTCGAAGACAGAGATCTACCCCCAGCTTGTTTCTTTGAAAAACGACTGACCCTGACAGAGTTAGAGGTAGAGGAGCGAAGAGCTCGAGAGGGGAGGTATTTGCGGAAGGATAGCTGAAGGAATTTTGCACCCAAGCCCCAGAAAGCCTTGTGGACAATGCAAAGTGAATTTAAAATTTAATTTTAATACTTGCATCCACTGGGAGCCAATGGAGAGATTTTAGAGCTGGAGAGATACGATCCCAGGGCTTAAGGCCAAGGACAAGTCTTGCAGTCCTGTTCTGGATTAGTTGCAGAGGGCGGAGGGTAGAGGCAGGGAGATTTAGAAAGTGATTGTTACAATAGTCCAACCTAGAGAGAACCAGAGCTTGGGAGACAGTGAGCTTCTGGGGGAAGGAGAGGAAAGGCAGAGGACCTCTGAGGAGGTGCAGTAGGAAGTTTGACTTTTCAGAGACATCAGAGATGTGGGCGAGAAGGAAAGTGTTGAGTCAAAGATGACTCTGAGGTTCCTAGCCACGCAGGTGGGGATAAGAGGAGGGCCAAGGGCGGCCGGCCAGAGAGTGAGGGGAAAGGATGCTGATGGTTGAGTGTTGAGTGTCGTCAGCCTAGCACTGGACATATGAGCAGAAAATGGCAATGCACTGGGCGAGAGTTGCCAGGTATTGGTTGAAAAGACAGGACAAGAGGTTTGACCGCTGGGGAACACCACAGTTAGAGAGGAAGATAGATGATAGGAAGGACCCAAGTGGACCTGTGAGGCTCGATCAGAGGGAAAAGAGGTCAGCCAGGCCAGATCAGTGATACCTAGGTTATCACGGAGATGGTTGAGCAGGATGGTATGGTTGACCGTGTCACTGGCAGAGGAGAGATCTAGTAGGATGAGGACAGAGGGATTGTTAGAATCAAGGTTGGAGAGCAGATCCTCATGGATGTTCAGGAGAGCAGTTTCCGTGCTTCTGCCAGCTCTGAAGCCAGACTGATGTCATGGAGACAGCCAACAGAATCGGAATGAAGGTTAAGCTGAGAGATGGCCAGCTTTTCCAGGAGCTTGCCCAGAAAGGGAGTAATGGATTGGGCGATAGTTGGCCGGACAAGAAGGATCAGCTGCGGGTTCCTTGAGAAGAGGATGCACAAGGTAGTGCTTCCAAAGGGAGGGGAAGGATCCTGAGGCAAATGAGTGGTTGCAAAAATCGGCAAGGGCCGGAGCGAGGGTATCAATGTGGTCCTTGATGGTTATAGAGGAACAGAGATGAATCTGTTTTGATGAGGCTTTCATAGATTGGACTTGTCCAGCGACCTCATCAGGGGAGAAAAGAGGAAAGGACGAGAAGGAGGGTGCGGGGTGTCTGCGGGAGGGTCAGCAGGAACGGACAGAGAGGGGAGACAAGAGGGGGGGAGGAGAGGGTGGACAGGATGTCCTGGGATTTGGAGATAAAGTGAAAGGCAAGGGCATTGCAGAGAGCCTGGGAGGCAAGAGGGGGGTTGAAGACTGTAGCAGGGTTGGCCAGCTCCTTGCAGATCTTAAAGAGTTCAGCTGATTTGTTAGATGCCACAGAGACATGTGGACTCTCTGCTTGGTGCAGACAGAGAGTCTGTATTGCCTTTGGAGCAGGCGACAGGCCAGTATGTCAGAAGATGAATAGGACTCCCACCATTTCCTCTCAGCCACCCTACAATTACGTTTAAGTGTAGCTAGGTCAGAGTCATACCAGGAGGTGCACTTGGCTTTGGGCTTCAAGCGGGTTCTCATTACAGGGGCAAGAACATCAAGAATATCAGAAATAGAAGAGTAGAGAAGGGACAGGTATGCATCAGGGTAAGAGTCAGTCAGTGGAGGAAGGGGGTAGAGGATGTGGCAGCGAAAGCCTCAACTGATACACGCTTCATGGGCCGGATGTCCGAGATGGTAGGTGGCAATGTTGGGGTAGACTTGGCTTGGGGGGAAGAGAGGGAGAAGTGAGAGGAGAGGAGGCAGTGTTCACTCCAGGAGAGAGGAGTGGTCAGAGGGATAGAGAGGGGGAGGCCAGAGGAGATCTAGACATAAAGTGTGTGTCCTGCAGAGTGAGTCGGGCAAGAGGGGAGGATAGAGAGCGAGAGGAAATCACAGAGGTCGTGAAAGAGCACAGAGGAGGAACAGGAAGAATCGAGATGGATGTTTTGGTCACCTAGGAGGAGGAGTTGTGTGGTAGAGGCAAGGAGGGAAGAGGAGAGATCAGCCCACTCGGAGAGAAAAGAGGTGATTTAACCAGGGGGCCTGTAGAGAGTAGCAACATTAAAAGAGTGGCTAGGTGAGAGAGAGAGCCTGCAGACAAGGCATTCAAAAGAGGTGTCAATCTGAGTGGAATGATAGTGGCAGGGATTCACTCAGGAAATATCAGGGCTACAACCCCTCCGGGCTGGCTTGATCTGGGTACGGAGAGGATCTTGTAGCCATCAGGGTGGAGAGTATCAATGCTTGTGACAGAACTAGCCGTGAACCATGTCTCCGTAAATCCCAGAACATCAAGGTCCAGTTCTTCAAGGAGCTGGCAGATGTCAGACAAGTGTTTGACAGCAGAGTGAGAGTTGAGAGTGGCAAGATGAAGAAGGTTGCCAGCCTTACAGTCCTTCCGGGGAGGGATACAACTCAGAGGAATGCCCTGCGGAGGTGTGGAGGAAGCCTGAGGATGGGCAGAGAAATGGGAAGAGTGGGCAAGGTAGCCAAGGAATGAGAGGAGGGGACAGACGGAGATGAAAGGAAGTTGATGAGGCGGGGGAACCGCCTATTGAAGAGTAGGAGATTGGTCTGAGGGCCTTGCACCATAACAGTGCCATTTAGGTAGGCATTTAGGATGACTCTGGAGGAGTCGAAGGAATCCATAAGGATGTCCCAGCGAGTGCCACCATTAACGGGAGAGGAGGAGACAGGACAGACCACAGAGAACACATGCAGGGTCCATTGATCTGGCGAAAGAAGACCAAGAGGATGTCAGTGAGGGTCTGTCTGGAAGAGGTGCTAGACTAGGTATCAGCAATAGGCAGACCTGGGTTGGAGGCCAGGATATCCTATTTAAACTTCTTCTTTCCAGACTTAGTGAGAAGGGAAGGATAGTTGATAGAGAAGCAATTGAAATAGATGGGAGGAACAGAAAGTGCAGTGGGTGAGAAGAGAGAGGAGGCAGAGGGAGGATAAAGCAAGTACAGCATTATGGAACAGTCACTGGGCTAGCAAAGTTACACTGAATGTCCAAAGTTAAATGCAGAACACACCCAAGTTTGACTTTCAAGTTAAATGCAGAACACACCCAAGTTTGACTTTCAAGTTAAATGCAAACCACACCCAAGTTTGACTTTTAAGTTAGATATAAGGCAATGAAGTTATGGTGAGGAAGTGGGAATCAGCTGTGATGGTGAGTACAGATAAGACTAGATTTGAATACATAACAGGGAGAGCTAAGAGTACAAACAGAGAAGGTGGATGAAGGAACCAGGAAGGTAGGAAAGGGCGATCCATGAGGAGGGAGCTAACCCAAGGAGAATGAGGTAGGAGAGTCATGGTAATCAAGGGATAGCAACCTCAAGGAGGGTTGGGCTGTAGCAGAATACCCATGTAGCTGCGTGTCAGTGGACAGGGAAGCAGACAGGGACCTTTGTTGTGGGTCTGTGTAGGTGGTGCCAGCACCTGCCTCCCAGCTGTTCCGATTGGGCACTGAGGGCCCAGACAGCCAATGGGGGTTGGGAGTCAGGCGAAGTAGAGCCACATCAGGAAGTGAAAAAAAGATAAGGCCATCTTGGCAAGGCTTGAAAAACACTGAGGCCAGATGGCTGCCGATGCAAAACAGTGGCAGGACCCACCAGATGGGATTAAGGACAGCACAAAAATAGCAAAACGAGCAATTTGCCACCCACACACACAGGAACGGATTTTTGTTTCTTTCCTTTTTTTTCAACAAATGTGCGCAATGGGTGCAATGTGCAGGACAAAAGCAGGGCTTACGCTGTAATTTCAAAGAAGTACGGAGAAGGTAGAAGGCAGGAAAGTGAGAGGGAGTGGATATGTGGCTTCTTCTCAGCAGGCCGAAAGTAGAATGAAACAACCCTGCACTTTTGGGGGGAACGTGAGTGACGGGGACCCACTTGGGTGTGGCAGCACGGGTCAGCGGAGAAAATGCCAGTTGGACATATATGGTCAATAGCCAGAAATATAAAGAATGGTAAAAGATGGACTGGCAAACGTCCAGCTTGCAGACGCAAAATAAGACTTGCCAAACCGAGTTCAGGCACAGTGGAAAACCTTCTGTCTGGTACCAAGAAGAACTCTGAGAGTTCACCTAGCTGGTGGCAAGCATCAATCTCCTGGTCACGAGGTACCCAAAAGAACACCTTGAGTTTTGTTTTCTGAATTGCTTGCTGTGTGTTGGGTTGCAAGCAATAAAGCCTATTCTGAAATGTATATTCGATTTATTTTATTTATTTTATTGTAAAAACCTTCAGGGCACAGAAACATGTACACGTCGGACAACAAACCTGTCACACTACATAAACACAGTACACTTAGAGTTACCAACAAAAACATGGTTACCTAGATGTACGAAGAGTTGGATTTATTTGAACAAGCGGGTTTTCAGTTTTTTCCGGAAAATAAGGTATTTGTGCTCCAGTCTCATATTTGCCGGTAGTTTGTTCCATTTACCAGCTGCTACTATCGGAAAGGCTTTAGCCATTCGGTTGGAGCACTAATGTGCTGCACCAGCCACTGTACCCAGAGCTGCAGATCTTAGAGCTCGGCCTGGTACGTAGAAGTTGATCTTAGATTTTAGGTAAGCTGGAGCTTTCCCATAGAGACATTTGTATACCAGGGTCAGAGACTTAAACTGTACTGCGTCTTCTACTTTCAGCCAGTAGAATTCTGTTCTGGCGTTGCTAATGTGTTTGAATTTGGATTTTTCTTTAATTATTCGGACTGTGTTGTTATGGATATGTTGGTAGTTGGCGATATATTGTTTATTAGCTTCCACCATGAGTGCTTTGCCATAATCTAAGCGTGATAGGATGGTCGCTTTTGCTAGGATGGCACAATTTCCGTCACTCACATCAAATTTGAAGGCTTTCAATAACCTGAGATAATAGGAGCAGTTTTTCTTTAACGTGTAGAATTTGGTCATTGGCCCCCATGAATGCTTCCAGTATCACCCCCAAGGTTAATTTTACCCAGTACCTGAATTTGGGTATCTTTAATCAGGAAGGACTCATATAGCGGGGTTAGTTTAGCCTTGGCTTGGTGTGAAACATAAACCATCAGCTCGGTTTTCATGCTGTTAAGACACATCCAATTTTGGTCCATCCAGGGTTTCCCTGTGTTGAAGATTGTTGTTACTGTCTCACTATCCATCTTATAGTCCCCGCTCAACTCCACCACTAGATGAGTATCGCCAGCATAGTTGGTGAAAAAGATGTTAATATGATATAGAATTAGCCACAAGAACCTTAGATATAGGTAAAGAGTAAAGGTGGCATACTAGCTCCTTGTGGGACGCCACATTTCTGTTTGTCAGAAAGGAGGTTATTCAACGGATTGCCTCCTTAGAGCATTTTGCTGTTTTCTCTAAGGCCTGTTTGAGGAGATCGTGGTCCAGGAGGTCAAATGCGGCGCTCAGATCGAGAAGGATAAGCAGGCCAGTGCTGCCCTTATTCATTATACTCAGCATTTTGGTCCGAAGATCGAGCATGGCTGTCTCTGTACTGTGGGCCGTGCGGAAGCCTGACTGTTGGTGATGTAAAGACTTGAAAGCTTCAACATGGGCCTGTAATTGCGTCGTGGCTACCTTGTCCATAACCTTTAGAATGAAATTACAGTTTGTTACGGGCCTTAGGTTGCCTGGGTCTCTTTGGCCAAGGTTTGGCTTTTTTACCAGAGGTGTAATGGTTACCTTTTTTATACTGCTGGGGACTACTTGATCACGAAAAGATGCGTTAATAATTTTTGTAAAATGTCAATGTTTAGAATTATTTTAGGTGGTAGTATGTTCTCTGCGCAAGAGGTAGGCTTCATTGCGGATAGCACTTTCACCATATCCTCATTGGTGATCTCCTTAAAATTGAACGATTCCACGCAATCTGCGCCGGTCTCGGGGGCTAAGTTGTTTCTCACTTTCTTGGATTGCGCGTTCGTTATTAGCTTCCTAGCACTGGGTTTTATAGCACTCATCCTGCGAGGGTGCGAATATTGGAGTGATAGCTCTGGGCTTCTCAATAGATATCAATATATTGAACAGTTTACTGGTCAAATTAGCTGCTGTCGAGATCTGCTCATTATAATGATTTTTCTTTGCCTCTCTGATACTATTTTTACATGCTTTCTCCCTTTCCCTACAATATTCTCTATTGCGCATGGAGGGTTTTTTTTGCCATCTGTTTTCCCTTCTCCTTTTTTCCTTCTACAACCCTACGAGTTCAGAGGTGAACCACATTTGGTGTTTGGGATTAGGTCTAATTAGTTTGGGCAGTAGCAGTGCCTTCAGATCGACCACCTTCTTGGTGTGGTAAAGGAGGCTTGTCATTAGGGTGTCACAAGTGTCCTCATCCTTATCTTCATTCTTAATTTCATTTGCTCTAAATGGCTCCTTTCAATTTCTTTATAGTTCCGGCATGTCATTGTCTTGGACCCGTTAGCCTCCTTTTCTTTGGGGTGTGGCAGGGTCACCGAGAATATTATTCTGCAGTGATCCGACCAGATACTCAGCGAAGTTGAGTAGCCTGTTGTAACTAGATTTTGCGTTACCACCCAATGTAGTTGGTTGCCATTAGCCATGGTTGGTTTAGAATTCATAACCTGATAGTTGATGTTGTTCAGTACTTTCTCAAGACGAATCGCTTCTTTGTCCATAGGGTCCCCTCGCCATCGGTTCAGATCCCCCAACATCAATGTTGCAGAAGTAGGTCCTTTCAAAAGGTTAAGCTGATGTGTGAGTTCCTCATTGAATTCAGGCATTGGCGACAGTGGTTTTTAGACTACAATTAAATTAAGGCTACTCTTGTCTGTTGGTAGATGTTTCATGTGTAAAATTTCATATCCACTGCATATAGTTTTAGCTGGAAACATATGGATGGAGTCTTTTGCTATCATTGCTACTCCCCGCCCTTGGTCCATCTCTCTGTTGGTATAGTGGATAGAGTACCCTTCTGGGACAGCAATGTCGCAAGTGGGGCCTATGGGATCTTTCAGGCAGGTCTCTGTGATGGATAGAATATCTAGTTTTTCATCTAGAATGAAGTCATGGATACAGATTGCGTGTTTATTTAATGACCGGGTGTTTAATAAACAGATCTTCAACGGCCGTAATCATAGACTAGATTTCTTTTAGTCAGCTTGTTTTTTTTTGGAGTCCCCGATGTTTATAAGTGTTTTCGGGCTATCGTTCTAAGTAACCTTAAGCGCCGTTTGTTTAATATTGTCCATGCGCTGATGACCCCGAAGGTCCGACAACAGTTTCTCTAAAATTAGGTACCCTATTCTTTTTACCGTTTACGATGTAAAGGATGGCCTGGGTATCCAGCGGGCAAAGATTCGTGCCCCTGACTCCGTGGACGGCGAGGATGGCGCAAGACCAGCTTGGCTGATGAAGCACAGGTGCTGAAGCGCCTGACGTATCGTCAAATAGCTGCTAGGGATTCTGGGACTTGGAGTCCAAAAGTGGATGTGCCCTCTTAACAGATATCAAATATAAACAGCCTCAGCACTTGAAGCAAAGAGAGGTTGTACCGTGATCCAGTCAAGCAATCAGTCATAACAGCTTGTGCAGAGTTGCCTAGTTCTTTAACACACAGATACCCCTCTGTCTAGCTAGAAACGTAAGACCGCAGGAATTACATCACAATGCTGCTTTAAAGATTCACATCCCATGGGTGCAAGTCGATTCTAAAAATTGCTACGTTTCCTACTGAAGTTGATTTAAGTAACAGTTGGAATGTATGGTTCTAGATAAGCGAACACATGTAACACGTATCAACAGAAATCACATGATTCAGTCAGACCACAACTTTGTATATATTTGCCAGAGATTCAGGCACATGGAGGCGTGTTGCCTAGTAACGTCCCTAACGAAACGCTTCAATGGGCGTTGAACAGCTAGCACAGCAGGTTTCATTCAGGTACATGGAGAGGTTCATTGCAAGGTATACCAGCCCTATTAAGCTTATACATGCCATTAAAGTGCACTTTGGATCCACAAAATATATTATGAGGATGTATGTGCGTTAAAAGTTCTATAGACTCGAGCAGCCAGGGAGTATTTTCCTAGCATACCTGCCATTTTTCAAAGATTTCTTTCTTTGTGCCCCCTTGACCTTCCACGTGCTTTAGAGATAGCAACGAATGGAACCTCTTTGTCAATGATAATAATTTACACTGAAAAGCCATTTGATAGGGTAATATGGGACAGAGCTGTATTTCAGTACTATAACATCTTTTGTCTAGGAAACCATTCAATCGAAGATAATTATCATTTCAAATGTACCTGTGAAGTCAGACAAAAGATAGACCATGAATAATGGAAAATAAGTCTTGAGCTATTACATAAAAGGTTTAGAAAACCTCAATACAATACAGTTATTATTTCACTCATTCTAGATCATACTACACCCTGAAGAAAATGTTCAGATGGAGATGTAAAGAGAATGATAAATGCTTTAGATGTTAAAGGTCTACTGATAACCATATCCAGGTTATTGTCGAGCAGCCAGAATTGGATGTATACTGCAAATCTATACAGGCTCACATTATTTAATGCCTGCATTAAAGGAGATTAATTTGACCCCTCCCCCCTTTGATTCTTTTAGGTGCAGAAGATGACATCCTTTATAAACGTACTATGTTGCTGGAAATACTCGTTTTTAATATGATGATAGGTGCGAGACAGCAGGTTATGAAGGTGTGGATTGGTCAAGAAAATATAGATTCCTCAGACAGGTGGGAGGGACTCGTGAGAATTGGAAGAATTTAAAAGTCTAGCCCATCCCTATATAATGGAAGAACAGAGCTAAACATCTGAGCATACCTGGGGTATCCATGCCAGGGGAATGCAAACCATAATTAGTATTCTGCACTCTTCTAGGTGACATTAACAGAATATAGAAGATATTATACTAAGCAAAATAAGGTCCGAAGTAAATATAATTAAAATCGAAATTAACAATTCAAATAACGGAGTGCATTCTCCTATAACAGAATCAGACATGAAAATGCTAGAAAGATATTTTCTGCTTTTATCAAAAAGGCAACATTTCCCGAACCCATAATTCTCCCCTTGATTGTTCACCCAACAGTTTGTTGAACTTTATAATAAACTGTGACCGGGTGTTTAATAAACAGATCTTCAACGGCCGTAATCATAGACTAGATTTCTTTTAGTCAGCTTGTTTTTTTTTGGAGTCCCCGATGTTTATAAGTGTTTTCGGGCTATCGTTCTAAGTAATCTTAAGCGCCGTTTGTTTAATATTGTCCATGCGCTGATGACCCCGAAGGTCCGACAACAGTTTCTCTAATATTAGGTACCCTATTCTTTTTACCGTTTACGATGTAAAGGATGGCCTGGGTATCCAGCGGGCAAAGATAATATAATTCCAAGGTAATCATACACGTCAACTACATTGATAGATTTTTTACTTATCTAAAATGATGGGACTTTATGGTTCTTCTGACCCACCATTAAAACTTTTCTTTTTCCTATTTTGACTGTTACATTGAGGTTGTGGCAACAATCACAAAAGGTGCAGAAGCATCTGTCCTGGCCATCAAAACGGCATCATCTGCATGAATGAGGGCTGGCCGAGTCTCATTCCCCTACACTAAAAAAGACAGGGCCATCACACATACTTGTCATTGTCAAGATGGATTTCTGAACTCTGACCTGGTGGGCAGAAGTTCAGAAGGCCAGCCTAGTTGCTTGGAACAGGGTAACCTTCTGGACAAGCCAGACCAATCAAGGTAGCATTGGCGGTGGTCAAGACTAGGTCTCAGGAGGGGTGAGGGTGATCGGAAGACCCCAATGAGCACACACAGTAAACAACACCAAAGAATTACTCTCAGTCAGGTTTATATATTAAATACCTTTATTAAAGGCCTTTTACATCAAACACAAAGTAATTATACAGCAGTATTAACAAAACCAACACAACACTAACTATGAAACATATATACAGTAACCAATGGCCTAAAGGGATACAGTACAGATCCACAACCTGCAAAGAAAGGGGTTGCACAGTGCGAACATCTTTTAGGCAGTCATCACAATTCAAACCCTAGCTAAGAGACAGTCCATTCCCTAACATGAGTGGAGCCTTGAGCTTAAAAGTACATTTGAAGCTGGTGCACGGGGTCAGGCGGTTAAGTTCAAAAGGGGGTTTCTTCGAGGGGCTATAGTGATTCAGGTAGGTGGGTGAGGCAGTGAAGAATAAGTCCCCACTATTCGAGGAGGGTCTCCCCAAGAGGACAGAACAGGATCCAAGAGTTGGGAATAGCTCTGTAGCACAGGCTACCACGATAAAGAAGAGTGGCCCTCAGGGGACACTCGTGCGTAAAACTCTATGGATGCGCCAAGGGCCACCTGTAAGGTTTGCAATTCTTACCTACCCTCGACGCACACCAGACCAAACTTCAGCAGTCAAGTTCACTTCGTTCGCAGGTTCAAATCCTGGAGTTGCGTGGCACTGCAGCTTTCAGGGGTTGTGTGCTGGGAATGATTCTGTGGTGGGACAGTTGTGATTTATCCACTCCTGGTGAAGGGATCAGGCCAGTTCCAGATCAACGAGTCTGAGGGCATAGAGGGGCACAGCAGCAAGGCACTCACGAAGTTCGTCACCACAGCAGGGCGACACAGTGACCGCGTATGCTCGGGTTCAGGCATACTCTCCTAATTACAGACCAAGGAATGCTAGGTGGACGAAACTCAGTGGGAGAGTGCCTTATACCTAGAGTTTACAGTCTCCAAAGGCTCAAGTTGAAACTCAAGACTTTGGTGGTTCCAAGGCAAAGGTCCCGTATGAGCTGTTCAGTTCACTGGCGGTCCAGGAACACTTCCGAAAGGCTTGCTTACAGGTTAAGCAGGAGGTGCCGAGAATAGTTAGTCCCACTATTCCAATTGGTCAAAGCGCCCTTACAGGCCTTCTAGGTTTGATCAGAAACGGGGGTCCAATGGGAAAACATCGGGGTCAGGATGCCAAACCTTCCAGCGGGTCACCAGCGGTTCCACAGATCTGCTTGCTCATTTCAGGATATTTGGCTCCTTTATTAAGTTCGGTGTGAACTCAGAAGATCAACCTGGAATCGGTGTAAGATGTCTTCTCTTATCCAAAATCTCTGTCGCGCCAAAACAAAGAGAAACTTATGGGAGATCTGCTCACATACAGCCATCCCAGACGTGGACCAATTATGGACCACGGTGGTCCTAGTCACCCCAGCATACCTGACATCCTGGCACCCAGGATGTGTATTGGAACTAGACAGCTCCAGCCCATATCCTGGGAGCACACACACAAGGCAAGCAGAAGCCTGTGAACGCTTCATTTGCGCGTGGATCTCCATTACCAAATAAGGCATTTAAAAGACAAATAATTAAAAAAGGAAGAACTAAAGACCAACTTAATTAGGGGATTTTCAGGTTGGCAATGATAATGTAGGGATACCCAATTACTTTAACAGACTATGGGCCTCGTTACAAGTTTGGAGGCATCTCAGTGGTACATCCACTGAGATACCATCGAATGGAATTACCATTACCACCACATGGTCCCGTGGATTTACCATCGGATTACAAGTGGTGGTAGGACTCCATATGGGATTTGTGGTGGAATTACCACTGATGGAATTACCTAGTGGTAATTCTATTCTATACATTTGTGGAGAACAAGTGAAGGATTTACCTCCAGCATAAAGCTGGAGGTAGATCCTCCACTTTTCCTAAAATATAAGCATACTTACCACTAGGTCATTCCTCCAGTGGAAATACTAGTGGTGCAGGAAATATGGAGGTAACAGAATCGCCTCCACCTTTTCCTGCACTGCCAAACTCGGATCTTTATCAGATGGATGGATCGATGTTGGGAATTTCAAAGTTCCCCAAAATCACTCCAGTTTTTGTTGAGTATTTGGGAATTAATTACATTATTGATTAGAAAATGCTAGGGATCTACTTTGGTATGCTCACCCAGTCAATAAAGGGAATATATTGATTCAAACAGAACCCCTCCAACAGTTTGTCTTTGTACTCACTTTATTTATCTATGGGTTTTGTGTTCAGGAAAAGTCATCAGTTTTCCAGGGTCATCATATGGGAAGCATAGGGATCTGGTAAAACTCAATCCCTCTGTTTGCCTCTCCTCCAGGTTATGAGTGGCATTCCAAAAGCCCTTCGCCTGCTTCCCTACAGATTTTAATCCACCTCTCCTTGTTTCATCCACCTCCTTCTTTTCCGTTGCAATGTTTGCTTCTCATCCACCAGCAGTCAGTCTTTGCTTTCCATTGTGTTTCTACTTTTAAACCCCTAATCACCCCCCCAAAATCTCTTAATCATGGGTGCAAGCTTATTGACTCATGATTCGGATTGGACATCTGTTGTCCTCCACCTTAAATAGGGTATAGTCCCCTTTCTCTGATTGGTCCCTTTTCATTACTAGACTCCATTCCTGGGAGTTAAGGCTCCACTCATTTGGAATAGCAATTCTGAACACTTATGATATGAACTTCAAAATCTTTAACATGACATTTTTCTACAATTTATATATAATTGTCACAAAACATATATTTCTGAATTGGTCTGATCATGCTGGTTGCAATGCACTGTGTCTCATGTTGGCACATGGTTGCAGATATGAATCGTAGATATTTATAGAGAAAATGAATGTCAAAATCACAAGATTTGAAAGACAAGTATCTGATTCACTAAGCTACCATCTTCTCGACTGTCCGCTCCATAACTTTTTCTGGGAAGCTACAATCACATTTTAGCCTATAACGCTGATTCCCAAGGTTGAATTTTGAGGGGAGTTGTGTCCCCAGATGGGTCCTTTTTGGAAATATATTAACCATCCAGGTAGGTGTCATGGTTCCTGATTCACCGGACAAACTATGCATTCCATGTAATCTCAATGTAACAATAATTAATGACATGCATCCTTTTCACTTCAATTAACTGGCATATTTTTGTTCCCAAGATCTGTATCCAGGTTTGGTTATCTCCCACTATTGACAGAACCTGCAATAAAGCACTTAACATTTTTTCACAGTCCAGGACCTTAAGATGCGTTCTCATTTTCCTGAACAGAGGAATATAACTCCACCCTCTGCCCCCTGACTCATGTGACATTCTCCTGTAACATGTCAATTTTCATTAGCTGAGGACCTGACCACAAACCGGATTTAATTTTGACTATTTTTTTTTGTTCACCATCCATTAGTGGTCAGTGTTGTCAATCAACCCAAGTAAAACCTCTTCCAGCCACAAGCTCCAACCCACGTCCTAGCTCTGCTGAGGATCCAAAAGAGTTGACCAAATGTCTGGTACAAGGAGGGGGAGGTGAACATTTCTTGATCTTTGAATCTGATGTGTGGAAAAGCTTTTGCGGGCTTAAGCACAGGTTTTTGGTGCTCTGATGAACCAAAATGTGTACTTTTAAAATCAATTTTTATTTCCATTACATGATGTCTACTTCAATGTCTTGTATCACACAGGATGTATTGTACTCCTGAATCCTCATTCTCATAGCTTGTTTTAAAACAGTTTGTTGTCTGTAGCCACTATTTTCCTTAATCTGTGCTTGTGAATTTACTCCTGCAGTGGAGTTTCATCTGGACATGTTAATTTCCATACTGCAGAATGCACACATTTGTCCATGTCAGCTTGACTGTAGCAAAGCTGCATTTTCGGGTATCAGGCCCATGCAGTTGGAATTAGGCCTCAGGCTTTTTCGGCCTAGTATTTCGAATACAGGCCAAATTTAATATGTGCATTTTTATTTTTCTGTAGATTATATTGGGATATTTGGCAGCTGAATGTTAAATGTTGGCCTTGTCTCTGCCCTTCAACAATGCACATTTGGGCTTAATTTAGCCATAGGCAGTTCATTTGTATCTGGTGCTTAAAATACCCCACAGAGGAGATGGAACCAGCCCCTGTGTGATCAAAATGGGACCACCAGGACGGTTTCTGCCTCTGACTCCCTGATCTTTAGAACTACTCTTGGGACCAGTGCGAGAGGAGAGAAGGCAAATAAGAGCTCCCTGAACACTTAATATCCATCACATCTAAAGCACAGGATTTCCAGCAAGGGAACTGAGAGTAAAACTGGGGTGTCTTGGCATTTTGTGGGGAAGCAAAGAGATTGATAGTGGTGGTCCCAAACCTCATGCAAATGCTGACAAATACTTCCTCCCAGAGATCCCACTCTGCATAATGAAATACCCTGTTCAGTCTGGCTAGCACAGAATATTCCATGTCCCTTATGTGTATCACTTTGAGGCACAGGGGGTTCCCCCAAATTGTTCACCAAATGTCCATGGGCTCTTGAACAAGATCTCTCCAGCCTGTTGATGTAAGACACAGCTGTAGTATTGTCTGCCTGATGTAATACTACTTTACCCCTAAGAAGGAAAATAAAAGCTGCAGGGCTCAGGATACTGCTGCCAATTCTCTCCACTTGGGGAATGGGACACCTCCTACACCATCCATTCATCCTGATTTGACTGATTTACCTACAACCGCCACCATCGCACCATGCTGGCGTCTGTGGTAAGAATGCTCAACAAAGGTGGACTCAGAGGAAAAACCTTCAAGAGATTGCATAAGTGTAGCCATCATTTGCAGTTCAACCTAAGAATTGGATCCACTTGGATCAGGGCCTGAAGTCCTGGGATTACCCCTTCCAGAACCAGTGGAGATCTGACAACAATGTTCTCATATATAGTTGAGCCCAGGGAGTAGAAAACACACACAGCTATATGCCCTTGTACATGTAGCAACTCCCCATTGTTGCCTCTGACAGTATGCCAGTCCTGTACGTGTAGGTACTAACAACCTGTTATGGTTGATCCCAAGATCACTGCAGAGTGCTTGACCCTGGTGTAGGCCAGAACGCAAATGAGTTCTACTTGGGTCGTGACTGCTTATAGATCTGGCACCGGATCAGTCCTCTCATGAAGGGCATTGGAAAGCTCTCAAGGCCCCTCTGGGGTCATTTCCATTGTGCATAAAGAATAGGTGGAAGCTCTTACCACACGGTCAGCACCCCCAAATGTCTTCTACAATGCCCCATCACATTTTTGTCTGTGTAGTATAGTATAGCTTTGTGTGGGGCCAGGAACAATCTTCCCAACAGGCTCGGGAGAATAGTATCCACCTGGACTGATTGAGCCATAGGGTTTTCCCCTCCCTGTAAGGGGTTTAATTTACTCCAACACCTAGCAATGGCCTTTTTCTCATGTTTTATCAATGTTCACAATATTTCCTCCTTCATATCTGTTAGAAGGTGGATGCCTGTGTTCAATGTATGTTTATATTTATGAGGTTGTGCCCTGGTGATTTTATCCTTAGGTAGGGTTGGGTCTCAATCCGAGAGAACCATGTAATATGCCATTTGGAATAAATAACACTGAGGCAACTGCTTCTTAATTCAATGTTTCCTCTTCTGTTCTTCGTCTAGGGTGCAGAGGGAAACCAAAGATGTGTCTGAGGAATATGAGGAGGAGACATAAGAACAGGAGGTAGTACCCCTATGTTTCCTCCTTTTCAGCCCCCCTCTGTATTAGTAGTAGTAGAAATTAATTTTATTTCTCATTTGGAATAAAATGTATACATCTTTGCGATTTAGCATGAAATACAAACATTATCAAAACAATAACAATTTAAATTTCACAAATTATTCCTAATACAAAACTATTTCCAATTCCTTATTACTTTAACTTACATTGTTATGTAAAAGAGCCCAAACATCTATGGAATTCAACGCATCATGTTAAAATACATAGTACTAATAAGCACATTTAAAAAGTTGATAAATATCAAAACATATTGTATTTCTAATAAGTATTGTGATGGCTAAAAACGTTGATAATGCCCAGGTTACCACTGCATCATTAGAATAACATCTGATGAGGATGTAGTTGTGATTTGTGCTAGAGTAGTGGGACCAGATGTACTTCAAGTTGGTGATTGTTCTGTAGGTCCCGAATTAAGTTCAGGTGAATGATAGGAACTACAGGCTACCCAGACATTTCTCAATAGATTTGAAACTCTTATTTAATATCTTTTTTTACAAGATTTCAAGCAGTCAACAGCCCAGAGTGTATTTTTCTTGGGACTTTTTGGGCACTGTAAAATGGAGGATCCCTCAGACACTAAGTGGTGCTGTTGTTTTATGCATTTCCCCTACGTTTACACACTGACACAGTGAATTAATGTGGAGCCCCCTTGGCGAGCCCTGGCTTAATGGGCTATAGGCACCCCTGTCAGGCAGTCTGAAGTAACAGGGTTTGCTTGCTCACACACCACGCTTGAGTCAGGAGGCAAGTTTAGTGGTGAGTTTATTCCCTGACTGTGAATACAGGTAAGATAGATGGACAGAGTACTGGGGAAGCCATCCTTGCCAGCTAGTAACCTATGGCTGTCAATCTCAGAACCACAGAACCTGGTCACCCACCACAGTCCAGCATTCCACATGACATCACACTATTTTGCCTCACACACCAAAGCCCATTACAACACTTCTCCCTCCCTAACAATCACAAAATGAAGGCTACACACCATACACACCAACCCTTGCATAACTTAGGTGTGGCCAGCAAGCAGACCAATAAAGACCCTCACAAAACTTCCAACGCACGCATGACCAACACCAACAAAAGTGGAGTCATCCCAATGCACTTCACACTTGCCGAAACAAAAAGAAGTAGGAAAAACCCATGGCAAAAGACACTGACCACGAAGCAATAACACCAATACCACTAAGTAGTCCCACCCACACAGGTGGAAATATGAAGAGAAAGCACGGTCTAAACGCCTAACTCGAACATGCTCCAGCAAGAAGAAAAGCTGTAACATGCCCTGATGGAAATTGTAAACATGTTACCGCATGTACAAGCCCCAGCACACTCCAATCCAGGAACTTGTACGGAAACGCCAATGAAAATAAATCCAACACCGAATAAAAACCCAAACTCCAATTCCCAACTGGAAGACATCCCCAAACAATTGCAACCCCAATTGAGACTAAAACAACAATTCCAATCCCTCCTCACACAACAACACCTAGTTAAGGCATCGCACAAAAGATCGTGGACACCAGAATATGGACTCCATCATAAAATATACCACTAACCACGAAATCGACCTTGCATTCCATAATATGCCAAAAACTGTAACCAACAGTGCAAACTGAAACTAACACCACAACCCACGGAACCCGCCCTGCATACCGTAATACTCCCAACACTGTAAACAACAGTGAAAACTCCGAGACACAGCTGTATCGAACATCCATGCCAAACACTGTAGCCAACAGTGCAAACTCAAAAACTCCACAACCCACGGAACCTGCACAGTGTTCCGTAAAATGATAGACATTGTAACGCACAGTGAAAACTCAAACTAACCACCACAAACCATGGAACCCACACAACATTCCGTACTACGGCACACTAACCAACAGTGAAAACTCCTACACTCAGCTGTATCCAAAAGTCACGTCAAACACTGTAACCAACAGTGCAAACTCAAAATAACACCACAACCCACAGACCGCGCCCGGCATTCCGTAGTATGCCAGGCACTGTAACCACCAGTGAAAATTCTTACACATGGCTGTATCCAACTGTCACTGCAAACCTACAAAACCCACCTGGCATTCTGTAAATCACCCAGCACACTCCATACATACACACAAACACTTGGACAAAGCACACAATTGTGAACAAAAACAAGCAACTACCAAGGGCTGAATGAAAATGGTAAAACAATACATCAAGTAATTACAGGTAAGCAGAACCCGCTCCCCGCACCCACGTATCCACAAAATGTCCAAACCCCATCAAACAAAAACACCTGTTGCAGGAAAATGTCAATAAAATGCCAACAGCAAGGAACAACCCTGCTCCCACATGTCCACGCTGCCCACCTGGAAAGATAAACAGTTGATCATAATAGAATATGCACAACAATTTTTACTAATGGTGTTCGCAGGAACCACAACATAAACATTCACTACTTTGTCCAACTGGGCCCAGAACAAACACCCATGACCAACCCGCTGTAAAACATCACTAACCCTGAGGCCACTACATATAACAATAAGAGCAGAAAATAGGCCTCACCATACGCACTAAACCTGGCTAAACTTCAGCAACCTCAAGACCTCTCGTCTGCATGCAGAAACCTCAAAGATCAGGATCCAATGCCCTACAATTAACAACAACTCTAGAACGGCTTCCACAAAACTCCTCACTTGATTGTTCACCCAATGTGCACATCACAGAACTCTCCACATCCACGGATAGACCAAAGACATGGTGCCTCTTTATCTCATGCTCTGGGTTACACACAGCCAACAAAACTACAGCAACAGCAGACCGCCACCGCCTCCTTCGTTTCCTCATCCACTCACACTTGCCACAAAGAATGAAGTAGGCTAAACACCAACAAGTCACCACGAACAGTCCCACACAGCTCTCAGAATCTAGGGTGCCCCCAAATGTAGTCACGCTACCAACTGCGTGGTGTGGATAAACACTTGGTCCCCATGCCAACACTCCTGGGTGCACTCTGTCACTGTAACCTTGTGGCAACGTGAGGCCCCTGATGACGCTTCCACACACTCTTCGAGCAACGTCATCATTGGCCTGCTGCCTGCGGCTGTGAGCGGAGCTCTGAGCTGCTTCCAACGGAAGCACAGAGATCGCTCAGCTGGGCCAGATTGCTGCTCATGGCCCGATCCTCCCGCAGACACTGCGCCTGCACAAGATCTCCGAAGATCACCATCCGGAGATAGAAGATTCTTCCTGTGCCGCCTAGACAAGGGAACTAAACCGCTTCTTATTAGCAGCACACCAGCACACCAACGTTGTCCTTCCAACCAGGCCTGCAGACAACATCCACCCTAAGTGCTGGTGAAAGGGCCACAGACACCTTGTGCGCCCTGGACCTGAAGATCCGGATCACCTTTAATGAACCAGATCCACTGCAGCTGTAACAGCACTGCAGCTCCAGCACCACCCGGCCTGCATGATTTCCTAGGACCAACTCCTGGTCCCAATGGTAGCTGGCATCGTCCTGGATGGATGCCACACCTGGAGGGCAGTAGCTCCTCCCCTGCTGCCCCCTCCCTGCAGCCAAGACATCCTTGTTGCCAGTTAAAGGGTGAGTTTATTCCCTGACTGTGAGCACAGGTAAGATAGATGGACAAAGTACTGGAGCATCCTTCCTTGCCAGCTAGTATCCTATAACTGTCAATCTCAGAACCATAGAACCTGGTCACCCACCACATTCCAGCATTCCACATGACATCACACCATTCTGCCTAACACACCAAAGCCCATTACAACACAGTCCTCTGCATTTATTTACTAACAGCTTGCCTGGCAGGGGACAGCACCTTGCCTTTTCAGACTCAGTGGTGGTGCTGTCCCTCGCCAGGCATCATAGGAACAGTAGCACCGTTAAGGCTGAAAAGGTGAGGCCGCTGGAAGCCAAGGCCTTTTGTCCTAAAGCCTGAAGCTACCTTGGCTACCAGCGGCCACACCTTTTCTTCGATTATGGTGGTGCCGGCCCATGGACATCTCTTGATGAAGGGATGCCTCGCAGTGAACATAGCATGTATTTATTTCAATGGACCACAACAGCGTGGCTTGCCTGTAATGTTGAACACGGAATCAAACCTTTAGACTACAACACTGAAGGTGGTGGGTAACGGGAAAGTTGGGGGTGGCAGTAGTTTACAATGCAATCCTTATTTACCCTTTCTTATTGTTTTTAATACATGTAACTGCAGCTGGCTAAGAGTATCTTGCCTGCCTCTTCTTTATTTTCTGCTTGAAGGCAGAAAAAACACAGGCAGAGGACGAGGAGGGACATGGATATGTACTACCCTTAGGGAGTTGGGGACATTTCAGGAACATTTATAGAACTTTGTCTTCCCGTTTCGAAGGCAGGGATCCTCCTTCATAAGTTATTACTGTGACTCGACTATGGAGGACTGAAGGCTATAAAAATGACGACTAAGGTGAACATATCAGAAGTGATAGCTGTGGACAGCAGCAGTCGCCAATATTATTATTGTACACATGGCTCCTGCTAGTGAAAGTTCCAATTAGTGGTATAATTACAGAGCCAGGGCATGGACAACCTGGAATGAATGAATACCAGGCACTGCAGTGGTCACAGATAGAATGAACTGATCAACATGATAGTGGGGAAGAGGAGGGAAGATTGGGTGGGAGCAGAGGGTGGTTGCCATCCAATGGGAATGTGTGCCTTTTACATTCAGCGGCTGGCTAGAAAGGGAAATGCTCACTTTTAACAGGCAGCGAGGGACTGCTTGCCTAGGAGGCGATGGACGGCATTGCAACAGGGTACGGGGTCTGAGTAATTGAAATGCATGACATTTTGTAAACAGTGCATTTGTGGGCGCTCATCGTCCATACGCAGACTCACATCTTGGATATGTGCTTTGACTTCATGCATGTAATCACACGCTGGCTCTGTGCACAGAGTTCAGAAGCATAATCCAAGCAAGCGGCCTCTGCGTGCGTGCCTTGCATGGGGGTTGCAGCAGCGGAACCGCTGGACACATCTGGCAGCACGGATTGTCGAAACTGACAGAAAACGAAATCAACATATTTATTTATAAAGACAACTACCAATGTTCAAAGCGGCAACATAACATAATGTTAAATGTTCCACGATCAATCCACAGTGGTCTAATTTTCGGAACTAAGCTACCTTGAACCCAACACATTGCTAATTGGAAACACAATGAAAAGAGCATGCGACGAAAACTGCAACCTATTTTGCTACTTCAAAATATGTTATCAGCGAGAGTTGTCTTTATTTAACTCTACTGTTAAATTGGAAAAGCAAGGCTCTTGGTAAAATGTTTTCAATTCATAAGTTCCTGGTTATAAAGTAATCATTGATGTCAGAGGAAATCCTGAGGGAGACTTCAAGTCAACTTTTGCTTTTGGTGATGTGGTGATGAAAGATATACTGTTGAAAACCAGAAAGCCCTGGGACATGTTTGCTAAACTTCTTAAATCTAAATGAAACGCAGATAACCTTTCTGATCCGATCAGGTTTGTGCAATGTTTTGCTCTAAGTTTTTTTTTGTATTTTTTTTTTTACAGAGTCTCAGTAATTGGACAGTAATATGAAACATGTTTAGAGTATTTTCCTCCAAATGTGTATTTTTCCCACAGTCGTGTCTATATGTTTTATGTACAGTGCATCAAATATGAATTAAACCTGTCTGGTTGAATAACAAGGAGCCCAACATTTAAATCAGATTTGTTTCGAGCCATGTCTATATACTTTCAGTGGTTCTATACACGTGTTATTTTGTTTTCTTTTTTCCAACAGAATTATAACTAAAAATTAAGCCATTGCTTCAAGTAGAACACGGTTACAGGGATAAAGTACCACAAAACACTGCTTCCAAGTGAGTCTTTCTGTTTTTGTGTTGCTTTTTTGGATGGGGGGAGAGGGCTGTGTGTAAAGCTGTTGTAGCATTCACTATATAAGGACATCTTCCTTTTAGCAAGGTACAATGTGTATTTTTAAAAAGTCCTTGTAAAATTTGGTGAGGGGCAGTCAAATGTGTTATGCACGGTGTGGCGGTTGTGTTAGTGATTATAGGCATCTGTCACAACGTTGCGGTGATGTCTCAAGCACATTTGAATTAGCATTTGGTAATTAATTAGATGCACTTTTTCGCAAGAGAACAAAGGACATCCAGATACATTAAAGATGCCATTCTGCACTACTGGGAGTGGTAAGTGGCTAAATTGATGGTTATGGATTCTGGAAACCTAGACTCCATGCCTGCCTTCGGAACTTGGACACCATTATTTGCCTGATTCTGGGCAAATCGCCATATATGAGCGTGCCCAAACTGGAAATATGCAAAGGCAAGCTGTACAGACTGAAGTATTGTCCAAATGACAAGTTCTGGCTTTCCTCGCCCCTTTGTCTGTAATCATATCTCAACGAGAGTTTGCCTACAACACTGTTCTCTGTAGACATCCTTGTGTTTGAGATGCTCGGAAATGCTATATACGTTCTGCTGAAAGTGCTCTGCTGCTCATTTGAGCTAGGTATGACTTATAACAAGTTCAAAATAAAGGTACAAGTGGACTCTGGACTAGAAATGGTTTAAAGCCTCCTATTAAGTTTTAATTGTTAGGCAGGTCTGAGGCATAAAATGCTTAAACTGAATTACAGAGCTGACCCATAAGGGAATTCTAACCAAGGAGCAACATGTAGGATTTGACCCATGCCCTTCTCAGATTGCCTCGATTCAATTCATGCCAATAGACACCTACTTTAAAGAATCAATTGGGTCAAAACCTTTTTGACTAACAGCAACATTTGCATTCACTCCGCTCTTTACAGTTCAAGAAATAAGCAGCGGTCTGTTTGAAATGTGTTGAATTAGCTTCAGCTAGAAACATCGCTGTTTGATACACTTCCTGTTTTCTCTTTTATTTCTGGATACTGAAAGTGCCTGTGGTGTAGGTGCAAAAGGGAGGGGGAAGACAGAGAGAGATAATGAAAGCAAAGAGGGAGAGAGAGAGAGAGAGAGAGGGAGAGAGAGAGAGAGATTTGGCTTGATGGTGGAAACCAGCAAAGCTAGAGATTGAGAAGGAGAAAGGAAGGGGAATGTTCGTTTTCATTTTCTAAATTAAAAGAGGGGCAGTGAGAAATATGATGTTAGGAATGGTCATTTCAAGGGTGTAAAAGCCCTGGCTTTTTATGTTAATTGAATAATGCAATGATGTGGTCAATTCCATTGCATAAAGGATGGTTTGCTAATCAGATTCCCCCTTTCAGAAATATCCATTTCAAGACATGGTGTACACCTCTGTCCCATTACATTAGTATCCTGACCTGCAGCTCCTGCTCTCCAGTTGACTCAGAGGTGACTTATTTGACAGCTGCTGCCAACAGCAAACTTACTGAAGACAGAGGTTGAATTTAACCGTACTGTATTCAAAGAGAGCAATTCCATATCAAAGGCCTGCCTCTCAATAGGGGTGTCCCCACAAAGAGCCTTTGAAGCTGCAAGCTTGAAAAGGGACAGAGTTAGGGCAGTTTGAGAGCACAACTAGGCTTCTGGAAGGGGTCCAACACCTTAACGTTGTGCGGGTTTCTCGCTCCTTCCTGTGCCTTTTACTTCCTGTGGGACATGGCGCTGCTCTGGTTATGGCAAGGTTCAATTGCCTCAATGACACAGATTGGACCCCTTTAATCAGGTTTGCATTCATCCGATCCCTTATAGCCTTTTACCTAGAAAAGCGAATGTCTCAAAATCCTTCTTTGATTCACTTTTGGACCTCGCAGACATTAAGAATAATCTATCTGGACCCTGCTGGAAAAGCAGTCCTCTCCAAGGCCCTCTTTCAGAGGTGGAGGCAGGTGCTCCAAGGCAGATGCAAGCACTGATCTCTACCCTTCCCCAAGGCACACTGGGGTGAGTTGTCAACTGGACATGTCACTGTCTGCTAGTTGCACTGGCACCTAGGCCCCACACTGGAGTTGAAGGACGCCTGTGGTTGCTAACAAGCCTCCTCTGGTAGGGAGTGAAGTTATCAAGGATCAGTATCATCCCTGAGCCTCAGGATTGGGATTCAAAGCAGCAGATGAAGGAGAACAACTGGTCTCCAGCATTCTAGAGCATTGAAAATCATAAATCTATTCCTCAAAGACGCTTCAACATATCCTGATCTCCAGTTGTCGCTGTGCTGCCTTTGGCACTTCCTCAAACCTTTCGAAACCACTGTTGCTGCATCCTTTTAAATGGCTTGCCATTGCATTGTATGAAGCAGAGCACATCTCCTGTTTGGCTAGAACAACCGGCTCACAGCTACGGATGACTTTAAACTGCTGCCTTTTTGAACATTGCATTGGATCATCAGGATCACTGCTTCAAACCTCCAGACCGATTCTCGAACTGCTGGAGCAACATGCCGCTTGACCTGAACTAGAAGTTTCCAGGTTATCAAACTAACTCAACCCAGGTGACCCCTCCAAACTGCATTGCTCAAACAAACTGCAAAGCCTCTGCTATTATCATTATTATTATTATTGTAATTATTGAGCACAACCTGGCTTTGAGAAGCAACAGAGTGCTTTACAGCGGTGTACAACAATAAAGGTACATAACAGAGCGCTTTACAGAGGTATACAACAGAACAGATGCATAACGGAGCAATTTTCAGAGGTAACAACAGAACAGATTTACAGCGGGGTGGGAGAGAGAGGGGCACAGAGGAGCGGTACAGCTGTGCCTTACGGTGAGGAGGAGAGGAGTGTGCCGCTCCCGGGCATGGAAATTATAGGTGTACACATTGCTATAGCAACGTTACATGGGACGTCGACTCTTCCCAAGATGGCGCTGACCCCCCACATAACTCAGCGGGGTGGTGTAGATTTCCGAGATGGCAGACCGCTGAGTCAGGGTGAAGATGCCGGTTTCCAGGTAACAGTGCGTTCCAATCTGCCTATCCTCTGGATTGCTCGGTGCTAGTTTCCCTGCCCCGGTTGCTGTTCATTTCCCTTGCTTCTTCTTACCTTCTTGATCCCTTACTCCTTCCCGGCTCTATCTTCTCCTGGTCTCCTGCTGGTTCTCGATTTGCCGGAGCACTCTCACACTTTGTCTGCCTCCTTTCCTGGACCCCTGGAGATTCGTAGTTTCAGCTGTCTTTGGATATCCATTATGGAAACCTGAAAAGCCCTTGATTCCTTGGCTAGAGGTTTTTCCCCTCTCTGGAGGTTTTTTCCCTCCACTTATGCTGTCTTTTCAGGTGGCCTCTAGGCTTTTGTATTTATTTCAGACAGCAGCGTGGCTACCAGGGGAGACAGGCATTACCTCTTTGAACACAAGCCATGCAAGACCTCAAAGGTAAGTCCTGCTCCTGATAACTACTTTGTGTATTTGCTACATCAAACCCTTCTTCCAACTGCTCCTTAATGGTTGTGTTGGTTCAACACTTAGATAAAGTCTGTTGCCTGCAAAGATTGTGTTTCATGTTATGAAGTTGATTCTTTGAATAACGGTCCATATTAGTTAAAATCAATGTCTCAAGATTCTTAAAATTGTTTATGTACTAGTTTATCTTTGATTATTTGTTTGAAAAAAAAATTATGCCTGTACCAACAGGCAGCATAAAAGATATAGACACTTAAAATACTGCCTTTATCCTGTTTGTGGCCACTCATAGCTTTAAGGCATTACACACCTATGACATATGTTTACATCTAAATATGTATGATTAAAGAAAAAAAGAAGCAGTTATTGAGTTTAAGCACCATTTGGGGATAGTCAAAGATTGCATAAAGGAATTCCTTCAGGTAGAGGTTTGAGAACTTCAATTAGTAGAAGGGTTTCCAGTAGTATTACATGCCTAAATAACCAGGTGCGAACATGGGATCTGCTCTAGAAGATGCTACTGTATGATCTAATGGTAAGTGGCCAAGTGAAGGATAAGAAGAGGATATTACTACTCGTTTACCACAGCCTGTCAGATGACTGAGTTGATCAGGCAAAGATGATGGGAACAGAAAAGTGAACTTGCCAAAAGAAAGGCTATTTCCTCGGACTCTAAATCGTTTTGCAGGATAATAGCTAGAAATTCAAATGGTCTCAGTTTGGGTTTTCAAGCAGTACCTGAAATCCACAAGGCAGGACGGGAATTAATCTAACATTTCCAAATGTGATGCAGTTGGAGAGCTAACATCAGCAAGCCCACGAATGGCTGGGAAGGTAGCTCTGTGTGCGAGGGATTTCCAATTCCCAATAACAATTAGGGAAGTAGAATGGATGATTGGGAGGCAGCAATCTCACAAAGCACCTTTGTGGCACAAATATGTAGCACAATCCCTTATATCAGACAAGTTCCCCACAGTTGGAAAACAGGTTCTATTGTTCCCAATTATAAACAAGGGAATAAGTCCCTCCATCCTATCACCCCATAACTTTATTGGACACCACGTCCAAAACCTTTGCTGGGATTTCTCTGAGAAGATTAGAGTATTGGGATGCGGAACATGACATCCTCTCAGACATACACTTGCCTTTAAGACTGGTACAGAGGCTGTAATCCAATGTATGAATCTATATTTAATATTAGCACCCTTTGCGGGTGCGTCACCAATCAGGGTGCTCCAAACCCGGGCTGAATCTAATGATCCAAGGCCAGGTTTGGAGCAACCCCAGAGCTTTTTGCACCCATTGCCCATGTTCTCTTCAGCCCCCGACCATCCTCCCTCATCTGTGCAAACCCCTCCCAACCCACCCCCCCCATTACCTGCGGCTGCCATGGTCCTGGTGCTTCCTTGCTCTCCGCTTCTCACCTCATGCTCCTATCTTCCATGGAAATGGAAGAGGCGCTCATTATGTAGCCCCACCCTCCCTTTCCGTGGTAGCCATGTTGAGGCGAGGATGTCTTTGTAAGAAACAATGGGTTGCTTCGCTGTGACACATTGTTTCTCACAAATACAATGCTCTTAGCACTGTGAGGGTTGGTCTCTGGGTGCTAAGGGCTTT
Organism: Ambystoma mexicanum; assembly: GCF_040938575.1. Lineage (NCBI taxonomy): Eukaryota > Metazoa > Chordata > Amphibia > Caudata > Ambystomatidae > Ambystoma > Ambystoma mexicanum. Next base: position 1,267,377,172 of record NC_090931.1, on the reverse strand, counting down.
CGCTCAGGCCTATAACTTGGGCCCTATGCCGTTACAAACCAGAGAACTCACCCAAATGGGTGCCCATATTTATTTTTAAGTACATTATTGGTTTGGCGTGTTCTTGACTACGTGGATGAAATGGGTGTCACAAAACCTCTGGTTAATGGGCTGGAAGCTCTCCATGCTGAATCCCAGGTTTATGTCCGCTTTGGGAAACGAGGTGAAACTCAACCACCAACCCTCATATTGATGAATACCAAATCACATAAGTCATGGTGTTTACGATGGACACACAACATATCATCAGAGTCAACAAATACGTCAGTAAAAACCCAAAATAATCTGGATCAGTCTAATGTGATTGGGCCACCTAAGGGGCAACCTTTTGAATTGTGTTTCACCCTCTTCTCAAAAACTAAATAATCATCAACATTCAGAGTGTGTAAGAGGTAGCTCTCCTGAATTGATAACATTTCAGATCGAACTACCCAATCCACTCATTCATTATACTCAAGTCTTTTTCTGAGTACAGCTATGTTCCTAGAGGTACAGAATCAGTAGTTCAGTCCCAAAAATAGATGGATGATTCAAAGGTATGGCAACATGGTTCGTAAGGGAGCTCAGTGTAAAATAAGCCTTATAATACCATAATTGGCTCCTAGTTTTATTCTTTAAAGATCTTGCCTCCTTGGTCTCCCATGTTTTTTGTGGTATTACTTCCTCCTTGCTAAGCAGTCATTCATTGCTGTCTAAGGCAATCAACACTTAAAAGCTGTTTCTTGTTTCAAAAACAATATCAGTTTGGGATCTAGCATGTAAGGATTTAAAATTATTTTGGGACTTTGCTAATTAACAGGTACCCGTCCCGCGACTTAACCTAGAAACCCCAGAAAAATATTGGGGACAGTCCAAAGGTGACCATTTCCTGATCTGATAGTAGTGCAGCATAAATAATATAACTGTGCCCTTGTTTTCACAGGGCATCTATCAAATAAAAGTGACAGCGTAAAAAAATGTCCCTCTTAAAAGAAAATAGTCAAACACGCTGACATAATTCTGTTTTTAAGTTTTCATTATATTTATCCCACTCGTGCTAATAAAATACTGTGGGCCTCATTATGACCCTGGCGGAAATCGCGGTGCAATATGCACCATGGAGCATGGCGGAAAGCTGCCGATAGCGCCATGGGGGTTGGCGGATTTACCGCCCCATTCCGACCTTGGCGGGGCGGTAAATCCCCATTCCCCATTTTACCCTTCCCCATTCCCATTTTTGCCCCATAGGGTATAATGGGAGTGGGGAAGGCGTTAATTACGCCACCGTAAAATACGGTGGCGTAATTAACAACAAGGTCCCGTAGCGCCATGGATTTCTCCGCCCGGAAAAACCAGGCGGAAAACGCTCCATGGCGCTACGGGAACTCGTAGTAGGGCGGACGGGTCCGCCGCGAATACCGCTGGCGTAAACCCACTCCACCAGGGTCGTAATGAGGCCCTGTGTGTGTGTGTGTGTGTGTTTGTGTATCTGTGTTATTTACTTTAGAATTGGAAACTTCTGTTTTTATTGGTTTACAAATCACCAATACTTCAGCCAATAGGGCCCCGGACAGATTGTTCAGTTTAAGGGGCAATGGCAAAGAGGATACTAATATGATGAAATTCTCAGTTTAAGGCTGCCTTATTTAAAAAAGATGCCCTGCCCAAATCAGATACATGGCTTGATTTTCTAATTAAAGAGGTGAGCTTTCAATGAATTTCAGAATGAATGTCTTCCCATTATCAATAACTACTAGTAACTAGTTTGAGGAAATGTTAACTAAGAGTCACTGTAGCTGTATGCTTCGATGTCTTGAGAATTAAATTCACTTTATGTTTTATTTATTTTGTTGTATTTATTTATTTTTATACAGGAGGAACAATGTTCTTTTTATCACAAACGAACATACAATAGATGAGAAATCAGATTTGACTTGAAGCAGTGAGCTTCTTACAATGGGGTGAGTTTGAGGGACATAATGACCTTGTTGTGGAGCAGAGCAAATGGAATAGTCACCAGGGACAATACATAAGCGAAGATATATAGATTAAGGACAACCAACATTGGACATTTTTGAGTGCAGCTTGGTGGTACGGCCAGCTGTGCTTGATATGTGATCATGATGAATGAAGTGCTAGAGTGATGGCAGAGGAACTGAGGGACAGAGGCAGGTTAGAGGCGAGGGACACATGTTAGCTAGCAGGCAGATGAGCGATTTGTTAAGAGGGTAACTCAGAGGCGAGGAGGTAGGCTTTTTGTTTGGTTTTGAACAAACCCATTTGGACTGTTTCTCTGATTTGTCCAGGGGAAGAGAATCCCAGGAAAATAGAGCAAGAAGTGAGAAAGAGCAGAAGCGAGAGGAAGCACAGGGAGGGTGAGGGGCCACAAGGGTAGTCGAGGATGCAGAGCAGAGATTACGAGAAGACTTGTAGAGTTGGATATAGAAGAATAGATACAGTGGTGCCTTACCATGGATAGACTTGTAAACCAGGATAAATATTTCAAATCTGGCCCTGATTTGCATCATCAGCCATCCAGGCTGGTGACGGTACGAGGAAAGAGAGTATTGGTAACAAAGTTAATAATCTTGTTGAGAGTACAAAAAGCATAGTTGGGGAGACCAAAGAGGATGCTGGCACAGTAGTCCAGTTCAGAGTAGACAGGTGTGGTTGAGATATACTTGGCAGTGTTGAAAGGAAGCAGATGCCCGATTTTCCTAATATGTAGGAGGTTGAGGCGAGCTGCTGTTCCAGTTTTGGAGATGAAAGTAGTGATGCTGTAAGATGGGTCATAGATGATGCTGAGGTTTCTAGCTGAAGAAGAGTAGGGGAGAGTGTCAGGTGGGAATAGATAGGCAGGGGAAGAGAAGAGAGAGAGCTTTTGGCAGAGAATAAGAGAACCTCTGTTTTGGCAGAGTTTAACATTAGAGAGTACAAAGCCATTCAATATTTAATGGCAGAAAGACAGTTGGAAATTTTGATAGAGAGATCAGAGGAGAGTTCAGTAAAAGAGAAAAAGATTTGGGTGTCGTCCACAAAGGGTTGGCATGAGAACCCAAAGGAGGAGATTTGTGCCGCAAGATCAGAGGTGTAAAGTGTAAAGAGGAGCAGTCCCAAGGTAGAACTTTGTGGAACACCAACAGCTAGAGGACTGAGATGAGAGGTGTTGAGTTGAGAGGTATGTGAGTGAACTGGATATCCCAGCCCCTTTGATGAGTAGCAATTACCCTTGAGATGAATGGGGATGTAGATTTTATTCATACATCAACAATCAAAACGACTCAGGTAGTTTGGCAAAAGGAAGTCTGTTTTAATGTCAATTATCTAAAACAGGGAGTCCAATGAACAAAAGCACTCGCTTGATCCTCTTACTCAACGGATCTTACAAAAAACAGAGGTTATATTAAGCAAAATCTTCATCAGTGGCGTGTTGACCTGCGTCATTACCAACGTCATCTCTGTGGCATACTACAAAAACCTATTGAGGGAAGTGATAGGCTGTAAGTGAATATTTAAGTATAAGTTCCATATCAGTATAGAACAGTGAAGGAAAGTGATAGGGTACTTAAAATCAGGCAGGGCAACTAAGCCCTCCCCGTAAAATGGCCACTATGAACATCACTAAATACACAACATCCCATTGGCTACACAAACTATAGGACCCTTAATTACGCGGTCCTCTACAATTGGTTGGCTTCTAACCCCCGTCAGTACTTTTCGACCTACGTCTAGCAGCTTGCAAACTGAACATCCAGGTGCTGGTGAGCTCGTCTTAACATTAGCTTCCCACCAATTAGCAAATCAATCATTCATCACTTCAATGGTGCAGTGTCAAATAGGGCTTTGAAGCCTGGCCTTGAGTTTGTACTATGCTCTGAGAAATTTTAAGGAGTGTGGGCACACTCTGCCCTCGTGTGTAGGTGTGACCACCTTGTTCTTCCAAGTTAATTCTTCCATGTGACTGGAGACCATGGTATCGAGCCATTTAGTGTATTAAAATACTATTATCTAATAGTGCTTTGACGTCTTTTGTTTTGATCAAGCCTTCTGAACAAGAGTTTCTGTTCTTTCACACGAATTGTATCCAATGTCAATTTTATAAGACCTTGGCTTCTTTGGCGCATCCAACTCCTTCTGCTGAGATTCATTTTGTAATTAAATTTGCTTTTTAAAATGCAGCACACTGAAATGAGGCCTTCTTGCTAATGTCCAGCTCTGCTTATATTGCATAGTGGAAATATCCATCCTTTACTCATCTATATATATATATCTATATATCTATCTAGATATATATATATAGATAGGCGCTTGACGCAATCTATTTATTATAAAGCTAGCCTCAAGATTACTTCATCTGCTTGCATTTCTTTTGGTTCTGTACACGTATAAACTATCTTTAATATCTTCATCTGTTTCTATGGCATAAGCTTTTCCACCTTGATCCCAAGATGTCACTTATCCTCGGATACTTTCTTGATGCCTTATAGAATATCGGCATTCTTTGGTCTCTGAATCTCTTCTACAGACGTCAGCTCGATTCTGTGTGACGTCACCATTCATCTTTGCCATTTATCTGCTCTGTTTCTTCAGGAGTCTCATTCAAATGGCCATCATATTTTCTTGTATGCAGGTACGGTTTTCTCAATGGGTACCTTGCCTCCCAGATCTTCTTAGGGATTGGTACTTTCACTGGTACTGCTCTTTGTCTGTTCAACTGCTCTGTGTATGTCTCATACTCTGGTTTCCAACAGATAGGCAATATGGGCGGGGCGGTTGGAGTAGGGGTACTTGGCTCCTCCTCTACATAATGATGCTCTCACCATGCCAAATTAAGGGGAAACATCTTATGCGTAATTTACAGTACTTAGTATTGATCAATCAGTCTCTTGTAGCAGTATTGTATGTATAGCTACCACTGAATATATGTTCAATGCACTTTGATGAGTTTCATTCAAACTGTGATTGTGTATTTTGATATGCTTTTTATGAAGAATGCCTGGTCATTCAAAATAAAGTACTTTCCAGTTTGATTTAATAGACAATGTAGAAATGATGTTTATTACTGAACTTGACTTACATAGGAGTACTGTTCTTCTATTATTCAGGGTTTAATTCCTGAAGTGGTGTGAACTAATTGTCAAACAGTTTTAGCGGATGCTGTTATTGTGTTCATCGCAGACAAGAAATGCTACATGCACGCCATTAGTAAAATGTAGTATGTCGGGTATTCAACTGACAAGTACACGTTTTCAATAATGTGAAATAGCACTCGAGGTGCATGGGAGAAAATGCAGTCCTGGCACATGGACTGTAGAAATATGAAAGACAAATAAGTAAGTTGCCCGAGATGTGGGAGCTCCCGTCCCCTGCACACTATCATAGGTCTGGAATTAGCCAAATAATGTCTACGTAAACTTAAACATGAAGTTAGGAAAAGAATTTCAAGTGTATAAGGAAAGTAAATAATAAGTTGAGTAATGTTCTTGAATGAAGTTACAAATACTCGCATCACAAATTATTATTTAATATAAAAACTGAACGTGTTCCGAGATTTGGATTTCTTCTTTAGTGGTACAGTTCTTTGTGAATTGATGCAGTTTAACATGAAAAAAACAAATGTCAATAATTATGCAACATTTGTACATTCACACTGTGGATACAAATATTGTATGATTCACCATAAGATTTCCAAGTCAACTTACATGTAAAAGAACCCAGAAGACATCTGGGAGGATGTGTGCTATCAAAATACAATGAGAGGAAAAATGTCTTCTTACCTTCACACTTCTCATGTGATCAAATGTGTGGTACCACATAATGAGTGGGATCCTTCTTAATAAGACGGATTCTAAATCTAAAAAGAGGAAAATGGTATTTGTTGAATATCAAATAGCTAAGCCCTCACAATGGTTTTGTATCACCTCATCAAGAGATTAGTTAGATGATAATGTAATAATGCGCCATAAAGACAAACTAAGATGGTGTGTATAAACAATGATTTATGAGGGTAAACTAACGATATCAATGAGTATTTCATCTCATTGTGGATCTCAGCAAAATAACTGTATTTATAGTTGTTTATCTGTGTTAGGAAAGATGTCATAATTGTAGGTAATGTTCCTTCCATGTGGCAACCCCCAAACTGTTTGCTGTTGTTTTACACCCTGATCTAGACTTTGCCAGAGAAGCGCAGCCTTTCCGCTGCACTCCTCTGGGCTTTCGCTCCATTCTTACGGGCAAACTGACATGCCCTTAAGACAGTCAGTACCGGGAGACTTTCTTTCCCTTAGTCCTTTCCTCATGTTGCAGCTTTTGAGCAACATGAAACAAGAGTGCACCGTAACTTACATTACCGCGCTCTTGGGTCTCTAGTCATCCCAATAGCCCTAGAAACTCTCGCTGGACTTATCATGAAAAAGTGTGTCACGGACGGGACTGGTGGCAGCTATTGTTTCTTTGTGTTTTGAACCCCTTTTTGCCATGTTAACCGCCCTTCCCGCGTTTGGCCCAAATGGGTGGCCTGGCCTCCAAAATGGGCATGCCACGAGGTTCTTTGTCCTGTCCGCTGACCGCCATGACCCTTCACCTTCCCCCAGGTTGAGCCGACCCGGGGCAGTTCTTATTTGGTCATGCACTTTCCCGCGAAACACAACACTTTCGCAGGCTTCTGCATGCCTTGTGTGTACTCCAGGATGTGGGCTGGGATGTCTGTTCCTAATACACATCCTGGGTGCCAGAGAGTCTAGAGTGTCTTGAATGCCTGGGACCACCGTGGTCTGTGATAGGTCCACTTATGGTGTGAGTGTTTTGTGAGCAGATCTCCCATTGGGTCCTCTCCATTTTGGTGCGAAGGGAACTCTGGATAAGAGGAGGCTGGAAACACCACTACCATGTCGATCTCCTGAGTTCTCACGAACAAAGGATGAGGAGCCAAGTATCCTGCAACTAAGAAGCTGAGTTGAGGAATCGCTGGTGAACCACTGAAGGTTTAGCACCCTGCACTGCGGTCGTCCTGTGAGACCCCTTTGCCTCTGATCGAACGAGAAGGCCTGTACTGGCGCTTCGACCCTTTAGAATAGTGGGAACAACTATTCTCGGCATCTTCACCAAATCCTGTACGTAAGCCTTCTGAAGCATACCTGGGCCATCCAGTGGACTGACCAGCCTACACAGGAACCTTTCTCTGTCACCACCGTCTGGCTTACTGCTAATCCCGTGTCCTCGGCACTCTCACATGATTCGTACACTTGACATTCCCAGGTCGGAAGTGAGGCGTGTGCTTTGGGACCGGAATACCTGCGGTTGCCGAGTTGCCCTGCTGTGGTAACAAACCTGTGCATATTCACTGCATTTGGGACACCCTCAACCCTGACTCCTGCTGTTGCGGAATCTACACGGCGTCAAGACATCCTGCTGATCGCATCTGAACCTGCCAGTACCGAAACACAACCGGAGAAGCCTGGGTCTGCCTGCATCGGGGACCGGTGAGTAGTCAATACCCTAACCGGTCGCCCTCCTGCAGGAGCCTGTGGCTCTCCACCGCTGTCATAAACAGCAACCCTTTTCCGCACTCGCGCCCTGCTTCAGCCCACAAGTGGAGGCCGCGCTCGAGAGGCGGAGAACTGTTCATCATCGTTTTTTTCACCTCTTTGAACTGCCTGATCTCCCTGAAGAGACTCTCCTTTGCCCGTTGGCACCCGCGTGTGCAGGTACTTTTGAGCACAAGGCTCCACTCTTCGTAGGGCTCGTACTTCCTTCTAGTTAGGTGGCCTCTGATGCCGAACTGGGTCTAACGATTACTTCCACTGCCTGTTTTCCTCCCCATCTCAGTGGTCTGCATATTTCGTGCTTCTAACTCTTTAGACCCCTTGGTCTTGTACATATATTGTATTGCTTGTGATGTGTTGGTTTATTGGAGTTTTACCGTGATTCTTTACTATGATCGATGTTACAAAGGCCTTGTAATAAATGTGTCTATATTTTTAATATAACACCTGTCTGGAGTAATTTGTAAGTGTCCTTGCTTTGTGTGCTCATTGCGGGCTTTCAGTCACCCTCACCCCTCTTGAGACCTAGTCTTGACCGCCGCCATCGCTACCCTGATTGGTCTGGCTTGTCCAGAGGTTACCCTGTTCCAAGAAACTAGGCTGGCCTTCTGAACCTCTGCCCCTCCAGGACAGAGTTCAGAAATCCATCTTAACAATCTGTGAAACTCCTAGAAGCATGATGATGCCCTTAGTAGACTTATAATGTTCCCCAATAGCAATCGAATATTAGGTAAGTGAGCAAGCTGAGGATGTTACATTAAGCACACAAACACTCGGCTGTTGTGATATTCACATCATCAATATAGAACAGTAACCATGTCTCGAGATAATATCACAAAGGTTATGCAAATAAATGGTACATCCATACCATTTGTTTGCATCAGTCTGGGTCGTCAAAAGGTGCCTCAAGCATCTACTTACTGGGTTTGTTCGGGTCCCTGGTTACATAGGCTGAGGGAAAGCTATACTCTCAGAGGGATGTAAATGTGATTCAGTAGCAACACAAACAGCAAAGTATAACAATCCATAACAAAGAAATGTCCAATAAAGGTTCCATAAAAATACATATACTTTAAATAAACATACCATATGTAATAATAACTAAAGAATTAAAACCCACTCCTATAGAAAGAACACACAATATGCAAGATATCAAAATGCAGCACTTTCTGTAATGAGATGGGTGAGAAATGGCAATAAGTTTAATTAGTGGCCAGAATGTTTAATAAGCATTTGGTCTTGAGTTGCAAAAGGGATTATTGTGAACTAAGTAGTCTCTAGGGACCAAAATGGACCAGGTGAGCTGTTATGAGTCAGTTCGAGATTTGTGGTAACTACTAGTCCGAGCCAATGAGTGACATCCAGCATTTCGAGTCAAGGTCCTGCGATGAGAAGTTGATTTGAGCAGAGCAGGTGACAGCTCTGCGAGGCATGATGCAGTATCGAGCTGGTTTAAAGTTGAATGAACTGTGGGTCAAAGGTTTCCGTTTGGTGCTGGAAGCAACACCAGTGGGTCCTGTGGTTCGAATGTGCCTTGATTGGTTCAAGTGGTAACAAACAGGGATCCTGTCTATGGAAACAAGGCGAGTCACCACACACGATAGATACGCCACACACGAGGTTGTATTCCCAAAGCTAGGGTTTATTGCAAAGCAAAAGTCTCAGTTGGCAAGCTCGGTCTCACGCCATGCGACGCAAGAGAGTAAATTATGTACATCAGTTACATATATACAAAATGCATATCAAACAATCAGCTATGACATGTTTAACACCCCCCTTTCATTGGGTTTCTTTGAACTTGGTGTGATGATGGACATCTCCGACAACTATGACACCTTCAAACATCTATTCTAGTAATAGTGTGAGGAATCTGTTTGAGGTACTTCTCACTTAGAACTCTGCGCCCTTTTGGTTATGCAGTACTTCAATTTGAAAAGGTCGCATGGAGCTAGGGTAACCCAGGAGTCTTGGATTCCTCTACTCCATAGGTAAAAGGCAGAAATGAAAATGGTTACCCTTTAAATGTGCTACAGCGCCCATTGATATGAAATCCTTAAAATGGAAAAAATCACATGACTCCAATTGGAAATTGATATTACTCAATTTATCTTGAAAACGTTGCCCTATGGTGATAACACGTGTTTCGACGTATCCAACGTCTTTTTCAAATCAGGGCTACATAATTCATAAATGATAAATTAATTTACAAGTCAGATATTGTAATAAGCAAGAAAGCACAAATTAAATGATCAACAAAATGAAATGAATTAGCCATTGATGTAAAACACAATAATTACGAATCATTGTACAGATATTTGAGAACAAATGGCCATGTTCGGGAGGGGGAGAGGGGTAGGAGGTTTGTGGGAATTAGAGAAAGAACACAAAAAAGGGAAGATAAAACAAACATGTTAAGACAAAGGCAGGTGAGATTCATGGGTCAATCAGGTGTAAATAATTCTAAGCATATACAAGAAATGATTAAATATCTTACCTATTGTTAATCGTGAATGTGTATATAATGGTCAGCTTTCATGTGCGGTCATGGGATAATCCCAGCTACCTGGAGGGAATAAATACCCATCTACAGTCAGTTCGATGAACATTTCATGATGTAACTTAAAAAGGTTGTAATGCAGAAACTCTTTAAAGCCGTCTCTGAAATTTCCATGTCCAACTTCATCTATGGGTGCTAATGAAATTAACATATGGTGGGGGTGTCTCCTTCTTTAATTTAAAACACGGGAAGCGACGCTGATCTCTATATTGTTCTACAATTAGTTGACCGAGATTGTATTGTTAGGTTGACTCGCCTTCCTGTTCATGTGCGTGGAATAGAGGTTCACATAAGAATCATGACATGATTTTAAAACAATACTGTTTCGTCAAGTACAGAAGGTATGTCTGGTAAGGACAAAGACCACGAGGGTCCGCATGTCTGTATTACATATCCTGTGCCTGAGGGGGCTGCTCTTGCTGTTAGACTCACCTAGGTTGTTCTGTTATTTCTTTCCGTCCGCGTTCCGGCGTGTCCGCCCTGACCCTGTCTGTTGTATAAACTGGTTTCTAGGCAACCTCAGTCCTACTACTGTTTCTAGCTTTGGGTGCCATCTTTTGGGCTAAAGTCCTAGTTTCCCAATGTTACTTACGTACTCCGTCCGCGTTCCGGCGTGTCCGCCCTGACCCTGTCTGTTGTATAAACTGGTTTCTAGGCAACCTCAGTCCTACTACTGTTTCTAGCTTTGGGTGCCATCTTTTGGGCTAAAGTCCTAGTTTCCCAATGTTACTTACGTACTCTCGTTCTTTCTGATGTCGATTGTCAGTGTTTCCTATTTACGCGCCATCTTACGGGCTAGATTGCCTGTTTCCCAATGTCCCGTACTTAAACTTATTCCCTATTCATGTCGGTTGTACTAAATTGCCAAATGAAGTATGGAAATATAAATGCTCCTGATTTTAAGAGTCATTTTAGTAAAAAATATGCAATATGTTGTGTCATGTACAAAAACACACTCGTACTAATGCGGTTATCGGCCTGGCTTGTTAAACATGATGGTTAGTATACGGGAAGTGTGATACATTGATTAATGGTTAATAAAAGTAAAAACGAGACTCCTTGTGTTTCATAATAACATGCAATACTATCGAGCAATAGTAAATCTGACTTCCACAAATATTAGTTAAAACATGGCGTCCCTTAACATTGTGAATATCCTGTTTGTTGAGAGTAAGTAAAAATGTCCTATTGTCGTTATGTACTAACTCTTCTGGAACCGTGAGTTCCAGGTTCAAGCGATGTTGATAGTTATAAAAAGGAATACATTTCTTTGTCTGAATTGAGACCTCTTTCCACAGTACGAAATTTACAGATCAATTTGGCTTCCTCTTGTCGCAATTTCAGCTCATGGTTCCCTCCTCTTGGTCCCAAGGTCACTCTCTTGAGTCCGGCAAATTTTAAAGTTTTTTTGGTGTCAGATTGATGTTCCTTTTGCCAGTGTTGAGCCAACTGTGAATTTGTATTTGGATTCCCAATGGATGAAAAATGTTCTCTGATCCTTGTTCTCAGTTCTCTAATGGTGCTCCCTATGTAGATCTTATTGCATCCACAAATGATGGTATATACAACATATTTGGTTCGGCAATTGATATGTTCAACAATGTTAAGGTTGGTGCCATGTTGGTCTTCAAAACTTGTCAAATTATCCATCGCATGTTTGCACATCGTGCAGGTCCCACATTTCCTGAATCCCTTCGTTTGTTTCGGTAACCAAGTGGTAGTATCCTCTGGTCTTAGTTCTGGAAGTAGAGATGGGCTCAGTATGTTCTTGATGGTTCTCGCCCGTTTATAGATGATCAGTGGGTCATTTTTAATATAGTTTCTGACATGTGGATCCAAATGTAAGAGATGCCAATGTTTTTTGAGGATACTCCTCAAAATTCCATTGTTTTTGCAGAATGTTGTGATGAAGCTGACTTCTTCCTCTCTAGTATTAATTTTGGGTTTCGTGATTAGAGTCTCTTTCCTATTCAGTACTTTGGCTTGTATCTGTGCCTTCAAAATAGTCTTGGAGCCATATCCCCTAACCTTGAATCTTCTTGACAGCAAGTGGCATTCTTGTTCAAATACCTCTTGTTCTGAGCAATTGCGGCGGGCCCTGACGTATTCACCACTTGGAATATTCTTAATAACCGAGTTTTGATGACAGCTGGTTGCGAATAAAGTTGAGTTGGCCTCTGTTTCTTTCCTGTAAGTTTTGGTCATCAATTGATCTTTTTTCACATAATTGTTCAGATCTAGAAAATCTATTGATGATTTACTGAAATTTCCAGTAAATTCTATCCCCATCTGATTGTTATTGGCTCTGTTCATGAATTTTTCTAAATCAACAGATTCTCCTTGCCATATCAATAGAACATCATCTATATATCGAACCCACAGGATCACATGTTCTTGATATGCTGCGTCGTTGTAGATATGCTTGTCCTCGTACATTGCCATAGTCAGATTGGCGAGGGCAGGGGCAAATTTCACTCCCATCGCCACACCTCTTGTTTGTCGATAGAATTCCCCATTGAAGATGAATACATTATTTTGCAAAGTCAAAAGTACCATTTCCTTAAGCATATTGACCGATTGGAATTTAGATGCGGTCTGTGTAGAAAATGTATAGTCTATTGTTTCAATTGCCGTTTCATGTTTAATTGATGTGTACAATGACTTCACATCCCAAGTGGCTAGGACGTAATCAGGTTCCCATTTAATCAGAGCTAATTTGTTGATTACACAAGTTGTATCCCTCAGATATGCTTTCGTTCGGTTGACCAGCGGACTGAGTATACTGTCAATAAACTCTGCCATGTTCATGGTTGCCCAGTTAATTCCACTTAAAATTGGTCTTCCTTCTGGTATTCTCTCAAAAGTCTTATGAATTTTGGGTAAAAAATATATTGTTGGTAACGTTGGTTGTTGCATATCCAGAAAAGCTTTCTCTTCATCTGTTATAAGGCCTTGTCTATACCAATTAGTGATAGCCTCCCTTAGTTCAGTAGAAATGCCCTGTTTAGGATTTCCCTCAAGTTTGTTGTAACATGAGGGGGTATTAAGGTGGTTCATAGCCATTGTTACATAATCTTGCCGGTTCATAACCACAATTTTTCCTCCTTTGTCCGCCGATTTGATAGTCAAATTTTGATTTCGTTTCAGGTCCAAAAGTGCTATTCTTTCTGCTTTGGTCAAATTGTCATGATCATGTTTGATGCCATTTCTATTGCTCTTTTTCTTTTTCGTGTTTCTGTCCATGTGGTCATTAAGATCTTTGGTAACTGCTTGGTAAAAAGTGAGAGAATACCAGAAGACCAATTTTAAGTGGAATTAACTGGGCAACCATGAACATGGCAGAGTTTATTGACAGTATACTCAGTCCGCTGGTCAACCGAACGAAAGCATATCTGAGGGATACAACTTCTGTAATCAACAAATTAGCTCTGATTAAATGGGAACCTGATTACGTCCTAGCCACTTGGGATGTGAAGTCATTGTACACATCAATTAAACATGAAACGGCAATTGAAACAATATACTATACATTTTCTACACAGACCGCATCTAAATTCCAATCGGTCAATATGCTTAAGGAAATGGTACTTTTGACTTTGCAAAATAATGTATTCATCTTCAATGGGGAATTCTATCGACAAACAAGAGGTGTGGCGATGGGAGTGAAATTTGCCCCTGCCCTCGCCAATCTGACTATGGCAATGTACGAGGACAAGCATATCTACAACGACGCAGCATATCAAGAACATGTGATCCTGTGGGTTCGATATATAGATGATGTTCTATTGATATGGCAAGGAGAATCTGTTGATTTAGAAAAATTCATGAACAGAGCCAATAATAATCAGATGGGGATAGAATTTACTGGAAATTTCAGTAAATCATCAATAGATTTTCTAGATCTGAACATTTATGTGAAAAAAGATCAATTGATGACCAAAACTTACAGGAAAGAAACAGAGGCCAACTCAACTTTATTCGCAACCAGCTGTCATCAGAACTCGGTTATTAAGAATATTCCAAGTGGTGAATACGTCAGGGCCCGCCGCAATTGCTCAGAACAAGAGGTATTTGAACAAGAATGCCACTTGCTGTCAAGAAGATTCAAGGTTAGGGGATATGGCTCCAAGACTATTTTGAAGGCACAGATACAAGCCAAAGTACTGAATAGGAAAGAGACTCTAATCACGAAACCCAAAATTAATACTAGAGAGGAAGAAGTCAGCTTCATCACAACATTCTGCAAAAACAATGGAATTTTGAGGAGTATCCTCAAAAAACATTGGCATCTCTTACATTTGGATCCACATGTCAGAAACTATATTAAAAATGACCCACTGATCATCTATAAACGGGCGAGAACCATCAAGAACATACTGAGCCCATCTCTACTTCCAGAACTAAGACCAGAGGGTACTACCACTTGGTTACTGAAACAAACGAAGGGATTCAGGAAATGTGGGACCTGCACGATGTGCAAACATGCGATGGATAATTTGACAAGTTTTGAAGACCAACATGGCACCAACCTTAACATTGTTGAACATATCAATTGCCGAACCAAATATGTTGTATATACCATCATTTGTGGATGCAATAAGATCTACATAGGGAGCACCATTAGAGAACTGAGAACAAGGATCAGAGAACATTTTTCATCCATTGGGAATCCAAATACAAATTCACCGTTGGCTCAACACTGGCAAAAGGAACATCAATGTGACACCAAAAAAACTTTAAAATTTGCCGGACTCAAGAGAGTGACCTTGGGACCAAGAGGAGGGAACCATGAGCTGAAATTGCGACAAGAGGAAGCCAAATTGATCTGTAAATTTCGTACTGTGGAAAGAGGTCTCAATTCAGACAATGAAATGTATTCCTTTTTATAACTATCAACATCGCTTGAACCTGGAACTCACGGTTCCAGAAGAGTTAGTACATAACGACAATAGGACATTTTTACTTACTCTCAACAAACAGGATATTCACAATGTTAAGGGACGCCATGTTTTAACTAATATTTGTGGAAGTCAGATTTACTATTGCTCGATAGTATTGCATGTTAATATGAAACACAAGGAGTCTCGTTTTTACTTTTATTAACCATTAATCAATGTATCACACTTCCCGTATACTAACCATCATGTTTAACAAGCCAGGCCGATAACCGCATTAGTACGAGTGTGTTTTTGTACATGACACAACATATTGCATATTTTTTACTAAAATGACTCTTAAAATCAGGAGCATTTATATTTCCATACTTCATTTGGCAATTTAGTACAACCGACATGAATAGGGAATAAGTTTAAGTACGGGACATTGGGAAACAGGCAATCTAGCCCGTAAGATGGCGCGTAAATAGGAAACACTGACAATCGACATCAGAAAGAACGAGAGTACGTAAGTAACATTGGGAAACTAGGACTTTAGCCCAAAAGATGGCACCCAAAGCTAGAAACAGTAGTAGGACTGAGGTTGCCTAGAAACCAGTTTATACAACAGACAGGGTCAGGGCGGACACGCCGGAACGCGGACGGAGTACGTAAGTAACATTGGGAAACTAGGACTTTAGCCCAAAAGATGGCACCCAAAGCTACAAACAGTAGTAGGACTGAGGTTGCCTAGAAACCAGTTTATACAACAGACAGGGTCAGGGTGGACACGCCGGAACGCGGACGGAAAGAAATAACAGAACAACCTAGGTGAGTCTAACAGCAAGAGCAGCCCCCTCAGGCACAGGATATGTAATACAGACATGCGGACCCTCGTGGTCTTTGTCCTTACCAGACATACCTTCTGTACTTGACGAAACAGTATTGTTTTAAAATCATGTCATGATTCTTATGTGAACCTCTATTCCACGCACATGAACAGGAAGGCGAGTCAACCTAACAATACAATCTCGGTCAACTAATTGTAGAACAATATAGAGATCAGCGTCGCTTCCCGTGTTTTAAATTAAAGAAGGAGACACCCCCACCATATGTTAATTTCATTAGCACCCATAGATGAAGTTGGACATGGACATTTCAGAGACGGCTTTAAAGAGTTTCTGCATTACAACCTTTTTAAGTTACATCATGAAATGTTCATCGAACTGACTGTAGATGGGTATTTTTTCCCTCCAGGTAGCTGGGATTATCCCATGACCGCACATGAAAGCTGACCATTATATACACATTCACGGTTAACAATAGGTAAGATATTTAATCATTTCTTGTATATGATTAGAATTATTTACACCTGATTGACCCATGAATCTCACCTGCCTTTGTCTTAACATGTTTGTTTTTTCTTCCCTTTTTTGTGTTCTTTCTCTAATTCCCACAAACCTCCTACCCCTCTCCCCCTCCCGAACATGGCCATTTGTTCTCAAATATCTGTACAATGATTCGTAATTATTGTGTTTTACATCAATGGCTAATTCATTTCATTTTGTTGATCATTTAATTTGTGCTTTCTTGCTTATTACAATATCTGACTTGTAAATTAATTTATCATTTATGAATTATGTAGCCCTGATTTGAAAAAGACGTTGGATACGTCGAAACACGTGTTATCACCATAGGGCAACGTTTTCAAGATAAATTGAGTAATATCAATTTCCAATTGGAGTCATGTGATTTTTTCCATTTTAAGGATTTCATATCAATGGGCGCTGTAGCACATTTAAAGAGTAACCATTTTCATTTTTATCTATTCTAGTAACAATTTGCAATTTGTGAGTGCGGAGGCATCTTTCAGTTGTTGAATAGAACACAGCGCTTCTGTTCTTGGAAGCGAGCTACATACGGGGGGGGAATAGTTGCATTCCAAACCTTGCTATCTATTAGGTGCTATTCGTGTCCTGGGAGCTGACACGCTCTAGCGGGCTCAGCAAAGGGGGGCTGTAAGAAAAGCATAATTCAAGCCTTTATCTGCATTATTCTAACATATTCTACCATATAACGAGACTGGCTGGCAGCTGTGAAATGATTAAATGCGCTGCAGCTCTGCTTCAAGGCTACATTCGGGAGGCAGCCGGGCATTCTTCCTGGCGCTGCCTACGTTTGTGTTTCAACAAACTCTTGGTATCCTCACGGCCCTGCGGCCTTGTCCTTTTTACGTGCAGACAACAATGTTTTACAGTCGAGCAGTGTAAGCGGAAAATATACTGCAAAGCAATAGGAACAGAAAGCAATGAGCAATGGTTAGTAAACAAAATGGCGATTCTTGTTACATCAAAATGGCCGTTCAGTGGCAAACTCGAACAACCTATATTCTGTCATATCGTGCATGAGACGGTTGGCCCACTGCCACCAAAATACGTTTGCGGTCACAGTAGAGGTATCCATTTTTCTAGACTGACAAACCCTCCTTTGGCCGTATGCCAAACGTCTCATCTATATATTGAAACCTCCTCTAGTGATGATGAGTCTGAAGTACTTATGTCTGAATTTTGCCTGCTATCGTAAACATCATTGTCTTCATCAATATCTATTGCCATCAACTCTTTTACTGTTCTCATCTCATTTGGGTCTTGGTCAGTTCGACCATGAGGTTGTTTTTTCTCGGTCATCATATGCATACATCCTTTCGTACATCCCCCAGTTACCTCAGCGCAAACTATTGGTAGGCAATGTATGCAACAACAGCACGTTAGGAATATTCCAAACACCACTACTAATATCGAGATCAACTTCCAGCCCCAAGAACGTAGTATTCCCCAAAACCAGGATCCTATTCCCCAGCTCCCTTCTCCGGTAGGGAGTTCAGAGTTTAGGACATGCATTTTCTTTATTGCTTCAAAGATCGTAGGGGAATAGTCATCGACATAAACACAACACGCTGATCCCACTATTTTGCAAATTCCCCCACGATCAACCAGGATCACATTGAGAGCCATTCTATTTTGCAGCGTCATTAACCTGATTCCTCTTTCTTCTAACGTCATGATAAATAATATATCGGTTGTGTTTATGGTATTTTTTAGGATTCTGGACAGCTGCCTTATATTACAGGAGTTCACTATCTGCCCTAAGAATGGAATGAATGATTTTGCTACATCAGTTGCTATTAGAACACCCTTGTCAGTCCTTTTGACTCTAGTTCTGGATAGTCTGGCCATGTCTGCTGTTTCTAAGAGGAATACTCCTGGGAACAGTAGACCTAGGTAACAAGTACCTCCCCAGTTTCTGGGCAACCAAGGATATGCTTTCTCTCCACATATAAAATAAACTGGATCACCTACATATACTGGTTCTATTTCCCATTTTAATACCACTGTATTCATGCATCCAGTATATGTTCCAACTGAAAAAGAGCCTTTCTTTTTTAGATAAAAAGGGACAGTTCTTGGGCTATAATTCACTGTGTAAGATGGGGGGATTGCGTCTTCGTCCCCTTCTGTTCTTACACGAAACGTCATTACAGATGTCTTTTCTGGTGGGGACAATCTATATCATCTATTTTGTCGTGTTATCTTTCGTGTACTTTTCCTCATGGGCTCTGGGGCTATTACTTGTGCTTTATGGAAAATGGAACAACCCACAGGCTTCATTGTTATCTCCTCAAACTCATTCATGTTGGTTCTGTCTAATTGACCCATACTACTCTCATTCCATTTCCCATAAAACATTGCACCTAAAGATGCACTACATGCAGAACTTAATGGTAGTGGCTGTACATACCACCCTATTCCTTTCTCAGCATGCTGTGGTAAATGGACACATACCCAGCAATTTGTTTTCTTCAGAATTGCATGTGTCATGTTCATGCTCAATAACAACGTATTATTCCCAAAACCTTCCCTGTGTCTTTCTTCCATTGGGGGCAGGGTATAGGTAATCACCTGAACCAGGCTTTCAGTAGTGGATATATTAATTACTGGTAAAAACATTTCTAATGGGTGTATCGCTTCCACATACCATAATATTAGGGCTGTCGATATTGGTGCTACCACGCTCATAAAGCACATTATTATTGTCAGTGCCAGCATACAATTTGTTTTGCCATGCCTTTTTCTTAAGTTTACAGTCTTTATAATTGCCTCATTCTCAGCAGTGGTGGTGCAGGAGGAGGCTGGAACCGGTCTCGGCATGTTTCTCGTCATCCTTCTTCTTCCTTATTACAATTCGTCGTGGATATCTCTCTTCGTCGCGCTTGCTCTGGTGTCAATAAGTTCAACAAAATTGTCACAGTTCAGTCTGCTTGTCCTTATTAGCCTGGATTTGTTTATTCGTTTTTAGGCAAGATCACTTTGTCCTTTCTCATACTGCTCAGAGGACCTTTGATCAGTTATCTTATTGCCTTAGTACCATGTGCGCCCAGCTTGTCCTCTCTGGTTCCTGACACCT
This sequence comes from Ambystoma mexicanum, assembly GCF_040938575.1. NCBI lineage: Eukaryota > Metazoa > Chordata > Amphibia > Caudata > Ambystomatidae > Ambystoma > Ambystoma mexicanum. Next base: position 1,267,357,712 of record NC_090931.1, on the reverse strand, counting down.
GTACTTTTAATCAGTTATCTCATTGCCTTAGTACTATGTGCGCCCAGCTTGTCCGCTCTGGTTCCTGACACATGTACTTTTATGATCGCACCAAGGAGCCGCAAGTCTTGAATTGTCCGACTTGCACAATTCTCACGCTTCTCTCCTCTACACCTCTAGTTCCTTCTCTGTCCATGAGCTGAACCAGAGGTTGACTTAAACATCAAAAAAGAACTACTGATCACTTTGTCTTTCGAGGCCGCAAGTTGTATCGCCTTACTCCTGGTATCGTGTGATCCGTGAATAGTGCCGGTGCACTTCCAGATTCAGGCTCAAAGTCAGCCTGTGGCGCTACTGTAGGTGCTGGTGTGCGCCGCGCCAATGATGCAGATCCGTTCTTTGGTGTGTTGGCAGGTGCTGGTGGGCTCCAAAGGGGTACACGATTTGTTTCTGCAGGTATTTGCAAGGCAGATTTTGTGTCGGTTAGCAGTGATGTCGATTCTGCTGGGCAACGTTGGGGTACTCTTTGCCCTTCCCCCTCTTTGGCAATCGTCTCAGGCTTTGTTTCGAGTTTCACTTCTCGTTTTGGCAGATTTGGTGGCTGCCTACTGGCAACAGTTCCTTCTGTTACTGAGACCGTTGTCTCTTTCCGGTCATCAGGGTCAGGCAAGTCTTTCAGTGAAGTTGGAATCTTCTTGGCATGGGTGGCATGGATCCACGTCATCCTTCCATCCACCCGTATTGCCGTCTGCGTCGCCAAGAGTACTTGATAGGGCCTCTGCCACCTGGGTGCTAACAATGACTTTCTTTCAAAAAATTTTAGCAGCACCCAGTCGCCTGGCTCCAGCGCGTGTCCCGGACCGGTGTATCTCACTGGTAATGCCTCCTGCACCTGCTGATGAATCAAACACAATTTCTGCATTAAAAGGCCACAATAAGTACTAAGCACAGGATGTTCTACCTCACTAAGTCGTTTTGGCTGTGGTGCGCACCATACATTTGCAGGCCTCCCCATTACGATCTCGTACGGGGAGAGCCCAGTTTTAGCCTGTACAGACGTAGGCATCCATAATAGTGCTATTGGTAATGCATCTACCCAACTCAACTTGCTTCCCACACAAATCTTGCTAATCTTTGATTTAAGAATCCCGTTGTGCCTCTCCACAAGACCGGCAGAACTCAGATGCCTTGAACTATGGAATCTCTTATCAATCTGAAGACCAGCACATATCTGTAACACGGTGTCCGGTCAAATGGTCGAAAATAAATGTTCGAACTGACCATTTGATCAAATGAAAATGGTCGAGAAAAAAAAGGTTGAATTTTTTTTATTATTTATATATTTTTTTAAAGTTTTGGTTGCTTAAAAAATATTTTTAATAAAGAAAAAGTGGGGTTGGGGGGGAACCCCCCCATAAAATAAAAAAAAAAAAAAAAAATTCGACCTTTTTTTTCGACCATTTTACTTCGATCAAATGGTCATTCGACCATTTGGTTTTCGACCAAATGACTGGTAACCTTGTAACACCACTGCGCCCACAAAATGTGGTCCATTATCGGACCATAGGCCACGGGGCAAGCCAAATCTGGAAAATTACTCCTTAAGCATTACTTTTGCCGTGCTCATTGCTGTGCAGTCCTTCAAGGGATATGCCTCCACCCACTTACTGAATGCACAGATCACCACCAAGACGTATTTTAAGTCTTGCCTTCTCTCCATCTCTATGAAATCAAAATGGATCACCTCAAATGGCATAGAGGGTAGGCCAAAACTGCCTGTTGGAGTCACTGTTCCCTTTCCTACATTGTGTTGCAAACACGTGATACAGTTCTGCACCAACCTCTCTGCATTCTTTTTTATGTTTACATTCTGCCATACTGTAGAAAGGTGCTGTATTATCTTTTTCGCACAGATGTGAGCAGGGCTGTGGGCCATTGTGACCATTGCAGTCACATACGAATTTGGCAACATCCAGTTTCTAGTTCCCTTGTCCACCCAACAACCCTCCAGATCCAACTCAGCAAATTCCTCTGCCCACCCCTGTATTTCATCGGCCGTAGCTTCGGCCTGCATTTCTTTGACAGTGGCAACTCCATTTTCTATCATACAGGGTACTTCCTCTGTCTGAACCGTCATCATTTTGGTATTTAAATCAGTGGCAGTTTGTCTTGCAATTCTGTCTGCAAACGTGTTTCCCTCTCCTATTTTGCATGTTACTTTTTTATGTGCCTCGCATTTAACTATTGCTAGGCGCTTTGGAAACGTGAGTGCAGACAGCAATCGTACAATCAAAGGGCCATGTTGAATTCTGGCACCATGTGATGTCAAAAACCCTCTCTCAGCCCAGAGTCGACCAAAGTTATGAACCACTCCAAAAGCATACTGACTATCAGTATATATATTCACATTCAAATTTTCAGAAATCTCGCAGGCTCTGGTTAATGCTATTATCTCTGCGGCTTGTGCCGAGTTGTAGGGAATTCTTTTGCTTTCTACAACGTTCTCTAGGGTAGTGATAGCATATGCGGCAGTTGTCGTGCCATCTGGTAATTTAAAACATGAGCCGTCACAAATTAACTCTCCATCTGGCTCTTTCTGTTGGGTATCACTTAAATCAACTCTCCCCTTGGTTTCTTCCTCAGTGACCATTAAGCAATCGTGGGGGGGTGATTCATCCTTCCCAATTTCTTTTATGGTTGGTGGCATTAATTCTGCAGGATTCAAAGCGCTACACCTCATAATTCTGATATGGGACGCAAACAAGATAATCTCATATCTTGTCAATCTAGCAGAGGTGAGGTGTTGCGTCTGTGTCCTATTTAATATAACGTCTATGGCATGTGGCACCATCAAAATTAAAGTGTGCCCCAATACCATCCCTTCCGTTTGTTTCACTGACGCAGCAGCCGCCGCGACAGATCGCAAACATCGTGGTAGTGCGTGCGCAACAGGGTCCAGCACAGAAGAAAAATAGCCGCATGGCCTATTTCTTCCACCTTGTTCCTGTGTCAAAACCGCCAATGCACATCCTTCACTTTCACACACAAATAGTCTAAAAATATTCTCATAATTCGGCGTACCCAAAACTGGAGCCGAGCATAAAGCAGTTTTCAATCCATTAAATGCTTTCTGACATTCCTCATCCCACTGCAAAGGCATAACCGCTTCCTTTCTAGTCAAATTCACCAACGGCTTCACAATTAACACAAAATTACCAATCCATTGTCGGCAATATGAAGCCATGCCTATTATGGCTCTGACTGCTTTTTGTGTCTTTAAAATAGGCATACAAGAAATACTTTCTATGCGTTCTGGCGTTAGTCTTCTCCCTCCATTCGAAAGTAGGTAGCCCAAATAGGCCACCTCCTTTTGATTATATTGAAATTTCTTCAAACTAGCTTTATGGCCATGTGCCGCTAGGTGTGACAGTAGTAATGCAGTGCTTTCTTTACAAATCTCCTCTGTGTCTGCAGCTAGCAATAGATCGTCTATGTACTGCAAGAGTACACAACCCATGGGTAATTCCAGCATGTCTAGCTGCTCTTTTAATGCTCTACTGTAAATATTTGGACTTTCCGTGTAACCTTGCAGAATCTGCGTAAATGTAAATGATCGTCCTCCTAATGTGAACGCGAATAAATATCTGCTGTCCTTGTCCACTGGAATACTGAAGAACGCGTTTTTCAAATCCACTACACTAAAATATTCTGCTGAAACAGGTATCATTGTCAATATTGTAGTGACATCTGGCACTAGAGGAAATTGTGGATCTACTACCTTGTTCAATGCGCGCAAATCAATTATGAAACGGTATGGTACCTCATTGCCTCCTTTTTTATAAACTTGAAGAATCGGGCTGTTGCATGTACTGCCTGTAATTTCCTCGATTACCCCTAATTTCACCAAATCTGTAACAATACTCTTCAATCATTTCTCACCTTCAGACGAAATCCTGTATTGGGGTATTCGCGGTAGGGTAACACCTTCTTTCAAAATTATCTTTACTGGCTCTATCTTTATGCATCTTACATCATTGTCATGCATTGCCCATATACAGGTTGGTACTTTACTTAGTTCCCCTGGTAAAGTTTCGGACATTAATTCTGACACAGGAGCATCGTGCGGCCAAATCGTTAGGAACACTCCGTCTGCCGTGCAATGTATAACGGAACCTAGTTTTTTCAACAAATTTAATCCCAACAAGTTCTCCCCACAATTTTCTGTTATAAGGAAAGGACAATGTTCAGTAAATGGTCCTATTGTAACTGGGACTGGTTTGGACACTGGATTTATGACTGGTGTACCTGCGAACCCTACGGAAACATTCTTTTGCCCTGACAGTGGTATATCCGGAACCAAGTGGTGGTCTATTGAACACTTCTGCGCTCCTGTATCTACAAGAAAGCGGTGCTCCTCATTCCCGACTCTCATTTCTACGTAGGGTCCTCTCTAATTCACAGGAATAGACACTGGTTCCGACCCCTGTCCTGGGATGTCCTATTGGGGAAATAACACATAGTCCGATGTGTAATCATTACTGTTACTGTAATACGTATTTGGCTGTGTATCGAAAACATTCCCACTCTTTCCTCTATTTCCCCCACTCTGGTTTCCATACTGTTGATTTTGCTGTCCCTGACTCTGGTTTAGGGCATTTTGGTTTTGGCCTTGGTTTTGATTACCTCCGTTATTGTGATGCTGCTGCATACCATTCCTATCTCCTCTGACCAGACCCATTTCTTTTCTGTAGATGCGGACATTGCGCTCGCCAATGTCCTTCCTCCTTACAATACGCACACTAATTTGGTCCCACTGTTCCCCCATGCATATTCGAATTACTCCTTACTTGTGCGTTCCCTCGCCCTACATTATGTCCTGCTACTTGCTGCAGTAGTACCTGTGTTCTCAATAGACATTCTTTCAAGTCTGCCCCCACCTGTTTTAGCAACAATAATTCGTTCACCATCTCCTTCTGCCCTGGTGATGGTAACTGCTGCCGTTTATTATGTGACCCCTTTTTTCCCTTCCGATGTCTCCCGATATCCCTAATCCTGTACGCAGGTATAGTAAACATTTCGACAGGTGTAGTAAACATTTCGACATAATCATTATCTAATTCATCTCTAAGCTCAAAAAGTCTATATACATGTTCTCTCACTTCTTCATCCCTCTCCCTAGAGCGTGCTAATGCATTCAAATCTAACAATCGCTGTGGTGGTAATTTCCCAATTAACTGTTTCCATTTCTCCACCAAATATTCACCCATGCATTCCAACACTACCTGTCTTTCATTGCTTTTTTCGGAAGTCATGCATCGAAGCCAATGTTGTCGTCCCGTCATTCCCGTCTATATACATCTCTGCCTGTTGCTGCAATTCCACCTTCCTTTCTTTGCTGATCGCACTGCGAGTTACCCTCGTGCATCCCCGTTGGTCAGTCCCGCCTCTTGCCCCTGTGGTTTCAACTTGAACCCCGGGAGGAATGGACGGTACCGAGTCTGTGTCTAAGGCGGGAGGTGCGGATGGGACAATGGGAATAGGGAGTGTCAGTTGTGGGCCTGGTTGGCTAATAGGAAGTGCTACGGGTGCGGTCTGTGGCTGTGGGAGGGCTTGAGCTACCGGAGGGGGAGCTTGGGCTATGGGCGGGGTTTGGGCAATAGCTACTGACGTGTCTGGCCTCACTTCTGATCTTGGGCCTTGTTTTGTATGGGTCAATATATTTTCTATCAATTCATCTGCTATGTGTAATTCCCGTTGTGGATATATCTTTTCTATATTCAACTGGTCACGCCTACCTGCCCTTCTTAGACTCTCATTCCACTCCTCCTCTTCTTTCTCTTCCGCTACTTTACCTTTCGATTCATGCCTGCGCGCATGCTTCGCTCTGCTTTTAAATCGGAGCATTGCTTCCTTTCTCCAGTCTTTAATAGTCTCAAATGCTGCAGGATGTGCTTTCTTTCTTATCAACACCCTTTCCAGGTTGTCTATCCTCGCTATCTCAAAACTACCATTAATCGGCCACTCATGGTCTTGTTGCTTTCTGGTTTGCCTATGCCAAGTCTCACAGAATATTATCGCACCCACTCCATACTTCACATACATCTCATTCGCCGGCGTTCCCCCAGGTGGTACCATTTGGCCATCTTCCAAAGATTGTCTACCACAGCGGAAAAACCCTGCTAAGGTGGACAACACCCCAGGCATGTTTCAACCTTCCCCCTGGTTAATCAACCTTACCTAGGGCGTTTGATTTTGCAAAGTCAACTCTCAACCAATATCAGGATTACTTTGAATCGGGGAATGACCCACCTGATAGATCAAGTCGTCTGTATACCGACGCACCAAATGACGTTGTGTCTGCGTTTCTTGGCTTCCGCCTCGTTTTGGGACCCCCGCCTCCTTGTTCTCTAGCCAGGCACGCCGATCAGGGATCAGATGTGTGCAGATCTGCAAAGGAGTCTCTCATCACTTTTACATGGCGCCCCGAACACCTCTTGATCCCGGCTCGATCGTCCCGTCCTCGCCGTTCTCCGCCTTACTCAATTACAACGTTATGCGATGGAACAAGTGGGGGAGGGTCCCTATTTGGGCGCCATCTTGAAAGGGGCCCCTAGGGGTCCCTAACGTCTATGGAAACAAGGCGAGTCATCACACACGATAGATACGCCAGACACAAGGTTGTATTACCAAAGCTAGGGTTTATTGCAAAGCAAAAGTCTCTCGCGACGTGTATCTCTAGACTTCGAGAGACGCAAGAGAGTGAATTACGTACATCAGTTACATATATACAAAATGCATATCAAACAATCAGCTATGACATGTTTAACACCCCCCTTTTATTGGGTTTCTTTGAACTTGGTGTGATGATGGACATCTCCGACAACTATGAAACCTTCAAACATCTATTCTAGTAACAATTTGCAATTTGTGAGTGCATAGGCATCTTTCAGTTGTTGAATAGAACACAGCGCTTCTGTTCTTGGAAGCGAGCTTCATACGGGGGAAGAGTTGCATTCCAAACCTTGCTATCTATTAGGTGCTATTCGTGTCCTGGGAGCCGACACGCTCTAGCGGGCTCAGCAAAGATAAAAGTATAATTCAAGCCTTTAGCTGTATTATTCTAACATATTCTACCATATAACGAGACTGGCTGGCAGCTGCGAAATGATTAAATGCCCTGCAGCTCTGCTTCAAGGCTACATTCGGGAGGGAGCCGGGCATTCTGCCTGGCGCTGCCTACTTTTGTGTTTCAACGAACTCTTGTTATCCTCATGGCCCTGCGGCCTTGTCCTTTTTACGTGCAGACAACAATGTTGTACAGTCAAGCAGTGTAAGCGGAAAATATACTGCGAAGCAATAGGAACAGAAAGCAATGAGCAATGGTTAGAAAACAAAATGGCGATTCTTGTTACATCAAAATGGTCGTTCAGTGGCAAACTCGAAAACCTATATTCTGTCATATCGTGCATGAGACGGTTGGCCCACGGCCACCAAAATACGTTTGCGGTCACACAGTAGAGGTATCTATTTTTCTAGACTGACAATGGGGGAGGTTGGCACACACCTTCAGGGGTCCTTCAACACAGTGAGGTCCTGGGTACCGAAGCAGGTCTTGCTCCAGCATCAGATCAACCCCAATCTGCACTGGCAATGATTAATGAGATGAGCTTGCCTCTGCCTTGGACACTCAGTCTTCACCTCCGTCAGAGGGTTTTGAAAGTTTACTCTCCCAAAAGAGGCACAATAAATGTTTCCTTAGGTGTTTGTTCAAAAGAAGGAGTGGGAGACACCTTCCTTTAGAGGCAAAAGTCCACAGGTGAATGGACTAAAGCAATCCTGCTTTAAGGGATCCAATTATTATCCTTGACACAAATGATATTTGCCTTCTGACAACTTTCCCAAAGTGCATTGTGCCAAAAGAAGTGGAGGATACAGAGAGGAACAGAGAATAGAGAGAGAATCAAGATGGTGGAATCCTCCTACAGCTATGCTGTACTCCCTCTTTGTATAATAATTTCACACCCTTCCCTTGTCAATAGCATCAAAGGTCCTTTTGGTATGCAGCATCCAGGTAGGAGGCTAGTTCTTTAGGGATGTGTATGGCCTTTGATTCCTGTTAAAAAACATAAGCGATGATGGCTGGAAGGTTTAGAATTAATCTTAACCTATGCCATTGCTCTGGGCAACCCTCCAGACCATTGTTCTTTGCCTGGCAAGCCATCAAAGGAGAGTAAAAATCATATGTAAATCAGGCTTGGTCCCACACCAAAAGGGGCAGTTCAGCCCGAACTGCAAAGTCACATCCGATCTGCACGAGACCACAAACATCCCGAGCATGTTTCGGCCTTGTTGGGCCACATCAGTGAGGAGTAGCCTGGGTCTCTCAGCACATCAGGCACAGCACTCAAGTCTGGGCATACCCATCCCACCTGAGGTGACTATTGCAAAACACAAGAGGTGATGGCTAGAATTAATTTTAACCTATGGCAATTGTTCTGGGCAACCCTTTAGACCATTGTTCTTCGCCTGCCAAGCCATTATAGAAAGGAGAAACACTGTATCCAAATCAGGCTTGATCCCACTCCAGGGTGGCATTCCAACCCGAACTGCTAGGTCACATTCCTTCTGCACGAGACCACATGCATCCCCAAACATGTTTGGATGCTAGAGTCTTGTTAAGATCCACCCTGCATAAATACTAGTGAAACAATAAAGAAAGTAGTAGGTCTGTAGCAAAAAGGGTATTAACAATCACCTTTTTGAAAGACTGGAAAAACTGCAATAAGAGTCTGATGTGAGGGAATCTAGCCCAACACTGACATTGTCTTTGCCACTCGAATAAATATGTCAGCCTCATCCGCAATTTCAGAATAGACATGCACATATCTGACCAGGTGCTCCCGATTTACCTGTTTTTAAAGTATGAGTAGTAGAGACAATGAACCTGATTTACAAAAGCGCTTTTCAATTGGAAAACCCCATTAGAAAAAGCTGTGTAAATCAGGCCCAATGTATTTATTGCATAGGACAAGGCATGGCTCTTTAACATAGATGGGTGATAATGGCCAGGGTCTACATCTGTCACTGAAAAGATTAACATAATGTTCAGATCAATATTGGGGTGAGAATTTAGAATCTCTGAATGTTTCACAAGATCCTGACTCCATGGCAACTACAGTATTTGAGTACTTACCCACCACACCACTGTAACTGCACAGCAGCCTCATACACCGGATGCTACTTGTGCCATGCCATGATTTTTGTTAATATTTGAGTACAATAAATGACCTTTCCATCTGCATTAAACATTATTTGACTACAAAAATAAAGGGGTCGAAGGTTTAAACCCGGGTGGATAGTGTGGTGAAGGATAGTTGGCCATGAAGCAAACCTTCCATTCCTAGTGACTGACTCTCTCAGCATTTCTGCACTCTAGTTGGTGTCCAGCTAGATGTGATGGCCCCTATTGAATGATTTCCTTTAACTGAGAGTATCCCAGAATTCAGTATTGCCACGGTCATTTTCAACCTGATTCTAGCATCGTATCCAGCCGCTCGTATTGTTTGAGTCATTTAGAACCTCTTTGGTTTCCATAGGTTTGCCTCAGTTAGGAGGCGGCTCGGGCATCCCAGATATGAGCTGCCGTTCTAATGGAAGCAATTGGTTGATGACTGGCCCTGGAAGACTGAAGTGTCTGACAGGCTGCACGAACGAATGAACACTGTACACCAGGTCCTCTGCGAACCCCATGATTAATGACGCCTCAGGACGGTGTATTTCTCAGGTCAGGTGCACCATCTGGAGTTCGTTTTCAATCACTGACGTTGAGGCCACAAGTGACTGCCTCAGCTAATAGCTACCAGTTCTGCACGTGGGGATGTTTTTTATTTCTTTCTCTGGTATTCATGTGGTTAGTCCACTGCAGCCCATTTGCCTGAACTACAGAAAACATTCATGATGTGCATCCGTGCTAAGTGGCCAACACTATGGCTGCTGTGTTAAATTGCATTTCTCTCTACCTTGGCGCTAAATTATAGAGTACAATTCAGATGTTAATATATTTTGGTTCATAGAGATTCCATCGACAGCCAAACCATCGACAACCATACCATTGGCACTAAATGCATCGGAAAAAAACATCAAATGCATTTTTTTATATTGTTTATGGGGGTTCCCCCCAGCTCCCCTTTTTTAACCTTAAAACCCAATTTTTACTAAACTAAGCCCTTTACCATTTAAAAAAATGCATCCAGTGTTTTTTTTTTAATGCATTTTTTTCAATGGTATGGTCTGTTGATGCTTTGGATTGATTCGATGGAATGACCAGATACCTATATTTTCAAATGATATTCTAGCACAACTGTATAAACTAAGGATTTCTTAAAAATCGGGGCAAGTCCAGGAACAGATTTTCAGTTTGAAACACAGGATTAGGAGCACAAGACCCTGTGATTTGACACAGAAATGGTACGGGCGAGACCAATTCCGGTTTCACTTTAGTCAATCAATCAAAAGAAGCGTTATTCGGTTGTTAAACGATCAAAGCAAAAACTACAACTATTTCATTACACATTTTTAAAATAGACCCTAAATGGCAAATACATTCATTGCAAAAATGTAAAATTAAATAAAAGCAGTTAAATATTTCCAGAAATACCTTCATCAAGTTTGTCATAAGCTCTCGTTCTCCTCAGCCAGGCCCTATGGAGGTACCCGGCCCCATTCTGTACCACAAAGGGCTCACCAGTTGTTTAGCAAAAATGTAATGCATCAGTTATCCTACAGATATCGTTTGATCAGAAAATAGGCAGCAGATATCTTGATTGTAATCTTTCATACCCAGGGCAAGACAACATTAAGTGGACGACTGTCTCCTTAAGGTCCCCACACATCTGACAGATAGAGGAATTATTTGGTGACCAATTCACCATATAAGCGGCTATTTTCAATGTACCAGCTCTCTGATTTAAGAAAAGAGATCATGCATACAGTGGTTTTATCAAATCGAGATAGGGTTTGAAACCAAAATCCTCTTTGCACCCCAGATAATGAGGGCCACAAGAAAGATTGAGACAAGATGATACCATAAACCTCCTACACTCCTTAATGCTTTCTTCCTTAACCATGTCCGTACATTCCGTGGGCATAGCGGATGGACATTCCCAAAGAGTGACCAATCCAAGTTTACATCGACATGTTTAACCATGCACTCCAGCGATATAAAACCATCAACATTAGTCTATAGTCCAGTAAAGCTGGAGATGTCCAGACGCGTGTCCAGAAAAGCAGTGGCCTCAGGGATATGATTTCATTTTTAGGCCGCATGTCTCATTCCAAGTGTAAAATTACATTTGGCGTTCCCTTAGACTGGATGAGCAAGGATTTTAAAAAGATATTTTCCGTAACTCACAAAGCAGTTGGATTTGCATGTCCCCAAAGTTTGGATCCATACAGGGTGGCTTCCATAGCTTGCAGCCTGTATAGTTGAAGAGCTGGGGCAAAGCACCCCAACGGTGTAAAAACAAGAACTTTCTTATACCCCCTCCAATCTTTTTCCAACTTCAAGTTTGCTTTCAGCACATGCTCAGACCAAAGACCATTCTTAGCAAACCGGAGACCCAAATAATCATAGGCCGCCACTTGCTCCAGTTCTTCCCCATTTCCTTCAATATGGATGTTGGTTCTCCTGGATGATTTAGGCCTAAAAATAAGAGTTTTAGTTTTAGCAATGTTTATTTTCAGGCATAGCTCCTCTCACTTCTTGGTAAAACTCTGATTGCATGTTTGGCAACCATTGGACTGGTAGCAAGCAACACAGCGTCATCTGTGAAAAATAACGCAGGATAGCGCGTGTTCCCCATCCTGAGTGCATTCATGCTGTTGGTCGCCAACTCCTCTATTAATCCATAGATGTATAAACAAAAGAGGAGTGGGGCCAGAACACATCCCTGCCTCACTGTGAAATCAAAAAGAAGATATCGAGGCTGAGTACCCCAAAAGGAAATACACCAAATGCGGGTTACAAAGAAAGATACAAAGATGTTTATTCTATACTGAACAGTTTCAAAGGACAAAACAACAGATAGCTATCGGCCCTCAGTACAACACAGCAAACTCCAGCTTGGTTCGGTGTGCTCAGTGAGTGGGGCTGTACATTAGAATAGTCGTGCCTTTTATGCAGTCGAAAACATGATGTTCAGCCCACCTACAAGTTAATACAAGTTAATACATCACGGATCTAGGGTTCGTGCCGAGTTCATACATCTATACATTTAGGGTTTACCTTTAATACATTCATCAACAAGTCACAATGGCAACAGTATGTCTTAGGATTCCTCGATGAGCCTTCTCATACATTTCTGTACAATATGGTTAAACAAGTGTTCATATTTCAGTATTTGAATATATTGGCCCTCATTACAACCCTGGCGGTAAGTGAAAAACGATGCCGGTAAAGGATTACCGGCATCGCTTACCGCTCCGGCCGATCATGACCTGATAAAGCGCTATTAGCGGCACCGTAATTAACGGTGCCGCTAAAAGCGCCAAAGGCGCGGGCACGCGACCACCCATACCACAAATACCGGCATGGCGCAAAGTGGGGAACATTACGAGTCGTGCGGGCATGCAATTAAAGCCCTAGTGAAGGCCGTAAAGTACCATACCGCCATGGTGCAAATACCGCCATCGCGGACCACCCGTAAACGGCCATTTGCAGTGTTCCCAACTGCCACAGGTGCACACAATCAGCACAGGTGGAGGCAATACAGACTGGGCAAGCACAAAAGGAGCACACCTCACCCCTTCCCACAACCAGTCACACTCCACAATGATTCCAATACTACTAGCAATGCTGGGGCTGGAGGACCTGATTGCAGTGGAAGTGCTACAACAACCACAACAACAACAACAACAACAACAGGCAGCACAGAGGAGATGCAGGAGGAGAAGGAGGGCAAGGCAGGGCCAGCATGCCCCACCAGGACAGCCAGTGGCACCACGCAGGCAGCCACCAATCCCACGCATCAGATCCGCTCCATTCAACCTAACCGCTGAGCAGATCCACACCCTGTACCATCTGGACCGGGACACCATCACCACCATTGTGGACATGACGATACATGACAACATTGTCAGCCTGATTGAAACACGCACCGCCATCCCACCCCTACTGAAGGTAGTGTCTGTGCTCCACTTCCTGGCCACAGGCACCTACCAGCACACAGAGGGGCACTTGCACGGCATTTCACAACCATTATTCTCATGCACGCTGAACCAAGTGCTTGATGCCCACCTCAAGCACACAGATGACCACATTTCCTTACCACGGTCTGCCCAGGAGATCTCAAACACCAAAGTAGGTTTCCATTCACTGGCCGGCATACCTGGTTGCAGTGGCACCATCGACTGCACCCATGTGGAATTGGTGAAAATGGTATGTGACTCCAACAGGATCATCACGCATTGTTGTGCCCGATTCCCCGATCAACCCATGATTCAATGGTCCTGCGGAACTCCACGATACCACGCTACATGGAGCGACATGCAGGGCAGAGATCCTGGCTTCACAGTGAGTCACATGTTACGCCCATGGAAATGTAATGTGGGTAGGTGATTGAGGTATAGATGCATACTTCACCTGGCTGAGATGGGGGGATGCATACTTCACCTGGCTGAGATGGGGGGGGAGAGAGATGCATACTTCATCTGGCTGCGAGTGCCAGAGGGAATGGAGCATGCTCATACCCCAAAGCAGCCCAGAATGGAGCTGACACCTGACCACATAATGCAAGATGTAAGCAGCCCTACCATGTAAATGAAGCAGTGTCACAACCATTCCACAGCCATCTGCATGTGCACTGTACCAAATCAGACCGCATCCCACTCAACAAAATGCAGCTACAAGCAATGACTATAGCCAATGCACGGCACCAAACACCATCAACTGAAAGGACTGTCCCCCATTACTGCGTACAAAGGAGTAACATGAGGGTAAAATACATCAATACACCACTACACTGACACAGAGGCCCAACTGAATTGCATGACACAATTTGTTGTGCGTAGTGAGATCATCATGAGGCTGACATCAACGGTGCAGGATGAAAGCATACAAATTACTGAACATCTGCCAGATCACCGAAACAACCGCCGTGGACTGACACAGTGCATGAGCACTCACAAGGAACTGGACCCGCCTGCGTCCACTAGTTGATGGCATGCAAACCAGTCCATAAGAGGAATACACACATAGCAGTCACATCGTGTGTCTCCATTCATGCATGGAGATGGGGTTGAATCTAAGAAATAAATGCATGCCATGGTGTCACTTAATGAGGTCAAATATGATGTGATGACTTGCACATATATTGTTGTTCACATGCAGGTGATGCAGGCTATCCCTTGAAGAGGTGGCTCCTTACCCCAGTCCGGAACCCACAAAACAGGCATGAGGAGGACTATAATCGTGCCCATACACAAACCCGTGTGGTGATTGAGCAGACATTTGGCCTCTTGAAGGCATGGTTTCGCTGCCTCAGCAGGTCTGGTGGGGCACTCCTGTACCGCCATGAGAAGGGGGAAAAGATCATCATGGCATGTGTCATGCTACACAATATGTGCATCAGACGAAATGTGCCCCTGCCCCCTGACGCTGAACTGCAACCACCTGACGAAGAGGATGAGGAGGGTGGGGATGGGGCAGCACCTCAGGGAGGCAGCGATGCACAGGAGGGACGTGACATGTGTCAGACTCTGATCAAGCAATGTTTCTAGCAGACATGGTCGGGGGTGTTACATGGAGATGGCACTCGGGGCACTGGGTGTGTCAGGGACATGGACACTGTAGACTGTTAACCAATAAAGCACACGTACGCAATAAGCAATGTCCGCACATGTGAATTATGAGTAACTAAAATGGGTATTGAAGAAGCAAAACTAAGTCAACAAGCCCTCCACCCCACACACCCTCTCCCCCCTCCCCCCTCAACTCCCCCACACACCCTCTCCCCCGTCCCCTCTCCCCCCTTCCCCCGCACACCCTCTCCGCCCTCCCCCCTCAACTCCCCCACACACCCTTTCTCCCCTCCCCCCTCAACTCCCCAACACATGGTGTGCAGTACTGTGCACCAGTGGACCTCATGGCACCAGTATGCAAGGCTGTGCCTACTGGCATCCCCCTCTTCCAGCACCAGGTGCCCCCCTGTCTGATCGGTGCAGGTTCCTGCCAGACCTGCATACGGGGCTGTTCCTGGTGGAACTAGCAGCTGAAGTTTGCTTGGCTGCTCTGATAACTGTGTTGGACGCATGTCCCGCATTGCTGCCACCATCTCAGACAGTACATGTCGCACTGCGGCCAGTTCTGCACATATGTCCTTTGAGGTTGACTCTATTGCGGACTTCAGGGATGCAGCACATTCCCAGATGTCGTCCCTTACACTACCACATTCAGTAATGTGCTGGGTCAAGAGGCCAGTGAGCTGCTGCTGGCGCCTTACATTGTCCTGGATCCCATCTTGGGTGTTTGGGGCTGGGGTGGATGTTTGAGGGGTTCCATAAATACTGTGTTCCTCGGGCACAGTTGGGGTGGGGCTAGGAGTTGCTGGCCATGAGTTAGCTGGAGACAGCCCGTGCATGCTGGTGTCGGGCAGGCTGCTTGAGGACAGGTGTGGGAAATGCAGGGGGCCAGTGGAGGGAGTTACAACATGCAGCACATCCCCTTCCTCGTCATCAGAGATTTCTGCTGTGGCAGCAGTTTTGCCAATTGTGCTGCTTGCAGCCGATGCAGTCCCTTCTGCCGCCGACACTTGGGTGATGCTGGCTGTTGTGGGCGCCATAGTGGTGGACGTAGAGCACATTGGTGCTGTGGCCTGTGGTGTGCTCTTGGCCTTCCGATGTCGTGGCGGTTGACCTATGCCCCTTGAAGTGGAGGGGCGGTGTTGTCCCTCCTCAGCCCTGGCCTTCTTCCCTGGTGTGGCACCGGTGTCCTCATCAGCGCTGTTAGATTGTGTGCCTGTGGGGGACCAAAGGAGGGAGAGGGTTAGTGATGGGTCTAGGGGCATTGAGCATGCATTGGGGTGGCTGCCTTGATATGGATTGGTAGATGAGTCACATTGGGGGGAGTGACATACAGGTTGCCTCACTCTTGGGTGGGTGATGCCTGGAGGCATTTGGATTGCAACACAAATGGGGTTCATCATGCATGTGGATGAGGTGATGCTCTGCACTGCCTGTAGGCAGTATTGTGCTTATGTGTCTGGTGGACCCTGATATACATCATTGCACTGTCAATTCATGTGGACATCATTGTGGTGGTATTGGCATTGTTTGATTAGAGACACCTACCTGCATTGGCTGATGACGGGGAACCTCTCTCCATGTCCCCGACTCCCTCTATTGACTTGATGCCTATGGTGAAGGCACATATCTCCTCCCATGGTTGGAGTTTTATGGGCGACTCTGCACCTCCACCTGTCGTCATCCCGAGGTTTCGGCTGGCGACAATATACTTCTCACACGTAGATGTAGGTCGTCCCATCACTTGCGGCATTGTTTTGGTGTGTGGGGTGTGGTGGCGACAGCACTCACTCTCTGGGCGACCAATGCCCAAACCTGCTTTTTGCGCAGCCGTGCTGGTCGGGACATGTCAGTTGCAAACACCACGTCTGCATGCTCCTGCAGTGTCTCTGCCAACATAGTGAGCTGCTCTCTGGAGAAGTGCTCCTGGCGCAGCCGATCTCCAGTTTTTTTGACAGCTATTGGCATCCTTAATTCAAACAGGTGGTGGTTGAGGTGTGTAGGAGTTCTGGGGGTCAGATGGCTCCTGGTTGTGGAGGATGGCAATGCATTGTGTTTTTAAAGATGGCCGCCGTGCTCTTTCCCGTTCCTGTGCTATGACGCTACTTCCGGTTCCGCTTATTTATGGTCACCGCTAATAGCGGTTTTTGCCATTTGAGGTGACTGCTATTAGCGGTGACCGCTAATGCCGATGGCTAGGATGCCGGAGGTGCTATTTCCACTGCAGAAAATGCCGGAAAGGGGGATTTTTCGGGCTTTTGCGGCATGGCGGTGAGTAACTCATAATGAGCCGCTTTTAGTGGTCTATTGCCAGCACGGACACAGTAATTGCGCCATGCCGGTAATGACCGGTACTTACCGCCAGGGTCGTAATGAGGGCCATTGTGTTTAACATGTGCTCGCGGATTAGCTTAGTTGGCACAGGTAATCCTCTACACACAGGTCAGTGAAGGACAAGGTCTCAGTTCATGACCCTAACATGTGGCCTGCAGGCAAGTTACACATAAGTTTGTACACAGAGGTCAAGAAGGCCATGTTACATTCAGAATGACACTGTCCACCATCTTAGAACACAGGGTGACTTTAGAGAGAGAATCTAAAATGACGGATGGACCTTAAATGGCGGCTTACTCAGATCTAAGGTCAAGACCTTGCAATGCAGATTTTCTTTGTAAGTGGCTTGGCGTAGGCCAACATACATACATTTATACAGTATAGGAGGCATGATATGATTTCCCATTCGACAAACGCTCCTTTTGGCCTATGCCAAGCTCTAAACTACTTCTAATCACTTTATGAACAACTCCACGTCTCAACATCCATACACCCTGAATCACTGTCGGAAATATCTATTGCCATTAGATCAGTTATCAGAATTTCCTTCATGACATATTCATTGGAGTTCTTATCTGTGGCGTATACCTTGTGTCCTATTGTACTTATCGCCTGTGCGCAACATCCCCCTAACATCAAACACATACTTGGTAGACACTGTATACAGCAACAAAGGAACAACAGAATTCCCAAAATGATCAGCAAGACCGAAAGCACCTTCCAACCCCAAGATCGCAAGAATTCCCAGAACCAAGCACTAAGATCCCAGTTTCCCTCCGGAACATGCACTTCTGAACTAAGGACGTGCAGATTTTGTATTGCCTTGAAGATAGTTGGGGGGGAACCTAGCACGAAAACACAGCAAGCGGACCCCACTAATTTACACACTCCACCGCGTTCAGCCAGAATGACATCTAATGCCATCCGGTTCTGAAGTGCTACTAATCTTATTGCTTTCTGTTCTAATGTCATATTATAGAGTATGTCCGTGGTCCGGTTGATGGTTCTCTCCAGTACTCTCGCTAGTCTCCTGATGTCTTCGGAGATCGCTATTTGTCCCCAAAATGGCACAAAGGATTTCCCTACATCTCCCAGAACCTGTGCTGGAGTGTCACCATTCTCGTCCCGCCATGTACGAGCCTTTGACACCTCTACAATACTGGCTATGAATACCCCGGGTAACAAGATCCCTAAATAGCAAGTTTCCTGCCAATCCCTGGGTAACCATGGAAATGCTACATTACCGCAAACAAAGTAGACAGGTTCGCCTACATACAAAGGTCTGTCTTCCCCAGTCAAATTTGCAACGTTGGCGCAACCTTTAAAATTTCCCATTGTCTGAGTGCCATTCCTCTGTATGTAGAAAGAAACTGAATCGGGGCCATCGTTAACAGTGTAAGAAGGAGGCATGGCATCCTTATTGCCTATGGGAGCCATCTTGAAAGAAATCAAAGATTGAAAAGGACGAGACAGTCTATCAGAAGGCCTAATAGAAGCAACGTTAAGCTTGCTCCTATTCGCGAAAAGTGAGCATACCAGGGGTGTAAGAACACGTTTCTCAAAACTATTCAAATTAGTACCATCAAAGTTCCCCGAGATGCTATCGTTCCATCTGCCAAAGAATAGTGCTCTAAGGGAGACATAACAAGCAGTTGTCAAAGGTAAAGGATGAATATACCAACCTAGCCCCTTACCCCCTTGTTGCGGTAAATGCGAACAGACCCAACAGTTGAACTTATTAAAAATGGCATGTGTGGGGGGCGTGGCCAGCAGTGCGATGGGAAAGACGTGAGTCTCTCCGGCTCCCGCGACCGCCAAACACATCCTGATTAAATTGCCTGATTCCTGCATGCTATAGAGGCATAAACACTCCGGACGTGTGTTGGACCCCCCGGCCAGAAAGCAGCTGAAACCGTGGCTGTATCACAGAGCTAAGGGCGAGAAGAAATCTGAGCGGGCGCCAACCGGCCCGACTTCAAGATGGCCGCCGGGGGTGAGCGCTAACTCTGTGCCCGAGAAGCGGAGCTGCACGGCAGTGGGACTCGGCTTGCCGCCTGCCCGCTGTTGCCATCGAGGGCAGGCGAAGCTCCGTCCTGTATGCAACAACTGACCAGCCTGTCAGAAGAACTACAATCCTGCGCACCTACGCTGGAGAAGACACCCCGAGCCGAGGCGGCCTTGATACGCAGCCCACGCCGGTGGAAGGGGGGTGCGTGCCTGCCGTCGTGGTGAGCGGGCTGGCGGATGAGTGAACGCGAGCAGCCGGCTGCACTCGCTCGACCACAGGCCAGGAGGGTCAGTGACAAGCAGAAATAGAGGTGCCCACCGGGGGCTGGCTGGGGCAGAGTCCCAAAGCACAGCAGCAAGCACACCAGCGCAAAGGACACCGACGGCACCCCCCAAGAATAGTGCGCCGCACCGCCTTGCAGCCTACCGGAAAGCTGTGAATCCGATGCTCCTCTGCTGGTGGGGGTAACCAGGGCTGGGGCGGCACTGGACTGCGGGAGGCCACCCACAGCAAGGGCCCTAAGCATAGCAGCACAATCACCGCCAAGAGCACGGGGCCCTGAGGCCTGTATCGAGGATTCCAGGAGTGCTGCACTACACAAGACCAACAACCGCACCGCCTGTGGAGAGGGTGTGGGCACCCTGAGAAGAAGCTACATCTCAGAAACAGGCGAGCGGCACTGGAGAGCAGACGTGAGTAGCAGCCCCGCAGCCCCACCACTTGCATCGGCCAGGGCAACTGGCAAACAATCCGCCGGAGGAAGGGGGTAAAGGCACGAAGCGGACTCGCCAGGCTGTGAGGAGGCCATCACACGCTCCTCCACCCCGCAGATAGCAACGGTGTGTGGCCCCCACGACCGAAGTGGTGGAACTCACTGGGGCCGGATTGGGCAGGCAATCCATGACCAGTCCCGACGCCGGAGCAGGCCAGCACGCAACTCAGAGGCAACAGCTTAGTCCGTAGTCCCGTTGCTGCATGGCGATTTCCGTGCAAAATCCAGACCCACTAGGCGCAGTAAGAAACACGGGGAAAGACAGATCTAGAAGACTGCCCACGCAAAGCAGCATGGACCAATACACAATTCCTCCTCCACAAGCTCCCGACCTCCACTCTTTATCCTCGGAGGAGGTGGAGACAGACAATACTATCTCCCTCGAAGACATAATGACCGCCATAGCGGAATCCCGCACGTCCATGGAGCAGAAAATGGACGGAATAAGCATGGACGTGTCCCTCCTCAGACATGACCTCCAAAAGCTAACGGCACGCACGGGAGAGGCCGAACAACGCATCTCGAACACAGAAGATGGGATTGACAACATGAGACAACAACTCCAGAGCGTCACGTCCAAGCTCAAGGTACTGGAGGATAGAATTGAAGATGGAGAGGGGAGATCTAGACGTAACAATGTGCGAATACTTGGTATCCCAGAGAAAGCAGAAGGCGCCTGCATGGAACTGTTGTTGGAGCAGCTGCTCACTGACCTGTTCGACCCGGCCTCATTCTTCAAGTTCTTCTCTATAGAGCGAGTGCACAGAGTGCCCACCGGCAGACCAACGCCTGGGGCTCCCCCGCACACAGTAATTGCAAAGTTTCTAAACTTCAGGGACCGAGACGCATTACTGCAACATGCACGCGCCAAGGGCACGATTACCTTTAATTGTTCCACGATCGCCTTTTTCCCTGACGACACTAGGGAAGTGCAGAGGGCAAGACAATCCTTTGACCACCTCAAGAAGCAACTACAATCAATGGGAGTGAAGTATGGGCTGCTCTTTCACACGCAATTAAAGATCTACCACAAGGGAACCACGGTCCACTTTAATGACCCCAAAGAAGGATGGCGCTGGGCTGAACAGCATTTAGAGGGCGACTGTTCGTCTTCGCGCGGCAGAGGGGGAAGGAACCACGGGCCCCTGCCTGCCCAACAGTGCAAGCCCCGTCAGCCTCCAGCACGAGACCCACCGGACGACATAGGTGGCTGACCCACGCCTAAACCTCTATCCAGTGCCCCGATACTCAACAGTAAGCTCGAACTGTAATATGGCACCTTATGTGACATACCGCAATACCCATCTTAAAGTAATACATACTTGAATGTGGCGGTTGCGGGACCGTCTCGCACATGCGCTTTGTAGGCCCCCCCCCTCAGCCAGTAAGCTTCAGGTTAAGGGTGTCACCCCCCCAGTCATAGTTTGTAGGGGGACCACCTGAGCCTTAGGCTGCGATTGTCTTATGTAAGCTGTCCAGTTGACAGCCGGTAGTGTTAAAGTTCGGGTGACCGATGCTTCTAGTTGGGAGAAGTATAGGGAGGGTGGGGTTGGGATTGTTGAGTTTAGTTAGGGGAAGGACCAGTCTAGCACATAACACACTAAAGTCACATAAGAGGGTTATAACACAGAGGCGCGCGGTTGCCTGGTACCTGGCGTCATCATCAGCAGCACACACTCCATTAGCCACGGATAGATATGGCATCACGTAATACAAGCACAACCAGAACACTGAAATTATGACCTGGAATGTCAATGGCCTCGGCAATGCAATCAAACGGCTATTGGTGGGGCAATACCTGAACAGGCACGCACCGGACGTTGCTTTCCTGTCCGAAACACACCTTGCAGGCACAGAATGCTCCCTATTCAGACGCACAAATTATAGACTTGCAGTCCACGCATGCTTCACAATGGGCTCAAGGGGGGTCATGGTACTGATACACAAGAATCTCCCTTTCCACCTGAACACAGTAACCCAGGACACTGGAGGAAGATACGTATATGTGGCTGGCACACTCTGGGAGTACTCGGTACCGCTACTAGCGATTTACGTACCGCCCACTTCGTTGTCACCGCTACTCACCGACATTTCTCCCCTGATTACCGCAGACACCTCTAAAATCATGATAATAGGAGGGGACTTCAACGAAGTCATGGACATATCCTGGGATCGCTCACACCTTCGAAATAGAAACCCCGGCGTGCCTACCAAACTTGCAACATTCACGAATTCCATGGGCCTGTGTGACGTATGGAGAGAAATCCACCCTAATACCAGGGAATACTCCTTCCACTCGTGGGCTCACGCCTCGCTCTCCAAATTGGACTACTTCTTTCCCCCAGCAACTGACCTACACAGGGCACATGAAGCATGCCTACTCCCCAGAGGCATCTCTGACCACTCCCCACTGGTGATGCAAATCACAACATCCAAGCCGACTCCCCCGCCCAGCTGGCACCTGAATAATTACTACCTGGGCAATCCAGACCTGGTGGTCAGGCTCCAAGAGACAACACAGACATACTTTGAGCTGAACAAAGAGTCCGCATCAGACCCAGTGTCAATATGGGAGGCCTACAAGGCAGTACTGAGGGGTAAACTCATCTCATGGACGACCGCACAGAGGAAACAATACCTACTCAAGATACACGAAGTGGAACAACAGGTGAAACAGGCAGAGGTAGCGCACATAACATAGAAGACGCCCGACACAAACCGGGCCCTGCTCCTGGCACAAAAGCAGCTCCAGAACACTGCACTGGATAATGCCAGACATGCACACTCGACAATGCGTGCAAGAGTTTATGAAAAGGGCGATAAAGCCGGGAAAATGCTAGCGTGGCTGGAACGCAAGGAGCAGGGACGTAGCCATGTCCAGCAGCTACAGACAGAGGGCACAACCCCACTAGTGGCAGATCAGGACATCACGAGGGGCTTCGCAAATTACTATGCTGAACTGTATAAGTCGCCTAACACCCCCGGAAATACCTCAATCATAGAGGAAATTAACTTCCCCACCTTGAGCATAACACAACAAGAATTGTTGGAAAGAGACATAACGGAGGATGAGGTGTCGAATGCCATGTCCGGCCTCCAAGCTGGTAAATCCCCAGGTCCAAACGGCTTCTCGATTGAGCTGTGGCGGAAAGTGGGAACCAACGTGATTGCTCCACACTTACTGCAAATGTTCCAACATGCAAGAGAACAGGGCACCCTTTCCCCAGATCTTAGGGAAGCCACAATAATAGTACTACCCAAACCGGACAAACTCCCTGAACACTGCATCTCTTACAGGCCCATTTCACTTATAAACAGCGAAACCAAAATACTTGCGAAGATCCTGGCAAACCGGCTCCAACAAGTCATCCCCTCCCTGGTCCACCCTGACCAATGCGGCTTCATGCCCGAGAGATCGACACACATGAATCTCTACAGGTTGCACTCAGCACTAGAAAAAGCCAGCAGCATACAGGGCCGCTGGCTTTGTTGGCAATAGACTTTGAAAAAGCTTTTGATTCGGTGAGGTGGGAGGCCATCTGGGTCATAACTAGGCACATGGGTTTTGGCACAAACTTTATCGGCTGGGTGCAACTACTATACGAATGTCCAATAGCCAGAACTAAGGTCAACGGCTGGCAATCAGACCCTTTTAGATTGGGCAGAGGAACAAGGCAAGGTTGTCCCCTGTCGGCCATGATTTTTGCACTTGCCATCGAACCACTGGCCATCCTTTTACGAAATACCCCACTCTGGGAGGGCTTCCGGTGGTCAGAAACATGGGAGGATAGAGTGTCCCTCTACGCGGATGACTTACTTATCTACTTGAAAGACCCACGCAACTCCTACCAAAATGTTACCCAAATGCTGAAAAGATACGGAGCCTTCAGTGGCCTAAACATGAACTGGTCAAAATCCATCCTATTCCCCATAGGAAGAGTAGTTGCCACTTGCCCCATAGACTGCCCCTACCAAATAGTTACTGATCAGTTCAAATACCTAGGGGTGAAAATCACGAAGCACCTCACAGACTACACAGCTCTGAATCTACAAACAGTCGTGGCGAGATTCCCTGAGGACACTCGCCATTGGAGCTCCCTGCCACTGACACTGATGGGCAGAGCTGCCCTATTCAAAATGATCACCCTTCCCAAGTTCTTGTATGTTCTGCAAAATGCACCGCTGCATATCCTGCACAGGAATTCCTCAAAATAGACCGTATCCTCCGGAAACTGCTTTGGAGTGGACGGCCCCCGCGGATCGCTCTTTCCACCCTTCAGAGATCTGTCTGGGAGGGGGAATCGGGCTGCCCAGGCTGCAAACTTACTACTGGGCCAGCCAGATGGCGGTGGTGAATGACATGCTCCATAGGGAAAGGAACCTGCCGCATATCAGAAGGTTTAACACCAACAGCAGCATAACACCCCTGGAACTTCTATACTGTGGCATGGGCCGCACATCAGCTCCCACCATGGAAACGCACATCACACGAATCTGGGCGGAAGCACACCGGCATGTATGCTGGGAATCGAAACTGATGCTGCCCCAACCATTGTGGAACAACAGGCTTCTCCCCGAGTTACAGAAGCTGCCGAAATGGCCCGCCTGGGCCCAACGTGACATCACCAAAGTGGGAGACGTAATAAAAGAGGAGAAATTGGTCCCCTTTGAAACACTGCGTCGGAATTTGCCCTCCCATCCTCGGAAGAATACCATAATACGCAACTGAAACACGCACTGCACGCCCATCAACAGATCATCAGCGACACGCTAGAATGTACCTCACTGGAGCGTAACATAGTCCAGGACCAAATAAAAAGAAAAGTCACTTCAACCATGTATAACGCAATCACATCCTTTGCTACACCCAAGCTCGTCAGCTTGAGGGCCAGGTGGGAGCGAGACGTTGGCCTTCTACAATCGGAAGACTGGATGGAAGCTTTGATGTACCCCCATGAGGCGATCATTTCATCGAGGCTCCGACTGGTCCAACTCAAGATCCTACATCGTATTTACTATCCGAGAGTGGCACTCTTCCGGTGGGGCAAGGTCTCGGACCTGCGATGCATACGATGCAGGCGCGAGGAAGGAACCTTCTTCCACATCATATGGGAATGCGACGAAATACAGCAACTATGGCGGAAATGCTTTGACAAACTGTCCAGAGTCTTGGGCAAGCCAATACAAAGGGGACCAAAGCAACTCCTGTTAGGGATCTCCGATGAATGTGACCTGACCCGGTGTGAGAAACTGCTCTGGTCAACCGCTACAGCGATACTGAGAAGGAACATTGCGCTGCTATGGGGATCGGAAAGAACACCTAGTTATGATCAATGGATCACAGACGTGGACATCTGTGTAACAATGGAGCGCAGGGCATACGCAGCAGGGGGATGCCCGCAGAAAGCGAGCAAAATCTGGCAGAGATGGGAAGACGATGGCTAAGTCTCAGAAGCAGCGTCACTGGCAATAGGAGCGTTAAGAGCAAGGTGCCCATGGACTGGCGGGCCTGGCAAACAGGGACTGTGTCCTGTGTTCCCTCATCAAAGACTAGATGGTCGAAGGGGCAGAGGCCCCTCTCCAATTTTGTTTTGACCCCCTTATGGTTTACCCTCTGTTTCTTCCTTCCCATGCAATGCACAGTGTTATGTGTAATGTTTATGGAAAATTTAATAAAAATGTTTTGATCAACAAAGAAAAAAAATGGCATGCATAGCATTCATAATAAGTAATAATGTGTTATTGTAATATCTCTGTCTGTGCTGAGAATCTCTAGGAGATAGAGTATGCAGATGCACAAAAGGAGTAGAAACAGTGGGTACATTTTCAGTCGGTAACAAGGTTTCAAGTGGATGTACTTCTTCTAGGTACCAAAAGCTAAAAACAATTACTATTATAAAACCAATTGACATTATAAAAAAATAGCAGTATGTTTTCGGGGCCCAAACAGTTTGTCCATTCTCACAGCCGGTCACACGATCATTTATCAGTCCTGTACGAGCGGTAGAGGTTGCAGGCATTGCAGTCTTCAAATGGAAAAACCCCAGTGTTTTTTTGCTGGCCACCTCCTGGCCGAGCAACTTCTTAGTCCTTCCACAACCCTAGCCAACAGAATCCCCTTTTTCAAACAATTACTTGTGCCAAAAGCAAGCCCTTGATGATTTTTCTTGCTTCTTCAAATGCACAGCCGAACCGTGCCGTAAGTCTATTTCCTTCAACGCAAATTGTACCTTGTTGTCCATGGTACTGATTGATCCAAGAAAAACGTGTCGTCACTTCCCGTTGGAAGCGACGTATCAAGAGCAAGTGAAGATGCAAGATCCGGAACAACAGCTTCCGGAAACAAAACTTTTGGAGAGTGTGGAGACAAAATGGCTGATTCCCCAGGCCTCGCGGGCTCAGAGAGAATCTCCGATGCACTCTCGTTGCTGTTTACTGTTTAGGGATCGTTGGTTGCACTATTGCTGAGAGGTTCTGTTTCTTCTGTATCGTATGGCACCGGGTGTGGAATCCTCTTGACATGTGTTGTGTGGATCCAGTTTTTCCTGCCTGCGACCCACACCACAGTTTGTGTGACCAGCAGGACCTGGAAAGGGCCCTGCCACCGAGGTGCAAGGCAAGAAGATTGGTCAAATGCCTTTACCAACACCCAGTCATCAGGCCGAATGCTATGACCTGGGCCCTCGTATCGTACAGGTAAAGCCTCTCGTACCTGGTGATAAATCAGATACAGGTTTTTAGTCAACTGGCTACAATAATCTGAAAGAAGTACATTTTCAACATTTCTCAAAGACCGACATTTTGGAAGGTTCAAGATATTAGCAGGTCTCCCTATTACCACCTCAAATGGAGAGAGCCCAGTCTTAGTTTGAGGGGTTGTACGCATGGCTAGCAACACGATCGGTAAGGCGTCCGGCCATTTTAGTTTGGTGCCGGCACTCGTCTTAGCGAGCTTGTTCTCAATGATGCTGTTGTGTCTTTCTACTAATCCGGCACTCTGAGCGTGTCTGGCCGAATGGAACCGTTTGTCGATCTGTAGTGCCGCACATATCTGCAGAATTACAGTAGCAAGAAAATGTGGACCATTGTCCGACCAGATGACTCCTGGTAGCCCGAACCTAGGAAAGTACTCTTTTAACATGGTTTTTGCAGTAGTCATGGCTGTAGCGTCTTTAACAGGAAAAGCCTCAACCCATTTGCTGAAAGCACAGATGACAACTAACACATATTTAAAGTTATTACACCGTTCCATTTCGATAAAATCAAAGTGTATGACCTCAAAGGGGACAGATGGTGGACTGAAACTTCCCCTGGGAGTTGATGTTCCCTTTCCCACATTGTGCTGTAAACAGATCATGCAGTCCTGAACATATTGCTCAGCTATTTTAGAGATTTTGTCATTTGCCCAAACTTTCTCCAACATTTTTGTAAGCTTCGGGCACATATATGTGTAGGCCCATGAGCCATGACGACCATCATCATTATGTATGCGTCAGGAAGTAACCATTTCCCTTCATCTATGTCCACCCAACACCCATCATCATCGCGTTTCCCCAAGCCTTCAGCCCATTTCTTGGACTCTTCTAATGTGGCATCGGCTTCGATATCCCTTACAGAATCAACACCCTCATCCATTACATAGGCATTTGCGGTCTCCCTTGAAGTGTATATGTTTGCAGAGAGATTGGTGGCAGTCTGTTTAGCTATCTGATCAGCGAAAGCATTCCCTTTTCCTACATCATCTACAATCTTTTGATGTGCTGCACATTTTACGGCAGCTAACTGAGTAGGGAGTGCAAGCGCTGAGAGCAGTTGTACTATTAGGGAGCCATGCTGAATCTTTGTACCATGCAAAGTTAAGAACCCTCTTTCTGACCAAAGTCTACCAAAGTTGTGAAGCACCCCAAAGACATACTGACTGTCAGTGTATATGTTCACTGTAAATCCTTCCGACAATTCACAAGCTCGGGTCGATGCTATAATCTCTGCGGCCTGCGCGGAGTTATGCGTGATTATCTTGGTTTCCATGACTGTGCTCAATGTTGTGATTGCATAAGCAGCTGTGGATGTACCATCCGGAAGTTTGAAGCAGGAGCCATCGCAAAACAGCTCCCCTTGTGGATTGTTCAAAGGACTGTCTTTTAGATCAATTCTACCCTTTGCTTCTTGTTCGTAGTGTACAGGCAATCATGTGTCTCTTCGTCACTGCAAGCAGTACCTTGCGGGAAAGGTAAGAGTTCAGCCGGATTAAGAACACAACACCTCTTAATTTGTATGTGTGGGGCAAACAAGATCAATTCATATCTCATCAACCGTGCGGAAGTGAGGTGTTGCGTTTGAGTTCTGTTCAGTAGAACATCCACAGAGTGAGGCACCATCAGGGTTAGAGGATGGCCAAGGACCATTCCCTCACTCTGTTTTACAGATGCAGCAGCAGCAGCAACAGCTTGCAAACATCTTGGCAAAGCGCATGCTACAGGATCAAAGGCGGAAGAAAGGTAACAGCATGGCCTATTCTTCCCTCCATGCTCCTGCGTTAACACAGCCAAAGCACATCCATCACATTCATGCACAAACACACAAAGGCCTTTTCATAGTTTGGTGTGCACAAAACTGGTGCCGAGCACAATGCAGTCTTGAGCAAATCAAATGCTTGCTGGTGCTCCATGTTCCACGGCAATGGCGAAGAAATGCCCTTCTTCGTCAGAGTCAACATCGGCTTAATCACTAGTGAGAAACTGGGGATCCGCTGCCTACAGTAAGAAGCCATTCCTATCAAGGCTCCGACTTCCTTCTGAGTATTTGGGACAGACATGCCAGAAATGAGTTTTATCCATTCAGGCGTCAATCTTCTTCCCTCCTTTGACAGGAGATAGCCTAAATAGGCGACCTCCTGACAACAATATTGAAACTTTTTAAGCAAAGCTTTGTGACCATGTTTAGCCAGGTGTATAAGTAATAACACAGTGCCCTCCTTACAAGCGCTCTCTGAGTCGGCAGCTAAAAGCAAGTCATCAACGTATTGAAGCAGCATACAAGTAGAGGGCAATTCAAGGATATCAAGCTGTTCTTTCAAAGCCCTACTATAGATGCTAGGACTTTCCGTGTAACCCTGCAGTGCACGGGTAGGTGAACGAGCGCCCCCCTAAGGTGAACGCGAACAGGTATCTACTGTCCTTATGTATAGGAATACTAAAGAAAGCATTCTTCAGATCCACAACACGAAAGTAAGTAGCTGAAGCCAGGATCATTGTCAATATTGTCGTCACATCAGGCACAATTGGAAATTGTGGAGCGACGATCTTATTGATGGCACGTAGATCAATTATGAAACGAAATGGAATTGCATTATCGCCTTTTTTGTACACGGGCAAAATCGGACTATTACACAAACTACCTGCAATTTCCTCAATCACCCCTCGATGCACAACATCGGAGACGATGCAATTCAAAGCTTGCTCACCCTCAACGGAAATCTTATATTGTGGAATACGTGGCAGCTTTACTCCATGTTTCAAGACTATTTTAACAGGCCCGATCTGCAAAACGCCGACATCTTTGTCATCAATTGCCCATAAACACTCTGGTACATCACTGAATTCTGGCGGTAAAGGTCTAGTCAAAAATTGAGAGACAGAAAGTTGCTGTGGTGAAATCGTCAAATGCACTCTGTCAGAAGAACAATGAATTACCGTATTTAATTCCTTCAACAGAGTCAAACCCAGCAAATTCTCTCCACAATTCGAAGTCAAAAGGAATGGACAGTGGTCCGAAAAAGGACCCAAAGAAATAGGTACCGGCGAAGAAACCGGACAGACAACTGGTGTGCCAAAAAACCCTAGAGAAACATTGGTTTGCCCTGACAGTGGAATGTTTGGAACCCGACAATGATCAATGGAACACTTCTGTGCCCCTGTATCTATCAAAAATAGATGCATCCTATTTCCCACTATCATTTCAACTTAGGGACCTTTCTGATTAACGGGAATAGGCGTCGGTTCCAAACCCTGCTTCGGGCAATCCTAGCGAAACAGAATATCATCAAAAGGAAGTTCTTCAGAGAGGTAAGCGGCAGAAGGATGATCGAATATGTTTCTAGTATCCACACTCGGAGCCTGATTATCCTGTGGAAAAAGGTTGCTGTGGATCCTGTGCAAACTGACTTCTACCAGGGCCTCCAACACCCGGGCGACCTCTGGACCGTCTACCCATATTTCCAAATGTGTTATTTGACCTTTGTCAAAGGACCGGGCATTGTGCACGCCAATGACCCTCTTGCTTACAATAGGCACACTGGTTAATGTTTACAGGAACCAAGGGCACATTTCCTTGTGGAACATACTGACCTCTAATTTGTGAATGATCCCTTCTAGGGCCTCTAACAATTTGCTGTAATAATACTTTTGTCTTCAAATCACCTTTTCTCTTTTCGACTCTTTCCTTTTCATTATTGATGCGATTCTCATAGTGCTGAGCCATGTGCAGGACTTCTGATTGAGACTTTGTTTGCCAAGCGCTCTTGGAAGACATAATTTGCGACTGGATGTCAGGCAGCAATCCACCCACAAATTTGTCTACGAATAGTCTTTTCCCAGACTCTGTGCCTAAATCTTGTCCACTGAAATCTGAGAATACCTGTTCGAACCGATTAAAGAACTTGGTAGCACCCTCAGACTTCCCTTGGACACAGGCCGTAAGATTGTCCCAAATAATTCTCTTTTCGGGAATTATGGTTTTCAATTTCGCAATGATTGTATCAGGCAAAGTTAGTATTACCTGAGGCGGTCTCTCGCCAGCTGGCCTTTCTCCATCGAGTCTAATTATGTTAGCCCATGTATCTCCTAACCTTGCTACATCATCTATAGTCCTAACCTGTTTCCACAAATCTACGGGCAGGTGTACAGGAAACAACAGATCAATATCACCTAAGGTGAATACTGAGGATTGCAAGACAGACTCTATTTCTTTATAGAATCCTGTCAGATTTTTCCTAATGTCGGGAATAGATTGTCTAATGGTGTTCACTTCCTGTCTTGAGAACGGGACGTGAACAAACTGCGACACATAAAGTGCAGGAATGTCCACAGCAGCTGCACCCGTTACAGCATTAGCCATAATCTCAACTTTCGGGAAAAATGTCGGAGGAACCTCTCTCATAGGCAACTGAGAAGTAGGCAACTCCAAACGCTTACTAAGCAACAGAGCCAAATTGAGCGCTAAAGCAGTCGAAGAAGTGTCAAGTGAAAAGTCTCTCTTATAAATACTCAATAACTCTGTGGGAGAACAAATCTTACTCTTTACACATTCATCCTGCAGGTACTCTACCATTACCTGTATCACTTTCCTCTGCATTTCTGGTGTATACTGACTATAGGTGTCATATACTTCAAATGGAGTTATCAACGTGTCTGAGATCCATCTAATCGCATCTTTCGTACAAATTCGTGTCTCCTTGGATATCGATTTACGACAAGGAAGGAACCCTTTCTGTACATACATACTATCCTCATCATCATCCTCATTCTGTAACCTTTCCAACTCCTTTGTATACTCAAATATCCTCTCAACATGCTCTTGTACTTTCTCCACAGTGTCTCTAGAAACGCTAAGGTGTTCAGATCCCTCAACCCTTGCGGGAGATCTATATTGTTTAGTCTGTCCCACATTACACATAAGTGAATCCCTAATCCTTCAATAAAAACATTGTTCTCAGGAAAATTGTCCATATTAGAAAGTGTGGCAAAAACAGTAGCTCGATAATCTCTCTCCATACAATGTTTAGCCCACGCAATCAAGTCAAGTTTCTTCTCAGGAGGTACAGTATTGCGAGTGACAACCCTTGATCCTGCTCCTTGATTGACTACAAGCGGTGCAGGAACACTTGGAAGAGGAAGAGCAGGCAAATTCAACGGAGGTGCTATTACTGGTGCAATAGGAAGAGGTGGAGGAGCAGCAACAAAAGGAGGAACAACGACTGGAGGAAGAGGAACAGTAGGAGGAGCAGGAACAACAGGTGTAGCAGGAGGAGCAGGAATAACAACAGGAAGAGGCAAAGCAGCAGGAAGAGGAACATACGGAAGTGGTGCAGTGGCACCAGGCCTTCGTTCATTTAACAATTTATCGATAAGTTCATTGGAAACGTGAAAGTCTTTAGAAGGATAGATTTTCTGAATGCCAAGTGAGAAAGCCCTATCCATATTCCTAGCCGACTCAGACTGTTTATCTTGGTCATATAACAACGCTTTTTCGGTGTTCGTCTTATGACGGCGCGCATGTTTTTCCCTACTCTTAAGCTGCTGTAAAGCTTCTTTTTTACAATTCTGTAATACATCAAATGCTGCAGGTCTAGCCCTTTTCTTTAATAGAATGGATTCTAAATATTCAATACGAGGGATATTGATTGGCCACTGAAGTTCGGAAGCATGTCTAGTTTGTCTGTGCCAAATATCATTAAACACTATCCTACCAATGCCATGCTTACAGTACATAGTACAAGCCGGCGACCCCTCCTGTGGTGCCGGACAGCTAAATTCCAAAGATTGTCTATCACTGCAGAATAACGCCCTGAAGCAGGTAGACAATTTCCCAGGCATATCAGAATACTGGTGTTACCTGGTAAATAATCGTATTTGCAGATACAATGCGCCAAAACAAATTATCAGGATACTTAAGAATCGGGTCACGACTCACCTGATCAATCCTAAGGAGGTCCGATCAGATTACAAAGTTCTTTTCTAACAAATGTTACCTCGTGTTTGGTGATTTCGGCAAATCTGCCCGCCTCGCTAAGTGGACCCTCGTCAAGGTGCCGACTCGGACTGCGAGCTCACCGTCCAGGGATCGGGCCGTGCAGCGCTGCTGAGGTGTCGTGTCTCTTTCAGAAAGGGGCCCTCTTTTTTATGTTACACCGTCCGATCCCGGTCCGATAGCTTGCGGCAACCTTCAACGAGCTGGCATCAATCTTGAGGGTCCCTATTCGGGCGCCATCTGTGAAATCAAAAAGAAGATATCGAGACTGAGTACCCCAAAAGGAAATACACCAAACGCGGGTTACAAAGAAAGATACAAAGATCTTTATTCTATACTGAACAGTTTCTAAGGACAAAACAACAGATAGCTATTGGCCCTCAGTACAACACATCAAACTCCAGCTCGGTTCGGTGTGCTCAGTGAGTGGGGCTGTACATTAGAATAGTCATGCCTTTTATGCAGTCCAAAACATGATGTTCAGCCCACCTACAAGTTAATACAAGTTAATACATCATGGATCTAGGGTTCGTGCCAAGTTCATACATCTATACATTTAGGGTTTACCTTTAATACATTCATCAACAAGTCACAATGGCAACAGTATGTCTTAGGATTCCTCGATGAGCCTTCTCATACATTTCTGTACAATATGGTTAAACAAGTGTTCATATTTCAGTATTTGAATATATTGTGTTTAACATGTATTCGCGGATTAGCTTCATTGGCACAGGTAATCCTCTACACACAGGTAAGTGGCTTGGCGTAGGCCAATATACATATATTTATACAGTATAGGAGGTACAATATGATTTCCCGTTCGACATCACAACCCGCTTTACAGCAAAAGACTCTGTCCATTTGTCACCCACATCCCAGTGCACAGCGGCATTGCTGTCTTTGTATAGGACTTGAATTATACCAAGTAGTGCTGGAGGTATGTTATATGCAGCTAGCACCGACCAGAGTTTGTTCCTTAAGACTGAGTCGAAAGCAGGGCAAAGGTCTACAAAAATCACATAAAGCTTGGTATTAATGAGGATTGTGTGCTTTTTCACCAGGATATCCAATCAAAAGCATTGTTCCACTGTTCTCATACAATCTTGAAAGCCGACTTGCAATCAGCGCAAGACACCTTCTGAGGCAGTCCAACTCCGTAGATGTCCCAGGATTACTTTTGTGTAGATTTTCCCTGCCCCATCAAGGAGGGAGAATGGGTGAAAATGTCCAGGCATCTCTCTCCCCCCC
Source organism: Ambystoma mexicanum (assembly GCF_040938575.1). Taxonomy (NCBI): domain Eukaryota; kingdom Metazoa; phylum Chordata; class Amphibia; order Caudata; family Ambystomatidae; genus Ambystoma; species Ambystoma mexicanum. Next base: position 1,267,323,828 of record NC_090931.1, on the reverse strand, counting down.
TTTTTTTTTATAAATGGAGATGATTATGACCTCCTGCCATGTAGGTGGAAGTATTTCCAGCTCAATAGCAGTGTTAAACACCCTGGTTAGCACAGGACTCCATCTTTGTACAAATCAATATTTATATAATCTGGGCATGGGGCTTTCCTACTTTTCATTGCTCCAATTACCTTGATCACCTCCTCCAGCCAGACCCTCAAACTCCTTTCTGATAGGTCTATACTCACAGGTACCTGTACTGAGACACCAGTACTCTCTTCAATCTTTTATAAAGTAGAAAACTTGCTCCACCAAATGTTAGGTGCAGTGCTGCAATGCAATTAATTTGTATGTTTAAGGGTATCGCCAGCCACAAGCTTCCAAAAGTATTAAAATCATTCATTGTTCCTGTGACAAATCAACTTCCGGGGCACCAGTGGTCCAGGGATGAATGTTGGTTTCTAAACCCTCAATCAACCCCACACCTCTAATACATCAGAAGGGATCTGAACAGATTGTAATACAAGTAAATTATAAGACCTCCTTGTCCAATTTTGGTAACGTGGACGGAACAGCGGGCTTATCTCTGCAAAGGCTGTGGATCGTTTGTTAGTTGCAACACAGTGAAAATACAATTATTACCCAATGATAAAAGGGACTGTCCAATCAATGTCATATAAAAACTATCTACTTTATTATTACTACAACATACCAGACAGTTCTAGCACACTACAATTACAACCCACACTGTAAAGGAACACAGAGGACAGACAGTTTCATGAAGGAAAGGGATCTACTCTGGATACTGACAGAGGGTTGTTGGTAATGTAATCAGTCTTATAGTTCACGATTATTTGGTTTCAACACCAAACGGACAAAGGGTCGTAACTGTCTCTAGGGGCCTTCGCAGAAGGACCAGGAGGGCAGAACCACAATGTACCTGGTGCTGAAGAGGTTCTCGACAGTGTCAAGGTGGTTCCAGGGAGCTTTGCAGCCCGTGAGACAGAGTTAGTGGCAGGACACCGCTGCGGGTACCTGGTGTCAGGCAGTTCGGCACGCGAGGCTGGATGGTCATCTGCAGGATGTCCAGTACGGCAGCTCGTGGCCAAGAATCGCTGTCTCCGTGCTGGTTGGTGGATCTGGTATGCTGGTCAAGGCGTCTCGGACGGCTCTGGTGACTGCAGCGTGAGAACAGTTAGCAGTGCAGCCGGATGCGGTTTCAGGACTCAACTGTCTCGAAATTGTCCTTAAAGTGATGGACGCTGAATGATGTTTGAGTGGCACTCCTCTTACCTTCTTCGCAGGGCTTGTGCCCTTTTAAGGTGGATTGCCCAAAGCTCAGGAGGGTGTCCTTTGTCCAGAGACTCTCTGGCTGCTTCCTGGTTTTACCAGATATCGTTGAGAATCTTCAATGGTTCATATTGTAAGTTAAAATCCCCCAATGCCATTGTAATAATTTATATTATCCAATTAAAGCTGTAGTCAATCAATATCATCCAATCCAGGATTGTGGCAAGCTGGTACTGGCTCCATCATTGTAACCCCAATGGCATTTGCTCAGCACCCATTGCATGGAGGGCTTGACCTTAAGCTGATCGTTAAACCAATGGGAGTGAGCTTCAATGGACATAAGTCTGTTGGCAGATGTTTTGTCCCGGAGGACCAATTGGATGGAATCCTCCTTTGTCAAGGGCAGCTGAACCCTTGTGCGATAGATATATCTTCTCTAATGACAGAGGTATAACCCCTGACGTTTTATATCCAATGGATAGCCTTATTCCGGAGTGAATCACCATCTTTATACTGGCCAGGTTCCAGTTTCGGCACACTGCGCATATAGACACTCTCCTATCTGCATTTGCCAGTAGTCCTATTCCCTGGCATTGGCCCAGTCGTTTTCAATCCATTAAAATGACTGTGCGACCACAAGGGCATCTGGTTGGGGTTAGCAGGGCCAGTACCAGTGTCAGCACCAGAACCCTTTCTCGTGGATGGAGTCAGGGACAATTATCAATAGTGTGTCGAAGAGCAATGTCATTTTCCAAAATTCTTATCCTTGGAGCTGAGTTCTTTGCAGAATTAAGTGAACTTGCTGATGATAGTCGGTTTGTTGAGGGTAGCTCATTCTTCTTGCTCCTCATCACATGGCCAACAGGTTCAAAGGCAGAGATGATTACATCTTCTTTAGGCTCAATATTTCTGCAGGCCAGGGAGGGCCTCAGTCTGTTGTCCCTATTTTCTCCATTCTTTAAGCAACCTGGGGATCCTTTCTGGGCCATCGTCTCTATCCTAGCCGTTAATAATTTGACTGCAGTATTTAATGACCCCAGTTCTTCAAGTATTTTAGCAACGCCCAGCTTATTCATGCACTTGCAGCTACATTTACAGTAATGAATCAGTTGCATGTAATTGGGCAGTTTTGAGCCTGTGACCTCCTCATCCAAATAAGCAAGCAGGGAATATCTTTGCGTGACTCAAGATCAACTGCAATTGCCCCTTGCCAGTCAATAGGATAATTCATCGCATTAGCTAGATTTACTGAACCTGCGTTAGCCTTTGGAGGCTCCTCAGGTTGAATTCCTGGTGTCAATCCTTTCTCATGGGTACGATCTGACTGGATGGCATGGTCAGTTGGGGCTAAAGCCGGAGTTGATGTGATTACTGGTGGAGTAGTTAAAACTGGCTAATTGTGGACCACAACAACATTGTCTTTGAATGGTGATGACAGACCCAGGCCTCCTGCAGGAATAACGTAATTCTTTCCTTCTTTTTATTCTGTTCTATTGTCCACCTCATACTGGTATAGGGGATCAGGAATCCGTTTAACTGACGGTCTGTTGGTAGCAGGTTGATTGGTATTATTGTTTAAGCATGGATGGAGTTTTTGAAAAGCGGAACTCCCTCTCTCCTGCGCACTCCTTGTTCGTTGGATTTCTATGTCAGCCTGCAGCCTAAGTCCTGGTTTGTCAAGGAACCAACTCCAGCAGAAGTCTACAAAGGACGTTAGGTGCTGAGGCTTACCTGGTCCGGTTAGGAAGAAAAGGTGCACGGAGTAGCGAAGGCGACGGTGGTCTGTTGGGAATGCACATTGCTTCCTGTAATATGGAAGGTGCACTCTGATTGGTCTCGCAATCGAGCGATCTGATTCATTCAAGGAAGCAGCCCATGGATAGGCTGTTCACTTTTGTTTCAGTTCCATTCATGTCCTTGAGCTGTATTACGCACCGGCACGGTTGGAAGGGGCATAATTAGCGTGGTATATACCTGGGTAGTAAGTGAATGCAGTTACTTGCTCCATGAAACGTCACATGGATTATGAACCTAAATGAAGGTGATCAACGTGCTCTAAAGGGCATTTATAACGTGGATAACGTGGTATATACTTTGGTGATACGTAAAGGCAGTTAATTGCTCCATAATAACGTCACATGTATTCTGTACCGAAGGAAGGTGATGTGCTCAGCACCTGACGTCCTTTGCAGACTTCTGCTGCCCTAACCCCCGGATCACGCTAGGATCACTATTCACAAAAGCATCCGCTCGCGCACGCGGCTCGTTTTTAACTATTAGGATTAGACCACTGGCACTTTGCCTCTTTCCCTCCATTTTCACCGCCACTAATGCACTGCCCCAACGGGCGCCGCTCCACACCTCCGGACCTGTGTCCATATGACTAGTCCACTTCAAGGTCACTAAACCATCACAACACGCTGCCACTAGGGCCAGGCGTACTCATCCCCTTTCAATCCGCTGATGGCGAACACCAGGCACTTTCCCCATATGGGTGGCGCTGCGCTGACATGCCAGCCCCGACATTACTAATAGGCACCAGCCTCACTATGTAACACAACTAATACTAAGATTCTTAAACGCATTTAGCAAGCGTGCACTCATGATAATGAACATGAGCATGCCCCTCTACACCACCTCATAGCTCCAATTCTAGGCACAATTGCCCCATTCATTTCCATAGGCACATTGGTCGACACCAAACACCCTTCTCACCGGCCAACTCTGACCCTGCCAACTGCAGGACAACCAGGGACACTTTTTATCAAGGCTACAAGAATTCTGGGAGCCCCACTTTAACTGCCGCGCACACATGAACCCCACCCTCCTTATGCCCAACCACTATCTTTCCTTGGTGCATCCCTCCCCTCAACCACATTCCATCTTCATTTCAGAACGGCTATCCAGCCACCTGGCACCCTTAATTGGGCAGGACCAGCCCAGGAAGCTCAGGAAATAACTCAATTGGGTAAGACCCTGTAACCTCCTTTTGTTGGGCAAAAATTGGAACCTCTGCAGCCCCCTAACTAACTGTAAAATCTTGTTTTCTTCTCTTTTTCCTTGGTATTTTGTCTCCTCTCCTGCTAATAATCATATTACAAATCTGCTTCTTGATTTTTAACCAACTGCTTTATTTTATCTAAATTATTACACTGTCACTATCACTTACCATCACCCAACATGGTACATCACCTCTCCTAGTCTCCTGGGTGTCACTACATGCTTTGTTTGAATTCGCATTGGCTTTTGTCTCAACTGATTTTATTTGTTCAAAAAAACCTTTTTCAAATATATATGTAATGTATGTGAAATGACCATTATCAAATACTGATTGACCTTGTAAATCACCACACTGGGTACACCAAATCACTACCACACCAACTCTTAAACTCACAGCCTTGAAAAAGGTTGAAACGTGCGTCGGCTGTGTAATGTGTCAATATGTTAAAACTGGCACCTCCACGTTTAAGATTGTATTTCATTAGTGCTGTTTAACTAAGGAAATAAAACAAATCACTTGTTCAACACCAAACAAATCTGACTCATCCATTACCTGACAAAGTGGCTTAACTAATGAACACCGGACTATCTAATCCAACCAGCGCCTATAGGTCCACAGTTTGTCAAACCCCACAATCTGATTGGTATTATTGACCTCCCTGCAAGTCAAATCCGGTTCAATTGCATCAAGTTCAGACAACGTGGCTGGGCAATTTGATCGAACGCCACTGCCCTGTTACCAACATGAGGATTGTCAATGTCAGATTGCAAATCTTTAATCTTAGTGATGAGGACATTCACTTCCAATATTGGTTTCTTTGGTCCAGCTGCCGGGGAAATAGTATTGCAAGCTTCTTGTTTAGACAGATTGTAGAACAGTACTTTAATACTCAGGCTTGACTAGACACAACAATAAATAACTAACACACTGTTCAAGCTGCAGGTGGCCAGACAAGAGTTATTATAAAAAGTGAGCTACATGGATACTCACTTAGAATAAAATACTAAAGCAACTGAATCATCTCTCCAACACTCAACCCCGAATAATTTCCTTCAAACATCGTTGGTGACTAGGCTCCAAAGACCCTTAAAGTCACCAGGATTAGTTGGGTCACAGCACTTCTTAACGACCAGATCTTTCTCCTTCTCCTCTTCCTACATGCTCTCACTGCTAACTGCTTGGCAAATAGGGGAAGGGATGGGGGAGAGGGAATCGGGAAATGCAGACTCTGGCAATCACTTGCCAGTCACCATCCACTCCAGGCAGGTGCGACCTGCTGCCTATTGAGATCAATCCCGGCCTACAAGCAACAACCTTGCTGAGGCAGGCCTATGTGGCAGATACCAAATGCCCGAGGGGGGCTACACTCACCAGCCACATCAAATGGGCCTGGGGGTGTTCAACTCACATCACAATCCTCACAGCGGGTTGCCTGAACGGCAGAGGGCTGAAGGTTATGGGTCCCCCTCTCTTGTCTCTTGTCGCACATCAGTTGGCATCAGTTTTGCTGTAGTGCAAATGAGCCACCCTTCCCCCATGCAATTTCAATCCTCTTTATGACATGGTATGGTGGTAAAGTGTAAAACACAGGCAGAATTACTTCTACAGGCTACCTTTCCTCTTCATGAATAGAAAGGTGTAAAGGCCTCTCACTATTAAAGATTGCAGGAGGCATTTCAATGCAATCCTAGGGAATCTACTTGATTTGCCAGGTGCAAAAGTCAGGCAGATTCCGTGAAAATGTATATATTTTCTGCCAGCATGAAAATTAGATGCTGGCATAAAACCTTGCATATTTGGCAGGTGGATTGTAACAGCAGGTGGGCCTGTTAAGCCTGTACTGTTCTGCAGACCTGCCTGCTAAATGAATGATAATCTGCTGGATCCGGAAAAGTGGTAGTAAAATTGTATCGCCACTTTTCCTGAGTCTTCAAACTTTAAAGGTATTCACCAGTCGTCGTTTTGCAATGCACGTGTGGCCCTAGAAATATTTCCCTCTTCCCTTTGTTGAAGATTTACATGAACAATTCTCTGACTGTGTTCGCCTGGTGCCTGAATTAATTTGACTGGCAAGATAAATGGCACACCACAAGTGAAAGCAAAACTGATGTAATCGTGACCTCAAGCATATTTCTTGTTTAACATCCAGACCATTGTGTTTAAGCCTCCCTGCCAAGCCTGCTGTATCCAGAGGCACAAGCTACACCTCATTGACGATTCGCATTGAGGTCGAAACCTGTATGCAGCTGCTTATGGTCCCATGCAGAAGGGTGGAATCTAGGAATTTGGGCTGGACTGCACCTTTTTCGGGTGGGACCAAGGTTGGTCTGCATATGGCTCTCCCTTCTGGGATGGCAGGCTAAGAAACAGTGGTCTGGAAGGTTGCCCATCGAAATAGCAGTGCTTACAGTCAATTGAAAACTTTCCAGCCATCACTGTTAAATTTTACAACAGTCACTCCAAATGGAACTACATACCCAGACATGGGCCTCAAGCCCAATTTCCCTAAAGATCTAACCCAGGGGTGCACAACTGATTTTGACAGAGGGCCGAAAGTAGCTTACATGAGGGCTATAGTGGGCCAAAAAGTAAAAGTGGGCGGGGCGGTAGGCGGGCCATGTCAGGAGGCTTTTTCAACCCCCAATTTGTATTAAACACATGGAAAAAGAATATGTTTTTGAGGGGTAACGATTTTTATTGTATTTCAAACTTACATTTTGTACTACACATTTTCCATTGTTATCATTTATTTCAATGTAGTTATTGTATATCGTCTGTTTAATTAAATTATATATATTTTATTGACCCTTGATTGGACATTCCATTATTTTGGACTGCTATAGTTTGCTGTTTGGGTTGCCCAAGAGGAGTATGGCCTTCGTTGAGTCAGGTTTCCTCAAAAAAGCTTAGGATGTACATCTCCTAACTGTGCCTGTTTTAGCTTTATTATGGAGTTCACTCTTGGAGTGCAACACTATGCCCCATGGCTCCCACCCCCAACCAAACACTATGCCCCATGGCTCCCACCCCCAACCAAACACTATGCCCCCTGTCCCTCACCCCCCCAAGCAAACACTATGCCCCCTGTCCCTCAACCCCAACCAAACACTATGCCCCATGGCCCCCTCACCCCCAACCAAACACTATGCCCCATGGCCCCCTCACCCCCAACCAAACACTATGCCCCATGGCTCCCTCACCCCCAACCAAACACTATGCCCCATGGCTCCCACCCCAACCAAACACTATGCCCCCTGTCCCTCACCCCCCCAAGCAAACACTATGCCCCCTGTCCCTCAACCCCAACCAAACACTATGCCCCATGGCCCCCTCACCCCCAACCAAACACTATGCCCCATGGCCCCCTTACCCCCAACCAAACACTATGCCCCATGGCTCCCACCCCCAACCAAACACTATGCCCCATGGCCCCCTCACCCCCAACCAAACACTATGCCCCATGGACCCCTCATCCCCAACCAAACACTATGCCCCATGGCTCCAACCCCCAACCAAACACTATGCCCCCTGTCCCTCACCCCCCATGCAAACACTATGCCCCCTGTCCCTTAACCCCAACCAAACACTATGCCCCATGGTCCCCTCACCCCCAACCAAACACTGTGCCCCATGGCTCCCACCCCTAACCAAACACTATGCCCCATGGCCCCCACGCCTCAAGCAAACACTATGCCCCCTGTCCCTCGTCCCCAACCAAACACTATGCCCCATGGCTCCCACCCCCAACCAAACACTATGCCCCATGGCCCCCTCACCCCCAACCATACACTATGCCCCATGGCTCCCTCACCCCTAACCAAACACTATGCCCCGTGGCCCCCTCACCCCCAACCAAACACTATGCCCCTGTCCCTCACCCCCAACCAAACACTATGCCCCATGTCCCCCACGCATCAAGCAAACACTATGCCCCCTGTCCCTCACCCCCAAGCAAACACTATGCCCCCTATCCCTCACCCCCAACCAAACACTATGCCCCATGGCTCCCTCACCCCCAACCAAACACTATGCCCCATGGCCCCCTCACCCCCAACCAAACACTATGCCCCTGTCCCTCACCCCAACCAAACACTATGCCCCATGGCCCCCACGCCTCAAGCAAACATTATGCCCCCTGTCCCTCACCCCCAACCAAACACTATGCCCCATGGCTCCCACACCCAACCAAACACTATGCCCCATGGCCCCCTCACCCCCAGCCAAACACTATGCCCCATGGCTCCCTCACCCCCAACCAAACACTATGCCCATGGCTCCTACCCCCACCCATACACTATGCCCCCTGTCCCTCACCCCCCAAGCAAACACTATGCCCCCTGTCCCTCACCCTCAACAAAACATTATGCCCCATGGCCCCCTCACCCCCAACCAAACACTATGCCCCATGGCCCCCTCACCCCAACCAAACACTATGCCCCATGGCCCCCTCACCCCCAACCAAACACTATGCCCCATGGACCCCTCATCCCCAACCAAACGCTATGCCCCATGGCTCCAACCCCCAACCAAACACTATGCCCCCTGTCCCTCACCCCCAAGCAAACACTATGCCCCCTGTCCCTCACCCCCAACCAAACACTATGCCCCATGGCCCCCTCACCCCCAACCAAACACTGTGCCCCATGGCTCCCACCCCTAACCAAACATTATGCCCCATGGCCCCTACGCCTCAAGCAAACACTATGCCCCCTGTCCCTCGTCCCCAACCAAACACTATGCCCCATGGCTCCCACCCCCAACCAAACACTATGCCCCATGGCCCCCTCACCCCCAACCATACACTATGCCCCATGGCTCCCTCACCCCCAACCAAACACTATGCCCCATGGCCCCCTCACCCCCAACCAAACACTATGCCCCTGTCCCTCACCCCCAACCAAACACTATGCCCCATGGCCCCCACGCCTCAAGCAAACACTATGCCCCCTGTCCCTCAACCCCCAAGCAAACACTATGTCCCCTGTCCCTCAGCCCCAACCAAACACTATGCCCCTGTCCCTCACCCCCAACCAAACACTATGCCCCATGGCCCCCACACCTCAAGCAAACACTATGCCCCCTGTTCCTCACCCCCCAAGCAAACACTATGCCCCATGTCCCTCACCCCCCAAGCAAACACTATGTCCCCTGTCCCTCAGCCCCAACCAAACACTATGCCCCATGGCTCCCTCACCCCCAACCAAACACTATGCCCCATGGCCCCCTCAACCCCAACCAAACACTATGCCCCTGTCCCTCACCCCAACCAAAGACTATGCCCCATGGCCCCCACGCCTCAAGCAAACACTATGCCCCCTGTCCCTCACCCCCAACCAAACACTATGCCCCATGGCTCCCACACCCAACCAAACACTATGCCCCATGGCCCCCTCACCCCCAGCCAAACACTAGGCCCCATGGCTCCCTCACCCCCAACCAAACACTATGCCCATGGCTCCTACCCCACCCATACACTATGCCCCCTGTCCCTCACTCCCCAAGCAAACACTATGCCCCCTGTCCCTCACCCCCAACAAAACATTATGCCCCATGGCCCCCTCACCCCCAACCAAACACTATGCCCCATAGCCCCCTCACCCCAACCAAACACTATGCCCCATGGCCCCCTCACCCCTAACCAAACACTATGCCCCATGGACCCCTCATCCCCAACCAAACACTATGCCCCATGGCTCCAACCCCCAACCAAACACTATGCCCCCTGTCCCTCACCCCCCAAGCAAACACTATGCCCCCTGTCCCTCACCCCCAACCAAACACTATGCCCCATGGCCCCCTCACCCCCAACCAAACACTGTGCCCCATGGCTCCCACCCCTAACCAAACACTATGCCCCATGTCCCCTACGCCTCAAGCAAACACTATGCCCCCTGTCCCTCGTCCCCAACCAAACACTATGCCCCATGGCTCCCACCCCCAACCAAACACTATGCCCCATGGCCCCCTCACCCCCAACCATACACTATGCCCCATGGCTCCCTCACCCCCAACCAAACACTATGCCCCATGGCCCCCTCACCCCCAACCAAACACTATGCCCCTGTCCCTCACCCCCTACCAAACACTATGCCCCATGGCCCCCACGCCTCAAGCAAACACTATGCCCCCTGTCCCTCACCCCCCAAGCAAACACTATGTCCCCTGTCCCTCACCCCCAACCAAACACTATGCCCCATGGCTCCCTCACCCCCAACCAAACACTATGCCCCATGGCCCCCTCACCCCCAACCAAACACTATGCCCCTGTCCCTCACCCCCAACCAAACACTATGCCCCATGGCCCCCACGCCTCAAGCAAACACTATGCCCCCTGTCCCTCACCCCCAACCAAACACTTTGACCCATGGCTCCCACACCCAACCAAACACTATGCCCCATGGCCCCCTCACCCCCAGCCAAACACTATGCCCATGGCTCCCACCCCCACCCAAACACTATGCCCCCTGTCCCTCACCCCCCAAGCAAACACTATGCCCCATGTCCCTCACCCCCAACAAAACATTATGCCCCATGGCCCCCTCACCCCCAACCAAACACTATGCCCCATGGCCCCCTCACCCCAACCAAACACTATGCCCCATGACTCCCATCCCCAACCAAACACTATGCCCCCTGTCCCTCACCCCCAACCAAACACTATGCCCCATGGCCCCCTCACCCCCAACCAAACACTATACCTCATGGCCCCCTCACCCCCAACCAAACACTATGCCCCAAACACACTCAAGCATGCACCCATACAGACCCGAACCCCCCAAATCAGCACACAAACTCTGAAGCATGCACCCATACATGCATCTCAACATACACAACACAAACATACAAAAACAAACATTCATGCACACCCGAACCCCCTACCCCCCAACTCAGCACACACACTCTCAAGCATACACCATGCACCCATACAGACCCGAACCCCCCACCCCCCAACTCAGCACACACACTCTCAAACATGCACCCATACAGACCCGAACCCCCCACCCCAACTCAGCACACACACTCTCAAACATGCACCCATACAGACCCGAACCCCCACCCCCCAACTCAGCACACACACTCTCAAACATGCACCCATATAGACCCGAACCCCCCACCCCCGCAACTCAGCACACACTCTCAAGCATACACCATGAACCCATACAGACCCCAACTCCCCACTCCCCAACTCAGCACACACTCAAGCATACACCATGAACCCATACAGACCCCAACCCCCCACCCCCCAACTCAGCACACACACTCTCAAGCATGCACCCATACAGACCCAAACCCCCCAACTCAGCACACAATCTCTGAAGCATGCACCCATACATGCATCTCAACATACACAACACGAACATTCAAAAACAAACATTCATACACATCCAACACGCCCCCCACCCCGCATCTCAACATACACAACACAAACACTCAAAAACAAACATTCATACACATCCAACACGCCCCCACCCCCATCTCAACATACACAACACAAACACTCGAAAACAAACATTCATACACATCCGACACGCCCCCCACCCCCCATCTCAACATACACAACACAAACACTCAAAAACAAACATTCATACACATCCGACACGCCCCCCACCCCCATCTCAACATACACAACACAAACACTCAAAAACAAACATTCATACAAATCCGATGCGCCTCCCACCCCCCATCTCAACATACACAACACAAACACTCAAAAACAAACATTCATACACATCCGACGCGCCCCCCCACTCACCATCTCAGCATACACAACACAAACACTCAAAAACAAACATTCATACACATCCGACACGCCCCCCCACCCCTCCATCTCAACATACACAACACAAACACTCAAAAACAAACATTCATACACATCCGACGCGCCCCCCACCCCCCATCCCCCATATCAACATACACAACACAAACACTCAAAAACAAACATTCATACACATCCGACGCGCCCCCCACCCACCATCTCAACATACACAACACAAACACTCAAAAACAAACATTCATACACATCCGACACGCCCCCCACCCCCATCTCAACATACACAACACAAACACTCAAAAACATTCATACACATCCGACACGCCCCCACCCCCCCATCTCAACATACACAACACAAACACTCAAAAACAAACATTCATACACATCCGACACGCCCCCCACCCCCCCCCCCATATCAACATACACAACACAAACATACAGCAGAACAGACCCGACACACAAACACACAGACCACTTACCGGAGACGTGCTGGAAGGCAGGTAAGCTGGATCGCTGGCGAGGTAAGTGGAATCGTACTACGGCTGGCATGGCAAGCAAGGCTGAAATGCCTTCCGGCATCAAGCCTTACTGGCCACGCCAGCCGTAGTGCTGGCACTCCATTGGTGCAGCACACACGCACTACGTGGTTCGTAGGAGTGATGTGGTGCGTGTGTGCTGAGCCAATGACGGCCAGTGTTTTTTCCGGCCCGGAAGACAACAAAGACTTTCATAATGGAGGGCGGCCGATGCTGCTTGCGGGCCGCCCTCCATTAGGAAAGTCTTTGTGCCTCGTGGGCCGGAAAAAACAGCATAGCGGGCCGCAACTGGCCCGCGGGCCGTATGTTGTGCACCCATGATCTAACGTGCACCTTGGTGATAACAGCCACTGAGGCTGAAACATGTCTGGAGTTGCTTGTGGTCTCGTGCTGAGGGAATGTTACTTTGCAGCAGAGGCGTTGCTAGGGGATTTGGGGGGGTCAGGGGGCTATAGCACTGGGTCTTTTGGTTGTAGCACCGGATAGAAGTTCAGGGACTACAAACAAAAGGCTAGCTAGCCCCGAATCCCGCCAGTCCAGGCGTTAGCTTAGCCCCTGATTTTTTCCAGACCTAGCAACACCCCTGCTTTGCAGTTTGGGCTGGTCTGCCCTTTTTGCTGTGGGCCCAAGCCTTATCTGCATATGGTCCTTTACCTTCTATACCAGGCTGGAAGTCTGAAACACAGTCATCTGGATGGTTGCCCAAATGAATGGTTATACTTCATTCTCACCTTTCCAGCCATTATTCTTCAGCTTTGCGACCTTCAGTACTGTAGGTCATCCGCACTTCATGGATAGCCACCTCCAGTTTCCACCCTCAATGACCTGACTTCCCATTAGCTGCCTTCGTGGTGAGTGACTTCAATTATTATGCTATCATCACAATTAGGAGCATTTGGATAACAGATGTTAGTATGCAATATGTCTAGATATGTATGGCGTTATTACTCCGTTATTTAAATGAATGGCAACACAATACATAATGGTTGAAGCACCAAGGATTGCATTACAGGCGCTTTTTGTGACCCTGTGCAATTGCAGTGCTACAGAAGGGGTTGCAACATGTTGAGCAGTCCCGTTTGCAATTTGAGAATTCCTTATTGTGGGTCACCATCCCCCCAATCTAGAAGCGGAGTACAGTGCCCTCCAGGAGACACTCCAAGGGGGTCATTGTGTTAAAAATGTTGACTGCATGCTGGGGTCCACCAACGCTTACACTTCCATTTTGCATGTCCCCTGCGTGCAAATTTCAACACTGTCACAAGTGGTGTGTAAAAGTAAAGAGTAAAGAGTAACGCAAGAGTGAAGCAAGAGTAAGTAAAGCAAAGAGTAAAGCAAAGCGAAATCACTTTTTATAATGGATTTCAGTAGAATCCACATGCTATACACCAGGTGAAAAAGCAAAGCATTTTCCATTGGAAACTTTGGTTTTATATCTGCATGACAATCTGATGCGGGTATAAAACCGAATGCTCTCGTGAGACGGTGGAGGACAGCAGAGTACAGAGGTGCTATGTCCGTTTTGCTGGTCTCCTGGGCCTTCAGGACAGCTGTAAGAAGACCCGGAGGAAAGCGTAAAAGCATTTTACGCTTTCCAATTACACTCCAATTGATTACAAAGTGACCCACTAAATCTCATTAAGCACCCCCCAGGGGAGCACCAGATATGGACTATATAGTGCAGTACACACTGAAATGACGAATCATGGCTGCAGAGTGAGGCACAGGCGCCCTATAGAATGCAGGCCGAGCACCATATGAAACGCTTGTCAGTATGGGGGACTCTGTGCCTGATTTGTATACAGGGACCAGTGGGCCTAAATGACTCAGTATATAATCTGGGGATCTGTCTGGCCTTGTGGTGCTCTCCAGGTCCCTCCACAAAGGTCAGATCAGCCTCACAGAGCGGCAGGTGAGATGAAACGCCGATCTCTCCCAGCACCACGCTAAACACAGCTTTCTGCAATGTGCAAGACAGTGAGCGCTCTGAGGCCCTTGGGCAATTTAGCGCTATAAAAAAACCAATATAGATAGACAGATAGCTAGATAGATAGATAGATAGATGGATAGAAAGATAGATAGATTAAAGCTTTGCATAAGCGTACACCTTTACTAAGGGCGGGTTTCTGTAAAAACGCCCACATTTGAATAGTTTTGACTACAGTTAAAGCTGACTGTACCCGTATTTAATGTATCTCGCACATAATTCCAGGGTTCACACCTAAAAGTATTACACAATTGTAGCAGCACCACTTAGCGGTATAACCAAAACTGGCATGCAACATTGCGTTTAGCCTTTTAAGAGCCAGTGAGACCTATTTAACATGTGTAATAACCACAGCACGTTCTACTTCCGCAACCCCAAAGCAAGATTAAACAATAACGTTAAAGGCTTCCAGAGAGTTCCCCGTCGCTAGATTTCCGGCAGCAAATAAGACATGCAGTTCTTGATGTGACACTCCACTAATGTTATATTTTAATGAAATAGACATAACAACTGAATTAAAATGAGCGCTCCTGTTTTGAGGAGAGATGGGAAATTGGTACCTTTTTTCTTATAATTTCCGAAATGTATCCACCTCTCCCCTTCCCCAGCTACCGCCCCCAGGGGTTCAACCTAATTTGCTTTCAGAAATAATGTGTTACTTCCCTTCTGTGAATGTGACGCAGTATTATTCTGTCAACTTTTATCAGAATGTTCGGAACCCAACTTAATATGTCCGCATTGTTTCTATAGAGAGACATCGGACGAAGCTCTGCGCGCCAGTTTATTCACTGACGTCGACGCAGACAGGTCTCAGATGATACACATGCCACGTTTCCAGAGCATTGCATCAATGGCGTGGAGGACCATATGGAACTGATGAGTGCGCCATTTCAAAATCCGGACTGACAGTGAAACCAAAGCCTTTGATGGCTGCATAAATCGCTAAGAGGTTACACGGGGAAGTACTTTTCAATGTTTTGGTCAAAACGCAAAAGGCACTCATTTTAGAACATTTCTGATTTAAACATTTTTGAACAGTCTATAATGTGAAGAGTTACATTCCATTTAGTCAAAATTGAATTGATTTAGAATTGAAAACGTTTGGAGCGCTTTTGTGAATGAGGCCCAATGTGTCCTTCCTCTTTTCACTGTAGACGTCTGCATCATAACCTAAGGCAATCTTAATTCGAGTGTCTTTGCTTCCAGGGCCTGATTTACAAAGCATTTTAAATGGGATTGTGCCACCGCTCTGGCTCTTCAGCCACCTGGCTCCTCTGCCACTCCCTTCCACATCTCCCACTCCGTTCTACTTATGCCACCTCCTCTCTGGCTCCCACTCTCCCTCCTCTCTGGGCCCTATGCCCCTCCTTCTACCTCTGCCCCCTCTACCTCTTCCACTGGGTGTACCTCTTTCCTTTACCCCTCCCTGGAAGACTTTAAAATGTGGCAACCTTCTCCACGTAGCTACTCTCAACTCTCGGTCTGCTGTCAAACACTCCTCTGACATCTGTCACCTCCTCGAAGACCTGGACCTGGATGTTCTCTCTCTCACTGAGACATGGTTCATGGCCAGTTCTTTCACAAGTTTTGACACTCTCCCCCCTGAGGGCTACAAGATCCTCTCTGAACCCAGGACCAACCAGCTCTGTGGTGGAGTGGCCCTGATCTTTCATGAGTGGGTCCCTGCCTCTATCATTCCCACTCAGGCCTAATCCTCTTTTGAATGCCGTCTGCAGGCTCTCTTTCTCCCCTGGCCTCTCTCTGACTTTGGCCACCATCTACAGGCCACCTGTCCAGGTCTCTCTCTTGCTCTCTGAATGGGATGATCTCACCTCCTCTCTCCTCATCTCTACCTCTCAGGTTCTCTTCCTCTGGGATTTCAACATCCACGTGGACTCCTCTGACCCTGTTTCTGGGCTTTTCCACAACCTATGCAACTCTCGCTCCATTAAAACCCAGGACATCCTGTCCTTGCTTTTCTCTTCATCGTTTCCCTTCTACCTCTCTCAGGTACCCCTCTGGCCACCTTTTCCCCTCCTCTCCTCCCTCTCTCCTATAACATTGGATGATGTTTCTAGACAAGTCTGATCTATGAAAGTTTAATCTAAACAGGTGCTTCCCTGCTCCTCCAGAACTATTAAGGACAACATTGGTTCCCTTGCTCCAGTCTTGGGCGATTTCTGTAATCATTGCTTTGCCACTGGATGTTTACCCTCTGCCCTCAAGCACTCCCTTGTGCACTCTCTCCTAAATAAAAACTTCTGCCGATCCTTCCTGTCTGGCTAACTATCGCCCAATCTCTATCATTCCTTTTCTGTGCAAGCTCCTGCAGAAGCTGCCCATCTTTCAGCTAAACATTCACACTGAATCTGTTGGTTATCTCCATGACCATCAGTCTGTCCATAAACCGCACTCTTGAACACCCGTGAAGATCTGCTCTCTAACCTGGACTCCAGCTCTCCCACTGTCCTCATCCTTCTTGGCCTCTCCTCTGCCTTTGACATGGTCAACCATGCCACCCTGATCAATTGACTTGTAGAGGAGGTCCCAGACATGGCCTGCACCCCTGCCCCTCATTATGAGGTACCAGGAAAGTACTCACCAAGGTATGTGACGTATGAGGAGCAGATGAACCAACAGAGAGCTGCACTGGGACTCTGCCCAGTGTACATCAGAAGATCCATACCTGTTGAAGCGCCCATAACCAGACAACCCTGGGCAGCACGGTACCCTATCAGACAGCCATACCAGCTGCTGAGACGAAATGAAGAGTACCTAGAGACGGTCCATGAAGAGACACAAAGAGCCTTAATGGAAGGCCAGTGGAAATGACACAAGAGCCTGGACAGACTCGCGAATGAACATAAACGGATATCGAAGATAGCACGCCAGTGAGAGCAGCTATGAAAATAGATGTAATGGACGCAGGAAAGAGACAATGTTAAAACGTAAGAAAACGTTGCTACGAGACAAGATGGAAGTAACCAACCAGTTAAACCCATGCAAATAGGCTTGGAACGCAAGAAGCTAAGAAAATGATACTGCTTGCAATGCTTAGTAGAAGAATAGAGCGGCAGGCGCCAACCACATATCTACCTCAATAAGGCACGCTATACAAGTGCGACTCCATTTTGTAAAGCAGAAATGTGCCCAGGCTGCCAGAGGCTTAACAGGCCAGGTTTCATTACCTAGCCAGAGTCGAGACGAAGAGCGTAATCGAAACTCAACAAAGAGCTGATCATGCCGGGGAAATCGAGGTCAACCAGAGAAAGGGAGGAGAGCGTCAGCTAACAAGAATCAAACTTCAGAGCATACCAGCCTGCCCCGTGAAGGTCAAGATAAGGGAGGCCCAGGCAGGTGGCAAGGCTAAAGAAGAACAAATACACGAAAAGCTGGAAACTGAAGCAGATTCATGGTGAACTAACACGTGACCAGCCAGGCGCGAAGAGGCACCACCGCCTGATGTCATCCAGAACCCGAGGATGCCATAAGTTTTCCTGATAAGAGGCTACAGTTTCGAGGCCATACCCAGCCAACTAACTGACACATAGCCCTAAAATACTAATTGATGGAAGAGAGGCAGGGTGAAACTTGGGACACCAGGCACCTGGGTGTCCATTCTGCATGCTGCAAATTAAAATGGGGATTTATGTCTAGGGGTGTAACCTGCCCAACCACAATGGACCAAGTTATCTGGGGTCCTATAGATAGTAGAACCAATAGGACTTTGTACTTGTAGTGACGTCTATCACGTGTGATGTAGAGGGAGGGGCGTAGACGCCCACCCGATAAGAGTTATCCAATCCGCATGCTCTATTACCATAAACAGATATAGCACCTATACTTAAGTTACCTTTCCTAACCAATTATATTGCATCACGAGTTTTGTAGAGTTAGACGTCAATGATGATGAGTTTTATGCATAAAAGTTGCTGTTTGAATGAAGATCGTGGAAGTTGGAGCGAGACAGGTGATCACAACGATGCTGATTTCCATTTGTTTCCCTGTTTGATGTACTTGTCATTAAACGGACTTCCCTTTGCCAAACTACTGAATCCTCCTTATTGAGTCGTGTTGCAGTAAGTGAATCCTGCATCCCCATTCCTCACATGGTGCAGCTATCTTGTCTTACAGGTACTAGAGGGTGAGCACTGACCTATGGGGCCCTCGGTGAATATTCCGCCCCCGAGTACACTTGGTAGCGTGAGGATGGTTTCGGCCATCGATTATGGATTATTGATTAATATAGTTATAACACACCTATAGACCGACGGCACAAAGTAACTCTAGGCCTTCAGCAATATCACAAGTCCTTTCACCATTCCAGCTGAGTAGGCTGAGAAGCTCCCCGTGGACAATGATAGTGTAAGTCCATAAAAATCTGCAGTGGGTCTGAAGGAACCTGCCTTTCCAAGTATAACCCTGCTCATTCCCACAGGCAGCCAATCGGACGAAAAGACCGCAAGAGGTTGAAGAGGAAGGAGCGGTGATCCCGAAACTCCAGAGAGGAAAAAGATGCAAACGGTGAGTGAAACAATAAACAAGTTACTTTGGCAAATGTCTTGTAGGCATTAGAAAAAGTAAGGGAAAGGTAACGGACGGTGGCGGAGAAAAAATAAAATAGTCAGAAATAGAGAAGAATGTATATATATATATATAAGGAGTAATGATTCAAGCATAAGAGATAAAATGATACCAGGGGGGCACCTGATATAAAAACGAAAAGATACCAGGGGGGCACCTGAGATAAAAACGAAAGGATACCAGGGGGGCACCTGAGATAAAAATGAAAGGATACCAGGGGGACACTGTAAAGACCGGAGGGGGGGTCTGCATTTCCGCTCTCTATATGGTAGAGGGGAGGCAGAGAGACCCCTGCCAAAAATCTCTATTATGGTAACAATGGACGAGCAATCAAGGCCTAGCTTCTCGGGAGGTGATGCAAGCTGGTTCTTAAGTACAGTGTAGTCCCCGAGCACCCACAAAGGAATGTCCACACACTGTATCGGTTAAAACACAGTCTTTATATAATTAATATTCAAGGACATATACACAATCACGATAAGTCACTTTGGTAAATATGTACAGTTCTAAAGTGGTACCACTAACGTTACTCGATCTTATTAAAGTGCATACGGTCAAAATGACACACAGATCAAAATAAAGAGGAAACCAGCAGTAGAGAGAGGAAGGAAAGCAGGATGGTTGAGCAATAGGCAGAATACTGGTAACTAACGTTAAACACAGCTCTGTGTGGAGATCCCCCCCACCTGGGCAACCTGTAGAAGAAAGATACAAGCCCAGTCCATATACTGTTCACCCCTAGACTTCCCAATAGTTCTGCAACCCCAAAGTTCCTTGGTGTTGTAGCGTTCCGTGTCGGGGAAATCGACAACCCTTCTTGAGTGTCCTCCCTTTCAGGCAGGAGTCACGGGTTGTCGAACGTCCGACAGAGAACAGGTCGAGCTATGACGTTGACGGAGAAGCGTAAACGTCCTGCACGGAAGAGGCGTGCGGGGCACCTCAGTGTCGATAGTTCTGGACCGCAAAGAGTTGAAGAACTGTGGCCCAGCAAGGGCGTCGAGTCGTCAGCATCTCTGTGGTCTTTGGGTGGCGGGAAACCCACCGGTAGATGCTCCTTGGCGTGTCGACGGTCACGCCTTCTCCAGCAGGATACAGCGGCGACGATGCGGACGAGAGCGTCCTGGGATCACAGAAGTTTCTTAGGCAACGGGAGCTCAGCGGCTCCGGTCAGTGACGGCAGTCGGCGACAGTGGTGGAACACGGTCCGTGCGCTTCTCTTTGGAGTTCCGCAGCAATCCCCGTATCAGGTCGGCAGCCTGTCGAAGGTCTGTCTACCAGGGAGCTTAGGCAGAGATCAGCTGTGCATGATGGTCCCTCGTAGCTCAGGAAGAGGGTGCCTTACCAGGTCCTCTCTGGGTCAGTTCTTGAAGCACAGCAGCTTTCAGATTGCGAAGGAGAGCAACAGCATTTTTTCTCGTCCAGCAGGGCTCAAGGTTAAGCTTCACTCCAGTTACTCGTCGTAGTGGACTTCAGCTTCTGAACATGATTCCTAGCAGTGAGAGGTCCCCAGATATACTGCTGATCTCTCATTCATTCCACTGGGTCGCACTCAAGCATCACGACTACGGTCATTCATGCAGGCAGTCAACCAATCAGGCACACAAGGTATTCAGGCCATTCACTTCTCTCCAGACACTCACAACAAGTTATGTGTATTGGGACAAGTACCGAGCCATTCAACACTCCAAGCTGCATTCATACCGGTTTCGGGCAGGGCTGTCTCAACCATTGTGTCAACCACCAGATACTAGACAGTCACAACATAGAATGTATATTCGTCATACACTCCATTCACCCAGGTCCCACCCACAGGCGTAGCCACAACATACGGTCATTGAGAAGGCTCCAGCCAGTCTGGTCGCCACTTCCCCACACTACCATATATGGAACTTCCACCCAACAGCCAGTCAGGGGGAAGGGACAGAGGCAGGGCTTCTCGGGACTTCGGGAAGATCAGGGTAACAGGTGATGGAAGGCAAGAGGCCATGGGTGCCATTTTGTCTCCATCAGGAATATACCGATTCCAATGACAGGGCCTGGGCATCCCAAAATGGAGAACGCTCAGGGCATCAGTCATTTCAGCCCGGAGCTGCCACCAGCCCATACCCTGCTCTGTGGGTCACACACAGGTGCCCAAAAACATACCCTAGGGGCACAGGGTTGTACACCTACCCTTGGGTGCCATAAGGGTATCCCAGGGGTCTGTTCACCAAACCAAAAGAGAGAGAGCTGCACCGCCAGGAGTCCCACATGAACTCCTGTGCGGAAAACATGACAGAACACACAATAAAAAGCAGTAAAGGACAAGGATACGGAGACCCTGTCCCTCCGATGTATTTCCAGCATCACAGACACCTGAGATAAAAACGAAAGTATACCAGGGGGACACCTGAGATAAAAACGAAGGATTACCAGGAGGGACAACTGAGATAAAAAAGTGAGGATTCATCTTGTTCCTGTGCTTTAATACAGCGGTCAGAAGAAACGTGAACTCATAGTCCATATAATAAGGGATTATTAGACTACGGTGACGTTTAAAGACGCATCAATGGAGTTTGTTTAAACTCCATGACGGGGTATTGATTAGAAGGCAGGTATATGTATGACCAGCTGGTGTCTGTCTAGTCTGTCAAGTGTCTGTCATATAAGTTCTGTTGTAGGTCAAATGTAAAAAAACTGTATCGTTGATTGTTTGAAATGAAATTTGATTTTACGCGATTCTGTAAAGAAGGGGGAATTGCCAATGAATTTATGGTTTTGAGTTAATTGATAGTATACATTTTGGCAGGAAAAGATTGGATTGGAGCTTGCGTATCTGGTGCTCGCTCATACTAGTAGAAGGATAACAAACTGTATAAATATTGTTGGTGACGGAATTGAAAATGGAGGAGGTCACTCCACTTGCGCATCTGTGCAAGCAACTACCTAAGCATGCACCTAAACTAAAAAAGTACAGCACAGAGTGGGTTAAGGGTAATGCCCACAAGATGTTTATGCCATGGCCACATAATGGGTCCCTTTCTAAAGCTGTTTTACAACATATGACGACTTATCTGCATGCCACATATACAGGCAAAAAATCAGAGAAACGCCTCGCTGTTCTAGAACTTTGGAAGATGTTCGAACAGACAAAGGAGGAAGAACCACCCACAGACTGGATATTAAATGTATGTACGGAGGGGGGGAGATGCCTACCGCGCCACCAGCCCCGCCTGAGCCATCGAGGGAAGTAAGACAGAGGGACTCTACCCGCTAAGAAAACTAAAGGCAGCTATGGGCTACAGCAACCCCGCATATGAGTCACCTACGTGCAGTAGTGACAAAATTAAAGAAAAGGACCAGGAAATTAATCTTGCCTCCACAGTCCTGAGGGACAAGGAGAAACACAATGATGAAGGAAAGGATCAGGCACAGAGTTGTGCATCTCTCGTTAGGGAGAAGGAGGGAAAGAAAGGGAAAGGAAGTAAAAATAGAACAGATGAGATAGCATTTGTGAAAGAGTAATGGATGGGAGGTCAGATATTGCTGAAGCTGAATGGAAAAGGAAGTGATGATATAAGGCCGAGAGAGAGGTCTGATGAGACGCAAAGGAGAGAGAGAGAAAAAGAGATGGAAATAAGGGATGAAAGGACAAGAAGGAAGGATAGGCTGAAGCGAGAACAACTATATCGTGAAGAGCAAGAGAAACAGCTTGGTCGCAAACAGAAGGCAGCCTACGACCAGAACAAACAGAATAAGCAAAGGTTGGAAGAAGAGCAAAGGGTATGTGAGAAGAGAGTGAAGAGAAGAGAAGATGAGGAAATTAGAAGGGCAAAGGAACGTAGAAACGAAAGGATGAGGGAAGTAGATAAGGCTAGAGAAGAAGCGAGGAAGCGCAAGGAAATAGATGAGGAAATGGAACGTAAGCGCAGACATAGGGCACGATATCTAGAATATTTGGAGCGGGAAGTTAAAAAACCCAATCCTGTTGTAGAATGGGAAGACATAGAAGAATTCTTTCCTGCACATGACTCGTACCAGGTACTAGTGGGACAATTATTGAGGATGACTTCGACACCAGAAGCATCAGGGAAACAATTGATAAGATATACGTTGAGATGGGGCTAGAACAGAGATCCCATGGGGGAAGGGAAGATAAGCGCTTGGAGAGCACTCAGCTATATGACACTGAAGATGTCACTCAAAGTAGTGGGAACAGGGGACTGTCCCTAGACAGACTGGAGATAAGGCAGAATGAAGAAGATGCAAGGAGTTGTGTAAATTGGGAGCATTCAGAATCTGACTCTGGTGGGGAAACGGAGGATGATGCACATGAAGAAGGGAGACGGCACGAAAAGCGGCTCCCAAGGGACTAAGGGGTACGATGGTCAGACGCTAGCGGGTCCGCAACTAGGACACCAAAGTCTGCCGCACAGTCCAGCCGACATGAAGGAACACCCCACGGTCAGAGGGGGGCATCAGCACCAGCCTATACAGACAGATTATGGGCATTGCCAGGTAGACGGCAGTGCAGGAGTGATACCCCAACTATAGACAGGAGAGCTATGGGGAAAGAGATGGAAGACTGCACATTACAATTCCCATTGCTACAAAAGAGGGGAGCAAGACCACAATATATTCCATGGCCACACATGGACCGAGAGAACCTGAAAAATAAGCTTCCAATGCTCACATCGGGAGCCGGGAAGTGGATACATCAGTTAGAGAAAATGACGGGGGGGGTGTCACCTTAGCTATAGGGGACATTAAGGGCCTTCTAATCGCCATACTTGGTGAAAGAGCAGACAATGTATGGAAACGGGCAGGCTACCCTAGGGTAACCATAATCAACACCTCCCATGACGCAGCACCATTTAATAATTGTAGAGCAGCAGTGTGGAAAGCGCTATGAACGCTATATCCAGACACTTCCGATATGGGAGCTATAATGACACAGAAAATGAAAGAATCAGAGGATCCGTTGATTTATATCCAGAATTTTCAAGATGCATGGGTGCTCGAAACGCATGAGTCTTGGACGAAATCTATCCCTGTATTCTACCATATATTATGCCAAGGGTTGCCTGAACCGGTGCAAAAACAGCTCAAGAAATTGGTAGGAATAGAAGCCAAACCATGGGCTGAAATACAATTGATAATTGCACACCACTGTAGATTGTTGCAAGAAAAGAACCAAAAAAAAGAGGCAACTTGTAAGGGTGAGGAGGCGAAGCTATTGCAAAAGAGACTCTCAAAGTATTTTCTCGAGGGAGCCATGTTGACAAGCGCAGCTGAACCAAGTGCACAGCAAGCGACTAACCCATCGCAGTGTAACGCGGGATTTTACCCGAGGGGAAGGGGTTTTGGAGGAAGAGGATGGCAGAGTAATCAGCAAGGGTTTTGAGGTAACCAGGGAGGTTTTCAGAATAATCAAGGTGGCTTTCAGAACGCGCATAGGGGCAGTCCAGCTACACCAGATGGACAGATGGCCCGACCACCGCCAGTGTGTTGGCTGTGTGGAATGACAGGACATGTGGTGCGCGTGTGCAGAAGCCAAGGCATGTGGCAAAATAGCCAAGGAATGGGGGCAGGCATGGTGAATCAGCCTGCCGTCCCGCAACAGGGCGGTGCACAAAATCACACAGTGCAGCAGCAGGCGTCAGGCTTGCAGCAAGGTGCGCAGCAAGTGGTTCAACCCTTGAACATGGGGAACTTGCCACAGGGATAATCCCTGCAGGCACCGCCACAAATGTCTCAGGGCACTAACTCCGGAGGGGGAGTCAACCCTGGAAATGGAGGAAATCCACAAGTATACAGTGGGCCGAACCTATGCATGAAATAGGACAGCTCACGGGGGACTCTGATGTGCTCTATCCTATCAGTGACACCAGACCCTAATAGGGAACCTAGGGTGAATGTCGTCATAGGGGGTAAAGAATATTCCTTCTTAGTTAACACAGGTGCAATGCGCTCGTGCATACGGAAAGGCAAGTTTTCCTTGTCCGGCAAGGCCATAGATACTCAGAGTTTCACAGGAGCTCACAGTAGAGTTCCCTTTACAGATGCGCTCCCAGTCTCTGTGGGAGAGCGCAAAATGAATGTACCCTTATTGTATGCACGTCGGACCTCAGTAAACATTCTGGGTCGGGACTTAATGACTAAGTTGAATATGACAATCTCGTTTACCAAGAATGGTATAGTGTGCTGCATTCCAGCAAAGCATTATTCAAACGTGTGCGAAATGATCAGAGCATACTCAGGACATATAGCCATGAGAGCTATACCATTAGAACCAGAAGTCTTTGCATATGGCGTGCGGGTGCTCATGGCGGAATTGCCAGGCCTCGCTGATAGAACTATGAGGAGACCTGATGAGTTCCTATTCAGACCAAGAATACCTATGCATGAAGAAGAGGGACAAGTAATTCCCTTAATGATACAATCTGCTGCAGTGCGAGGGAAAGTAGCATTGGTCGAAGGATATGATGATGAAGGCAGACAACGGTGTGCTATTATCGCCATCGAAGAAGGGTATCGAGTGACTGACATCACCGATGACAATCTGTTTGAAGAGCACCCTGATCTAGAAGAGACAATGGTGGAAGTGAGTCTCATATTTTGGGTCAAAATGATCAAACGGGAGGTTCCACAGAGAATGATGCTGGCACTGATACGTCCAGAATACTTTGAAGATGACATGCCCCAAGTGCCTGTCGCAGTATGGACTACAGGGCCCTATGACGTAGGCCTCCTGAAGGGAGCAGGTGAAGTGAAAATTAAACTGAAACCAGGAGCAATTTTACCACAAGCGTGACAATATCCCATGTCCAGAGAGGCAGATGAAGGGATCGCAAAGACAATTTCCGCCATGATGGAGCAGGGCATCCTAGTGACGTCAGAATCACCTTGCAACACAGTGATTTATCGTGTCAAGAAATCAAAGGGAGGGTCTTGGCGTTTAATCCAAGATTTAAGAGCATTAAACAATATTGTTGAAGCCGAGTTCCCTCTAGTCCCTAATCCATCCACAATTCAATGCAACATACCCACTGAGGCAAAATATTTCACTGTGATTGACTTGAAAAACACATTTTTCTCAATCCCGTTGACCGTGACTCACAAGACCTGACGTCATTTACCTTCAGACAAATGCGCCTGAAAAGCACGAGGTTGCCACAGGGGTATTGTGAGTCCCCGTCAATTTTCAACAGAGTCCTGCAAATGGGCCTAAGCAATATTGCGGTAGACAGTGTCGTTTTGCAGTATGTGGATGACATTCTGATCTGCAGCGTCACTGAGGAACAATGCAGGTGCGACTCTGTCCAGCTACTGACTATCTTAGCTGAGAAAGGATATAAAGTTGATAAGGAAAAATTACAATACTGTCAACAAAAGGTGCTGTACATAGGCCAGCCAGTCTCACATGAGGGGAAAAAGGTAACCCCAGAAAGGGCTGAAGCTATTATGAACACGGCTAAGCCGCTTACGATAAAACAAATGCAAAGCTTTCTAGGCCTGTGCAATTATGTCAGAGCAGGGATCTTCGATTACAGCTCGTATACCACGGCCTTGCTTAAGATTTTGAAGAAAACCCAGACAACAAAGGAAAACATTGAATGGACTGAGGCAATGGAGAAGGGGTTTGCAGAACTTAAGGGGGCAATTTGTAAGGCCCCTGTTCTAGGGATCCCAAATTATGCAGAAGAATTCTACCTGTTCTCACACACCGGTGGCAATTTTATGATGGCAGTACTCGCTCAGCGAACCTCGATGGGGTACAAGCCCCTAGCGTATTACAGCGGTAGTCTGGACCCGGTCATGAGAGGTCACTTCCCATGCAAACAAAATCTAGCTGCTGCCGCGTTCGCCATTGAAAAGGCATCATCCATTGTGATGGGGTGCTCCATGACATTGTACGTTGAGCACTCGCTATTCATCATACTAGAGAAGCCAAAGGGCACACTGACATCTCAGAGAGCATCTGCATATGAGGTGATTATCTCTAACCCATCGATCAATATAGTGCAATGTAAAACTGTGAATCCAGCTACGTTCATAGCAGAGCCAGTCACAGAGGGAGACCCCATACACGACTATGTGAATTATGAGGAATTCTATGATGAAATCCCCAGGGTAAAAGAAAATGCTCTGGCTGGTGGTGAAATCATGTTCATTGACGGTTCTTCTAGAATCGATCAAGAAGACGGATAAAGATATACATGCATGGCCGTGGTAAAACACCTAGCGAATGGAGAGTTTCAGGTACTCGTTAGTGCATGAATACCATCTCATTATTCGGCACAGTCTGCAGAACTATTGGCATTGATACTTGCCATTGAGAATCATGCTGACCAGGAAATAACGGTGTACAGTGACTCCGCCTATGTGACATCCACAGTGCATGCAGGTCTAGCACGCTGGAAAAGGAGGGGCTACCTCCGAGCGGACGGCTGCCAGTGCAACATGCAGCCTTATTGGACAGGTTGATAAAACCACTACAGCTCCCAGTGGGCATAGCGGTCGTGAAATGCGCCGCCCACACCAAAGGGACAGATTTCGTATCACGTGGAAATCATGAAGCGGAGACGGAAGCCAAGCGCATGGCATCCAAGAATGAAACAATCATGGACGTGGAGGTGGCACGTACCCATGAGCGTATGATGGTAGTGCGAGCCACACCAGAGGCCTATAGCAACATGGGACAGACTCAGCTAATGGAACTCCAAAGGGAGGCACCTCAGGAGGAGAAGAATTTGTGGAAGCGTCGAGGGTGTTCCTTAAACCCCTCTGACTGTTTGTGGAGGCAAGACAGCACTGGTAAACCAGTAATGAATAATTGAGAAATGCCTGGTACTCGTTGGGAGAACAACTGATACACACAGATTCATCAGAGATACAAGAAATATTGAACGATTAAACCAGCTGTGGACTAAACTACATTACCTTGTGGCAATCCACGCAACAGGGAAGTGCAGAGACTGTTCGAATCAAAAGAAAAGCTTGTGATCAGGACCCAGTAAAACAGGACAAATGTCCCTATCAACCGAGGACACCCAGCTGGCGCACAATGTCCTGTTCAGACTAGTCGCAGACTATCCGAAATGGTGGGAAGGCCCGCAGATGTTGACGTCATCACCTTCCTTAGAGATCCAGCCAATACCCCACACATGGGCACACTCCTCCACGGAATCATGCTCCAAGTGGAGCTATCTACCTTCCAGCGAGAATACTTAAGGAGATTCCAGTGAGACTTTCTGCCGTGGGACAGATCGAGGACAGAGACACAGTTCTTCAACTTTCAGCTGTGGGACAGATCGAGGACAGAGACACAGTTCTTCAACTTTACACCCCAGGACAGATCGAGGAGAGCAGCGACAAGAACTACACCATCTTATTTTTCCTTTTTTACTTTTTCCTCTATTTTTCCTTATTTCTATTCTTACTTTTTCCATGTTCACTTTTATTGTTATTTATTTTTTATGTTTACGTCATTTTACTTTTGTGTGATTTTTAGCAGTTCCATCTTTCCATTCCTTCGCATTGAACAGGTTCCAGCATGTCCTCAGGATCAAGGCAAATTCGAGGATTGCACTGGGACTTTACCTACTATAGATATGCATTATGAATGTGTACCAAAGTTGCTAGCCTAACCCTTTTCCATAGTCTAGCAAAAGGAACTGTACTGCATACCCAGAGATTACCGTCATCACCCACAAGAGGGGGGACACTTGAAAAGCACTTGTCACTTTAGTAGTAATGAACTCTTGAGCTATGAGATCAGAGCAAGAAAAGGAATAAATAACTGACTTTGGAATTGTTCGAAATGGGGGCCCGGAACAGTAACTTAGTTTTACCACCAGCAGAGGGGCGCCCCCACTTCCCTGGGAGGAAATGCTGCTAAATGTCTATCATGTGTATATGCCTAGTAATTATCATTGTCTTTCTGTCGTTGACTATCAGAACTGCTTTCTTTATTGGTGCACGAAGCGTCCCAATTTCAGTGCATCCACCAGATAATGAACGTCTGGGGCCTACGAAAGCACCCAGACCCTATATAGTGATCCCAGTTCCCAGAAAGGCTGATGGTAAAACAAACGAGATAAAACTAAATGTAATTAGCAGTGATTCATACACACTTGAGGTAATGAATGAAGAAAAAGGCTGGAGACAGGTTCAGCACGGAGTGAATGAAAATGTAGCACTGACCACTGCACACACACACACGCACACTGAATGCACACAAACAAGGGCAAGTGTCAATGGCTACAGGGCCTCAAACAAAGGCAGCAGAGAAGGGGAGACTGCCTACCGAACAACCAGTTCCAGAAAATAGTGGAAGTAACCAAGAAGAACCAAGTGAGAAACTAAAGAGATAGGGCATAGCAAAATCCCTCAAAAGAACAGAAGTAGCCACAAAGGAATTCACAGAGAAAACACAAATGCTGATAGATTATTTGTTCCCATTCATAGTCAGAGCAAAGAAACTGCACGAGGAGCTGAAAAACAGAACTATAGACACTATGGGCCTTATTACGACCCAGGCGGTAAGTTACCGCCTGGGTCGTACCCTTACCACCATGGTGTAAACTATGTTTACACCATGGTGGATGGCGGATTTACCACCCCATTCCAAGGTGAGTGGGGCGGTAAATCCCCATTTCCCATTTTACCCTTCCCCATTCCCATTTTTGCCCCATAGGGCATAATGGGAGTGGGGAAGGCGCTAATTACGCCACCGTAAATTACGGTGGCGCAATTAGCACCATGGTCCCTTAGAGTCATGGATTTTAACGCCTGCAAAAAGCAGGCGTTAAACTCACCATGGCGCAAAGGGACCTCGGAATCAGGCATTAAGGGTCGGCTCCGTTTACGGCGCCGTTAACCCCTTAACGCCTGATTCGTAATGAGGCCCTATAACAGCAAGCACGCCAGCTCCGGCGCTAGGAACAAGCACCAGACCCACGACACAGCCACGCGTTGGGGAGTTGGTAAGCCAATGGTGGTTAAAGAACACCTATGAGAAATTACAAAAGGAAAGGAAAAGAAACAAAAAACCTTCTGCTACCACTGCGATGCAGCCAAGGTAGCCTTCTCCACCAACACGTCCAGAGTGGAAAAGCAGCACAGACGCATTTAAGGACATAGTTATAGCAAAATATAGAAGAATGCTAAGAATTAAGAGAAGCCCTCACGAAGATAACAATGAACTTAACGATTACCTGGACAGCACAGCCCATCTCGGAAACAACATATGGTACCAGCACATGAAGGAAGTAGGACGAAGGCAGTCAGAAGGAGAATGCTTAGTCTGTACACTCCTACCATATAGCATGGGAAAATCTAAGATTTTGTAGCTGTAGTAATTGATGTCCCTACAGCACACTGTATGTCACACGTAGCAATGTGCAACACCAGAGGACAATTTATGGGAAGAGACGCCTCGTTGATATGGGCCGACAAAAAGGATTACCCGGATGAAGATGGCTAAGTCCAGGACATTAAAACAAGAAACAGGGCGCACACCAGGAATCATGTGATCAGGTATGAGAATCCTGGCATTAAAGAGTCAGGTATAAGATGGGAAATAAACCCGAGACTGAATGTTCAAGGAAACACTGCAGAAGAGGCTCAAATGTGGAAGAACAGAGGCCAAATGCAGATTTGGGGGACAGTGGTTTCCCCAGATGGATGGGAAGAAGGAGTAGTAATCTGCCAAGCTTGGATGGTCCTTGGATCCTGCCAAGAAGCAATAGAGAACTCACAGAGGTTATGCAAACCTCTATGGCCAAAACTGGTAAAACTGCTAACATGGGTCGAAGACAGAGGAGGACCCCTGCAGATAGTACCACTGGAAACCCCCGAAACCATCTTCAGAAGTAATGGCACGAGGAAGATGGGAGAGAATGCAAACTGTGGACGAATCTTTGAAGCTCTACGAATGGCACAAGGAATTGCAGTCATCATGGACCATTACTGAACGTGTGGATCCAAGGCATACATAAGACTGCCGAAAAACCGGGGAGGCATATGCACACTGGTGAACGTCCACGTTCCTGCACTAGTGATCCCAAAAAACGACCTGAATCTGGACAGTTTCCCAAAAGCAGATGCTCATCTAAGAAAAAGAAGATCTGTGGAACTGGTATCCAGAATGAAGAGAGGAAATTACTTTTCTACCAAATCAGAAGAAGCATTCCATGCAATCCGATATGAGCACAGGCTGTTTAGCCTCACCTCAACGGTATATGCAACATTGCTCTTACCCCACGTCCAAGTTGGAGTTAATGCTAAGTGGTTACAGATAACCAGATGGGAGTTATTGCAGACCATCAATACCACTATAAAAGGATTCAACGCAATCAAATTAGAACTAAGAGCAATCAGACTGATGACCCTCCAGAACAGATATGTGCTTGACATGATCACAGCTATGGATGGAGGTGTTTGTGCAAAAATCGGAGAATCATGTTGCACATTTGTACCATTGCACGAAGAAGAAAACGGAACCCTAACAGAGGCCATAAGTATGTTGACAAACCTGAAAAACCAGATTATCGATGAAAGTGATGAAGTGGGCGATGACAGCTGGTTTGGAGACCTGTTCTCATGGGACCCACAATGGATGGCAGACATATTCAAGTTTCTGGGAGCCTTACTAGCAATGATACTGCTAGGATGCTGTGTTATCAAAATAATCATCACACAGTGCCAGAAAACTGCAAAGAAAGCCATTAGGATGAAAATCATGGTCGATGTCGAACCAAGATGGAAACCCAGAGACCTGACTAATGAAGAAATAAGAGACTTTGTGAAGGCCAGCAAATTTGCGCCAGAAGGAACAAAGTTCACATATCCTAAGAAACGAAGAAGGTAAGAAGGAAAATGGATCTACTGCAGTCCAAATGGACAATGCCAGCTAATGACCTGGAGCAAAGATGAACATGTGAAAACAGCATGGAGTTTGAAAGGCGTGATAAAAATATGGACTCCAAAGACGCACATGTTCAAGCCATCATGTACCAACCCTGAAGATGATGAACAAAACACTGAAGAATCAAAGGAAATAAATACAAAAGATGAAGCAGAAGTGGTCGATGAACCGACCAGAGGGGGAGTGTAGAGGAGGTCCCAGACATGGCCCGCACCCCTGCCCCTCATTTAGAGGTACCAGGAAAATACTCGCCAAGGTATGTGATGTATGAGGAGCAGATGAACCAACAGAGAGCAGCACTGGGACTCTGCCCAGTGTACATCAGAAGATCCATACCTGTTGAAGCGCCCATAACCAGACAACCCTGGGCAGCACGGTACCCTATCAGACAGCAGTACCAGCCGCTGAGACGAAATGAAGAGTACCTGCAGATGGTCCATGAAGAGACCCAAAGAGCCTTAATGGAAGGCCAGTGGAAATGACACAAGAGCCTGGACAGACTCGCGAATGAACAAAAACGGCTATCGAAAATAGCACGCCAGTGCGAGCAGCTATGAAAATAGATGTAATGGACGCAGGAAAGAGACGATGTTAAAACATAAGGAAACGTTGCTACGAGACAAGATGGAAGTAACCAACCAGTTAAACGCATGTAAATAGGCTTGGAATGCAAGAAGCTAAGAAAATGATACTGCTTGCAATGCTTAGTAGAAGAATAGAGCGGCAGGCGCCAACCACATATCTACCTCAATAAGGCATGCTATACAAGTGCGAATTCATTTTGTAAAGCATAAATGTGCCCAGGCTGCCAGAGGACTAACAGGCCAGGTTTCATTACCTAGCCAGAGTCGAGAGGAAGAGCAGAATCGAAACTCAACAAAGAGCTGCTCATGCCGGGGAAATCGAGGTCAACCAGAGAAAGGGAGGAGAGCGTCAGCTAACAAGAATCAAACTTCAGAGCATACCAGCCTACCCCATGATGGTCAAGATAAGGGAGGCCCAGGCAGGTGGCGAGGCTAAAGAAGAACAAATACACGAAAAGCTGGAAACTAAAGCAGATTCATGGTGAACTAACACGTGACCAGCCAGGCGCGAAGAGGCACCACCGCCTGATGTCATCCAGAACCCGAGGATGCCATAACTTTTCCTGATAAGAGGCTACAGTTTCAAGGCCATACCCAGCCAACTAATTGACACATAGCCCTAGGATACTGATTGATGGAAGGGAGGCAGGGTGAAACTTGGGACACCAGGCACCTGGGTGTCCATTCTGCATGCTGCTCATTAAAATGGGGATTTATGTTTAGGGGTGTAACCTGCCCAATCACAATGGAGCAAGTTATCTGGGGTCCTATAGATAGTGGAACCAATAGGACATTGTACTTGTAGTGACGTCTATCACGTGTGATGTAGAGGGAGGGGCGTATACGCCCACCCGATAAGAGTTATCCAATCTGCATGCTCTATTACCATATCCAGATATAGCACCTATACTTAAGTTACCTTTCCTAACCAATTATATTGCATGATGAGTTTTGTAGAGTTAGACATCAATGATGACGAGTTTTATGCATAAAAGTTGCTGTTTGAATGAAGATCGTGGAAGTTGGAGCGAGACAGGTGATCACAACAATGCTGATTTCCATTTGTTTCCCTGTTTGATGTACTTGTCATTAAACAGACTTCCCTTTGCCAAACTACTGAGTCCTCCTCATTGAGTCGTGTTGGAGTAAGTGAATCCTGCATCCCCATTCCTCACACGGTGCAGCTATCTTGTTTTACCGGTACTAGAGGGTGACCATATATTATGGTCAATATTTACCTGTGTCTTTTAATCTTTCCTGCTTGATTTAACAGGAATAGCAAAGCATTGCCAACATCTATAAAATAATGAATACTGGAGAGTGTGTGATATGAAAGGGAACTTTTAAAGCACATGCCTCACCATTTGAATTCTCCTGAGAGTGCATCCACGATGGGTTGAACAGTGTATGTGGGCCCAGGATAATATAGTTATTTTATAGGAAGCCAAATTAATCAGAACATCCCGGCCTATCTACATTTCTGTACTTCTTATTCATTGTAAATAAACATCCCCCCAACTCAATTTACATGTCATAATTTCAAACAGTGCTCTCGAAAACTCAATTGCAAGACAAGCTATTTAACAATTCCGCATGTGAATCACTTACAAAATGAAAATATATGTTTGCTAAATTTCCTTCAGTGGTGTTTCTATTGCATCACCATGTAAGAGTGTACATTTGTAGTTTTCAATGGGCAACTTAAAGATATGAAATGGGTAGCGGTTAATTACCCTTTCCCCTTTGTCTTGAATGGTTCAGCACGCGTAGCATAACTCTGCTTCCTTTTGACTCCCATAATACTTATTCTGTGTTTGATCCATAAATAGGGAAGGAGGCAGGGGATCTCCCAGGATATACACCAAGGGCCCTATTCTATCAAATGCATAGTTCCAGAAGCACATATACTTCTAAAATATTTATGCATTTGTCCGTTTTTCTAGTCAATTTACATACCAGCCCCTGAGCATTTTCACTAATAAAAAGGACTGGGATTCAGGTTATTGCTCTTACTATTTTTACCTGTGTTCTGCAGTGCAGCTTGACGGGCTGCGTACGCACCCAACGCTGCTGGCACCTTTGGGCCCTTTCCTCTACTCTCCTGAGGTGCAGCTGTAGGTAAGCAGCAGCTGCAGAATCCCTGTGCAAAACAAAAGAGGTGATGGCTAGAAGGTTTCAGCCTCATTGGGCGTCATTAGTGAGGAGTAGCTTAAGTCACTAAGCCCAGTAGAGTTGGAACCCACGTCTGGGCATACCTGTCCCACTCATGGTGACTTATTCAAAAGAAAAGAGGTGACAGCTGGAAGGTTTGGAATTCATCCTAACCTCTGGCATTGCTCTGGGCAACACTCCAAACCATTGTTCTTCAGCCTGCCAAGTCATTACACAAGGGGAAAGACATAATGCAAATCATACTTGGTCCCACCCCAAAAGGGGCAGTCCAGCCCGAACTGCAAGGTCACATCCCTTCTGCACAAGACCATAAGCATCCCCAGACATGTTTCGGCCTTGATGCGTATGTGTTCTGTAGTGCAGCTTGACAGGTTCCCGATGCACCCAAAGCTCCTGGCGCCTTTGTGCCCTTTCATCTACTCCTGAGGTGCAGCTGCACGTGATCAGCAGCTGCATCATCCCCGTCCACCAGTTTGCGGTGCAGACCCAGTGTATGGCGTTCTGCCTGGGAGGCTAGTTGTGCTGCTGGATGGGCTACCTCCAGCTCCAACACTGTTGTAGCTCGATGTGCCCTGGGGATAGATGGGAATAGCAAGCAAGCCAGGAGCAGAGGAGGTGACGGGGTTCCGGATGTATTTTTGGTGATAGAGTTTTATGGGCTGGTCGGCCTGTGGTTTGGAGATTGTTGCGGACCACTTGCAGACCACTTGGTGGTCTTTCACCTGCTGCACATATCTTTTTTATTCATATTTACATTCACTGTTCATCTCATTTCCTAATTTGCATATCCAGTCCGATGCGCCTATTCACAAAAAAATATACCATCACTGACAGACAGTCCAGGTGTCAGATCAGATGATATTGGAAGTGTCTGCATACAGCATTTATCTTTTGGACAGTTTGCTGCACCTTTTCTCTGTAATCTCTCTAATTCTTTAATTCCGAGGTGTGAGGACGCCACACAGAGACAGAGCTGTTTATTTTTAACAGATTTGAGCAGATTTTAGAAGATTTTTAACATTATTTTAATATTTAAAAGACAGAAATATGCCCCCCAAAAAAGTGCAACAGGATCCAATAATTCTAAACCAAAAGCATGAAAAGTGGGTGGCAGAAACTCCTAGGTAAAACCATCCAAAATCCAGGCAACAATTAAATGGGTGTTGCGTAGTAAAACATCTCAGCAGCCTGAGGACAATGAGGAAGGTCCAGGATCAAAGGAGCGGTTAAACAGAACTAAGATTGCAGATGAAGAGGGCACATCTGATAATCTGTCAAAGTTTGCCCTACTGTCAATGATTGAGAGACACAACGCTCCTATCTGTAGTGAAGAATGTGTGGTAGTGAGTGCGTCAGATAGTATACTGGACGAAGGAGGGTGTTATTGGAAGTGCTTCCTTTAAGGGACAGGTATGACGGGGCCTGCAATCACATATCCCCCATAACTTTGGAGGAAATCAGGCCCATGTCGGTGGAGGATAAGGAGACGGTTGCAGAAGTAGGGCCAGTTACTTACTCTCCAAGCATGCTATGCCAA
This sequence comes from Ambystoma mexicanum, assembly GCF_040938575.1. Classification (NCBI taxonomy): domain Eukaryota; kingdom Metazoa; phylum Chordata; class Amphibia; order Caudata; family Ambystomatidae; genus Ambystoma; species Ambystoma mexicanum. The sequence continues at coordinate 1,267,287,477 of NC_090931.1, read as the reverse complement.
AACCATCCTAAAACCAATCGAATGAGTCAGACCTACATGTCACCTTGGAAGCTGGCCCATCAGACAGATCGATCCTGGAAGCTCTGGAACATTCAATAGCTCATCTATATGAGGAACACTGTTTGTGGCAGATAAGCCAATCCCACCGTCTGGTCGTTGTGTCAGATTTGGCTGAAGTAGCTGTGGAAGAGGATCAAGCGCAAAATAGATGTTGTATGAAGATCCATACAAACGACTCTCAGGTCCTATTGCGATATCCCAACATGGATCATCCAACAGCACTTAACCATAAGTATGTGACCATTTGTAATATTAAGGGTTATAACCTACCCTATAGCTCATTCCCCATTTGGCTTTCCCCATAGAAGAGAGATAGAACTGCTCCAAGAGCTGGAGGAAGAGCCAGAAATGGCTAGTCAGCAAAGTCAGATGGACATAAGTTAATGTTAATGTTAAAGGTATTTGTACAGCGCACCGTCACCACTGGAGTGGTCCCCAGGCGCTCTGGCGGATCTGAAAAGAGGGAGTGGGGTGGTTAGTAGGGTGTTGTTGGATAGTTGTGATTTCCTATTGGCAGCTTCAGTTCAGTTTGCACCGTTCGCTGACCTTGAGTGCGATTTTTGGGTTGTTGTGGCTTCCCATGTGGTATTGTGCTGGTTTGTGATGTTGTTGGTCTGTTTTTGAAATGTGGTGAAGTGCATGCAGATTGCTGTGCAGAGATGTGGTTGTGTGAGTTTGTGTATGGGAAGTGTATATGGAAATTGAGGTTTTAGAGTTCCATTCGCTCATTTTCCCTACCTTTTTTGTCTCTGCGTCACTGTGTTAAACATTCACAACCATCCTGTCTGCCTGGTGCTGCAGTCCGTCCACCTAATTTGCAGGCCTGTCTAGGAGTCGCAGCTTTCCTCTATGTTACTCTAGTGGTATGTCTACCTGGCTGAGGCCGGTGTCATCCTGGCCCCAGATTGGAAATGTTACTGTTTGGGGTTCTGATAATTTCCTGCCTGTCCCTTGGGGGTTCTTACCTACCTTACCTTCCTCTGCGGGCTAGATATATGTGGGCATGGGTTGTTGGGAGGTGTGGGAACAGTGGGCATGTCATGTAATCACCCTACTGTGAATTCTTCAGTGTCTTTGAAAACGTACAAACATGTTTTCAAGATAGTATGAGGTAGATTGATTTAGAACAGCCCCCCCTGCAGCAAAAACCGCAGGATGCACCCTGGTTTGATAAGTAATGCAAAAAGTGCAAAAAGGGATCTAAATATGCTTGTAAAAAGCAATAGGTTAAATGCAGAGCAGAAATATGCAGCCAAAATGAAGTATACAAAATAGCTTAAAACAAAAAAAGAGTGAGTTTACAGAGAACCAATGGGACCTACTGGAGAACACAGTGGCCATAAAAACATAAAATTGCCCTGGAAACTAGTTGCAAAAGGCTGCAATGAGGTTGGGGAGATGCATTGTAAAACAATTCTCCCGAATAAGTTTGTGACCTACTATTAGAATTTATTTTCAAGTGACAGCCTGATGACTGCCAGTCAAGAGTCGTCGTTGCTACAAAGTGATATAGTCTTCTATGAAGATGAGATTAAGGAAACAGTTACCAATACTAAATCAAGGAAGGCCATAGGTCCTGATGGCATGTACCCAAAGATCTTCATCTACTTAGTGGAATCTTGCAGTCCAGAGTAGAAGACTGGGCCAATGAAAACTCGCTCATGACTTGCCATCAGGAAGGGTTTAGAAGCAAATTTAGTATGATAGATCATTGCTTCACCCCTAATACCATAATAGAGAAGTACTGCAGGGTGGAATTGGGGTAACTGTACACATTATTCCTCGACTTGGAAAAGGCCTTTGATTCAGTTGATCTCAACATGCTGTGAGGTAAACTGGATTCTCTACGTATGCCAAATGGCCATCTGAGCCTGCTACAGTTATGTTATTAAGCCCGCCGGGGAAAGGGGCGCGGGTGTTTGTGCCTGCTGGGTGCTCGTGTTGTGTGGTTTAACGTGACACCTGAAGCTTCCTCGTCTTTGGTTGCTCGACGAAAGGAGTCGCTACTTCATAAGGGTTATCTGCCGGAACTCGACATCTGATGGAAACACCAGTGCAGGTCACAAGGGCTCAGAATGTGGGAGGACAGGAATCAGGTGAGAGCCAACGCGAGTGTTAACGCTGTTAAAACTGTGATTATCGATCCAGCAGATTTAAGTGGGTACAGCCAAACATAAGCACACGGTTGACTCTAAATAGAATGTTTAGTGAGTTCACCAGCGATGTCAACCCTTGAGGCCCTTGATATTTTTGGCAGTGAAGTGCACTCTGTACTAGTGCTTGTCCCTACATCACAGTGGGAAATACTGCTAGTTATAAGGAAGTTCCCAGCAGTAGATACATTTTCCTCCATAACTGTGGGAAAGTCTAACCCAGCGAACCTCGTAAGGCCCTCTGGAGGAGCGTTTTCTTTTATTAGCAAAATTAACAATTTCCTAGGATCATTTGGAGCCCCATTTAGCATGGACCCGGAGGGGGAGGGGATCGCTGCTCATGATAACGCTGCCCTTAACAAAGTTGAAAAAACCATACGCTTGTGCCCATTCAAGAAAGGCATGGGAACTGTGCCGCCATCATTGACGATGGATGCTCCCCCTTAGACAGTTGCGGGGGGGCCACCACTCCCCAGGAACTTGAGATTTCGATCCCTACCATCTGTACTACGACCACGATTTCGGCAGTTCCTGTTGTTTTACTTCCCAGACACTGCCAGTTGGAGTGTAACTGCAATTTGTCTCCAAGCGATAACTTTGCACGTTGCAGGGGATGAAACACAATGCAATCGATCATGCCCGCTACGGATGAGCCCCCTTGCCCCACAAGGTTAACTATCTGCCCACAGGGGCATCTTAATGAGCAGCTGATGGGTGAAGAATTCCTGGAGACAGAAAGTAGGGGGTCCATGGAAAAGGGAACACAAGCTTTACCACAGGGGGTACCCAGTGATCTCCAATTAGATGAAGGACCTCTTGTCCCCCACTCCCTCTTTCGAACAAGTGGCAAACTTTATACCAAAACTGTCGGAAGGGGGAGGTTCAGCACCTAATGTTTGCACATGCAGTACTGTGTTGGCTGAAATCTTGATTGTTAAAAACTTAGTTTAATCTGTGATTTAGTTGGAAATGAGGGATCCAGACAAACCATTGGAAGCTGGTCCATTTATACCTGATGCCAGCCCCAACCACGACCCTGCTACTCAGGGTAGTAGAAGTCTCAAAAATGGGATTGAAGCAAGTATCCATCCCATATCCATACCAGCGGGTGATGAGGCACTGCCTAAAATAGATTTTAAATAAACATATGCATAGCAGAAATACCCATCGCCTTGCCCACCATCCGCTACCACTTCTGAAGCCTATTTGCCGTAAGGTAGTTAAGGTACCCAGGGCAAACACTATCCATGGCAGTGCAACAAGAAGGCCATTAGTATGCCAACTGCTTATAACAGTATGCCCACAGCATTTTGGCCACGGGGGGTCACTTCATCTTCATAAGGTCCCAAAACTGGCCCCAAACTACCACAAACCTAGCAAACCACTCCTAAACAAGTGCATTCACTGGATCTGGGTGGTGAGGGGCTGTTTATTTGTCACACAGGAGCAAATCTCATGCTGCACCATGATCCATCACCAGGGAGGCAATGTATTTGATTCTATCAGAAATGATTTTAGAGATCAGGATTTTGCTGAGGGCCTACTGAATTTTAATAAGAGATGCAACCCACCGCCAACCTGCCAAATAGAACTCCGCCACCTACCCTGTGAAAATATGCTGCAGTGGACTGTGCTCTCTGGAGCAAATGCTGTCCCATTGGGGAACAGGCCCTCAAGTGATGCCTCTCGCCCTATAACCTCAAGGTTACCGGTCCATTAATAGCATTAGTACCTGGCGAGGGTCAATCAGAATGTAACAATCCCTCAAATCCCTCTCCCCACTACGTTCCTTCATGTCCCCGGCAGGGGGTGGCAGCCACTCTGCCAATGAGTAAGCTCAGAACAGGGTAATCCCTGCTCTGAGCCACCCCATGGCTGGAGGCTGCCATCTTCCCCCTCCAGGGATTGAGGTGAGTGTTTTCCCTCCTCCGCCCGCCCAAATCAAACAATTCCCTCCCTGCCCTCCCTGCCCTCCCAACCCCACTTACCTTCTTTTTGGTCCATTTGGGAGAGTACACACTAGGAACACTTCTGGCCCCAGTGTGTCTTCTCCCGATACACGACAGGCCACAATGGAAAGGAAGAAGGGACTTTGTTTTCCCTTCCCCAGTGGCCATTTTTAAACCTTTTTTTTCTGTTCCGAAACACCGTAATTTTGGATCTAATGCCAGTAGGTCTCTACCAAGGTTTGAGTTACTTGAGGAATACTTATTTATGCACAAACGGATGATAAATAAGCTCAAATCAAAAATCATGGTTTTTGGGTGGAATGTCAAAACTGACAACTGGCAGCTAGATAAAACCAGATTAGAGATTGTGAAAGCATATTCATACCTCTGTATTACATTTACATAGAGCGAGTATTGGACTAAGCACCTGAAAAATATACAGCTGAAAAGATGCACCCGAAATTTAAAGGTATTTTAAGATTTTCCTACTTGTTTGGAGCAAGAAGGTTGGACAAGAGCCTTCAGGTTCTAAAGCAGAGTTACAAACTATGACTCTCTATAGTAGTGAACTTTGGGGTTACACTAAATGTCGAAAATGTTATAAATCGTGCAGAATTTATTTTTAAGACAAATAGCAGGACTCCTGGCAGAAACTCAAACCAGTGCACTCAGGATGAAACTCGGGATTGCAACCATAGGCACAGAAGTAAATCTAAGATGGTTTATGGCTTATTTTTTAAAGAAGAACCTGTGGATTTTATTGAACAAAATGTCAGTGGTGAATTATTGGAAACAACATCAGCACATGTGGGGACATAATACAGATGGCATAATACAGCAATCTATCTGTGCAGGTCTTGGTTATCTGATGGTATCTGGGAGGGAAGTTGCCTTATTAACAAAAATAGCGTGAGGAAGGAAATATAAAGCAAAGCAAACAAATAGGGAAAGAAATCAGAAATGCAGAAAATTGGCAAGCTTTCTTCGCTCTAACCATATTCAAAATGTTGGCATGGTAATGTAAGGAAGGGATGGTATCAAACAGTGAAGACAGACACAAGTGAGCACAGTTCAAGGGTGTTTATTGAACTTCAATTGGTTGGTTGAACGCCTATCTAATACTAATTCTAAGGATGGCAGCAAGCTACAACCATCAAATAATAAAAACACAGTCCTAGTGCAGTCTCTGTCAAAATAAAAGTGCCTATAGTAATAAACCTATTGCCAATCCTTACTTCTAAATACAAAATGTGTGGGAAACAATGTAAGCAAAAGGAAAGTTTCAAGAAATAATATGTCAGGATAGTTCAGCAGTTGGCTTCCCTGCCCCACATTTTCAGCACGGGACACAGCGGCATGTTGGAGCTTTAAACACACTCTAGCTTCTTGGCCACGAGGAAACAGTTTAAAGCATAGGTATCAGCGCCTTCTGCCAAAGTCTCTCTCCCAATGACAGTCTCTTATTGCAGAGGGCCTGATGTAACAAACAAAACACCAAAGTTCCTTTCTTATCAGGATTTTCAGGTTATATGTGATTTTACCGACAACAATTACAGCGTGGTACATTTCATCGTGGTCAAAACACTGAAAAACACCAACATTTTTTTTGTCATTTGCCCCCCACAAGCCACTCGATTTTCTACCCTTATAATGCCATCCCAACCTCATCCTGACCCATTTTAACCCCTTACCCCACTTCCCTTTATATATTTAGTTAATCTTTTCAGTGTTTGTCTATGTTATTGTCTGCTGTTATGTACCACTCTGTAATGTTTGCAATAAAATGACTGGATACCTATTTTCACATTCACAGGTTCACACTTGGTCTCCCTCATTCGGGTTCCGACCACGGATCCCCCTCATTCAGGCTAAGAACCCTTTAGCACAATGTTCATGATTGGTCTGCCTCATTCGGGCTCGGACAACGGATCCCTCTTGTTTGGGCTCCCTTTAGCACACTGTTCACGATTGGTCTCCCCCCTCGTTCAAGCTCGGACCATGGATCCCTCTCGTTCAGGCTCAGATCCCTTTGTATCAAAAACCAAAGACTTTCGATTGTGCAATGGGTTTTGCTTAAACCGTTGCAGGACTAGTTTGGATCACATCAATTCTTATTCTTTATCTTTTACTTTTGATTCTGCCACTTCCCGACTTAGAATGAGCACACTGGCGGTGCCGGACCACTATATCACGAATATTGTATCTTCTGTGCTACAGTTCAAAAATCCATGGGCCGTTAGACTGTCCTCGCATCATTCATCACACGCATTCAGCAATCTGTATCGTTGCTGTTTGTATATACAGTGTTGCCGGTTGCAACCTTCTCTTCACCACAGACCGGTCTTGCATCGGTTTCTCCAACTCACCGGCTGTGTTGATCTTTCTTTGATGTTGGAGCCAAGGACGGTACCACAGTGGCTGCTGCTTCTCTTCTACTCGATCAGCCGTGTTGCCTGAATCAATTAGCGCATTTACTGTACTTCCATTTACCAATGGCTTTTTCATATGTAAAGTCAGTTGAAGACTGGCATAGACATATGATGAAGGTTTCTACATCTGCTTCTGTTTCTTCCTACTCGACCCCTTTCAGGCACCCTATTTCCATATGTTCTTCTTTTAGATTTTTAAGTCATGACGGGCCAGATGGCCAGTTTCTTTACACGAAAAACAAGTAGGAGGTGACGGTTTAATTGTTTTAAGTTCCTCTCTCCTGCTCTCTGCTCTACCCTTTGGGTCCGGTCTTCTGACTTCTATTCTCTCTTTTGGGATAAACTCTTTGGGTTTGGAGAGCCCTCCCCCTCTATCTAGTACCTGGGATGGATAGCAGTAAGTGGGTTTGTGATCCTTCTGTTCCTCGCTTTTGTGTACAGAGTGAAAGTGTTTTACTGCATCTGAGTGGTTCTTGGCAGTTTCAACAGCCATGACTAGGGTAGGTCGGTTTAACTGTAACACTGCTTTCTGTAAAAAAGTAGGCAAAGAATTGGTGAATTGTTCCAGAATTATAATTTCTACCAATTCTTCCATGGTCTTTTTTTTTTTTCCAAATGGATACTATGTTCTTAATTCATTCCCCCAACTCGAGAGGGGTTTCACCTGGGTTTAATTTAATGGCCCTTTATTTCTGTCGATAGAAGTTACAGGTTTGGCCTACCCTTTTAAGAAGTCCCTCTTTTGTGTATATAAAGGTAGCCCCTGGGCAAGTTTAAGTAGCTGGTAGGTGGTCTGTAGTTCGCCTTTCAATAGGGGCACCAACAAAATATTGTTTAGATTCTCTTCTCATCCCAATTGCTCACCTAATTGCTCAAAATCGAAAAAGAATTTCTCTAGTTCTTTGCCTTCCTGATAAGGTTGTATTATCCCTTGAGGTATTTTTATTTATTTACATTTATAAGTAGGTAGGTAGGATGGGTCTTGCCTGTAACTCAACTAATTTTGTTAGGTTTTCTTGAATATGGGTTTCAGCCTGAATCTGATGGGTGGCCGATTGGGCCATGATAGCTTCAAGAATGGCCATGTCTTCCGTGGGGGTAAGGGTTCCCACTGTAATACTTTCTGAGTTGGAGAAAAAAGGGTCTCAACTTCTTCCAATAGGGTTTCGAAGTCGTCTGACTCCTCCTAGCTTGATCCTGTTGGAGGGGAAGATCTGGGTAGGTTGTTCTCTCAATCAGATGGACCAGGAACTGGAACTAGAACTGGCCAAAATGGAATGGTTCGGGAAAAGGCAGATTCAGGGCGCTAGGTCTAATGAAGACATGTGAGGTCTTATTTTTAAAACTATCCAATCCCATTTTTGGATATTACAGTGGAAAAGTGGAAGAGTATCTAACAATACTTGGGTTTTGAAAAACAAATCATGTTAGCCAATTGGGACTTGCAGCTGGGAAAACAAGGCCTCTTTCAGAGTGGATATTCTATCAGACTTGAGGAGTTCAATAATCCTATTTTCTCCTTCTGGTGTCATGACGATTACCAGCATGGATTTTAAATTGTTGTCAATTGAATCATATTCCACAGTGACACCACATGTAAGGAAGGCATGGTATCAATCAATGGAGACAGACACAAGTGATCACAGTTCAAGGGTGTTTATTGAACTTCAATGGGTTGTTTGATCGCCTATATAATCCTAAATCTAAGGATGGGAGTAAGCTACAACCATCAAATAATATTAACACAGTCCTAGTGGAGTCTCTGTCAACATAGAAGGGCCTATACTAATAAACCTATTGCCAATCTTTTAAATTACTTTAAAATAAAAAATGTGTAGGTCAACAATCTAGGCAAAAGAACAGTGTTCAAGAAATAATATGTCAGGATAGTTGAGCAGTTGGCTTCCCTTCCCCATGTTTTCAACACAGGACAAGGCAGCACGTTGAAGCTTCACACACATTCTGGTTTCTTGGCCACAAGGAATCAGTTCAAAGCATTGGTATCAGCACCTTCTGCCAAAGTCTCCCTCCCAATGACAGTCTCTTATTGGAGAGGGCCTGACAAATCAAACAAAACGCCAAAGTTCGTTTCTTATCAGGATTTTCACATTCACAGGTTCGCAATCAGTCTCCCTCATTTGGGCTTGGACCACGCATCCCCCTCATTCGGGCTCAGACCCCTTTAGCACAAAGTTTATGATTGGTCTCCCTCGTTCGGGCTTGGACCACAGATTCTCCTTGTTCGACTCAGACCCTTTTAGCACAATGTTCATGATTGGTCTGCCTCATTCCGGTTCGGCCCACAGATCCCCTCTTTCGGGCTCAGACCCTTTTAGCACAATATTAATGATTAGTCTTCCTCGTTTCGGCTTGGAACACGGATCCCCCTCGTTCAGGCTCAGATCCCTTTGTATAAAAAACCGAAAACCTTTGATTGTGCGATGGGTTTTTCATAAACCGTAACAGGACCACTTTGATTCACTCCAATTCTTATTCTTTATCTTTTACTTTTGCTTCTGCCACTTCATGGCTGAATAATTTACAGAGACCTTTGATTGAGCACACTCACGGTGCCGGACCACTCTGTCACGGGTATTGCATCTTCTTTGCTACAGTTCAAACATCCATGAGCCGTCAGGCTGTCCTTGCGTCTTTCATCGCACACGTTCAGCAATCTTTATCTTTGTTCTTTGTATACAATCTTTGTTCTTTGTATACAATGTTGCTGCTTGCAATCTTGACTTCAACACAGAACGGTCTTGCATCGGTTTCCCCAACTCACCAGCTGTGTTGATCTTTCTTTGATCTTGGAGTCAAGGATGGTACCACGACGGCTGCTGCTTCTCTCCTACTTGATCAGCCATGCAGGAGGGCCCTGTGTATCTCTGACACACAATACAGGATTTTCAGTCTGGTTTCATGGCCCTATGCTCGGAAATACAAAGGTGTCTGGAAAATAATGGCTTTCCTCCAGAAAGGTCAAGGGTATATCCCTCCTTGTGCACCCTTCGTGGCTTGCTGTCTTTCTTCCCTTGTTCAGCTGCCATCTCGGAACTGCTGTTCCTTCGTGTGCTTTGCCTCGCTCAGACTGTGCTCTTGTGCTCTGCCTTTTATCTGCGTGGGGAAGTTTAATGGAAGTCAGGTGTGAATGGTTACCACTAATTGTGTGACCTTGCCTAACCATAGTAGTGGGACATGTGAGGTACACGGCTGAGGTAGGAGTCTGTTTTTTCCCCAGAGCGAGCTGTCCGTGTAAAAGGTGTTCATGCAGAAAAAGGGTGTGGTAGAGTTTCCATATATCCTACTGGGCTTGATAGGGTAATGGTTTTGCAGGGAAGAGAGGGATACCGTGTCTCGCTATTAGGTGTCCCACTCCCACTCCCTGGAAACACCTCACCCAGGTGATCCTCCTGCACTGGTCCACCCGCAGGAACTGAATCCAAAAGCGATAGCCATGTCATGGCCACCTGGATGACCGATCCCTGAGGACTAGCGGGCGAGACACCTTCTGGTTTCCTACAGTAACCAAGGAGATATCTCCAGGTTAGCTTCACCTGCCTGTAGACGATGGTTGTTACATTTCAGACTAAATATATCACCACTAATGGAAACATGTGGGACACCATATGTAGGTGCTATATTGGTCATGAGGAATATTTGAGTCACTACCTATTGATCTGTCCATGTTTTACAGAACTCTACATAATGTGGTTGATTCCTTGTTTTATGTTGAATGGAATAAAGAAGTGTAGTGCTGCAATTAACTACATAATGCACTGTGAAAATACAGATTTTATATAGTTTGGTTGAATTCCTTAAAGGAGTGGATTTTTCTAATGTTAATTAATATATTTTAAAGGTTTTCACTAAGGATTCATTCTGTAAATGTTAGTGTGGGTTTTTCATGTAATTGGGGTCATTTCAAAATAAATAAAGTTTATATTTGAATGAATGTATTCCCCTTTGGAGTATTTTCCCCTCTCAATTATATTTCCCATTGCCTTTATACATGCATACAAATTTCTTTTGGCTGTGTCCCAGACAGGTGAGCACCCTCTTAAGGATAGCTTCAATTATCCCCTTCATTGAAACGTGGAATCAGTCAGCAAGTTTGGGTCAGCTTCCTGCTACAGCCCAGTTCCCTTCTTTCTGTTTTGGGTATGTCTGTTGTCTCTTCCACTGAAGAAGGCCTGGATCCTTAACTCCAGGTAGGCCTCCCTTACAGTGTGCTGCTGGAAATAAAAAATGAGTCCAAAGGAAAGCATTCTGTTCCCGAGTGAGGATGCATCGCCAGGACACATGGGGTTGAACTTTTATACAGCAGAAACCACTCCCTTTTCAAATCTCGTTGGTCAATGTATGTGAATGGACAGTTCTCCAGTAGTGACATCACGCTAAACAATCCTATTCATGCTCATTGGGCATGTTAATGAAGAGGACAGTCTAATGGCAGTAGCTTCTCGAACTAGTTTCCCTCCCATTTCATGTGATGTCATCTTGGAGATTTTGACATTAAATAATTGTAACTTTCTAAAACATCATATTTCTCACATGTGATCATGTTACTAATCTGTTAATCAGTTTACTCTCATCTGGATGAATCAAATAATCTGACTTTCATCTCAGCCCGACATGTGGTGAATGAGTAACAGAGTAACAGATTTATACATTTTTCTTTCCAACCCCATTATACAAAAATAAGATGTTCACGATAACAGGCTTGTCGACACGGATACAAGGATATATAAATCACTGGGACACACTGTTTTTGCGCAAAGCTGTCCACATTTACATGATTTACACAATGAACATACTATCACAAAAATATCGTTTTACATCCAGGTGATAGAGCTTTTCACTTTGAATTTCTTTTTTTTGTTTAAGATTACATCTCCACAATATTCTGCTTAATAGTTACAAGTGAAAATATGATTGTGTATGTAATTTAAACTACACATTTGTTTTATTTTACACAATATTAAATGGCATCCCCAGTTCCTCTGCATTTCAGCAAAACATATGGTGTCAGTTACTTTTGGAGGTGAGCAATTGGCCATTTCTGGCCCAGAAAGGCCTGGTCGTCATGGCACAGTTTCTCTGAAGTATAGACCTAGCAGACATCAGGGTAAGACAAGGGGTATGACTTGAGTCCCACCCTTTGCATGATCCTAGGAAGCCTCTTTGCCAGACAACCTACCTTCAAAGGTGTGAGTCGCATCTTTACACAAAGGCCTAGCTGATGGTGAACTGTGAATATTTTTGAGAGGAGACCGCTGCTCAGAAGGAACTTAATGTATTTATAATGCATTTGTCTAGGCACTGTGGCACCTGGAAGCTGTAAAGGGGAAACATTTGTTTTTATTACCCAAAATGTGTCCTGAGGACCAACTTCAGGCAAAGTCATAAACGTTTACAGTAGAGCTTCAAATGCCACTGATCACCCTTTTTCCCTGTGAAGCATCTCCATTGTCCTGTAGCTTGTTGAGGGATGTTTTCACTTGTGCCTTCTTGGCCCAAAGCTGCGTGTTGATTCAGGAATGCAACCTTTAAAAATAGTTTTATTTTCTCTGCAAGTCTGTGACATTTCCACAAAACCGGGCAACATTATAATTTTCTCTTTACAACCCAACTCTTGTCACAACTTATTTCTGACATTTCTGTATGTCTCTTTCTACAAAGTGTTCCTATTCCTCTAAAGAAACATACACAATACAAGGCCCAAATTCGGATTTTGACTCTACCATGGCATGATGTGCTTTTCATCCCAGATTGGATTGATTTTCCATTTAAATCAACGTTGCTGGACACTTTCTGTTACCTGGAATTATTGACCTTGGGCCTTGTCAGCTACTTAGGACATACATTCTGATTGTAAATGGGCTGCTTACATTGGACATTTCCTCGTACTTGGCATTTTTCAGATGCTCTGTGCAGGCTGCAGCTTGCATGTTTGTTTTTAAACAGGCTCCCTTCTCTCTTTGCATCCCTTTCTTTCACATAGATTTCCCTACAATAACTTACACACACAGTTGCATACACAATAATTGATGTTCTCTAGTTTGTCCCTGGTTAATGTATGACATATTGCAAGCAGTACATCTAATTTTGAAACAAGAAACTATAGTGATCCAATAATGTTATTGATTAAAACGGTGTAGAAATACAGCAACCAAATAAAACTATTTGAAAAACATCTTAGACATATGATATTGTTGAATGTTTGGCTCAATTATTTTTTCAGTGTTTGCATTGGAAAATTTAAATATCCATTCACCTGGAGAGTATCATAGCAAACGAATCATAAAGTGGTTCTGCAGCTGGCATATAACCCCTATCGCAAACAGATACTGGCCCTCATTACGACTCAGGCGGTAAGTTACCTTTACTTACCGCCTGGGTACGTTTACGGCATGGTGGTTGGCGGATTTACCGCCCCATTCCAAGGTGAGTGGGGCGGTAAATCCCCATTTCCCATTTTACCCTTCCCCATTCCCATTTTCGCCCCATAGGGCATAATGGGAATGGGGAAAGGCGATAATTACGGCACCGTAAATTACGGTGCCGTAATTATCGCCAAGGTCCCTTTGCGGCATGGATTTTAACGGCTGCAAAAAAGCAGCCGTTAAAAGCCATCCCGCAAAGGGAACCTTGTAATCAGGCGTTAATGGTCGGCGCCGTTTACGGCGCCGTAAACCCCTTAACGCCTGAGTCAGAATGAGGGTGTCTCAAAAGCAGGGGTTGGTATGGATTTTTCACTACACTCACAAATGTAGCATCCATGGGGGTTAGTTTATTTGAAATCTCCCTCTTTACATGCCTTGAAGGGGGTGTTATTTAGAAAACACAAGGCACAGACAGAGGTTATTCCATCAGGTGAGGACAATGCCCCATATGTTGCCACTGGTTGTGAGGTACGCTGCTCACCAAGAGAGCATGGGTCACTCTGGCTCTGAAAACCTAGCATATGGACCATGGGAACAGTTCTATGATATTCTATGAGGCATGAAATTCAGTGGCCTCATTTGATCCAGTCCTTATTCTTGATTAGCGTGACCTTCCTGGACCTAGTGGGATTAGTTATCCAAAGTGTGTGCCGATGTTTGATATCAGATCTATCGTACACCCACATTCTAAAGGCTGGATCTCTTGTCCTCATATAGTGCAATGGAAAGAGGCACACATTAAGGCCAATATGGACAACTCAGCTAGGAGAAGGAAAAAATCCTATTATCGCAACTCTTCCCTTCCTGAAAAGTCTTGGTTACTCGTTTGGTGGGCACTTAAATTGGAATGTTTTTGTCCACTATTAAAAAACCCCAGTAAAGGGTGGGCACGTCTTGGCATGTTTGCCACAAAAGGTTATTGAATACTGTGGGCCCCTTATTGAATAATTTGGAACTTGCAGAGAACTCTAGATTGGAGGGTTGGAGCACTGACCCCAAGGTTTTGAGTGCTTGGGCTTATGATTCTTTTGAAATGCCATATTGGGTCTCATTTCTGAAATGGGGAAGGGTATTTTGCTTAGAATTAACAGTAAATTGAGTGTCATTGCTAGCAGGCAGCTGGCTTGCACAGGTTTATGTTGGAAATTACTGTGTCAAAGAAGTCAGTGGTTATGCCTCAACCTTTTTCTCCCTAGGCAAGACCCAAGCGGCTATGCACTGAATATTTTACCATAGGATTTTTGCATGTGCCTGTTGAAGCAGGGGTTGTTTTACTGGCCAGCACAAAGAGGTAATCAGGCCCCATATCCATTGGGTGGCATGGCAGTGTCCCGGGCCATCCAGGAGTTTCAGTCCCCTTTCTTCCTTCATTCAGAACAGTGCTTCAGGTATTTCCTGCAGACATAACGAAGGACATTTTAGGTATGTAATCCATACTCTAGTCCTCTGAAATATGATGGATGGATCAGGGTCTCTTTGAAAAATTGTAAAGTGATCTCTCAAGATTGATGGGTGCTCAAGACCGTGCAGAGGACTTTCTTGGAGTTTGTGCAGCTTCCAAAATGTAGGTCCTACCACAGGCTCAACTTATACAACACTTATTGACAAGGACATGATCTTGGCGGTGCAAAGGTGTTGCAAAGAGGGACAATAGAGAGAGTTTCACTTCATTTTTTGAGCTTCCGGAGCAATCTCTTCTTGGTAGAGAAGACAGGTCTTTCAGACTCGTAATAAATCTTGTGGTTTGCAGTCAGTTATTGGCGTCTCACCATTTCAAGATGGAGATAATAGCTATTCTGTGCTATGTGTTACAACCCATGGATTGTATGATGAGGTTGGAGCTGAAGGATGCATACCTCAAAGTACTCATTCATCATCATTTTCAAGAATCATCTCAGGTTCACATAGGGGGCCATGGGTGTTACCAGTTCAAATCGTTATTTTCTTTATGTAGTTTGCTCATTGGTGTTTTACCAAATTGCATCCCCCAGTGGCAGCTCACCTTCGGCACCATCAGAGCTTGGCTATTAGGGGTCTGTCGTAAATTTGGACAAATCTGACATTGTTCCTTCTCATTTTGCATTTGCTCTCAGAGGTGGTCCATTCATCTTCCCAAATTAAAATTCTTTCCATAAATAAGGAACTGACAATGGTTTTGAGAATGACCTTTGTCTCTCAGGCTGACAAGTCTGTTATCCTCTTCAATACAGGCAATATGTTGGGTCCCTATGTAACACAGGGCTCCTCAGAGGATGAAAATAAATGTTTTCAGACTGGGAAGGCCTTGCCAGGAAAGGTTATCTTATCTTTGGATTCCATGCAGGAGCTCGGGTGCTGATCCTTCAAATGAAAGCATGGAACAAGAGAGCACATGTTTTGTTTTTCCCCATGACTGCTATTAGATTCAGATGTCCGCCTAAGGTGCTATGCAGCCAAATGTGGAAACATCTCAACAAGTCTCCTGTCGGAAACTGGAATTCCAATTCCAATTGGAAATGAAAGGGACATTGCATGTTCTTGCATGGAAGATTTGGGGAATATCTCTTCCACTCAGGGTTTCTCTGACACATTGGTTGGCTTCTGGTAGGAGTCATGTTTTCCTGGGACCAGGAGAGCTTAGGCATCATCCTGGGCAGCTTTGGCACATTGGTGTGTTCCAAGGGGTTTGAATTGTTGTACAATTGTCCAATGTCCTAAGCGATTTGGATCTGTGTTATAGACCAGTTGATGTATACACATCAGCCATTCCAGCCTTAGTCCCCACATGCTTTAGTGAATAGTAAGGAAATGTGGGAAACCCATTGATAGGATGCCTAATGTGGTGGGTATCAGGGTTAAGAAACCACTCAGAGTACATTGCTCTGCTCTTTGGGATGCAATTGTGGTTTTGACAATGCTTTTGGATTGACATGGCGGCAAAGGCATATTCACTTTTCAAGCACTCTTGGCTAAGCTTGTTAACCTCCTATGTTTGATATCATTTTAGAGGGTTTCGGGCATCCTTCTCAAAGGAAGCCGCCCCTTTTCTCCCTTTCCCTCAGAAGCTCAATGTTACCCACACCCTGGTTCTCTCTAGGTTTGACTACAGTAATAGCCTTCCACTGAATCTACCCTCTTCCTCTCTATGACCCCTCCAGCTAATCCAGAATTGGTCAGCTAGTTATCCTTGTCCTCAAACCCAGAGACCATATCACTCTTTCCCAAAAATTATTCACTGACTCACGGTTGGTGCACGGATTAAAATCAAATCCCTCTGCAACATCTACAAGGCAGTCTATGGCCAGGGACCACGCTATCTGCAACTTGCTCTGACCAAATAATCCTCCCTCTAGACCTGTACATTCCTCTAGTACCAACTCTCTGTGTGTAAAGCGTTTGGCTAAACAGAGACCAAAGGCTGATCTCTTGCTTCAGCTGGCTTCTCCTATGGAACAGCCTCCCCATTCCTCTTCATCTTGAGCCAGACCCCCTCAAATTCCAGAAGCTCCTCAAGACTTCCCTTTCATCCTCCTCCTTACATTCTTCTCTCCTCTGTTAATCTCACAGTCATTGTGATTGGTGATTGGTGACCAGGTCCCTTATGTGTCCTTCTGGGCCAGTGGTCTCCCACACCCAATCAGCTCAGCCTCTGCCTACACACAGCACTTGCATCGGCACCCAATGGTCCACGCCATTATAGGTCTGCACTTACCACTTAATGCAGTTTAATGCTCCTAGCACGTAATATACTTGCCATTTACATCTGCTGATCACCCACTAGCACGGACACTCCAGCACTTACCCGACTTCCCTTTTTATGTCTCTGCACTTGCACTTTCTGAATACTCTCAAGGCCTAGTAGGTTTTTATCTATCCTCCAGTGTATATATTGTTTTCACTCCCATGTTACCTCCTTGTTGGCCTGTGGGTGTTTTCAAACACAATTTAATTTGTTGTAGAAGTGCCTAACAAATGCACAATAAATAATAAATAAATAAAATAATTAAGGTCTTTGGATCTCAAAGGCTGATCTTTTCTCATGAATGGGGCAAGATTGCTAATCCCTCAAAAGAATAAGATGCCTTCCAGGTTTGTACAGTATCCTTCCTTTCCTGATTTTCCTGGGTTTCTTGTCTCAAGTGTTTTGAGTTCCACACAAAAGTCCTCAGGAATTCTACCTCCCAGCTTTTCATTTAATTTTGGCAGCTCTGTCTTGTTTCGTTTCACACATTGTCTAAATGGTTTTGTTGGGTGATGTCGTAGGAGTGGGTTGGATACCGCTGTTTTTCGTGCTCATTTATTTATGTAGTTAGTTAATGCACCAAAGCTCAAAAATAAGCCTTTTGCACAGTACAATACATACACATCAATACATAATCATCAATTAATTAAACTGTTTAAATGCAGCAGTTTAAAAGATGTATGGCAGCAATACATAATGACAATTTGTTTGAGTTCAAAATACAGTGCCAAAAATAATCCATATCCACAATCAATTCATAATTAATATGTTTAGAAAAAGGCTCATCTCTTAATGGTGCTAGAGGAATAGAATCAATCATTAATTGTTTTAGAGTTTCAATACATAGTTTACAGTATCTACAAAATCTCTCAGACCTGGGTATTCCAGAACTTGCCCCAACAACGTATTTAATTAAAACCAGATTAAATCGTACTGTTAAGAAAATCAGCTGTAAAAAACATGAATGATGTTTAAAAAGATATGCAGGTAACATATTAAAACCTCTAATGTCAAAAATAAAATGATCCACTACCCGATAGCCCAGTAATTTTAAATGATTTTCTTGCCAATATAGTTCAAACTTTAATGTTTTACGTTACAGAGTGTGAGGGTTAAATCCTCATTCAGTGCCCCCAGTTCAGTTAATAAATAATTGCTTTCTGCAACCCATTTCAACAGCACCATACCCTCACTCATTTCTACCTCACACTGAGACATTCAGGTGCTACAAAATTTTGTAAAACAGTTGCAATTTTTCACTCGGGCACTGAGGGAAATCAAACCATGTTAATGCCTAACTATACAAAAACGGAACACCCTGTGGCAAATGCAAGGTATTTCTCCAAATAGTTTCCTCTATTTTGTTCCACTCCAAATCTGACTCAACAGATTGAGCACGATAGATGATTCTTGGAATGATTTTTTGAAGATAGAAAAGAAGCAAATGACTGATTGCTAATTTTATAAATCTCTTATCTAGGAATTGCATTTCGGTGGCAGCAATTCTTGCCTGATTTATCAGGGTACAAAAAAACTTGTGTTTATTCTTAACTGCATAAAACATAGCATCCAAATACTTAAACTTGTCTACTGTTCCCAATTTAAGGCCATTCAAGAAAAAAAATAACTTGAAGCTTCTGTTCACACTGATTTTACGTGCTCTAATGATCATCACCTTGGTTTTTCGCTGGGTTAATTGAAAGATCTAATTCACTTAAACATTTAATTACGGCCACAAGACCGCTTTGAAGCCCAATTGCGGTTTATTCACAGATCTCAAGATAGTCTGCATAGACCAAATATTGTAAACAGATATTCCCTAAATGGGGAGGATTTGAACTAACTTGACTGAAAACAGATTCTATATCATAAATATAAAAGTTAAAAAGAAATGGCGCAAGAACACACCCTTCCCTCCGACCATGACCTGTGTTGATCGATTTGCTAAAAGAACCCTTATTATCAAGCCTAATGCGAATTTGCGTATCTTTATGGAGTTCCCATAAAATATCTAGCATATGGACCGTAACATTTCTGCCTTGCATTTTGTCCCAAAGTTTGTTTCTGTCCACACAGTCGAAGGCTTGTGTAAATTCCTGAAACGTTAAAAATAACAGTTTGTTTTGGACTCTAGCTTGATTAATTAAAAGCTCTAGGACAAAACAATTTTGAAAGGTGCCAATCCCTTTTTAAAAACCGCCTTGAAATGTATTAATCACCCCTTCCGAAGCAGCCAAATGCTCCAACTAAATTGAAAGAATGACACTCCCAGCATCTAATATTGAAATCAGTTCATCATTTTCTGGATTAGCACAATCTCCCTTTTTTTAAATAACTATAATATGAGTACACCGCCAAGAGTGAGGTATGCAGCGTGTACTCACAATACTATGAAATAATCTATACAGCATGGACGCCCATATAATCGGGTCTGATTTAAATGTCCAATTCAAAAGCCCATCAGGGCCTGGGACCTAGACGGTTTACTTCTGAGGATGTCCTCCAGTAAGAAGCCAAGTACCAATAACAGATTGACTGCTAAGTACTGACGTATTATCCACGCTGTATAGGGTAACAAAGTTCTTAATTCAGACCAATTCATCAATGGAAATTGCTTGCAGTGAAATTTGAACCCTTCGATTTTTAACTAAGTTTTTTTCCATACACAGCTTTCAGCATGGATTCCGGGTCCTTTTGCAACATACAAAATATGTGACTTCGAAGCCAATTCTTAAAAACCTGTTCACAATTAACAGCTTACTAAATAGTCACCATTATTGGTGTATAACAGGTTTTTTGAATTGGCATGGAATTCTCTCTATTTCGAAAGCATGTGCGTGGTTTTTCACAAATGACGCCTCAGAGAGATCACATTTCCCAATAAAGCAGGATAGCAAATCCTCAATCCTGCTTGGATAGTGCAAAGGATCTGGTAGGTTAGGGTAATTTCTTTCCAGTAAGGACTTCATTTGCGAATTGAAATGCAAGTAATAACCTGGTCGCCATACTAAAGCATTATTGCCTTCTTTCACTTCAACTACAAGTAGATTATCCTCAATATCACTTTTAAGAGCCATATATGAAACTTCAAGAAGGAGCAGCTTATGATCACTTGTTTCGGGACAGGATATAGTCAGGTTGACACAATGGAGATACATTTCTCGCAGGTTAACACAATGGAGATACACAGGATATAGTCAGGTTGACACAATGGAGATACATTTCTCGCAGGTTGACACAATGGAGATACACAGGATATAGTCACGTTGACACAATGGAGATACATTTCTCGCAGGTTGACACAATGGAGATACATTTCTCTGGAGACAAAATTGTAATCAACATTGACTTAAAAAAATCATTTTTCTACATACAATTTGGGGTTGGTCACCAGCAATATTACCATTTAAAATAGACATGTCCCATGAATCCAGTTCTTCACGGATTAAACGTCCACAATATTTCTGAATGGAGTTTTTAGTGTGAGGTGGAGCTTGCGCATACCATGAAGAGTCCAAACATTCACTGTTAAAATCGCCAAACAAAATAAATGGGCATTGCATTCAGATAAGAGTTCAGAAATAAGTTTCATAAAAAGTTCCAAAGATTGCCTTCTCGAATTAAAATACACATTAATCAGCAAACAAATAGATAAAACTTTAGAAGACACTCCGGGCCAGGTCATCTTCACTGCCTAGATATCAGGGCAGCCCGTCTTGATTTTCTCAGATTTCATACCCAAATTATGTCGGATGGAACAGAGCAAACCCCCAAATGGATGGCCCTTTGGGCCTTTCTTGGCAGCAGAGACATATGAGACCATCAATTATTGGGGATATGTTGAGACAGTTTTCTTGAAAACAAATGATTTGGGCTTCCTCACCATTCAAATTACCAAAAGACGTGAATCACAAAGAGAATGTCCTCTTGTATTCTAGCTCGCCAGATTGCAACCAGCGAGCTTTGTTGATAACCAATTTAAACTAATCTTTCTGAAACTATACGGCTAACGTTGGTAGAGGGACATTTATCATTAACATTGGTCTCTCCTCATTTGACATCTGTGATCCTTCTTTAACATTGCATTGCAGCAGCCCACACCCCTGGTAAGACCAAAAAGACTTAAACACACCATAAAGAAATTGCTAACAAACAGGTACTGCTAATCCCACCAAATTGGAACAAAAGGAGAGCTGCACCAATTCAACCCTATTGATATTTACAAAATCAACCACAGCAATGTCTGACAAAGTAATCATTCTCAATTTAGGGATTTATCTGAATATAGATAGAATATGAGATCATCTATTTAGCAGGGATCATACCTCATCATTGAAAACACATTCCACAAAAAATGTGTACCAACTGTTGTGATTTTCAACTGGTTTACGGTCATCCGCCCTGCTATGAAAGGCACAGGCTTCAGTACAGAGTTGCTTTACCTGCGGGACATCATCTACATAACTGCTCACAAGCTCCTCTGATTAATTGTGGGTTATCTGAGGGGCACTTCATTAATTGTGTCTGAGGAAAATCCTCTCATAGCCGATGTTCGATAATTATCTTTAACCATAGAACCACTGAGGATCTTTCTCCTCCTTTCTTCCAAACTGAAGAAAGGCGAGGAGGCTAATGCACTCATATCCAACATACACCTTCTTAACACTGGCAGCCATATTGGGATTCCCCCCTGATTTATCCTCGGGCTGTCTGGCTCTCTTTCTCCCAAGTAACCTTAGAAACTGGAACCTGCAAGTTTGCAACCGAGTGTAGACACTTGATGCAAGAAACCTGCAAAGATGACCCAGACGTTTCAGCCACTATTGTAGCAGGCCTAGGTACACCATTCAGCAATAAACGAACAGCCGTAATGTCTTCCCCCTGTATCCTAGTTACAACATCTGTCCTCTTGTTGCCCTCCGAAACCACTGGATGAGATGGGAAGGGCACATCAAAACATTGGTGTGTATGTTTATTGCACTTGTTCAATCACTTTTGATACATCCCCCTATATTCATGGTTGACAGCATTGTTGGGAGATCAGTAACACGCTCCACTAGATATGAATAGGTTTCCTAATATACAGTTAAAAAAGATCAAGAGAAACATTTGATTGAACCATTGAGGTGGTCGAAGGTTTCAGAAAATGTGTAATGGCATGTTTGCCCTTGAGTGGAACAGGGCGTTTCTTTTTACCCTGCTTTTTCCACAATTTCTTAACCACATGTGTTTCAATAATGTCCACACATGCCTCTGGTACAGTCATTTCACTAACATTTGGTACACAAATGGTAATTTCGTCAAGCTGCGTCAGCACCATTTGATCAATGGGAACTGCATCTGCAAGATTTGTACGCAGATTCCGATGAAATTTCCTTGATCCTTTGTTTTTGTTTTTACCAGGGTTCTTCACATATATGGACATTTTTTAGCCCTCACCCCACACAGAATCAGGTCAACCCTACTACCGGGTTTACTTGGTGACCTTGGCACACTCCTCACATCAACCACTGACATACTTACAACATTTAATACGTCAACCCATGACATACTTTCAACATTTAATACCCCACTCTCAACAGACACCCCCCTTCAGTTGGCTTCGCAATTACTAACAGTCATTAATCAGGTGACAAAATAGAAACTTCTCTATGAGCATCCTCTCCTAAAATAGGCTGATCTTGAGCCGTTTATGATAGAGATAATCGAGACCTCACTGTGTCAGAATATAACATAGGATTACTGGGCACAAGAACTTGAGGCGGGCAACAGTGGCATCCAACCTTGTTGGTTCCTTTGCATAGATAAAGCCCTCTCAAAAGTTTTATTTTGCAAGAACACTTTGCATATTTTCATTTGTTAATTAGGGTTCCTCCTACAAATGTTTGTAAGATTTTATAAGGTTAGTTACCATGAAATTCAAGGCATGCTACATTTCTGAGCTGTCTGCCCCCTGGTCATTCACCATACTTTCCTGTGGGAAAAGTCTAACATCCTCTCTCATCTGGGACGATTTATCACAGTAACCAGAATGGTTGGAGTGGATTGGTAGGTCAGAAGCGAAAAGGGGAGCAGAACAAGACAACCATGTTGGGGTAATAACATTCGACGATCATCCAACAGAGCCATGCATGACCGAACCCTCACTTGCCTTTGCCTCACAATCTGAGACCGGTCTGTCATGCTAGCAGTAAGGTCCCAATTGGATATTCAGGAAGTATTAGTTGTCAGAATGAGTGACAGCATAGCTGAATCACTTACAGGGGCAAACGTTGCTGGCCCTCTTACTGATAACCAAAGATACTTTAATTAGTTAAGCCGCGAGGCATGGAGATAACTGCAAGCGCTGGAATAGCATCAGCTCTAGTCTGTACTGGGATTTTGAGCGCTTGAGCCCATTTCAATCCCAATTGAAGGTCAGGAAAATGTTCTGGGTTAAAAGCAACCTTGCTTCTTCGGGCATACATGGTGATAGGAAAAGACCCAAATAAGCAGGCTTTCCAGCCAAGTCACAAAAACTAGAACTGCAAGGCTGAAACGTGGTTCAAAATCCGAAAGTCTTTAGCAGAACAAAGCAGGCAAATCTCCTTACAGCTCCCAGACTGCCCAAATCCTGTCGGAAGACTGCCACAGACTGTCACCACTTACTGCCTCCACTTCCACGGAATATATGACAGAGACAGGTCTTAAAGTTTTTTCTCAGTAAATTGTTCCATAATTCCCACAGATAAATGCAGGACCCTTGCCCACTCAGCAGCACTTCCCTGGAGTTTAAATGCCAAATGTCTCTCTGGTTGTTACTGCAACTGGGGAACATTGCAAAACCTTACTTGAAGACAGTCATCTGCCACATGGCCGCTTGAGTGCCCAACTGCAGTAAAATTTATTCTGCTTTACTCCACTTTGCCACGCACGTATGCAGATTCTCAGCACCAAAAGTCTACCACCAACCCACCAAAATGAATAGTGCAATGCGCTCTCAAGTCGAGGGTAGTGTAGGGGAGCAAGGTTCTCCAAACACAACACCAACCTCTAAGCTCCAGGATTCAGTGATTTAATGACCCAGGCAAAAGACCCAGGAAGGTCAAGGAAAGCCGCCTTGCCCTCAGTGGGGTGCAGAATGCATTTACCGCCGTAGACCCGGGTCAGGAAGCCTACCTTTGGTGAACGGCGTCGGCACAGCGAGTCACCTTATCGCAGGAAATCTGGAGCATGATGCGCTCACCTGCGTTGTGACCCCTTTGTCTCAAAAACCAGGACCAGGCTCAGGACACAGGACAGAGGAGCAGGAGTAGCTTGTAGAAACACAGTCCGGAATCCCGGATCTCTGTGCTCATTACTCCAGGTGTGCTATTGCATCCAAGGACTTCTGAGTGAGAGCTTGACCAAGTTTGAGAGGTCAAAAGGGACTTCTCAAGTAGATTAAGAGTTGTGAAGAAGAACACCTGAGGTCTCTGGTACGATCCTGACAGGGTTTAAAACAGTACAACATACAAAGGTGAGGAATATCACACAAAATAGCTCACTAATTTAAGACACAAAGGTTCACCAATTTGCAAGTTAATTCCCATTTCCCACCATCCATGAAAAAGGTATGAACTATATTCACAAAGTATAAAACGGAATATCTAGGTTGTGTCATTTTCTGCTGAAATGGAAGCTCTCAGAAGATTCATAGATTAATAAAACTTGACAATCAGCCCCCTCAAGAACCATTTCCAATACATTTGACGTAAAGAGATTCAGATTCCTTGAATTACACTTGTGAATCATTTTCTGGGCATTGTTACAGCTCAGAAGCAGGAGTCCAACATCTGGGTACATGGTTCAAAGACTTTTATTACTTTCAAAGTCAAAAGAATACTAGTATTTCCCTAAGCGTGTAAGTCTAGGCCCTATTTAACAGAAACACGTAAAAGGTTGCTCATCTTGCTGTCAGTATGTCCAAACATAAAGACTTCTTGGTTTGGAATCCTACTCTAACCTAATGACTTTCCCTATCTCTGCAGCAAAAATAGCAAGTCAAGAAAGACATACTTTTGGGAACTACTGACTGAAAAGGATGGCTGATGGCCTTCGAAACTCAACCCTATCCCTTCTTTGCATAGGTCAAGTGATACAGTTATGTTGTGCTGAAGTGTTGTCCCGGAACTCCAGCCCAGGCCTCTTTGGTGTCTAATCCCAATATAGGTTTTTCTCAGTCTTTCTCCCCTTGGGGAGAAACTTGTCTTTCTCCCTTTGGGGAGAAACTTGTCTTTCTTGCTTCTCTCTCTGGGGTCCTCTCAGACAGTTTCTCACTCCGGAGGGACTTCACTCATTGTAACTGTCCACTCTGGGGTCTTTCCTCCTTTTCAGTTCCCACACTGTGCTTTTTTCTCTGTCTCTCTTCCCCACTTTGGAATTTCTTCCTTTTCTTCCTTCTCTCCTCACTTCGGGGCTTGTCTCTTTCTCACTCCCCACTTTGTGGTTTCTTTCTATTAAGAAAAGCGTCTCGAGGGCGCTGAGTACCTGTTCGTCCAGTTGATGGTCTCAGAGAAGCTGCCAGACTGACTGGAGATTTAGTGGTGATTGAATGACTCGGGGAACCGGTCTGACTGCCACCCGAAGTGAGCACCGGGTTAGAGGTGAACCAGCTCCCAACGCCATGGGTGCACTCTCCCCTGATTTACGTGACGTCAGGACAGTGTAAGCACTGACAGGGGAGGCGTTTCCTGATTCGAGTGGTAAATCTCTCCTGAAGCAGCTGGATCCAGATGACTGTAGAATCCCAGGCAAATGATGCAGATTTGATAGCCGATATGTCCAAAAGGCAGAGTACATAGGCAGGGCAAAAGGAGCCTAAGGAGCAGGGGGAGCGAGACCAACCCACAGAATGGAACCGGAAAAAGGAACCACCCAAGGACAGAAAAGGGAATCAAGAGAACAAAAGGCAGGAGTCCTAAATCAGGGAAGCCAAGGAAGGAACCAGGAGGGAAGGAGTAGGAAACAGCGCAGGAAACAAGGAACAGGAGCTCAGGGAGTTCCGGCGAGGACACGATCTGAGAACAAACAGCATTGAGACGCGGTTTGTTCAAGTGGCCCAACTCCTAATAAAGGGCATCCAACAACCGGGAGGCTTGGAACGCAAGCCATGCTGTTCCCAGGTGTTGGCGTACTCAGAGCGAGGCTTGGAGAGCAAGTCTGCTTCAGCCCGAGTGCTCTGTGCACTGCGCATGCGCGGAGGGAGAGACACGGCTGCCCGCGCATGCGCAACCCAGCACAAGCAGGAAACCTGGAAGCTCCCGGGGATGTGGAAAACCAAGGACCCCCCAGGCGAAAGCGCAGATAAATCCATCAAGACGGGGCATGCCAAAAGTGGCAGGGGTGCCTCGACCTCCAGGCAAGTGGCGTGACACTTTCTTCTTTCACCACTCTGGGGCATGGCTATTTTTCACTCCCCATGCAGGGGTTTCTTCTTTCTCTCCCCATCCTGGGGCCCTTCTCTCCATTTCTCACATGTCCACCCACATCCCGTTCCACTGGAGCCACTGCATACCTGATGGTGTTGAGGGTTGCTCCTCAGGAATACTGTGAAATCTCTTTGGCTCTCATCTTGCCATAGAGCCGCTTACGCAACTCGTCAACTGGACATAGCATCGGCCATGTTTGATCCTTCTCTCCCTCTTGCTCAATGCAGGAATGCACTTCTCGATTGTGCCTCGTCTCAGCCCTCTAAGTTACTTTGTCCTCGCTCTTGCCACCATTCAGGGCTGCCTCAGCCACTCATTTGCTGAGCCTTACTGCACTCTCCCAGTGCTCGACGCTGACGACGATGTCAATTCTTACGTTCTCTCTCATGTATCGGCTACCACCACCAGAACCATCTAGTAATAACCCTGGAGAAATCACATGATGAGGCATCGAGGGCAAAATGGCCAAAATATTTTGGCTTTTGCAGTGTTCTATTAAGACAGTAGATGTAGCATCCAACTGACAAAATGTCCATGGAAAGGATGATGGACCAATAATCTCCAAAGAATGTAAATACACTTTTACCTTCCATGGAGACCATGGTCCTTTTGTCGAGGTTCCGCCACATCTGACTCCTCATCCTTTCTGGCATGTAACAGATCACAGGAGTATACTCAAGTAAGAACCAAAAATGGCTCTCTCATTCCAACCCTCTAAATAAATGAGTCTTGTGCTTTGCTTCTTATGTCATCGCTACTGAATCTTTGCATGAACAGCACTGATATAACTGGATTAACGGCCCTGACATAACTGACTTATATCCAGTTTCTGTAGGCCACACATTATCCCCAACACACCACATATCAGCCTACCACACAGCCATGCACATCGCAAACACACATCTCACCATCCACCCTCCCTTCTCACAAACTCCACCTTACTCCTCAACTATTACAAGATGCCAATCACCCAGACACTCAGCCCAATAGTCACCCTTAAAACACATCAATCCTACAACTACCACCAAAGCCATGCTTCAACAATGCCCTCCTCACCATCAAACAAGAAACCAGATGCCTATAAAGAGCATTGCAAAATAACCCATTTCTCTGATCCAGAACACCCCTTCAAAAAATGCTGCTCCAAATACAAGATGGTCAAATCTGTTCCAAGAGCTCCAACCCACCCCAATCACACATAGAAACTTGTATTATCAGTAAATCCCTGTTCAAATCATCATCCACACCTGGCATGTCCCCATCCGCCTTGGTATGCAACTCCCTCATGGACTACTACAGATCTGAAATACACATCAGACATGCTCCCCCGTCCACAGACTCCACACCCACCTTCCATGCCCAAACCCACCAACACATGCAACATATTCCACCCCATTGACCAAGGCACCCCCTTTAACACTCTTACAGCCAAAACAAAATCAGCACCCTTGCTAGATGATTCATGTTAGCTCAGGCCACACATAGACGCATCAACACCATAGCTCCCCACAGACTCAACACCATCAAACCCTGTCCCTCACACAGCACAATCCTCTCCACTCTTAAAAAAGGACAAATCCTCCCCACAAGTGTCAGACTTGATCTTCCTCGCACATGTTTTAAGCACTCTGCTTGTCCGAGATCTGCAGCAAGCAGATGAGAATTTGAGTACTGCAAATTCTAATAGCAGACGTGGCTCCCGCACCACTCACACCAATATACGCTTGATGGTTTCCTCACCAAGTATGCAGGCAACCTCGTTTTTCACATTCACACATGTCCAGCTTCATACCGTGTTGTCGTACCTCAGACTGCTCATTCAATCAAAGCTCAACTCTCGATCCACTGAGCACCTGTACAACATGCACATTTCCATGACGAGCCAACATAATTTGGAGCAGCCTTTTGCCGTGTGTGCCTCCTAGGATATCATATAACTGTGGTTTCTCAGTGCATGTCCATGATGTGTCACCTTAACATGTGTCTGAAGTGCCTTCCCAGGGCTTAATCTAAAGGCCTCGTCAGCACATTCTCTAAACCGGGTATTGTGCACGTTTACTCATTGTGCGTCTCAGCAAGCTACCTAAATATGCATCACCCTTGCACCTTTAGCCATCAGTACTCAACAGTGTGCATCAGTGCATTATCAAATGTGCATGTTGCAAAATAATGAGGGCATTAAGTATTTTTAACAACAAGGAAGCTCTGATGCTTACTCTTTCGGTGGTTGATCTCTGCTTAGCGGTCTCGTCAAACTCTGGTTCATGCTGCATTGTCTCTGTTGTCTCTTCTCCATGTACTCTGATGACTCATCCCCCAGTATCCAGAGCCTCTGGGAGTTGTGCAATAATGAGCAGAGGGTACTAAGCAGCCTCTTCTTATACACTGCCATCATCCTTCCCTGTGTATGCTGGGAGATGTAGTCTTGTCCCCAAGCCTGCTGAGTATTGTAACTTTGTATCATCATGTAGCTCTTTGATGAATAAAGACTTCTCCTCACTGGTTTCAATCTTAAACATGCAGACAGTATGTACCTGGGGCTCTTTGAGGTTCTGGCTTCAAGAAACCATCCCTCAACCACAAGCTGTCAGACAACTTCAGTCCCATCATATCCTGCCATACTTAGCCAAAATCATTGAACGCTTTGTCACAAGCCAAGAATGCATCACATTACCACAAATAACCCCCTCAACCCCTTCCAATCTTTAATCTGCCCCAAACACAACACCAAGATTGTGACACTTCACATCCTGGATGATCTCCACAACATCGCTGACAAAGGCCATGCAGCCATTCTAGCCCTCCTTGACCTTTCCAATGTTTTCAACACTATCAGCCACATCATCGTAAACTTCCTATCTCACACGATGAACCTCTTAGGTACTGTGTTTAGCTAGTTTACTGCCTTCCTCACTGACAGGACATACTTTGTCTCCATTCCCCCCTATTGATCAAATCCCAACCCAGTCAAATAGGAAGAACCCCAAAGACCCTCCTGTTCAATCAATATGTTGAATTCCTCAGACAGGCTGTCAGTGTCCACAACATCCACCGTCACCAATAAGCAGACAACACACAAAATCGCATCCCCTCAAAACACCATGGGCCTCATTACACGGACGGCGGTAAGGGTTTACCGGTACCGGTAAGGGTACCAGTGCCGGTAAACCCTTACCGCCTTACTACGAGGTCCCTTTGTGGGACCCTACCTTAACGGCTGGTTTTACCAGCCGTTAAAGACGGGACCCGCAAAGGGACCTAGGAGGTAATTATGGTACCGCAATTTGCGGTACCGTAATTACCGCCTTCCCCATTCCCATTGAGCCCTATGGGGGCAAAAATGGGAATGGGGAAGGGCCATGGTGAATGGGGAATTACCGCCCCCACACACCTTGGAATAGGGTGGTAATTCCGCCATTCACCATGGCGGACTCAGTAAAATACCGGCAGCAACCATGGCGCTATTAGCGCCATGGTTACCACCGTCCGTGTAATGAGGCCCCATGCCTTTAGAAACTGTCCTTCAGCTGGCACCACCAGCATGGTCAGCCACTTTCTAAAACTCAACCCATTCACAACGAAATACCTCCTGAGTGATATTTATTTTTCCAGTGCTATCTCTTATGCATAAGTCTCTTTTATTGTGGTTCAGATTCTTATTCCCTATAGATGGGGAAGTGTGTTGGAATGGGCTTTATTCCTGCCTTGCTTGCTTTGTATGTATGTGATATCATGAATGTTCAGAGAGAAGAGTGTGCTGTGAGTGCTCCCGGATGAATGTTCCTTGGATGACAGTTGCAGAGAGACTGGCTAAAGAGAGTGTGTCAGTGGATGTTCCCCTTACCTACCTGTGTATTGTGTCCTGACTTATCCTGCATCTGTAACCAATACATTGGTTTCATTTTTACTGCGGCTCCTGGTCCTATGTGAGCGAGGCCACTTTGTAACAATGGCAACAAGCTGAACCTGCGGCCCTACCTACTGTGAAGGGCCTGTGCTGTGCCGGCGGGACAGCCTAGGCCATGCACTGCCCCCTAATAAGAAGATAAGTAAACTCTCTCTTTTTATTCAAAATATTGCTTATCCAGCCTCCCAGGGAAGACCTTGGAATGGGCAATGTGGGCCAATAACTGTAATTTCAATACCAAGGCCAGTACAGGAGCATGGCCATGTACCAGTTCGTCAGGGCAGCTTAATTTCAACTGGTGGCTGTTTGTTGGTGGCACTCTGACCGTTGGATAATAGCAATAGCGATAGCAATCGTTCTCCCTGTGATTTCTGTGCAAGGTGTACAATCCAGTGTAAGGAAACACGATGGGATATATGATCACGGCTCCCATGTGAAACTCAGTTGTGTCCTTGGTGACGGCTGTCTTTGTGAAGCCGACTATACGAGTGCCTTCTGCATTTATTAGTGAGCAGACAGCGTGTTTGGTAGCAAGTAGAGGGAGCCAGTGATAGCATAAGAGCTCGACCCGCCCTGCAGCCTGATGAAGAGTGATCACATGGCCACTGAACACCTAGTGTCCGTCGTGCAGAATAGCTTCTATTCAGTACGAGGAATTGAATTCAACTGCCAACGCAGATACATTCAAGAATGCTGAGGTGTCCGCAACCTAGACATCATGACTGTGTCACGAAAACAGCCAGGACATTTTACCTTGCTGGATTGCTGCTTAACCTGCTGTTTTGAAAGCTGCCTAGAACTACCAGCACCAGAATTCTGAGCGGTACCTTTGGATCATGTCAGCCCTTTGAACCACTCTTAAGGTGCTGTGGGACACTGAAGCGCTGATATTCAATTTTACCTTGCTGGATTGCTGCTTCCCCTGCTGTTTTAAAGCTGCCTAAAATTACCGGCCCCAAGATTCCTGAGCAGTGCCTGACGCAAAGAGTGGAGCCACTTCATGCACTTATGAACTGCAACAGCAAAAAGGGTATCCAACTAAAATAATCAAGGTACCACCATCGAAGCATTGTGCAAAGATCACACATTTCCCGGACCATTCCTTTCGTGAATCTGAGCATGCTGTTTCCACTCTATCCAGACTAGTAACTCCTTTGTTAAGTTGTCTGGGCAATAACTTGTTGAAACCATTATTACATCCCTTGAGGTCAGTATGGTGGCTGTGGACAGCTCTTCCCGTGATACTCTGATGGCCACCACTCAGATCCAGCTTCTGTCAACCATGTGACTATTGATCCTATTTTGGTTTCTTCTTCAGCTATTCCAGCAAGGGTTCTGCAGGACAACGAAGTAGTGTTTCATTCACACGACACTGTCAACAGAGGTTTCTTGAAGAGCCCTGTGCCTCCTAATTTGAACTCTTCTTTTGTGGAATTTACCTCTGTCACTATCTCAAAACGGTTTTAACTCGTCATTTGATGTTGAGGAGTTACTTCCTGCACAAGTGGGGCAACCCACACCTACGTCTCCAGTTGTTAATTCTCAGCTGGGAGGAAGTCTGGCAGCAGCATCTTCTTCGTCTTCCTGTACTCAATTTTTGGTTCTGGGACAGTTGCTGTCTGCATTGTTGAACAAATGTAATCAAATATCTTCATTAGAACTCCTTCTAAATACGGTTCTGGAGAAGTATGCACGTATTTGTTCCGTCACTAATGCACATATAGTGACTTTGTCAACATTTCCGGATTGTGTAAGTCCTGCACACCATCTTAGTAATGTAGCTTGTTCTAAAGATCTGCTTAATGAATCCTTCTCCAACTTGAGTGGTTATTGCTAATAACCATGTGTGCACTATTGCTAACAGGGAGATGATTGAAGAGATGTGTTCTCTAGGCCTAGGTAAGAGTATCCAGATTGTTGACTGTGAACCTAACCTTGCTGTTAACTCAGGAAATAAAAGTACTGAACCTGTGACTAAGCCTGTTCAAACTTCCTTGTTGGGCATTGGGGGTGCTAAAATCTCTAAAGTGGGTGATGGGGTCACGAATTCAAAAAAGTCTTAGCCTGAGCCCTTAAAGGAAAGCATATTCACCTCAGTCTCCTCTAAACCAAATGACCTTTCTAACTCAGAGACATCCAGTATAAGTGCTAGGAATCATGGTCTTTGTGTTGCCAAGACTAGGAAGCAATGTACACAACTGGTACTTATAAGATGAATAGTTATTGAAATAAAAATGTAAATGCTACGGACAATTGCACCATTTCTTCTGCTTCCTACCTGTAAGGCTCTCGGATAATGTTCCATCCACATAAATCTAAATGTAAGGGGACTAAAGATGATAAACTGTCTAATGACAGGTCTGGAAGATATACATACTCTTTTAGGCCCTGACCCCCCTCCTCTATCGATTGAACCTACCAGCATCACGCTTGTTCCAGGAGCAAACAACCATTGTTGCTGTAATACTATGATGAATGGCCCATCGCCTGCTACTGTGGTGGATACTGGTGTTATTCACCCAGAGCTGTATGATCTTTCTTTGATTGTTTCTCCTAATTTGATAATATTGCATGGGGCTGATATGAACATGACTGTGGTAATGTTATCCCTAGAACTATCAAAATACAAAGCCTAAATTACATATCTGACATTCTTATTCTGAAACGATGATCATTTTTGGACTAATTATGTGCCCCAGTTACTAGTTATTATTCCTCATGATGTCAAACTGGTTGAAATCCCAGATGATGATGATTTAGGCACTATTTATGTTCATTTCTATAGGGATACCATGGTTGATTTTATACAGGCTGCAGAGGATGACGCATATCGATTGGGGTACACATGTAGCATCACTCTGGCCCCTGGGCAAGCTGGTAAGGCTCCTTTATATCCTTCTGCTACCAATAGGAGGTTTGTTGATGCAGCATATGCCCCTCTAGCAAATGACCATAAACTACCACTTTTGTTTACTGCACCTAGGAGTCATGGAGAAGTGGGTTCTGCTCCACAGACTGAAGTAATTAAATCCTTACAGTCCATCCAGATAGCAAGCAATGTAAATGGCAGAAGGGAAGTCTCTCTGTGCAATAATAACCAGGTAGGGTCAAGGCAAAATATTGAGGACTGATATTGGTTGGCCTCTTTTTTGCCTTGCAATTTTGACAAACGTCCCTTAAACCTTGTTTAAATTATTATCGTGGAATACATGGGGTTACACTCATTTAACTGACCGCGACAGCATTTTTTATAATCTATCTCCAAACCTGGATCACAGAGGAAATTATGTCGAAAGGCATGATTACTAAACAAAAGTGTGCTGCTAAAGATTCTGTTGGTCACCCAAGTGGTGGCAATCTAAGTTGCTGTTCCTCGATCTGCACGCTGAGCAACTTATTTATGGCTTCAAAATTTATTTTAGCAGGAAGTTTAACTTATGATGCTCCTGATATTTGGCAAATGAGTCATCATCATAAATATCTATGATCCTCCTGGCTCCAAACACTCCTTAAGTATGTGTACGCAGGTTGAAAGGTTGATCAAGAAGTTTAGTTCTTCTAGTTATATTGTCCTTACAGGTGATTTTAATTCTAGAATTCGACCTAATGAATTTGAACTGGGTGCTCTCCCACACTACTGTTGATAAAAAGAGCTAGACCTGGTCCTTAACCTTAGGTTGCCTAGATTCTGATTACTCTGGTAACTACTCGTACAGCTAGCACATTTAACTATATCTTTCTTCCCTCTTGCTTACTGTTAGGGTCTGCTGACCTATTGAGTATCCCCCTCGATGAGAGTGACTGCTTTTCTCTATTAATAGTATTAACATTACAGCTGACTATGAGGCAAATATTGCAGCGATTTCAGATCAGCTGCCACCTCCCGTCACAGGTGTTACATGGCATATTCTCCCTATGAAAAGGCATTTTGACATACATTTCAGAAATGCTTAAAGGGCATACCGCAGAGATTCCAGACACTATTCATCAAGTCCTAGTGATAATGGTTTGATTGGTACTTTGTTTAAAACATGAAAGCAACACTATTGAAACTCGCATAAAACATATCAGAGAAACCAGAGGCACGAGAGGTGGGTCACGCTTACAACTGCTATATTAACAAATAATAGTAAGGAATTTTGGGACTTGGTATGGGATAATGATCAAACAAATTTCTGTGTCTCCAATGTGAGTAAAATGGATTGGCCTTAGTAACTCCCTGCTAAAACTCAATTCCACAGAGTAGGCAGCTTCTTACATAAGCTCTTTTGTGATATCTCGGTTATGAATGTTCTACCAAGCACATGGCGCAAGAGCTTAATAGTGTCAGTTCACAAGAAAGGCTCTAGGCAGGATCCAAAAAATAACTGCCTTCTGCCAATGTTAGATGTGCCAGCAAAAATACTCACCAGAGTACTCTTGTTAGAATTTTTTTCTGGGCTAATGAAACAAGAATTATTCCCAAATTACAGACTGGGTTTACCCTAATGAATGTGGTGCAGTGTTCATGGTACAAATGCAGATATCACGTGCACATTCTCTATGTGGACTTTAGCTCTGCATTTCATACTGTGTCTCTGGTGAAATTGTGGAAGAAGCTAGCATCCAAAGGTAACCTCTTAGGGCTTTTAAGGATGCTGATCACTTTGTACTCCAACACCAGTGTTAATGTCAGGTTAAACAACTCAGTTGCAGTTACTGATTCCATCAACACTCAGGTCTAAAGCAGAGGTGCATATTATCACTGTTATAGTTCAATCTTTATTTGAGCACTCATTCGACTGCATCGGAGAACAAGATCTCCCTGCTATCCCCACAAGACTAGGTATGGTTAAAATACGCTGGCTTGGGTATGCAGATAATTTGATGCTGTTGGACTTGACACCAAGGTGAGTTCAATGTACTTTTGATCATCTAATGCAATATTGTGAGGAAAATGGCCTTAAAAAAGATGTGGGCAAAATCAATTTCATGTCATTTAGCTTGAAGAGGTTGAAAATTAAATCTCGGGTCAGCCTTAAAATGGGGACTACATTGGTTGAGTAAGTAGAAACATGGGAATATTTGGGTCTCACATTTGACAAACTTTTGATCTGGGAGCCCCAACTCGATTGTCTATGGGGTAAGATAGATTTTGTAATGGGAGGTCTGAAATTGTTTGCTAGGTGGCATGCAAGCTACTCTTTGATTGGTCTGATTAATCTGTACAAAGCTAAAGTGCAGGCTATTTTGATATACAGTGTCAATATTTTAGACCGTAAGAATTTTAGTAAGGTTATGCAAATTGAAAGAAGTAGTGTCATATCCATGCTTAAATTACAAGGATGCACACCCTTTGAATATAAACCAGTACTTAGTCTTTAGAATCTACTAAAAAGATCTGTGGTGTTAATCTACGGTAACAGGTCTTTCCATCAAATTCTTTTCAATCAAATTTATTTGCATCAAAGGTTTTGCAACGAAAAAATATGCAACAAATGCATGTTTTTGAGGGGTAAATGGTTAATGTTTTTGTGGTGGGGTTTAAAGGGTAAAACACAGGAGGTTGGGAGCGGGTTGGGAGGGGACCCCCCCCCCCAAAGAAAATGCATTTGATGCACTTTTTTTCATTGCAAAAAATTAGATGGAGATGTCCCTCGATGCAAAAAATCTGATGTAAAGACCATAACCTTAATCTACAACTTAAGATTGTAGGTGCTCTTGAAGGGACTTTATTCCATGATATTGGGTTTTTAGTAATACCGACTTAGTAGGCTGCCAGAAATGTGATCAATGTGTCTTGCCTATACAGAGGTAGTAAACTGTCTATCCTGCCTGTGGAATCATTTGACTAGCTGTGCACAAGGAAAGCTGAGCCCAGCTGATAAAACAGCCATATCAGCTTGTAAGGCAAGACCTCCAGACAACCAGACAATAAAAAACACTCCACTAGGGAAAAAGGATCAGTGCACCTCTTTGCAAGGAAAATAAAATGTATTTAGCATACAAAAACAGAAAAAGGTATCAGAAGGTCCCGTAGAAACCAAACTGACATGGATCTGTCAGTTAGTTCAAAGCAAGTATGATGTTTTTAAGCAAAGAAATTGTCACTCATGACGTAAACAATATACAGTGTTACACCCCCACCCTCATTGGCTACCGCCTATATAGATACTACCAGTCCCCTATAGTTCCTTGACCGATTGCCCACATCCTAATCTACCTGTACCCCCTAAACTGTGGTCCCCCATTTCCATCACTTAGGTTCCCAGATACTGGATTGGTGAGTTTCCTGGAATGTTACCCGTCTCATTGGCCTAGTCATATGGTGTGCAACTGGTCATTAGCATGAGCTCAGTGGACAACTCCAAAGTCAAATTGGCCCTTTGAAATAATAGTGTGCTTCTCTTGATACAGACACACAGGTGCCCCAGCCATGCCTCCCCAGCTCCAGACTAGATTTGTTGGCATCACCTCTTGCTCTTCACATCACAAATCTCAGGATGTTCTGCTGCTTACTCCCCCTTATCAGTTGCCCACCCATCGTACACCTCCTTGCACTCTCAAGGACCACATACCATTGGCTCAATTCTCATGGATTTATGTACTCTATTTTCCAGCAACCTGGCAGTTCAAATAGGACAGCCATTGTTCCAGTGCCTGCTCGTGCCCTAAATTGAGCATGTTGCCAGTTCAAGACCTCTAAGCTGGCTCCCATGGATTTGTCATTCAGGAAGGTCGCAGCCCTAATCTTTCTCTTCCGTTCACATTCCATCTGGTTCCACAGGCCCGTACCTTGATACAATTAAACAATGTCACTATTCTCAGCTTCTCTTCATTATGCCATGCTGCCACACTTCCAACAGGGAATACAAAATGCTAGGCCTCACTTCCAATATGGCAATACTTCAGTATTTCCCGCACCCCAGCCCTGTGTTTACATCATCATCGTTACACATTATATTTCACTGCTGCTACACAATGTAACCCATGCCCTATACCTGGGACTACCTAAGCCTCTGTAATGACTTCAGGAATACATGTGTTCCTCCCAACTGTGCTCCCCAACCCTCGGCTGCCGCACAACTTCACTTTCTCATGTGCTAAAGGATTTTTCTTAACCTAAATTATTTGACCGTGTATGGGAGCTGTACGTGCAGCCCAACAAGCTCTAGATAATGAACAATTGTTGGTAAATCCGGCTTCTAAGTCATCTACAGGATATTATGTGTGCCGCTGGTTGTCTTATATAGGGATAAATAGATATTTGGTGGCTTACCCCAATAATAGCATTCTTAGCATTTACTTAAGGATTACATTAAACTTAAATGAAGTATAAACCCTTAGTAAGGACATTTGTTCTGGTACTGCTAATAGCAGATTATGTGAGAATTTGTGTTTGCAATCCTTTAAACATTTGTTAATCAAATGTAATGCTTTAGATACGTTTTAAGGTTTTGCAATGTGATTAGTATTGCCATTAATGAAACCGCACTGGAATCTGTCTGGCAAACTTTCTATGATGCCGATGATGCTGTCTTATCTACCACATGATTAAGTTTTGGGCTCATGTGGTGGATATATTTCATCTTCCTCACTAAGTCTACTGTTTGTTCCTTTGGATTTTACATTTTTAAATCATTGAAATGAGTCTAATGATTGACTTGTATCTATTGTGAAATGTGTATTTTAAGGTATCTGTTAAATGATGGGCACATATAAAAAGACCAAAGGGCTGAATTGTATGTTGTAAACAAAAATGGCACAATAAATAAATAAAAAGGAAAGAGCCTTGGAACACGAGGTACTGGGTGGCTCCGGTCATACTGGTTATTTAGATCGGCTGCACGTTATCATGGGAACTTTTGTTTGGAGCTGTGACCAGCAACAGAATGTGCAGGTACTCTGGGGATCAGTTATGTATCACACCACATGGGACAACAGAAGAGAGGTACACTTGTGTGTCATGTGAAGTTGAAGTTGTGGATGCACATGGGGAGAGGATCGTGCAACATAGTACAAGGCTGCTTAGGAGAAAGACCTGCAGTTTTGATCTGGAGGTACTTTGGTGGGGGAAGTGTACGGAACACCATTGGAAGAGCAATGGGGGGATTGCATTAATGACACTCTTGTTATGATTGGATTTGATGACTACTTTTGGAGAAAATATGTCAGTGGGTCACAGATTGTTCAAGGGTTGTTCTAAATGTTGACCGAGGGTGTGAGCAGCAATTGAAGAAACATTATGGAGTTAGAAATGGTTGACTGTGATATGCATGTTGTAGCCTCTGTGGAGAATTAAAGGAGCTACAAAGTGTGAATCGGAAATTAATGGTGGAAAATGAAGTTCACACATGGTTAGATATATAATATGTAAATGTTTTTCCCTGCTGGTGCAACAAAGGTTGCAAACGTTGGGTCTGGACAATGTACCTATAAGTGCCGATTTAAAATGCCTTAAATTACCATGTTTGTAATTGTCTGCTTATTACACTTTGAATTGGTGGAGGTGCATATGTGTGTGTGTGACCCATTGTTTAGATTCATGTTTTAGTGAATATTAATCTGATGTTGTGGCATGGCAAAACCACAAGTCCTGTAGGGGGTGCTGGTGTTATGTGGATGTCAGTGGATGCTTGCTGTAGTGACATGACTGTTGGTAATGTGGACTACGCACCGCCTATGTGGCACCTTCTGGGTGTTGGACAACCATGTTATGTAGGTGGTGTTGGACACCATGTTTTGGGAGAAGATGTGTTGGAAATCTATGCTAGGTTGTGTGGTGTTGCACACCTATTTGCGGTCTGTGAGGTGTGGGATACCTGCCTTGGTCAATGGGGTGTTGAACACTGGTTGAATTGAGGTGACATGGGATACCTATGTTCTATGGTGTTGGACACCATTTGAGAATATGCTGCAGTCCAGGGTGTACACCAAGTGGCGGGATCACATTGAGATTCACACCCAGCTGTTGA
The DNA here is from genome assembly GCF_040938575.1 of Ambystoma mexicanum. Taxonomy (NCBI): domain Eukaryota; kingdom Metazoa; phylum Chordata; class Amphibia; order Caudata; family Ambystomatidae; genus Ambystoma; species Ambystoma mexicanum. The sequence continues at coordinate 1,267,248,412 of NC_090931.1, read as the reverse complement.
TGTTAGATCAAATTTTAGGTCAGAATCATGCGCATGTTTCATGTGTATGTTTCAGTTGCACACAAGTGCTTTCTGTTTTATGCGTGGCTACTGACAGTAAGCTTTTCTGTCAGATGGTCTAAGTGTGTTTGAGAGATCTGTTATGGTATCCTTGTTCATAGTGTAGGCTGTCACCCTTCTTATTTTTTGTAATTTGAGTGGTGGCAGGGTTTGGTGTTGTTTCGTCCTACTGTCAGGTTGGCGTGTGTTGTATGGCATGCAAGGACAGCTTGAGGGTATTGGTCTCTGGGTTATGTGAACTCCCAGGTGTAAGCATGCCACCCACCATCATGTTGGTTTGGGAATACACCAGTGTGGGTAATTACTACCACATGCACTGTGGGGGTAAAATGGGGACTATGGTCCATGTAGAGGTGGTAGTATTGGAACTGTAAGTTGTAGAGTGATGCTTATTTTTCCTGGTGCTATCTCTTAGGCATAAGTCTCTTTTATTGTGGTTCAGATTCTGATTTCCTATAAGGTTATATGTGTTGTAATGTGCTTTCTTCCTGCCTTGTATGGATGTAATGTCATGAGTGTTCTGAGAGTAGAATGTGGTGTGAGTGCTCCCTGCTGAATCTTCCTTGGATGACAGTTGGAGAGAGACTGGCTAGAGAGAGGGTGTGCTGGTGGATTTTCCCCTGACCCATATGTGTCTTGTGTCCTGTGAGTTTTGGGGATGATTTATCCTGCATCTCTAACCAATAAGATGCAGAATCAGATCAAAGGCACTTTAATTAATGCTAAATCTATGGTCGCTCATGCTATAGACATAGCTGACCTACTTAGGTCCAGAGACTTAGACTTCTTTGCCATAACAGAGACCTGGCTACATACTGCGGCTGGACCAGCTCTACTACTGGCTATACCCGACATCTATACCATCATTAGATCTGACAGAGTAATCTCTAAAGGAGTCGGTATTGCCCTGATCGCAAAATCCAACCTAGGCTTCTGAATAACCAATCCGCCTACAGTAAAATCATGTGAAATACTCACCACTAAACTTGCCACTTCCAATGCTAGCACGCTAGCTATTCACTTAATTTATAGACCTCCAGGGCCTATAGATTGTTTTGAGGAGGATATCATGACCATACTATCAGATACCAAACCTAATTCACAATTACTTCTACTAGGCGACTTTAATCTAGGCTTTAATGACCCCAACAACCAACTAGCTAAAACTCTCTCTGAGACCCTGACAGAACTAGGTCTCTCGCAAAAGTCAACAAACCTACCCATGAGAAAAGTAGAATACTAGACTGGGTCGCAGACTTAAACTGCGAGACAGAAATCACAGCTGTTGAACCCCAGTCATGGACTGACCACTATCTAGTCTCTTTCAACATCTCAGCCACACGCCCACCTATCAAAAATACACCTATGGCTCCACCACTCGCTACTAGGAACAAGAGAAATATTACAGTGGACAATCTCAAGCTACTCCTGATCCCTATTCTGAATGCTGCACCGGAGTCCCTAGACCCCTCTCTACAATTCCTTCATCACTCAAGCCCTAGACACTATTGCCCCAGTCAAATTGCGTAAAGCTAAACCTAGAGCACATCTCAACTCTTGGTTTACTCCCCAACTCAAAATCCTCCGAGCAGAGAAAAGCAAAATGGAGGCCGGGTGGAAAAACTCGACATCCAAAGAAAGCAAACAAAATCTGGCTAAAATATCCATGAAATATAAAACAGAAATCTTACAAACTAAACGTGAAATGTACAATGAGAGGATCCACAAAGCCAGTTACAGCACCAAGGAACTTTTTGTGATCCTGAGGGAACTGGAATCCCTTACTCAACCAGAGGATCTGTGTATAAAGGATAAAATATGCTGTACCTACATCCAAAATGCCTTATCCAATAAAATTACCTCTCTTCAAAATAAAATTGAGGCAAAGAGATACACCCTTACCAAAAAAACTACAAATGATAACTCACAAAAAAAGTCCCAGTTCTCTCTGCCGCAATTCAAATTCTCTCAAGTCACCATACAAGAGGTGGAAAAGATTATCGCCTCACTTAAACCCTCGATATGCCAGGGAGATACTTGTCTAGCACAAATCATCAAAGAGGCCGCCGAAGAGCTTGCACCCTTTATCACTAAACTGATAAATGCCTCTTTCCTCAACTTTAATGTCCCTAACAACCTTAAGGATGCCTGGACGAACTATAGGCCTATAACTACCGTCTCATTCTTGCTCAAAATAATTGACAAAGCTGCATATATCCAAATACAGTCATGCCTAGAAGTGAACAATCTATTAGGACTTCAGACCGCTCCATGGCACTGAAACAGCCTAATTGACCTCCTAAAAGACAACAGACAACGTACACTACTGCTCCTTTTGGACCTATCAGCAGCGTTTGATTTGGTGGACCATGAAGTGCTCTGCAATCACCGATCCACTGCAGCTAACTTTTCCAAAAAAGCCACTAATTGGATCCAATCGTTCCTTAATAACAGGACTGTGAGAGTCATCTCTCCACTGGCTGTGCTGATCCTTCTCCTATTAGTTGTGACGTACCACAAGGTTCATGCATCTCACCAACCATGTACAACATATTTTTCAAGTCACTGTTTGACATACTGGACTATCTGGTATCACCTATAACAATTATGCAGATGATATCCAGATATGCCTACACCTTACGGGTGACTACAACTCAGACCTGGCCCGAGTTAAAAACATTTTCTGAATCATTCAGGCATGGATGGCCACACACGGCCTCTGCCTGAATGACGACAAAACTGAGATCTTGATCTTAGGGTCCCCATCTAACCTTGACAAACTTGGATGCCAATATAACGTTTTAATATAGATGGCATTGACATCAAAGTTGCCAAGGAGACAACAACATTAGGCTTCTACCTGGACTCAACCTAGAATCTAGGGAAACAAGTCAAGGCTACTGCATCAGCTACAGCATATACATGTAAACTGATCTGGGCCTGCAAACCGGTCCTTTCCAACAATAGTTGTATTACACTAGCTATGGCCTTAATCTTGTCCAAACTTGATTACTGCAGTGCTCTTTACGCTCGCGCTAATAAACAGGTTCTGAAGAAACTGCAAATCCTGCAAAATAATGCATTAAGATCGGCATTAAGTATCCCCAGAAAGCACCACATCTCCGAAGCGAAGAGAAGTACTAAATGGCTATCTATCAAGGATAGAATCCAGCTTAAAATTGCATCTATCACACATAAATGCCTGAACAATGCTGCCCCACCTTATCTAAGAGACAAAATCACTAGAAAATCCTTGGCACAACCCACTAGATCAGCTAACTCAAACCTCATCACAGTCCCAAGATTCAACCTAAAAAAGGCTGGGGGCTCGGGTTTTCCTGTGAAAGCTGCCCAATGTTGGAACGCTCTCCCAACACACATGCGAATGAACCAAACTTCTTGAACTTCAGGACTAACCTCAAAAGATGGATAGTGTCAAATGACCATTGACTGCCTCTTTATTGCTATAAGCCACCTGAACACTGTTGATCCCGCCCAAACTCTATGTATGCTTGTTTACTTACTATGCATTTATTTATTGTATTAACACTGTATTCTGATGACTATATATGTAACCTAAGTCTTGTATCTTCTTACAAATGCGCCCAGATACCTTCGGGTCAGGCGCGCAATATAAATAAACAAAACAAGCAAACAAATACACATTTTTCCTTTTTACCTGTGGCTCCTGGTCCTATGTGTGAGAGGCCACTTCGTAACACTCCTCATCTGCTCACATGCGACAAACCCAACCTCACTTTCTGAATTAAAGAATTCATCACAGAGAACTCACAAATATCCCTCTGCACACAAGTACCTTAGTCTTAATTGGAAAACTCTCCCAACCCTCATCCATAATACACTGCCCACCATCACCTTGTGCAAAAACATACCTCTTTCTCCAAACATAATAATTGTTCTTTTATAACACACTTAATACCGGAGATCAGTGACTAAGTGCAAGACCAGCATTTGAACGTTTGATGCTATGCGTTGTTTTGTTTCCAATTCAAATGTGTTGTCCCTAAACTTTTGAAAGCATTGCACCTTCTTTTTCACCTCCTCAATTTGTACTTTGTAAAGTGCTCCAAGACCCACTGGGTATAGCCAGCACTCTACACACGTTTAAATAATTAATATAATAACGTATATAATAAAGTAGTCTTGTAAAGGCCAGCTGGATAGATGACGTCCTCGTTTCCAGGTTAGATGTTACATGGATTTTACTGTTAAAGATAGGCGCCTCCAAAATTCTCTTTATATTGGCAAATCTTTGAAAAGTTAAGTTTCACAGATCACATTGCATTGATCTGAAAGCCCCGAAAATCCATTTGTTCTAAAGGAGACATCTGTGACGTCTGATGACTTAGAACAAATCCTACTTCCTGAAGGAGATTCAAGGTCATCTGACAGTGGATGTCTGATTCCTTCCAGATGGGAACCATTTTTCGAATATTGTCTATGTATATTAATAAATCAATTCCCTGCCTCCACCAATTGGCCACCAATGGAAAATGGAGATTAATGAAGCACCAAGAATACCAGGAAATACAAAAGGGAATGCAGCTTATCTAAAATATGTCTCTGTCCCAACAGAATCATATAAAATATCTTTGAGGATGGATTATGGAAACTTAAATATATTCATCTTTGACGTTGAATTAGATATTTAGAACTGTGGGACAAAGAATTTTCCAAATACACCAGTACCCAATTGAGGTCACTGAGGTTTACTATTGGCATACAACTCATGTTCTCCTTCTTTACAATAATGAAGGGATATGAATGATTATGTTCTATGCCTCCTTACTGCAACAGGCTCTGAAATTCCTATGAAATAGGATGGTTGCCTAACATTGAAAACTGGATCTGCCTGGAGGTCATGCACTGAAATAGTAGATGGATGTATTATATAAGTAACTCTGGCATGGTTCGCTAGACCAAAGGGTCTAACAGCATTTTTCTCCAATTACATTGGGTATCGCGTTGTTACAACCACACCCATTTTTTATGAAGTAATTTTCCACAAAGAAATTACTTCAAAAAACGAATCAAAATATATAGGGGTAAGCGGTTAAAGGGCAGGACAGTTTTAGGGTAGGGGTAATAGTATATGAAAGTAGGTGGTTTGCGGGACCCGGCAAATAAAAAATAAATAAAATGATGAGTTTTTGTTTTTTTGAAGTCATTTGTTCGAATAAAATCACTTCAGCAAATGGCTAGTGGTATGCAGACACTCGGGTAGGTGCAGTATTGTGTTCTTTATAATATTCTGCCAGCATTTTGCCAGATGTTGTGGTGCTCGAGTGCTCCACACCCTCCATAGGTGTGCAGGAGTGCTTATGCTTTCTTTTATGCTTTCATTATTATGAGTTTTTGCAGCATGGCAAGCCGCCAACAGGATATATAAGCACTGCTTTTTGGTGGTCAGCTGTTTTTCTCAAAGTTGGGCATAATGCTGCATGTCCGTGATTTTAGTCCTGCCAATCTGCTTCCAACAGGAACTTGTCTCGCTATAGGGTAGAGTATTTTCTTTTTTATTTGGGACTAACAACTTATTTCTCCACTTTCAAGCTTTCTTCTACTGCATGTGGACTGCACATATTTTAAGACTGCAATATGAAGAAAGAGGTTTCCAGTAATGACCTAAAAATGAAAGTTTGTTTGTGTCTACTGCGGACTTAGGTCTGCTTTACCTACAGATTTGTGACTCTCTCTCTACATTGAGTGTCTAATTTTAAAGTATTCCCTCACACAGTCAGCATTTCCCTTGCTCATCAGTAGCCAAATCACAAACGAGTTGGCCGGTATCCTGGTGCTAACTGCACCGTGATACTGTCCAACGCTATAAGTGTTACTGCAACTCTGTCTGGCACAATTTGCACTTGAGACCCGTGTTGTGCTGGGGAGGTAATTCCCCATTCCCATGGAGGTTGCTTGGCGCTGTTAGCTCTGGCACAATTAGCGCTGTGCTAATAGCGGCAAAAATGGGCAGAAAGGGAGGTTTTTAAACTCCCACTTTCCACCCAACTCGAGATTGGGCAGACTTGTAAATGGGGCGGTCATAGCATTACCGTCGCATTTTACTGCTCCGCCCAACTCGTGATGAGGCTCTTTCATGCCTTAATTCTTTAAAACTGTGATCAACAATTCTGGGATTCTTATCACTGCTCCCTAGCTGGCCTTTCTTGCTATATTTGCTGTCTTTGCAGCTCTAGAAATATCTTTGTATTTTTGGGCATTTTCGACTAAACCTGGATGAGGAAGGAATTATGTAAGTAAATCCGCAAAAGGTCTGTATTCTTGTGGTAGGGCCACTGACTCTCTTATTGTCCACTCTTAGATTGCCAAATATGAAGTGGGATGTATGTTGAGTGCTGTTTTAAGCCTTCTTTGATGATCAAGAAGGAGATACATTCAGTCATTAACACATGCCGTGGGTTTGAAGGCTTACAGTCCAATATAAACGCAACGGAGAATGATGGGAGAGATACATTGTCGACTAACAAACAGAAAAAAATATGTATTATGGGAAGTTTACTCATGTGAGAAAAATAAGATGTTTCAAATGTGCCCACCTGGACCACATAGCAAATTACAAGCAATGCCTGGCTTTGGATAGAGACTGTTCTAATTATAGAAGCGGACAGCTTGGAAGGGTTTGCATGTAAATGAGGAAAGAAGTATCAGTTTAGCGAATAGTGATGGTGAGAGGGCCCCTCTAGTCAGGAGGGCAAGCTGAGACATATTTTTTTAATATTTGCACTCTCTGGGGGTCAAGTGGACCAGTGGATAATTTCCTGATAGACAGCTACAAGTTGTTGATGAAGGTGGATTTTGCCTCACTGTGGATGATCGTGTCAAAAGATACCCTCACACGCACCTTGCATAAGAATGTGAGAGATATATCTTTGGAGAAAGTGTGATAGATTTGCTTGGAAGATTCCTAGGACAGGTGTGTTACAAATGAAGAGAGTGTCCGGCCAACATTCTGGTAGCAAAGAAAGGCGCTTCATTACTAGGATGGGAGGAGCAAAGAAACTTGGGTGTGAGGTTTCAGGCCAGTGCACTGACACCCATTTCCATAGCTGAGGTGAACGATGAATGGGTGGTGGAATTTTCTGAAGTGTTCTCAGAGAGACTTAGAAAATTGAGAGACTTTGAACATGCCATCAAGTTGAAATCCAGTGCATGTCCTGTAGTTCACAAGGTGAGACCTGTTCCATATAAGATGAGGCAGCAACTGCATGAAGAATTAAGCAGACTACTATGAGGTGGTGTCATAGAACAGATTCAAGGGACAGAATGGTTGTCCCCAGTGATATTGGTGGCAAAGAGCAACGGCAAGATGAGACTATTTGGTGATCTCAGAGACCTCAACAAAAATATTTTGGTGGATAGACACCCCTTGCCAATCATATCTGAGGCTTTAGCTGTATTGGGAGAGTCCAGTTGGTTCTCTGTTATTGACCTATCAGCGGCATATCACCAAGTGCCAATATCCAAGGAGAGTCAAGACTTTACAGCCTTTATCACACCTGAAGGAACATTTAAGTACCTGCAAATGCCTTTTAGGTTGGCGTCAGCTGCTGCCGTACTTCACCGTGTGATGGAGAAAGTGTTGGAGGACATGGCGAATGTAGTGGTGTTTCAAGATAATATATTGGTGTTTGCAATAAGTATGGTGCAGCATAATGAAATCTTGAGGTCTGTGTTAGGAAGATTGAGAGGAGCTGGTTTGACAGTGCAGAGGAATTAGTGTAAAATAGGAGTACGTGAGGTGGAGTATCTAGGCCACAAGATATCGGGGCAAGGTATTGCGCCCAAACTCAGTCTTGTGGAGAGTATCTGTAAAGCTCCTGCTCCACAGGATAAGGATCAGCTAAGATCCTTTATGTGTATGGCTGAATTTTACCATAAATTCATAAATAACTTTGCCACTATTTCATGTCTCTTGAGAGCATTGCTGAAGAAGGGTGCTAACTTCAGGTGGTCGAAGGAATGTCAGGATGCCTTCAAAAGAATCAAGGAAGGTATCGGGAGTGCACCATCTTTGCAGGCATTTGTGAGTGACCAGAAAACTGTGCAGTCTATAGATGTGAGTCTGTTGGGCCTTGGAGCTTCATTTTTGCAAGTGGATGCAGGGGAAGGAAGAACATGTCATTGCTTTTGCTTCAAGACCATTGAGGGGTGCTGAGAAAAACTACTCAGTCATTGAGAGGGAGGCTTTGGCCGTATATTGGCTAGTGTTACACTTCAAGTTTTTTGTGGGGTCAGGTGTTTCTAATTAGAACGGATCATAGACTGTTGGTGCAAATGATGGCCAGTGAAGGTTGGGCGAAAGGTTCTCCCAGGATATCAAGGTGGATGTTGGGGTTGCAGCGATCCAATTTTCGGATGTACTACGTACCAGGCAGGGAGAATGTAGTTGCGGATTGCCTGTCACGGCTACCTGTGGAGGAAATAGGGGAACCAGTAGGGGCTGTACAGGAGGAGGAAATAAATATTGCAAGTATTGAGATGGGAGCAGTGGAAAGAGAAGAGTGGATGGTGGCAGAGAAAGAGGATATGATACTGGACAGGGTGAAAGAATGGACGGTAAGAGGATGGCCCAGGAAAGAAGAAATTGAAGGGAAGTTTGATCGCTTTTATGAAGTTAAGAATGAATTATGTCTATCGTAGGATGGGGTTAGACTTAAGAGGTGCCAAGGTCATTCCTCCAGAAGGGGTCAGAAGCAGAATTGTAAACATTGCTCATCAGGGCCATCCAGGAATGAGTGGGACAAAGAGGCTATTGAGGCAAACGTTTTGGTGGCCAGCCATGGACAGTAAGGTGTACAGGAAGGTCAGGGAATGTAAAGAGTGTGCAGTGTGCGATAAAAATAAAGTAGTAAGAGAAACCCCTCTCATGCCTGTATGGGTGCTGAGTGAATAATGGCAAAAGGTAGCAGTTGATTTAATGGGCCCCATGCGAGGGTTGGGCGACAGTTTCAAGTTTGTTGTGGTCATGATTGACTACCATTCAAAGTGGTTAGAATGGCGGGCTTTGAGAGAGGCTACCACAGGGGAACTGTTGTTGTTCTTTGAGGATGTGTTTTTCAGGGAGGTTTTCCCTTCAGAGACGGTTACTGACAACAGGGTCCAGTTTTGTTCAGAGAAGCTGAAAAAAATGTTATCACGTTTTGGGATACGTCACACGCGCATGGCTCTGTATCACCCCAGAGCAAACGGGTTGGTGGAACGGGCCAATAGATTTTTGAAGGGGGCATTCAGTTGGCCATGAGGACTGGACTGTCATGGATGGAGGTTTTAAAGGAGATGCTGTGGAGCTATTGCACTACACCCCATTCGGTCACCAAAGTATCACCATTTGTGTCATTAAAAGGATGTCAGCCAGCCACCAAGCTGCGTTCTGGTTTGATGGGGTTGGCTGGGTGTATGGATGTGGACCGTAATGAGATTATGAACTTGATAAAGAATGCTCAGTATCAATATACGTGTAAATTTGATGAGGTAGCTAAAGTTAAAGAGCCAAAGTGATCAGTGGGGGGTGTGGTCTTGATAAGAAAATCCCAGATTCGAGCTCAAATGCTTAGTACGTTTTTTGGTCCCAAGGGGTTTGGTCTAAAGGAAGGTTGGTCCTGAGTGGTGCGGAGCCAGATGATGAGGTGGAGCAGGAAGAGGATGTTGTGAGGGATGGTGACTTGAAGAGTGTGGGTGAGGAGGAGGTTGTACGAAACAATGAACCTGAAATAGGAGGCCAAACAAAAAGAAGGATCAGGAACATTCCTATCAGGTTTAAAGACTTTTATGGTGAATAAGTTTGTTGTGTGGTTTGCTACAAGGAGGGAGATGTGTTCTGTTTGTTATCCTATGTGGTATTCTGTATATGTTTCAAGGTGGCTCCAGAATCCAGTAAGGTTCTGGAACCAGTGGGGAATTGAGCTAAGTAGGGCTGTGTGCCTGTCGCTAGCTCCGTTACTTAAATAAAGGTTATCCTTACTTACTTCTGGTGTCGGTCTCTGATAAATTATCAGATACCTGGTCAGGTAGATATAGGCATATATCAAGTGGCACGATAGACAACCACTGGCCATCCTCTCTCATCCAGCTCAGGCCCCCAACTGATATTCATTGAACACTCACACATCACACTCACTCAACATTCCCCTGAGCTGTCCATCATACATACACCAACATTCTACCAGCATGCATTCATGGCCAGTGAGACTGAACAGGACTAACTCATATCATAACATTCATCAAGTTTACTTTATTGGGTTTCTAGGTTTATGCTGGCAATGCTTTTTTTATGTATGTCACTCCATGTACGTGCCTGATGTGTGCCTTTTTTATTTTTTTATTTATTGTATTTGGTTAAAAAAAAGAATTAACATTTCATTAGAACCTTTACAATTATTAATCATAATACAAATTAGACATTCCCAAAAATGGAGAAAACAAGCCGATAAAAAGAAATGAATAAAAAGAAACACCAATAAAATAGGTTCATTCTCCCCACTTCTTAAGGCCTTCCTTTGGGCAATTTCATCTTTTCATCTAATCAAGGGTTGCTTATCAATCAGCACAGAGATACATTTGTCCTTCCCAATGTGTGCCTTTGTTTTTTGTTCTCTCTTCACATGAGTGTACAGGTGTCTGATTTGTAGGTCTTTTTTTGGATGAGCCGGTGCTAAATACTGTGATGGAGCTGGGCAATTTGTCCCTTCTTTCCAGGGGGGAGCGACACCCTTTGAGGCTAAGGAGATGAGCCTAATAAGCAAGACCCTCCCTAGTGCTCAGGGAAAGCGGGACCTCAGTGAGAGTGGCTGCCCTCTAGGAGACAAGTCCCCTATTCCTACTAGGAACTCCCTATGAAGAATACTCTGCATATATGGGGATAGAAGAGACTGATGTTACTTCTGTTTTGCATCCAACAAATACTGACGTTGCTTTTTAATCATTGGCTCAAGGTAATGCTGGCATCCCCTTGAACTCAGCAATGGATGAAAATCAACACGCCCCTTTGAAGTGCGGCAGTGAGAATAACAAAACGAGGAACCTCGAGTAGAGGACGAAGAATCCTATGCAGAGGCGAGCATATGTGCTATTTAAAAAAAAATAAACACATGGCCTATCCATGTCAGCACAGATGCTTTGCAAATTAGCAGCAGCATATGTACGCAATACTGTGTTTCCACAGTGTGCTAAATTATAGTGCCCCATTCTCTGCTTGTTTCAGCTCATCTTCTGCTCCACAGGAGTACATACACTATCATGACTTGGTTGAACAAGTGTTAATGGATGGCCTCAGTTCAGGAATGGATCTTGTGCGGCAGAATGGAGTTTATTACTGGATTCACCATATTATCTGAACAGGCAAAGCAAAATAATCATCAATGTCGGTAGAGATTGTGCACATTTCTATGTAAAAAAAAAATACACTCACAGTTAGAAGTTATACAGTCAACTGGAAATTATATTACAGGGTTCTGGGGCTGGTATCAGCAATTATTATGTTATACAGCACCAATAGGACCCTTGATGTGTGGCACAGTTTATCAGATAGCTTGGAGAATTTCAAACCTGGACCGCTCTTCACCCCCGTTTTCCCTTTCTGCTCTGCCTCTATCCTTCGAACCTGCCTGCTTGCCTTGAATCCTCACTTGCCTTTCTTCTTTGGCCTGCTCACCTCCAGCTCCTTTTGGTTCCTTGCGCCTGTTCCTGGTTGGGCTTGGTTTGGGCTTCTTTGTGTTTCAACTCAGGTGTTCCTGCTTCTTCCCCGCCCAACCAATGCGCTCTTTGCCTGCTTGAGAAGAAAAAAGCAGTGTCTGGTGATAATGCCCTTCTGAGCAGGACGCACCCTCCTTGTATGGCCCACTGCCCATATTTAATGCTCTCCCTTTACCTAGGCTATTACCATGGGATGTCGGAACATTGCCAGAGAACAGCATTGTCCGTACATTCTTGAGTCATTTGGATTGTAATGTGTAGCTGCTGGGATTCTGCTGCCCGAGCCGAGATCACAGTCAGGAAAAGCAATCCCATAAACTATCTCACAGTACCAAAGACACACAAAACCGCTTCCGTGAGTACAAAGATTCCTTGCCCTAAACTAAACAACATCATTCATTAAAGCATGGATTCACTATTATGTTAACTTGAAAGCTGAGCTTGTACAGAACTGATGAGGTGGATAGTGGTAACACCTTAAGGATTGCCGTGTATCCAAAAGCATCACTTCCTCCAGACAATCATTGCGCATTCCACAGGACAAGCCACGCAAGTCTTCTTTTATTCCGTGTCTGTAAGGCAATACAACTGGTTAATGACTATTAATTATATTTAGAAGTGAAAGAAAGAATTGGACAAAATGCTCCATAAACTTCAGAACAATTACTTAATACAGAAACATGCATTAAAACAAGATATACATGATATATATTTACTCCCTGGAACTGTTGCACCGCGCTTAGCCCTTTAAATGTTAGTGTGAAATCTGACTATGCATTTATTTATTTATTTATTCAAATTTGTAGAGCACGCAACAGCTCGGGGCATCGTGGCGCTTGTTACAGAACAGAATACTTAGTTACAGGCAAGGTGAACAGAAGCAATTGTGAATACAGGCATTCAACAGTAGAAAGCATTTAATGGGTTAGATGAAGAGGGATGTTTTGAGTTTTTTTGGAAGGCAAGGAGAGAGTTTTCAGCTTTCATCTCTGAGGGTAGCACATTTCAATGCTTGGCGTGTATGTAGGGGAAACCTAACCCACCAGCTTTAGCCCTGTTGATGTGTGGTATGTGTAGTTGGTTAGTGTAGCGAGTCCTGGTCTGTCGTGTAGAGGTGGATTTGGTTATGGTCTCTGATAGATTGATGGTGCAGTGAGGTTGAGACATTTGTGGGCGAGAGTGAGGATTTTAAATGTGATGTGCGCTTTAACCGGGAGCCAGTGAGCTTTCTGCCTGGCAAGGGAGATATGTTCCCTTTTTTCGAAGGCTTAGTGCGGCTCTGACCGCATTGTTTTGCATGATTTGGAGTAGGTTTAGGTCTTTTGTAGATGTACCTGCTAGAAGGGCATTACATGGGCATTGCATGACTTTAGTCGGACTGGTTTTGCAAGAAAAGAAATTAAGAGACTTTTCCTATGTTGATGGGAGTGCAGGAAACAGAAAAAGGTTTAACATGCATCATGGACATGTGGGTGCCTGCCAACGCCATTATGCCAATGGAGCATGTTATAGGGTCCTGTGGCTGATGGCAGTAGCCTCATCTCCCTTGCAGGCCCCTGTATGCTTTTTCCTGGGTGACGTTGTTCTCCTACAAAATGGACGCCACGTGAAGGTAGAAATGTTGTTGGGACTCAAATCATGCAAAATGTCGGCGGTTTGAATTGTACAATAAACAGTTTGTTCAGTTGTCACTCCTCACTGGACTTCCTTCTGTCTTTTCTCCTTCCCTGACCTTGCTCCGCCTGCACCTATCCTCACCACTCCTTAATTGCCTTCTACTCCAGTCTTTCCCTCTACATGTATGCTGCATTCAAAATCAAATCATCCTCTATTACTGGCAGAGGTCAAATCCCAAAAAGCAAAGTGGGGGGACTCATCAACAAACACAATGAGATGTGACGTCGCCAGAAATTAGCATACCAAGGTGAAACATGCACATTTCATTAAATTGGCTTTGCATAACCACCCAAATTGCACAGGACGAATGGCATTTGCCTTTCATAAAATCAACACACACACACACAACCAAGAGCGGATATTTTCTTCTAATAGTGTTTTTGAAAACGTGTGCATATTTTAAAAGCCAATAACCAATACAAATGTTTTCCCTGGAACTTGCAGTACCGAAATGAGGCATTTCTCCTTTAATTGTTATTTTTTATCAGGTTATAGTGAAGTATCCGGCCTGAAAACTTGACAACTGCGGTTCAAGCCCCGAGGTCTGCATTAATTCATAAATTCAAAGGGGACAGTCAATGTTTCTCATTTTAGCAGTGTGTGGGGAGTTACTGGGTCTGCCCTCTGAAAATAGTGGGTGTACCCTCGACTTGAACCCTGACTGGTTTGCCTGATAGCAACATCCCATTGGTTAAATCCCAGTACTATTGAGAAACATTATGGCCCATTCTCAATTGCTCTAATTTTCAGACATTAGGAAGTAATCTCTCACAACTGGTGGTGTTTTGTCTCTAATTGCAGTGCCACACCATTGTGGCTTTGTGTCTCCCCTAAATTATGAAATCTAAAATATAGGTTTAATACTTTACTCCTTCTAATTCACTGTCTTCAGCAACAACTAAAATAATGAACACTTCATAATTTGGCAAGGCACTGTAAACGAAAAGCTCCCAAGAGCTTTATTTTTAGAGGTATTTCCATAGAAAAGTGCCAGAAAGACGAACTATTAGCTCGAATACTTGTGTCTTTACCAGTAGTCTACGCGTAGATTTTTAATGTGACTTCCTACACGGATCAATCTCTGGGATGATAGCAGATAGGTAGGTGGTTACTTTGCACATCAGAAAGCTTTGCCCGCTTCCTTCTGTCTGTTTTCCTCCTCAAACTTCGGGTGTGATCACGTCCTTTCTGGTTCAATACAGCACAATTAACCTCATTCCCAAAGATTTGCACTGGAGCAAATCAGCGATGCCCGGTAACAACTCTGAGATGCTCCTGCTCCCTTATTCCTGGTGCAAATCTCGAGATGCTGATAACATCTGTGTGATCCTCTCGAGCATATCTTTGTGAATCGCATCTTAGGGATGCTCCAAGCATCTACATATGCATTCCAGTTTCTTTTGCCTTTGTGAATTGGGCCCGAGGTAGCCGGAGCAAAAGCGGGATGCTGATGGGCGTTTCTGATTTGCTCCAGAGCAAGCCTTCGGGAATCAGGTCTTATATCCTTTGCCCTCACCTTTAAGAAGAAAGGTGACCTTTCAGCACCTACATCCAAAGCAGGATATCTCAATCTCTGAATACTACTTTTGCCCTTCAGGACCTTCCATCACTATGCAAAGCTCCACAGTCTACAGCTGTGTTCTCGTGTTTGCATTACTTATTTTATAAACTTAGGCTCAAATCTTTAAACCCATGATGTACACGATCAATGCTTCACTGAGAGGAAGTCTGTTGCAGCTTGTTGTGCATACCTTTGTCAGCACTTTTAAAGTAGCACCTTGTGGTACCTTAGACATTGCTTGCTGATCCAAATTACTGTGATATGGAGAATGAAATCTCCAGCCATCTATCTTGGCAAAGTCTAAACATTGGTATTAATTAATTCTTGACGCAGGAGCCTCCTGAGTTGACCTTTTTTTATGATATGGCATTTATAACGCACCTGTACACAAGTGTTTCTAGGTGCGACAAGACAAGGAGGGGGAAACAAGGGAGAACAAAATAACGATCTTACTAGGCCTTGTGTCATTCAGATCGCACAAGTGCATGGAAGAGGGAAGGGGAGAAGGGAGTTAACTCAACAGTGCAGCCAGCGGGTGGCTCATAAGTGCAGAGGGAAGGGACTATAGGGTTGCAGATAGAGTCCCTTAAGTGCTGGGGAGCCCGGAGGCAGTGCGAGGGCATTGGACATGCCGGAGCCTGGGCCCAAGTTCAGAGGGTGAGCAGGTGAACAGAGCAATGTTCACATCATTGTTCCACACACTATCCACGCAATATATCCTATGTGTGTTTGCAGTACTGTCTCGTATGATATGATATGATGGTTATTTATAACACGCTTAATACCCAGAGGTTTCTAAACGCGGACAGGAGATCGAACCTGTGTTGCTCCTTGTCGTCATGCTTCCAAGGTGAGCACGTTGCCCCTGAGCTATCCTCCTGAGACAAAGTGTATCTGTATGTGTATGTGTAGAAGTGTGGCAAACATTATAGACCGCTGCCATTACACAGTGGTGTTACATTGTTTCCACTTTCCAAACCCACAATGGCATGAGTGCATACCTTGCATGTGTTATTTTAATTCACTATAACTCCTTGCATAGAGCCACTTGTGAATGATCATCAGTGTAAGTGAATTAAGGTTGCAGGCCTCACTTGAAGGATGTGTACATGCCTGCATCAACATATTAATTGACCATCAAGATCCTTAATGTCTTGGGTATTATGCCTCATTAATGTTGACCTTCAAGGAAGGCTACAGGTGGTTTGGAAGGAACATTTTCTGTTTTTGGTGACAGTTAATAACTTGGCGTAGCTTGTGAGTTACTCTAGGACTTAGACATGCTGTGAGAAATGACATGGGGTGGGTGACCCTCAACTATGATATACTATATTGAACTGGCATGACAACAATTTCTGACTTTGAATGTCTGGGACATTACATTAATTCCACTTTACTGTTCTTGAGCGTGCTATGTTTAACCCACGGTGAACTACTCAGCTTAGCGTTGTAACCAACTATAAAATAGCTAGGTATATTTGAGAACATATTCCTCAAATCCATTAAACAATCTCAGTTAAGAGGCCTCTTCGTGCAGCTATATATTAATATCTTGAAATCACTATCAAACTAAAATGCACCGGCTGAACACACAGGTCCTCAATCTGAATTGCAGCAAATTTTTCCAAATACTGACAATCACATAATAAACCTATCGATGCCATATTCAGATCTTAGGGGATATTATAAGCATGTTCTTTACCCTGTCCTAACTGTATTATCTACATCAGCCACATTATCAAGAGGGGCTGCTGTATACGGTATAGTTATCAGTCAGCAAACAATTATTGCCTAGTTAACAATTCGCGATACAGTTATTTTCATTGGCATTTGCAATATTGGCAGAAACTTGATTTCCCTGTAGCATGGATACACGATTGTATGTCTCCACTAGCATCCTATGTGGAATGTGCTCCATTTTGTCATCACTGCTAACCTTACAGAGCAACTAATGGGCACTACTTCACAGTGTGCCAGTAGACCGACACTGCACATGCCCAAGGTTTTGGCCAAGCATGTCGTGGTGCATGATAAAGTTCCTGGCTGTGTTTAATTTGACATACATTTCTACGGGCTTCATACAGTAGCCAGGTGGAGTGGTGTGGGTGCGCCCCTAAAAAAACCTGGCTTTGAACCTCACGTCCTCCAATTCTTTTTTTATTTTTAAATGGCACATGATTTATTTACATTTATTTTGTTACTTGTCACACCCCTGGACAGATAGCACTATACCACAGATAATGAATGTGGCATCAAAGCTTGTGTACAGCTGGGGTACAAATGTGCCTCCTGGCTTGGAAGCCAAGGGGATCTTCCACAGCTTATGAAATAACCCGAGAGGTACAGCTAATCCTTCCATAGGTCACAGTGCCCATATTTGAAACCCCTTCACAACCAATGTCAGATTTTTGTTTTTACAAACAGAAAACTATTTTTATATGTTTGTGCTTGGTTTATTACAAACCCTTCACGTTGACATAAACATTTTATTAAATGAAAGAAGGGATTTGGCCTGACAACCAGCATGACTCTTATCGATCATGCACTCCGGCAATGCTCTGCGTAACAACATTTACTTTCCAAGAGAACCATCTGATGATAATGCTGATTAACTCAATGCATGTTCTTTCTGTGTGAGCTGCAGAGGACTCTGACTGAACTGTGATGCGATAGGGATCCTCATGAGCTCACTAACAAATGACGTCACCAAAATGGTAGACATGGGGCCAAATAAATCAAAAGCCTGGGCATCTTCTGTGGCGAGGCATGCAAGCAGCTCTTAATCAATGCACTTCTCTCAGCCAGTGACTGACAATACATGCGTTTAGTGAGACCATTTTAATAACCTTCCATCCATCACAATAATCCACTGAAATGTTACATGTACATGGTGATTTCCAATGTGATCCTACTTAGGAGGACTCCAGCACCGTTCCTGGAAACAGGCCGTCCATATTACAAATGGTGTTGCATGAGGGTAAGAGTTCAATTCAAAAGGTTACGTAAAGAAAAGTAAAAGAATTCAGATAGTCACTTTCTCGCACACAGGGAATAAACTGCCCTACTGACAGATGAAAAGTCACTGATCATTCCACAGGACTCAGCAATCGCATTGCTTCAGCCATTTTGTTTCTTACTCATGAACTACCTGCTGCCATTCAGGGCTAGTGCCCTCATTATAAATTTGCCAGTCCCGAGAAAAGTGCTGATAAAAACAGTTACCGGCATCTTTTCCAGACCGGCAAACTACAAAGTACAAGCCTAACTGTGCCGGTGTTCATTGTTCCCATTCCCGTGGAGTCCCACCACGGGAGTGGGAATTTACCATTCCTCCGACACCCGTAATATCCCGGTATTGCCGGGATATCGGTGGGGGGAAGGGTAAGGCGAGTCTGCCGGTAACCCGCCATGGCTACCGACGGGTTACCGGCAGCCTCATAACGAGGGGCCATATCGTCTTTGGTACTCCGTTCACATATTCAGGAGATATTTTTCTCCACTAAAGCAGAGAAAAGGTTTTTCTTTCTTCCAAATTATTTTATTCGACAAATACAGAGATTGTCCTTCTTTTCAAATGTAGAATCTTCAATTACATTTTCTCGGAATGTTTTACGGAGACACAATCTGCCCGGCACATTTATGTGTTCAAACTGTTTCTCGGCTAATTAAAATATACCGATTGTCTCATTCTCTGCGCTGGGAGTGTAGCACCATGTGTTATTTTCTTGCATTTTCACGGCGAACCACTGTCGAACTGAAAATTCAATTACAGTAGCTCCAAGGGACAATGCAGCTAGCCCTTTGTGACAGGCTCTGGCAAGAATACATCAGCATACATTGACCAGCCCAGATCCCATAGGGGTCCCATGCTCACCGACAGATTAAAGTCCCATTTGCCTATATTGATTAATCCGGTCCCACAACCGCCAATTGAAGAGAAGGAGGGCGCTTGTCCTTGGGCCAGAGGAAACTAGACGTGTCATCTCGGGCTATTGTCCCCTGAACACTCAGGTGACCTGGAGCTGATCACAGCCGTGGTGAACATGTGCTTGTCTGCAGACTATCTTCCCTAGCAGGTGTCAGAAAGGCTGGGACCCTGGAGAGCCAAGAGAATGGAAACCGGATGGGCAGTAAATGAAACAACAGAAAGGTCAAATTGGGTTCTGGCTTGGTTTCTCCAGGGCCTAGCATTTACTGTCTTCAAGGTCTTACTTGATGCACATTTAAAATCGGTGCATCTACCAGAAATAAATACCTCGCAGCCTTTTAAACGTTCCAACAGTTAGCAGCGATTTTTCTGCACCAAACCTCAAGAGAACATTGCTTACGGGTTGTGTTTGTTTCGCTGCTGAAAATGGTGGCCTGCGTTCTTTCCAATATTGTCACATTAAATTAAAAGGGAGCGCATTTTGTATAATGGAGTTTATCTTGGCCGGGCCTTTGCAGCTAGGTTGATTCTGTAATTCTGTTGTCCTGACGCCTCTTTGTAAATGTTCCAATTTGTAAATAATTCCTATAGGAGACAGGGCAGCGTCGCACATTTCGGGTTTCTGTCAGCTCACAAAGAGCAAACAGAAAAGCCGCAATTAATCACTAACAGAATTGTAAAATGGTTTCACATGTATACACTGTTGTGCAAAATATCTTTTCTGCTTGTATTTCATTTACATTGTTCGCACAGTGGCAACATCACGCGCAACAGAGTGCTGTGCCATTCGGACCTGCATACAGCAACACAACAGCAAAGGTGTCTCCAGCAGCCCCCTTTACTCCTGCTAACCCAACCCACCCACCTGTTTCTCAGACTCGCCAGAGTGCCCGGCCATCATGCAATCTGCACCCGTGTGTTTTGTAAATGAAAGTAGCATGACAATTATAAAAAAATACTCAAAAGCAAACAAACTCATGGCCTGATGTACATGAGGTAGAATACCCCTACAGCAGCTATGAGGATATTGCAAGTCACCTAGGAGTGTCGTGATCAAATAGAGGGAGGGCGCTGAAGGCCAACTTCCTTTATAATGCCATGCAACTCCGAGGTGACTTGCAATATACTTTTACTTATAGGAGAGGATATTTATTTTTTTCTTATCATACATGCCCATCAATTGCTATCTCCTTAAATGCCTGTCCTCTTGCTTAATGAATAAGCAATAATGTGCAGATTCTTGCTCTCATGTGTTAAACTCCAACAGCGCACACAATAAAAAAAACACACAAACACTTCCTAATGGCTGTTAAGTGCCACAGAGGGGGATTTTAGAAGTAAGCAATTTGTAGAGCCTGTCATGTCCTTCAAGCTGCAGGGGCTGCCTCAAGCAGAAGACATTGTGGATATGATAGGTTATTTATAACATGCTTAATACCCAGAGGTTTCTAAGCGCAGACGCCGGGATTGAACCTGTGGAGCTCCGTGTGGTCTTGCTTCCAAGGCGAACACGCTGCCCCTGAGCTATCCTCCCAAGACGAAGGGGGCTCTCATGAGCATATTCACTTATTACAGAACGGTAATGATGTCATTTCCTTATTACACATCACCAGTGCTCTCACAATCAGCCTGTTATAAAAAAGTTATTGACATGCTTTATATAGGTTTTGCAGGCTGACCATAAAGCCATTACTAAAAAAGAACAGAGGCAGAGGTTAAGTCGGATACATTCCCCATATAGGTTCACGGTTGCATTTTCACTTTTCTTCAAAGGACAGAAAGGATAAACTTTCTTACAGAAGAAAATCCCTCCAGAATGGGATATGTTAACTATGGAGGAACAACAACGCCTGGCCACTTGAAACCGGAGTTTCTAAAAAAAATTCAAACCTTGTTCGCAAACAAAGATCAGAGATTCAGTGGCCAAATACACGTTTTTATTTTATTTATTTATTTTATTTATTGGTAGCGCCAAGACCCAGAGGTATCATGGCGCTAAAAGGAGGTACATAGTTAGGAATAGATGGAAACAGTAAGGTAATTACATTACATCATAGAACGTGAGTCAAGTTGAGAGTAGATAGAGGCTGTACGAGTTACAGATATTTGTTGAACAGTGAGGTTTTTACGGAAGAGTGCGTAGGCAGGTTTGACTCAGATCTGCTGAGTGATGGCATTCCAGAATGTAGGAGCGATGGTAGTGATGCAGGAGCCCCGGCTCTCTTTCTAGCAAATCTAGACATGCGCAAGGCTGATGTTATGTTACTTGGCCTTTAAATAGCGCCTTATGTATTCTTGGTATGACCTCAAAGCGCTCGTAAATTGAACGCCCTCAAGAACCGCAGTTCAAGTCAGTAGAGAGAGAGAGTGTTGTATGGTACATGGGCAAACCGGATATGTGCGCAGCTGGTGTGGTTGTTGCATGAAAGCCGCTTCTTAGCAGTAGGCGTGGTGCTAAGGAAATCAGTTGGATGTGTTCGGTCTGGAGGGTGGACACCCAGACTGAGTTCTGGCTGCGCTAGGCCTGAGGAAACACCTTGAAATAGCCGGTATGTGCTTAGCTAGCTGTGTTTTATTAGGATGATGAGGTGTTCGTGGGCTAATGTTAGTATGAGAACAGCTAGGCCGAATGTATCATAGCATAGCTGTGTTCTAATTGAATGATGGTGTATAGGAGAGAGTAAGCATAGTGGTGTAATTTGGTGGTTATCAGTAAAGCCCCTGCGACCAAGCACGAGATCAGGACAGGGGGCGTACATAGCGGCATACGTATATAAAGCGACAGGATGGATAGGGTAAACATGTGATACAGATAACATGGGGATACAGGTATGTAGCATATACATAGGATAAATAGGAGATACAGAGATATACAGAGATATATCCACTTCATATCCACTAATCCGAATTTAACAAATACGTTTCTCTCTCCTTGGGCCACAGTTTGGAAATATGAATCGCTTCAGTTATCCCATAGGGAACCTAGGCCAATCCCCCCATGGCAGATGACAAACCACCTTGGAGTATATTTGAAAAATATTTGAAAAAAAGATATTTATTTTTTAAATGTTATTATTAGTAATTGGTTTATACAAAAACCTTTCACTTCGCAAGATAAGACGAATTAAAACATCCACAATCATACAACATCCTTTACTTAACTGCGTGGATGTGGTGGAGGAACAGAGATTGCGCATGTTGTGTTACTTGGTGATATGGTTTGTGAGGTGGGGGCAGTGTTGTTTAAACAGCGGCAGGTGATAGTAAGGAGATTGAATTTGATACAAGCTTTGATGGGACAATGGGGGAATTCTTGAGCACTAGGAACTTGTGGGTTGCTGCGCCTGATCTATGTTACTGATCTTGGTTTAACAGGTAGCCTGTAGCTAGAAGCAGGAGGGCCTGTGCTCGTGGTGTCCCAAGTGTCTATCCTGGTAGCTTGGTGATAGCTTCTACTCAAATGGCACTGGTCTTATGGATGTGCAGGAAATCCCGACCCAACAGGAAGTGTACACCGTGTACACGACACCACAGGCACCAACCTGTGATTGCTTCATGGAGCCCTGACCTAAAACCTCCACTCCCCGCACACCCAAGGACAACATTGCGCACCAAGAGATCCCTCTTCACTCCAAACTCCGACCCACGCTAGGACTTATACTAACCAGCCTTGATAAAGACCTTTGCAGTCGAAATACGTGTCGGCACCACATGAACAACAAGTGTTAAACTTACCTTGACACTTAACACTACAGGTGACAGGTAAGCAACATATCATGAATAAGACAAAATGCCAATAAAAAAGGATGCTAATCTATGAATTTTGCGGATTTTAACTACTTGCTCAGCAAAGTGGGGACAAGCCTGTATATCCATAAGACCAGCGCTATTTGAGTAGAAGCTAACACCAGGCTACCAAGCTTTGATTGAAAGCCAGTGTTCCTCCCGTCTGATGTGTAAGATGCGATTGGAGCGTTTCATGTCCCAGACTGCTCTGAGAGCGTTGTTTTGGAGCAGTTGGAGTCTGTTGATGTTTTTGGTGGAGGTCCCTGCTATGATGGCATTGTAACAGTCCAGTTTGCTGCCTATGATAGTTATAGCTAGGGTGAGGAAGTTGTTAGAGGTAAAGAATTTCCTGGAAACGTTTATAAGTTTGGTAGAATAGGCTGCAGAAAAGGTGATAGCTTTGACATGTTTTTGCATTTTTATTTCTGCATCCAGGTAAATGCCTAGCATTTTGATATGGGCGGAGACAGGGATGGTGTTACCATCTATGCAAAAGGAAGAGAAGGCGGGGCTGAGGAGTTTGAGGAGCTGTGGGAAGCCCACAGTAAGGAGCTCTGTTTTCTCATCATTCAGGCAGAGAAGATGGGTGGCCATCCAGACCTGTATGATGCTGAAGACGCGGGTGATGTTGGTAAAGTCTAGGTCGTGGTTACTGGTGATTTTGAGGAGGACCTGCGTATCATCGGAAAACTTGATGTATTGTATGTTGAGTCTGTCTAGGTGGTCAAAGAGGGGTTTGGTATAAATGTCATAGAGAGTGGTGGAGAGGCAAGAGCCCTGTGGGACACCATAACGAAACAGGTAAGGGGTCAGCTGACTCTGGACCCGCAAAGACCCTGATAGATCAGCCAGATAAGAAGAATCGGATCCATTAGGTAGCTTCTGAGACAAGGTGGAAAGTTATGGTGAGATGTTTGCAAAGGATTTCATGATCCACTAGGTCGAAAGCTGCACAGAGGTTTAACAATAGGAGGATAGTGAGCTCACCATTATCCCTAATGTGGTCAAGCTGGATCTTAAGTTCAAGGAGGGCAGATTCTGGCTGTATCTGGCCTAAAGCCTGATTGGCGGGTACCTAGTAGATTATAGCTTTGAAGTGTAATTGCAGTTGCGAGTGCGGTCCAGGATTTTGAGGAGATAAGGTACTGTGGTGATGGGGCAGTAGTTAGTGGGGATGGTGGGGTCTAAAATGGGTTTCTTCAGACAGGCATTACTCATTCTTCTTTGATGGCAGTGGGAATTGAGTTGGACTTAAATGATGTGTTAATAAAGCTAGCTATGATAGGAGCCAAGGGTTCTGCGCACATTTTTGGCAATGTGGGCTGAGCTGGTGGGCAGGTTCATATTAGAAAAACAGTGGTATGGGCTAGCTCAGCTTTTTCAATGCTACTTCTGCCATCTAGCAGTGCCACACTCCAGAACAGGAGTATTACTTTCCCATGTTTTCTTCTGACAGACAGGCTGGCTACACAATGCAACATTGACTTGAGAGTTGATTGTGGTAGGTCTTAAAATACCAAATTAACCACACCCAGTCTAGCTCTCATATTCGTTGTATAAATATGCAAATAAGCTGCAGTGGTAATGGCCACAGACTCCAGAACGATATGCTTGTCAACTCAGGTCAGTCAGGCAAGTTTGATTTCTTGGTCTCACAATAAACACAGATAGTAACAGCAGTTGTTCATCTTTACATACAATAAAGGTACTCAATGTGCATTTTTACCTTATGCCATAAAAATGTGGCAATTGAAGTGCCACACATTTGAGTACTTTTCAGCAATACTGTCTGCACGTTTGGATTCACCACAATGGTCCCTCTGCCGCTTATTTCTGGGCCAGATGGACAAGACATGGGAATCCGAGGGGTCGTCTCCCACTGAGGGGGGGGTTTAAAGGATCCTCTTTTCCACCTATAACCCCATCCCACCACTGGCATCAGGTCCAAAAGGGCACAGATCAGTACAAACTGATGGACGGTATGTTTATGCATGTTTTGGGGATATGTACCTTTGGACAGCTCCTTCGAAACAAATCCTGTCAATAAGCCATGTGCATGGATCATTTTCACCGATATTTTCGATCACTGGACAGTGAATAGACATTGGGTAGGACATTTATAAATCTACTGTCTCCTTTCCATTTAAGCCAGTTCATTTGCCTCCAGGTGCCATTTTACCCCCAAGAAGTCTGTATTGCCTAGCATCTTTTTTTGGTAAAGTAACCCTCTTAACCATTATTGTCCCATTTGTGTGCTATTGAAGACAACATGTTTTGAGTCTTATTTTTAAATGTATTGTTATCTGAATATTCATGACTAATGGTAGACTGAGAATAATTATTTTTTTAAACAAACCTTTCCCAAAATGTTGCTCCCAGCTTATAGCGCCTGTATTTCAGCAGAATGCTCTGTATCTGGAAAAAATTCTTAGTAATTTGGTTTGCTTACTTTTGGCCAGCGCTGCATACTCCTAGTGTAGACAATGAAGTGCTTGAGACATTCATTTCAATTTTTATGAAACTTAAAACCTACTTGAGCATAAAAGAACAGTCCTATAATCCCTGTGACCTATGAGACATTAGGAGGCATTTCAGGCAAGGTGCTCCATATATTTATGCCACTTCATACTTCCCATCAGTTCCAAAAATATTAAAGGATTGTGGTTTTGCATACAGTCTTCTAACTCTCTGTTGCTTGTCCCACTTTTACAATACATGTGTATAATGATTTAATTGATCTATCCTTCCAAAGTTAGTGGGAGCGGATGATTCTTTGCTTAATGTGTCACAATCCTCAGAGATCAGGCAACGCATTGATGCCGCTGGACACTCAATTGAAAGTGATTATGGCAGGCTGTTCAGCACAGGCTCGTCTAGTATCTGACTCCAACTTATCAACTGGACCAATGTCTATGAAGGAATTTATGGGTATAAGAGAAGAGCCTTTTGTTACGCTGTAACAAAGCCATGTAGCCTTAGCAAAGAAATGTACTACCCAAAAACTAATTGATCTTAATTACTCGCATTCCGAAGTTACGACTTAATTGCCTAATATTAGAAACAATCCCTATTTCTATGGATGTTATTGCTCTCAATAGATCTTACATTCTAGATCTTTTTAGATTGTATGGGAGGATAGGTCCAAGAGTCCCCCTCCCCTGGAGCCCCCCCCCCCCCCCCTTGTGGAGTCCATGGCTCGTCGGGGGTCCCCCCTGCCACCAGGGCCCAGGTGGCGGGTGGACCGCCCTCTGAAACATTGACCAAACGTGCTGTATTAAGCTAGGCCCTGGAAACCATTTTGTGAAACCAGAATGACATGAGCCCCTGTGCGCCACAGCACGGCCCCCACCCTTGGAGAGTTCTCACTTGTCCCTGCGGCCGCAGCTCCCTGGCAGATCCGCTGAGAGCCTGTTCCCAAGAACAGACGGACATGAGCTAGTGCTAGAAGCAAACACTGTAACATTCACCTTCCGCAGTGTATCACTGTCCACAGTATGACCCCGGCCAGCAGTGCCGGGGTGGTAAAGAACTGTAAAATGGTCCCCCAACAAAAGTAGAGACCCTAAATACCAATATGCAAACTGCCTGTGATAAAACCCTTTTCTCCATGACCTTTTGATAAAATATGTAAACTCCATGAAGATGGCAGAATGTGTGTTCATGTGGCATTCTGGTTGAAATACCCATATCCCCGTAGCTATGCGCAAATGGTAGAAGTGTCCCAGGTTTTATGTTATATGTTTATCCCAGAAAATGTACTCCAAGGCCCTATGCCATAACTGAACTAATGCTGCTAGAGTGCAACGGAAAACAAGTGCAACCACATTGGGAGCTCGTGTAAATTGTGTAAGAAAAAGCATAGAATGTATTTGAATGTTCAAGCTCACCATGTGCCACTGCCATAAGTCTCATTGGCCAGTTGTTCCTGCGTGCTCCACCAACCTTAATACTACCTCGCTTATCGTGCATGCATAGAGTGTAACAAAATGTCGTGGTTGTTAAATACTTAACATATAGTTAACAATAGCAACATTGGTATAGGTAACACATTTGAAATGGCCATGTAAAGGCACTAACAATGTAGACATGTAAGCTTTGAAGAAAAAGCTCAATGAGTATTGTACAGTATATGAATTATTATGTCTTTTTGTATAACCTGCAAACACACGAGGAAAATACTGTTGTGGGCATATCCAAGGCCACTTCCCCACCCTCCCCAGTGAAGCCTGCCAGATGAAAGGCAGAGGCCCGGGCTGCTCTGCCTCACCTCCCCCAATTCGGCTGAAGCCGCTTCAAGCATTCACGTTCCCCCGCAGCTCCCATGGCCACGACCAGCCACCTGAATTATTTACAACCCAGCAGTAAACCCCGGCCATAAACGCAGGCCAAAAGGTGCCCTTTCTTAGGCTCCATGACCCACCAGCTCACCCCAGGTTAATGGCCCCTGTAAAATTTGGACATCCAATGTTATAGCAACACTGTAGGAACCCATTCATAATGACTTCTAACGAGACACGAAAACTCGGACAGCTCACCCCTTGCCCTGAGACCCAACCTTGTGACCTAAGATACCCGGCCAACAGGATAATGGTAACCATGTATTGATGTATCACCAAAGGACCCCAGTCTAGGTGCATTCCTCCTGTGTTGCATTAACCTGTAAAATAACCTATTGTAAGATTTACAGGGAAAGATAATATTGCAGTATCGAATGAATGGGTTGTGGGTGGCCCTTAGGGCAGAAAGCCAAGGAAGACGTTCATCAATGACAGTGGCCACGCCTGGCACAATAGCACCGCCCGGATGAGCCCAGCTGACCTGCCCGGCCCACGTTGGCAACCAGTAACGTCCACCAACCACGGCGAACCATATCACAGCTGCACCGATAGTTAGTCGTCACCACCCAATCCCCATGAACATGTGCCCCCTATAGTGTGTAGGTTCTTATGACGCATTTTGTAAATATATTCGCCTGTCTTTGCTAGTGTCAGACAGAGCGCTCTCGGAGTTTGCAGAGTCCTTTGCATGCCCTATTTTTGACTTATATAAACTCCCATTAAGCTCACCCGCACTTTGTCTTAGCCTTATTCCCATCTTGGGAGAGTCCATTATTGTCTCTCATTGTGGGGAGGATCGTGCTATCTGCCCTCACCTCACCCCTTCCTACCCTAACTTATACCCTTACCCCGCAACCCACCTATTATGCATTACACATATGCCATTTCCCCTACCTTTTTCAGTGAAATCTCATTAGGGGAAATGGTATTCGAAGAAATCTACGGTAACGTGTATTTCTGCATATGAGATCTAGGATAATAACCCAGATGCGTTTGGCTTAAACTGATGAATTATGGCCCATAGGCACGATTTGATGGAGGTCAAAAGCTCACAGATTTCTGGGAATATGCCACCTCCCCCAAGCGGGAAGGATGGGGGTAGTGCAATTAAGCGGATTAAGGGTCGCTACTCGGTGGGGCTAATGGTAGGTATTTCAAATGGCTTTGGAATTCATGGGACACCCTGGGCTTTCACAAATATATATAGTCAGTCAATTGGGCTATCCTGGGACAAACTACACTATCCTAAACTGGAACTCACTTTAGTGGTGAAGGTAAATTGGAATTCACTAGGAATTAATCAATGTGAGTCAATGTGAGTTCTTGGATGCTGTTGCTGAACTATTGAATAACTGGATGACGGTTTGCAATTCCTGCAGAATCTTGATTTGTGGCGACCTTAATGTCGACTGTTTCGCAACTTTAGATAATTGTAAAACTGTTACTCTGGATAAGCTTGCATCTATATCTTGGGGAAAGGCATAGGCAGATCTCATGTACTTGGGGCATTCAAAATCGAAATGGTAACGTAGTGGGGGATATGCCCACCAGTCTAACATGGCATTGTGGTGTGCAAAGCTCTCTGATTCACTATATATACACTTCTGATTATATCTTCCTAAAATGCCTAAACCTTCAGATAATATCTTCTGAGTGACCGTGCTATCCTGATTTGGGGTATAATTCCCCAACATTCCTCTCAATGATACAGAAGTTCAATAGTTGTCTGGAAGCTGTAGTTGTGAACAAGTAGGGGCTGAGTATTGTCTCTGTGAATAATTATTCGTCTGTCTTGGTGGAATTTTATGATAGTCAGACCTAAAAAGGTGCACCCTAAAAGGAAACACATTTTTGATAAAGAAATTCTAAAAAGGAAAAGATACTTATGGGTGAGCTTAAGGTCCTTGGCCAAAATCTCCTCATATTCTAAATATATCGAAGCCAGGAGGTTTAAACAAAGTTATAAAGACTGGCTTCGAGAACATTAGGCCCCTTTTCTCCAGCATGATTCAGAAGCTATTTTGGCTTCCTTGAATTCATAGAAATCAACTGACTTTTGAATAATTATTAAGGGTTCATCTGATCTCAAATTGTCTCTCCAGACTAACCCAATTGCAGCAAAGGGCTGGGTCATTCATTTTCAGCAGATCTTCTCCAAGGACTCAATGCCGGATTATAAGCTTTTGTATGGGAGCGAGGGGCCCCCAGGCCCCCTCGCGCCGTACACTCCTCAGTACGGGATTTGGACCACGTGTCTCCAGTAGGGGGGGCTGCCCCTTGCTCTTATGTAAAGTTAACCACGGTTGACCGCTACATAGATGGGACTACTGAGCAGGACACGGGGCATCCATCTTTTGTGCCACCTTTCGACTCCATCTTGGGTAAACAGGCCTCACTACGATAGTACAGCAAGGCTCAGCTCCCCTTCCACCACAACAGCCAAAGACAAAGACAAACACAAGGCGCGCAGGCAGCTGGCTGGCCCCCACCCTTGCACTCCCCCTGCTAAGGAAAGCTCTGTGCTCTCATTCTCACGCTGAAGCTGGAGAAAGTTGCAACAACCAATATGATGCCATTTTATTCCTCTGAGATCACTGCTAGCATGAGAACCAGCATGTGAACCAGGATGAGCTAAGCACTTTTGCTCGTTCGTCCCCATAAACGTGCAAGCCACCCACCCCCATTTAGAGTAATGTATTGCCATCCTGACCCTGCGCTCCCTGTAAGGTATTTCTTTCAAGTGCCAGACCCTCGCCTGCGCTGTGAAACCCACCCAACACACCCACTACTAACCTTAAGCACTTTGCCACAACATATGTTTTTACATATACTAATAGGTCTAAAGCTTAGGAGATATGTGAAATCCAGCTTGACTCTTTTTACATGCACAATAAAGGTCAAGGCCTCCAATTAAAGCCACGAATGACCCAATTGTACTAACAATAAATACTATGGGCCTCATTACACGTTAACCATTACATGGCGGTAATGGTTAACGGTCACCGTTAATGGTAACGGTGACTGTTAACCATTACCGCCTTACTACGAGGTCCCTTAGCGGGTTGGTGCTTTAACGCCTGCTTTTTGCAGGCGTTAAAAACCAACCCGCTAAGGGACCTTGGTGCTAATTACGGCACTGCAAAATTGCGGTGCCATAATTAGCGCCTTCCCCATTCCCATAGAGCCCTATGGGGCAGAAATGGGAATGGGGAAGGGCAATGGTGGAAGGGGGATTTACCGCCCCTCCAACCTTGGAATGGGGCGGTAAATCCCCTTTCCACCAAGGCGGTGCTGGTATTTTACCGGCATGAGCCCTACCGTGTAATGAGGCCCTATGTGTGATTTGTGTAGAAATATAAAAAGTAGCATAAAATGTTTAGATAATTTGTTATTTAGTGTTTTACGAATGCAACATATTAGCTTAGGTAGTGACCACAGTGACCGGACCCTGACCTGCGTGAAGCACAAGATATTTGACGTCCATCATCTCGTCAGCCACTCAGCCAATCAGAAGGAAGAGATGCCACTCACACCTACAGCACCACACCGCCTGGCCAATCGGGTCCATTTAGTATTTTTTGTTAGAGTTACTTTAATTGATATATATATGAGTGATGATGAAATGGAGGGTGGGCATTTTTGGGTTATTTCCTAGCTGGAGAAATAAACCATCCTTTGAACTCTTGCAGCCGATTCTCAGTGCCTCCTTCCCCGACAGGGGTTGTGTTGGTTATTTTATTTTCTCTTATACGTAATAAGCCGGGGAAAGGCACCTACACTTTGAAGCCCATCTTTCCCTTCTTGGTCTTTATCCCTTGATCCAAATGACATTCACTGCATAATCATTGGAAACAGAATATCTCATGCACAGGGCCCTGATGAGTTGTCAAATGAAACACTTAAGAGCCTTCACACCTTGTGGGCCAATATTTTATATGTTATTTTCAAACAGATCATAACTGAAAGACGCCTTCCTTCTTCAAGGACAACATCTATGGAAGTTCCCATCTAAAAGAAGGGTGACAGGTTTAAAGCAAGACACCATAGACCAATCACACTGCTGGATGTACTACCTTAGTGCGAGAGCTGAGGTTTTTGGGGGTCTTGAATTGCACAACATTTTAATTTTATATTTTTCAGTCTGGGTTCCTTAAAGGTGTGGTTACAACACTTAACAGATTCTTAATGAACTATTTTAAGGCAAAGGCTCTGTCGAAAGGTACTACAGTATACTTGGCAATTGTGGATTTTGCTCTTGCCTTTTATAGTGTAAACATATCCTTGTTATGGTCTAAGCTATTGTAATGGGGTTGCCCCCTCTATCTAGTCGATATTATCAAAGCATTGCACGTAAATACATCATTACGAGTCAGGTTGAATAGGGACGGGATGTTGTCGGAGTCGGTATTAACAGAACAAGGGTTGAAGCAAGGATGAATCTTAGGGCCGATTTTGTTTAATCTTTTGATTTCAGATATAGGCGCTAAATCTCCATTACGAAGCGCCTTGCCTACGCATCTACAATCCCTCTCATGTGAGAGACTTCTCTACGCTGATGACCTGGTCTTGATGCATCAGACAACTATTGGGTTACAAAGGCAGTTGACTGCATGGCAAAGTTATGTACAATCTAATGGTCTTCTGATTAATACAGCCCAGACTAAGGTTACGGTGGCAAGTGCCTCAAGGAAAAAGCCCTCTGGAAATTTTTAAATGGTACCTGAATACAGGCACCCTGGAGGCGGTCTCATTGTTCACGTACTTAAGCTTTAGATTGGTACAGGGAACAAGCAATTCCAGGGTACTGTCTGCTTTAAAGCAGAAGGTCATGAGTTTAGCTACTCAGGCAAAACTGATAAACAAATGATTTGGTGGGTTTTCTGCCATTCCGATGACTACATTATGTAAGTGAAGGCCTTTTTGATGTATGGCGTAGAAACCCTGTTTTGTGCGCCAAACTTCTTCTGGATCAGAGTTGGTGAGTTGGCTGCTGTTCTCAGGAAAAGGGGTTTTGGGGAAAGCTTAATCTGGCCTTCTATGTAGAAAAGACCAAACTCTCTGTGTATTGCTAGCATTGCGGATGAGATTGGCAGTGCTAGGAACCTCCTATCCAATGTATTCTGGATATATGTAGGCTAGTAGCACTTTGATGGCCTGACACACCCGACCCATACAAGACCACTGATTTAACCTTGGATCCATAAGTCTGCAACAATATTTTAAAAGGCTGTGCTTTGCCATTTCTGGCAAAAGAAAACATTGCCCATTTAGACTGAGCTATTTGTACTGCCTCTTTCTCCACATGCAGTTCGTTACTCAGGTCATTAGAGAAACGCACGCACATGCTTTTTTTTTTTGTTTTGTTAAGTCCGTCGTCTCTAGGTTGGCAACACCTTACCTTTGACTGCTGCCATCGTATTAGTATGACTCAAACCCAATGCCTCCATAGTTAACCACCGCCTCAGGCCGTTTTGAATTTTAGGTTCATTCGGCAGTGTCTCCTCTATAACCTCCCAATAGTCCTCAATTAGATCAGGAATAATACAGTAAGGTAACCAATACAACTGCTCAATGTAAGAAGATTCAATTCAACACTACAGCTAAGTCAATGCCTAGTCTGGGATACTGAATGGAAACCCTTATTGATATATCTTTATGTCCAGTTCATGAGTTCTGGATGACTACCCCTATATAACACCCCTCTCTTAGAATCCCCCTGACCCCACTGAGCCAAGAAGTAGTTCTGTTTTGCAAGTTTAAAAGGTTTATTTGAGAATCTAAACAATATATATATATCACACTTTATAATAAATTAATATCTGATAGTACACTTAAACATATGACGTTGATCAACAATGGGTAATCTGGCACTAGCACACTTCTTTATAATCAATGAGGAGTTAGTATAGGATGGATCAAGTAGCAAAAATACTTTTATGATTCAAGGGAAAAGCAATGAGGAATAAAATGCAGTACAGAAATACGTGAGATGATTTTAGCAAAAGATAATATAATCACTTTTTCTCTGGCAATTCACCCCCCTCCCCTATGCAATGTAAGAAATGGAAGGAGATGGGAAGAGGAGCACACAGTTCTCAGGAATGCAATCAAATACAATACGAAATTCAGTTCCCCCCCCAGCAAGCTTAGAGAAAACCGGTATGAGTTTTAAAACACAGGCCCAAAATGCTTTTTAAATGTGATGGCAATGGATGAAAAATATGCTGAAAATGCTTTTAATTCCCTTTAGGAGGTTCAGGGGGAGTGGTAGCTACTGGGGATGAGTTCAGGCTCACTTTAGCAATGATTCAGGGATGGTTCTTAAGATGCAAACGAATTTTAGCAGTTCAGGCAAAAGCAGCTATCTTTTTACAAGTAAAGAAATCGGGCCAAATCGCCGCAAAATTCGCGAGTGCGTGAATCGTGATTGCGGAAAAGGTATAAGGAGTAGGAAGTCGATTCTAGGCTTGTTGGAAAGCTTGGATTCTAAGCTTTCAGAGGAAAGTTAAACTAAGTTCCTAGCCCAAACGGACGATTAAATAAAGGTAGTTTTTCGGATTTTAAGTAAACTCAAAATGACAGGTGACAGCTTTGCAGCTGCAGAATTGACAAGTGACAGTGGTGCAGCTTTACAAAATGACAAGTGACAACTTCTAGGAGGCAGTTCTGGTTAGATTAAAATAGTTTGGACTAGATTATTTTAACTAAGAGATTGGTTCTGCCCAGTTCTGCTAGGTACTCACAATATATTTTGGAAGGACTGGACCTCGTCACGGATCTGACAGGTTTTGGACTTCGGTTCCGGTCTCGCCACGGACGGTCTCTGCGCACAGCATCTGGTCTCTGCTCTGCTGGTCTGGCACTGGTCTGGTCTGCCCGGATACAGCGGTCTCTGCACGGCTCCTGGATCTCTGCACTGGTCCTGGCAAAAAGTTCTTGGCAAGGGATTCAAGCAGTTCGCCCGGCTGTGAGTAGCTTGCAATGATTTGAGGCCTGCTGCAGAGAACTCAGCTTGTGGTTTTAGGCCTCTGATTTAGGTTCTAAAGTATAAGTTCTAGGTTCTGGAATATGTAGCTGGAGTCAGTCTGGGACTGGTATCTTCTGGATGTTGTGTGGTCCGGCAAAGCTTCCTGCAAGAAAATGGAAAATGAAGTCCTCTCTAGATTTCAGTGGTCCCTTTTTATGTGGTTTGAAAGTGGGTGGAGAGGCTAGCTTTCTAGGCCCAACCCCTTCAGAGTTCTGATAGGTTGGAGAATTCTTTGCATTCTCACTGGAGAGCAGGATTGTGTGTCAGAATGATGTCATTTAATGGCTTGCAGAAAGGACACTCCCCTGTCAAATTACACACAAATCTATATTTGACCTAAAGACATATTTCATAGATACACAGTGGTTTGAAATTACATGCACACATCACGTATCACATGAGGTATACTCTGTTCAAACTCTGATGTTTCTAAGAGCTTGCATCCAGAAATGGCAATATTTTGGCTTTTTAGTGGGTTATGCAACATTGGTTTTTCATTAAAATTGATACACATATACACCCCCCTACTACACATATCTCAGTAACTTTCCATTTGTCTAGCTTAAATACAGTGTCTGTGGTGTCAATAAATGGCGGGGTTTTGCCCCAGAACATCACACAAATTGGAGTTTGGGCTTGAATTGTAGGCAAAGTTTCCATTTTAAGGTTCCCCACATTTCACATTTCTGTCATCCGGTTACCAAGAGTTATCAGTGTTTCTGTAAAATATATATTTTGCTTTCAATCAGTTCTCAGAGTGTTGGAGTCCGCCTCCAAGACTTGGGTGGGTCAGTGATCACATGTGTCTCCTGGCCGGCAGGTCTTTGTTGACAGGAAACAGTCAAAATCAACATATTCTATTCAAGTGCAAGAGCCTATTGTGTGGTCTCCAGGAGGCTGCCAGCCAGTCTGCCTTCTACCAATCAAGAGGTCATGTGAGATTGTAACTCCTGGTGTGAATCTCTGGAGGTGAGAGGTTTCCCAGCCTTTTGGCCTGTTAATTAAATCAGATTGTCTTCTGGGAACAGCATGTGGTTAAGATTTTAATTAACTCCCAGCCTTTGATGTAAAGGCCTCTCCTGCAACTCCTGACATGCAGTATCCCTCTCAGAGTTTAGACCGCTAGCGCCGCCTTGAGGTATGTATCGGTACTGCGTCCATTTTTTGGATCAGTCTTGAATGAATGCATTCCAAACAAGAGATTTTACATGGAATTATATTATCCAGGTTCAGCACATGGCACTGGTGTGGTTCTGCAGTAAAATAATGTTGTGCCCGTTGAAGGAATGAATTCCCAATAGTTCTGGGTTGCTTTTGACAATCAGCATTGCCCCTTTTGCAATGGGTTCAGGCTACTGTGTGTAGCCCAATGGTGGTTTTAGGCAGTGCCCTTCTGTACCCATAACATCGGCAAAAATGGGTGGCAGCCTATTCTTCATGCATTTCCCTGTGCATTTTCTGGGAAGCTCTGGCCATCATGATGTTTTCAATGCCAGTAATGCACAGTTTTTCTGGTAGGGCTCGGATGCATGGGTAAAAACATCCCACAAGCCCCCCTCTTGCAATGGCCATTCTGTTTCACTGATGGAACTCGCAAGATCTGGGATGTTCTCCTCATCTTCTTCCGGTAGATGGCATAGTTCAGCATCTTTTTCTCCATCCGGTCGGATCGATCGGTTCTCCTCGCCGGTCCTGATGGGAAGATTGGGCGGTACCCCGGGCCCCTCGGGTCTCTGCTCCCGGTCTCCGGATCGTCTTCCTTGGCCAGTCTCCAGGTTTTCTTTCTCCTAGGACGACAAAGGAAGAGCGGCAATACCTATTCATGGACATTTCTCCCCTACCATTGATATAGTGGGGTGGCATATATATTTTAGAACTCAACAGATATGAACATGCACATTTTTTTAAATTAAGAGCAGGAACACATAAACTTGAGAAACACAGAATTTGATAGGCTACATGTAGGATCCTTTAGGTTTGAAATTGAATTACTCTGGAGCGGTACCCTCTGGGATTGCAGAGGACTCCTCCAGTTGCTGCAAAGTGTGCCTGGGATGGCAACACTTCAACTGGTTTATGTGGAGCCACTCGTCTTCCCCCTCTGCCAATCCGCCTTTGGGGATGCGGATCTTGTAGGCCACAGGGGAGATGTTGTCTATAATTTCAAACGGTCCCTTCCATGTAGGCAACAATGTTCTCTGTTTGGCCTGGTTTCTTTGGAAATTGTATAGATAGACCCGATCACCCACCTTATATTCCTTTCGGGTAGTTTTTAAATCATAGTGGGTCTTCATACTCTCAGCTGATCTTTCTAGATTCCGCTGAGCATAGGCAAAAGCATGCTGAAGGTGTTTCCTTAAATTCTCCACATACTCATGAGTTGTGGAGGCATTTATCAACGTTTGCTCTTGGGTTCTGTAGAGCAAATGCTGGGGAAGCACCATCTTGCGTCCAGTCATCAACTCAAATGGTGACATTTTGGTTGCAGATGAAGGGGTAGATCTGATGGCCATTAGGACCAGAGGTAATCGGATATCCCAACTTGG
Source organism: Ambystoma mexicanum (assembly GCF_040938575.1). Classification (NCBI taxonomy): domain Eukaryota; kingdom Metazoa; phylum Chordata; class Amphibia; order Caudata; family Ambystomatidae; genus Ambystoma; species Ambystoma mexicanum. The sequence goes on along the minus strand of NC_090931.1, from coordinate 1,267,211,757 downwards.
CCCAGCATCTGCCACAAACATCTTTAATATGCTCAAAATGGTTCAGTTATATCTCTCTACTGCCCCAGAAGAAGCTGGCCGGTAAGCAATATGTAACTTACTTTTGACCCCCAGTATCTCCCACAACTTTGTCATTACTTCACTGGTGAAGTGGCTACCCCTGTCTGACTCAATCCTTTGAGGTAGACCAAAACGGGAAAAGATGTGGTTAATCATCAGGGCAGCTGCTGTTTCTGCCTTGCAATTTGGAGCTGGGAGACATTCCACCCACTTGGTAAACAAGCATGTAACGGTCAACATGTACTTGTTTCCTCTAGATGAGCGGATTACAGGGCCTACAAAGTCGATTTGCAAATCTGACCATGGCAGTGTCATCCCCCTCCTTTGGAGGGGTGCACGGTGCGTGAGGGATGATGGCTGAAATTGTGCACACACAAGACACCGCTTCAATTATTGGTCAAGGTCCTGCCCCATGTGTGGCCAGTATGCAACCTCTCTTAAGATTTCCAGTGTTGTGTGAAACCCCCTATGACCGGCGGTGGCCGCATCATGGGCGTGACTTAACATCAGGCTTCGGAATGAGGTAGGAACCACCCACTGATCGTGGCCAGCTTTGGATTTCCTTACCAACAAACCGTCTTGGATCCGGAACATTTTTGGACATTTCATCAACACTCTTAGGTCCTCTTTCCCAATGTAATCGGTATCCGTCAGGGGAAAGTTCTCAGGGTCCTCAAGGTGTTGGTAAAACTTACCAATAATTGGATCCCCCTTCTGAGCTGTAATCAAATCAGCATCAGGGGTCTTCTTGCTCCATTGGGCAGTTGAAAGATCATTGTGAGCATTTGTCTGGGACCTAGTGATAGCGGTGACCTTGATTTCCCCCAACAGGGACTCTATTTCGATTAGATCCCCTTGGATGGCCCCGGTTTCGGCCAGCTGATCAGCTAAGTCATTTCCAGTTTTGTCTGGTCCCTCTACTTTGGAATGACCCTTGATCTTCTTCCAGTAGATGGTCATCCCATTCGAGGTGACCAGATCATCAATGTTTTGGATTAACTTCCCATGTTTCAGGGGTTTGTTATTAGAGCATAACATGCCTCTGGTTTTCCAGTTGACCAGGTGCTCCACGAACCCGTTCCGTACATAATCCGAATCTGTGATTATGACCAGTTCGTGGAGTTGATGCTGGACAGCAGTGAGGATGGCCTGATGCACAGCCATCAATTCTGCCACCTGACTACTTCGGGGACCAATTTTGTATCCAGCGGACGGTTCTGGGAACTCCTTCACCCATGCATTCCCTACGCCAGCCACCAGTTCTTTCTCCCCGTCGTTGTCAACATGGTACGAGCATCCATCCACATAGACAGTGGGCATTCCCTCACACTTGTCTTCTTCAAAGACTTTGTGTGGGGAATTAAGGTATGCCTCCATGTTGTCCTTGATTTTTAGACTTTCGCCCTCGAGACAGTTTTCTCTGGCACAATCATGTAAGTCAGCCAGTCCTTGCGCGAGGGGACTCTTCTTGTTTTGGCCATATCTGACCTCCACAGGAAAGCCTTGCACTGACAGAATCCAGGAAGTAATTCGGGAATTACTAACATTTCCGGCCTGGATTCTGTCACTTTGTAGATATTGCAGAGGCTGGTGTGGAGTCTCCACTATGATGTGTTCCCCCTGGATAAACGGGCGGTAATTCTTCAATGCCCATACCGTTGCCAGGAGTGCCTTCTCACAATCGTTGAATTTTTCCTCCACAGAGGATAAAGTTTTGCTCGCATAGGAGATTACTTTATTGACCTTGTCATGCTTTTGGTATAATACTGCTGTCAAGCACGTATTAGAGAACCCCGTCTCCAGGAAGAACTCCTTGTTTCTGACAGGGTTAACTAGGCAAGGCGCTTGTGAGAGGCTTCTTTTGAGTTGTCTTACTGCCTCGGCTTGTTCTGGACCCCATTCCCACTTGACCCCCCCCTTCAGGAGATGAATCAGGGGTCTGGTGATCTCTGCGTAGCCCTCAATGAACTTTCTGCTGTAATTAGTCAGTCCAAGGAGGCTCCTTAGTTCCCGCAGAGTTGTGGGGTCTTTCAGTTTCTGAAGTGCTTCCACTTTCTTTTCCTGGGGACAGAGACCCTGAGGAGTAATCTAATGCCCCAAGAAATTAACACGGGTTCTACACCACTGTGCTTTCTGAAAGGAAAGTTTTGCTCCGGCGGCCCTCATCTGGGTCAGAACATAACGGATCTCCGCTATGTGTTCCTCCACAGATGAACTTTTGATGAGGACATCATCTACATAAGCCAGGTTACCCCTTGCACCCAGGTCGGGCATGACCTTGTGTAGGAAAATGTTGTATTCATTGCCGGAGTTGAGGTATCCGAAGGGAGTCCGGGTCCATGTGTACTGCTGGCCCCCAAAGGTAAAAGCCAGCTTGTATTGGTCCTCCCTACTGACAGGCACAGTCCAGTATCCATTGGTCAGGTCTATTGCAGTGAATACCTGTGACCCCTGGATCTGGGCCAGCCCTTGGTCAATGTAGGGCAGAGGCCATCGGGAAGTATGGACCCGTTTGTTGAGCTCCCTGAGGTCGGCACAGAGTCTCCACTGGCCGTTTGGCTTCAATATTCCCAGCACCGGATTATTGAAGGTGCTGTGTATTGGACAAATTATTCCCCAGCACTCAAGGTTCTTAATTATTTCAGTAAGGGACTCCATGGATGCGAGAGGCAAACAATATTGCTTCACAAACACTGGAGTCATTCCAGGGTCCGTGGGAATTGTTGTGGTGTGGATGTCGGTGCGACCACAGTCATATGAGTCTACCGCAAAGAGATCTTGGAAATCCAAGAAAACTTGTTTCAACTTTTGCTTTTGTTCCAGAGTCACACAGGCATCAGCTAGGTTGACTCTCTCTTCCACCATCTGCCTGAAGCCTGGAAAGACTTCTGGTTTGGCCACCTCAGCGGCCTCCTCCAGCTGGGTGGAGAAGTCCCTGGTCAGAGTGCTGATTTGGACTGGAGGCCTCAGGTGGGAAAGGCAACCCTCATGGACCTGGAAAATCACCTCATCCCTCCTGAAGTCACAAGTCACATCTTCCTTACCATAGGGGCAGGAAGTGTACATCAGGAAGTTCCCCCCATGCCGGGTACAAATCCTGTCTGGTGTTGTATTGTCATCACTGTCACTGTCAAAGCAGTCCTTGGGGATTGGTCCTAACAGTTAATTTCCTAAATCGATGGAAAAATGTCGGTCATCAACCGCCATTCCAATAATGGTGGCTGCGGCTAGAGTAGTACTCTTTAAGTCGCTGTTATCCACCTCTATTGGAATGGTGTCATGTTCTATGTTGACTAATGGAGTTGGGTTTACCCCCAACCCTTACTGTTGGAGAGAAGCGTTTAGATGTATGTAAGCATCAGGGTTTTTCAAATGTTGTCCTCTTTTAACTTTCACTTCCAGGGAGAATTGTCGGGTCCTTTCTGGGATGGTGACTTCCTCTTTAATCTGAATTTCAACTGCATAAGGTAGCAATTGAGCTGACCTAAATGCTTTTTCTGGATCATCAAAGCCCATGGGATTATCCGCTAATCGGGACCAAGCTTTGAAGTTTATTAGGTCCAAACTAATGGCAAAGCGATTGAGAATGTCACTGCCTAAGTAAAAGGCGGCAGTGACGTCTCGCAAGACCCAACAATTATGGACTATGCTCTTGTTGCCAATGGAGATTTTGAGCATACACCTGCTTTGCAGGAGCTGTTTGGAATTACGTGCTTCCAGGTCCCTTTCCCATTTGTCTATCAGTTTGAATGTGGGAATGGCTGGATCTTTTGGGAGTTGGCGGAACATGGCTTCCCTGATGAAGCTCTTACCATTGTTCACGCACACTCGAGCGAGAACAGAGTCCTTCCCATCATTTAACTGAACAGGGATGAACAACTGCTCTCCAATTTGCTGAATATCAGCCAGGCTCTGAGCTGATTTCACATCTTTCTGGACTATAGGAGTGGGAGTTTCTGATTGTGGATTAGTAAATAATTTCAGGGTGTTTCCTTCCTGTGTGGAATACCACCTTAAACTGGAAGGAAGGTTGATTTTCAGAAATAGAGAGGACCCCCCATCACCAGTCTGTTGTCCTACTGCTATTACTGTCACGTCTGGAGTTTGGTTGTTCCGGAAGTGAAATTCTACTTGGTCAGATTTTTGTTCAACCATGTGGCAGGTGCCGTTTATACTAACATGGTTGACACTCTGTTTTAATTTTATTGGTTGGCTAGTCTGGGTCCAGAGGACCTTGTTTACACAATCTATTAGGGGTGACAACCTTCTCAGGAGGTCATTCCCTATTAAACAAAGGGTGCCCTCTGGAGTCACTACTATGACCGGGTGTTTCACCTTGTGTCGCCCAATTTTGATGTCCAAATCTGCAGACCCCTCGACAGGAATTTCCTTCCCGTCAAAGTTCTGCAGTTGTCCAGGAAGAGAGGTGAGAGGAATTCGGTAATTCTCCCCCCTTCCTGCATTTAGTTCCTCAAAGGCCCTTTTGGACAGAAGGGTAGCTTGGGATCCAGTGTCCACCAGTGCCAAAATTGTACCCTGCCCCTGTACTTGTACCGGGGCATAGTATCTTCCCTCCTTCTCCTCAAGGGGGCACAGATAATGCACATTTTTGGACAACTGGTGGGCTAACTTTCTGGTTTTGGACATTGCTAGAGAAGAGATTTAGGCAGAATTCTGTGGAGAACCTTGGGAATCTGAAAGAAAAAGTTGGCAACTGGAGAACAGAGCCATTGTGGGTTCCCCTGGTTCCGGTTCTGGGCTGCCCCCCCTTTTTGGAGGCAGTCACCAGGATGGGTTTGAACCAGGGGATTTCGGTATTGTGGGTTCTGGGATGAGATGATGGGCGGCGGTAGCTCAGTCTCCATATCTCCCCAGTCTGGATTGGAATCCCTTGGGACCCATTTTTCTTTGGGAGGAGTTCCCCCATCTCTGAAGGAGAAGATCCTTTTCCCAGGATCTTCTGAGGATCCCTCTCCCTCAAATTGGAATACCTGAACCTCCTCCACAAAGTGGGTCTGTTTGGGTCCTTTGTTTCTCCTACCTCCTCTCTGCTCCTTGGGTGGCAGACTTTCAGGGGTAGGAGATTTTATTTCCGGTTCCTGGTTTTCCAGGGGCTGTTTACAAGTTGGGAAGAAAGCTTCCTCCAAGGCTTTACACCCCCCTTCCCCTTGTGCCTCCTCCCAGGGAACCGGTGGCTTATCGGGGTGCTGCCCCGTCATTGTTCTGGAGCACCAGGTCCCGAGTTTGGGGCATTCTGCGGTGGCATGCTCAGCTGAGGGTTCTGTTGAGCCCTCAGTATGTGACCCAGATCTCGTGCCATATTTTGGACCTGGCGCTCAAGTTGTGAAACCCGCTCAGGCTGATACGGGGCTCTATTTTCTCCCCTGGGCTGATCCCGGGAAGGGTAGCTATCCCTTCTCTGGTAGTACCCCTGGTTGGGAAGATTTTGGTACCCCTCCACCCTTGGCCTCCCCTCTCCCGGATTAGGTTGTCTGGGCTCAGGGAATTGGGGAAACAAGGATGGATGATTTTGGGGCTGGAAATTGGGTGGATACCTGGGGAAAAAGTTCTGCCCAGGATTTGGAGAATTTCTGCCCTCCTGGGGGAAGTTAGGAGGGAAGTTCCCCGGGTCAGGTGCTTGGCTGGATCCCCCCCTTGGGCTGGAGGAGTCCACACATAACCCAGGATTGGTCGGTTTCCCTTGTAGCGGGGACTTACATAGTCAGGGGAGCGGGGGACCCCATTTGTGGGACTACCTCCTTGACTCCCTGTCGGTGACTGGCCCGAGGGCCTTCTGGGCTGTGAATTATTTGGTGCAGGCAGGTTTTTAGGCCCCCATCTCCAAATCTAAAACGGGGCAACCTTTACCTCTGCCACCTTGGCAGCAGCAGGGGTGCTGTTGGTTTTGGGGTTTTTCGGCGCATTATTTTTATTTTCGATAGGCTTCTGCACCTCATAGATCCGGGTAGCCTGTTCAATAACCCAGTCTAAAGATCTTTTCTCATGAAAATCTCTCACGAGCTGGGTCATTATATATTTAGGGAGAGCATGGAAAAATGTATTGACAAACTCTTTGCTGTCTGTGCGCACCCTTCTGGTGGTCTGCGCAAAAGCACGTTTTAATTCTTGCACAAACTCTTGTGGGGCCTGATCCTCCCCAAATTGCAAATTGTAGGCTGCCTTGCGAGCCTCTTGACAATTTCTGTGAACAGAAAAATGTTTCAAGATGGCCGCCTTATAGGTGGACCATCTTAAATGATTTTGGTCCTCCAGCCCCGCAAAGAAACTGGAGTATTCTGGTGAGAAGGTCCACTTTACATATTGAATATAGCTTTGGCTGTCCTTCAAATGGAAAGTCTCCATCATTTGCCCGTAAAGCTCCAAGTGTTCCCAAACAGAATACTTGGCGTTCTTGTGATAAGGCGTGATGACACTCCTTATTGCCTTTATTTGCTTCAATGGGTCCTTAAGCAAGGCCCTTTTTTGCCTTATTGGCCTTTTTGGTTCGGGTAACCCTGGTCCATTCATCCTCTGACTCAGAGGTACTGCTCCCAGAGGTTCCTGTCTGATCTTCCAGGTTTTCCCGGATTCTGCGAGCCTGGGAATGGCTGGCAGAATGTGGGGACCTGGTCTCCTGTGTCCTGCGCCATTCAGAGGAGTGTTCAGATTCCTCCTTGCTGCCAGGATTTGATGGGTACCCCCCCACTGACCTAACTGGGCAGAGGTTTTCAGGATGCCCTTAATGGGCCTACTCTCCTGGGGTTCCCCACTAAATTGCACTGTGCTTGGGTGCCCATACCCGGATACCCGCCCATCCATTCCTGGGAGGCACTGGCCTATGAGCCCCATACTTCTAGCTGGATAGTAATCTGCCATCCCCGTGGCCCTGGGCTCATGTGCGCGAGGGGACATGGGGGTGGCAGAGTCCAGGGACTGGGAGTGATGAAGGACTCTGGTACTAGGGCTCCTGAGGTTATGCTCAGGAGTTTCTCTTTCCCAGCGAACCTCATCTCTATCCGCCCCTGCTTCCTGTTGCAATGCAAGAGCCTGCGCTTTCAGTTCCTCAGTTAAGACCTTACTAGACTCTATCAGTCTCTCCTACATTGCTACCTGTTGTTGGAGCCTATCATTGTGCTGACAAAGAGCCTCATTTTCTCTCTGTGCCTCCTGATTGGTCCTGGAGTACTGGGCCAGTCTTTGCTGCAGGAGGGTTACCTCCTGAGTCCCTTCCCTACTGGCCTGCTCCTTTCTTGCCAGAGCCTCCAACACCCTCCTGGTGTGCTCTAACAAGTTCTGGTGTTCTTTTTGGAGGTCACCCAGTCCCTGGAGGGCCAGGTGGTTTTCTTCCATTTTCCTTTTTAAATGGCAGACTTCCTGTCCTAAGGTGTCCCTTTCCTGACTAAGAGTCTGCATCTGTGCCGCCAGGTCGTCCCTTTGCCTTTGGAAGGCACCAGCTCTCTGGTGCTCCTGATCAAACTCTGCCTGGGTATCCAGGTCTTTCAGAATCAATGTATTGCTTTCTGCCTTTTCCCTATCTAGGTGGCTTTGCAGGGTGACTACCTGCTCAGCACATACCCTATTGAAATCTAATTGTTGCTCCAGCTTTTTCTGGCTCTGTAGTAGGGAGTCCAAACCTTCTTGGTACTCATTTTGCAAGGCCAGAAATCTGGTATCCTGGTCAGCCTTTTCCTGTTGCAGGATGTCCATATCCTCTTTTATTTTAATGATATACTGCCTACTATCATTTTCTAACTCCTGGCTCCTCTGCAGCCTCTGCTCAGAAGAGACCAGGTCAGATTGGACCTTCTCTAACGCCATCTGTCGCCTATTTGCCAGATCTTGGCTTTCAGTACATTTATCCTGCATGTCTCCCATATATAGGTACAGGTATGCCGCTATCCTGGCAATCTTGTGTTATTGTGTTCATCTTTGGCTTTAGGAGCCATATATAGTTCACTCAGGGCCACATGTAATGGACCCTGATCTCTCCATATGTCTGACCCTGTTTCAGTGACCTGTTGCGCGATGGCCTGCAACCAGACCGTTTGGTCCTGGTGAGTCCACTCACCTCTCACAAATAGCTTATGTAAGAGGTGCTCCCTCACTATTTTCATGTCTACCAAGGTCGTCATTCTAGAGATTGATCTCTGTCCTGACTTAGAGAAATTAGTATTTTATTTTTGCAAAACAGACCTTTCCCTTAGAGTGTCCCTTTGAAGAGTGTTTTACAGCGTAAATCAGCGTGGTGATCCGACCGGATGTATGTATCCCGTCAGTTAACACACTGTATTAAGCTGCACAAGTGATAGATCTAACCCAGACGTCCGGCTCGAGCCCCCAATTTGTAAGAAGATTCAATTCAACACTACAGCTAAGTCAATGCCTAGTCTGGGATACTGAATGGAAACCCTTATTGATATATCTTTTTGTCCAGTTCATGAGTTCTGGATGACTACCCCTATATAACACCCCTCTCTTAGAATCCCCCTGACCCCACTGAGCCAAGAAGTAGTTCTGTTTTGCAAGTTTAAAAGGTTTATTTGAGAATTTAAACAATATATATATATATATATATATATATCACACTTTATAATAAATTAATATCTGATAGTACACTTAAACATATGATGTTGATCAACAATGGGTAATCTGGCACTAGCACACTTCTTTATAATCAATGAGGAGTTAGTATAGGATGGATCAAGTAGCAAAAATACTTTTATGATTCAAGGGAAAAGCAATGAGGAATAAAATGCAGTACAGAAATACGTGAGATGATTTTAGCAAAAGATAATATAATCACTTTTTCTCCGGCAATTCACCCCCCTCCCCTATGCAATGTAAGAAATGGAAGGAGATGGGAAGAGGAGCACACAGTTCTCAGGAATGCAATCAAATACAATACGAAATTCAGTTCCCCCCCAGCAAGCTTAGAGAAAACCGGTATGAGTTTTAAAACACAGGCCCAAAATGCTTTTTAAATGTGATAGCAATGGATGAAAAATATGCTGAAAATGCTTTTAATTCCCTTTAGGAGGTTCAGGGGGAGTGGTAGCTACTGGGGATGAGTTCAGGCTCACTTTAGCAATGATTCAGGGATGGTTCTTAAGATGCAAACAAATTTTAGCAGTTCAGGCAAAAGCAGCTATCTTTTTACAAGTAAAGAAATCGGGCCAAATCGCAAATCGCGGCAGAATTTGCAAAATTATAAGGAGAAGGAAGTCGGTTGGAAAGCTTAGATTCTAAGCTTTCAGAAGAAAGTTAAACCAAGTTCCTAGCCCAAACGGTTCCAGAGATACGGACGATTAAATAAAGGTAGTTTTTCGGATTTTAAGTAAACTCAAAATGACAGGTGACAGCTTTGCAGCTGCAGAATTGACAAGTGACAGTGGTGCAGCATTACAAAATGACAATTGACAACTTCTAGGTGGCAGTTCTGGTTAGATTAGTTGGACTAGATTATTTTAAATAAGAGATTGGTTCTGCACAGTTCTGCTAGGTACTCACAATATATTTTGGAAGGACTGGACCTCGTCACGGATCTGACAGGTTTTGGACTTCGGTTCCGGTCTCGCCACGGACGGTCTCTGCGCACAGCGTCTGGTCTCTGCTCTGCTGGTCTGGCACTGGTCTGGTCTGTCCGGATACAGCGGTCTCTGCACGGCTCCTGGATCTCTGCACTGGTCCTGGCAAAAGTTCTTGGCAAGGGATTCAAGCAGCTCGCCCGGCTGTGAGTAGCTTGCAATGATTTGAGGCCTGCTGCAGAGAACTCAGCTTGTGGTTTTAGGCCTCTGATTTAGGTTCTAAAGTATGAGTTCTAGGTTCTGGAATATGTAACTGGAGTCAATTTGGAACTGGTATCTTCTGGATGTTGTGTGGTCCGGCAAAGCTTCCCGCAAGAAAATGGAAAATGAAGTCCTCTCTAGATTTCAGTGGTCCCTTTTTATGTGGTTTGAAAGTGGGTGGAGAGGCTAGCTTTCTAGGCCCAACCCCTTCAGAGTTCTGATAGGTTGAAGAATTCTTTGTGTTCTCACTGGAGAGCAGGATTGTGTGTCAGAAGGATGTCATTTAATGGCTTGCAGAAAGGACACTCCCCTGTCAAATTACACACAAATCTATATTTGACCTAAAGACATATTTCATAGATACACAGTGGTTTGGAATTATATGCACCCATCACGTATCACATGAGGTATACTCTGTTCAAACTCTGATGTTTCTAAGAGCTTGCATCCAGAAATGGCAATATTTTGCGCTTTTTAGTGGGTTATGCAACATTGGTTTTTCATTAAAATTGATACACATATACACCCCCCTACTACACATATCTCAGTAACGTTCCATTTGTTTAGCTTAAATACAGTGTCTGTGGTGTCCATAAATGGCGGGGTTTTGCCCCAGAACATCACACAAATTGGAGTTTGGGCTTGAATTGTAGTCAAAGTTTCCATTTTAAGGTTCCCCACATTTCACATTTCTGTCATCCGGTTACCAAGAGTTATCAATGTTTCTGTAAAATATATATTTTGCTTTCAATTCAGTTCTCAGAGTGTTGGAGTCCGCCTCCAAGACTTGAGTGGGTCAGTGATCACATGTGTCTCCTGGCCGGCAGGTCTTTGTTGACAGGAAACAGTCAAAATCAACATATTCTATTCAAGTGCAAGAGCCTATTGTGTGGTCTCCAGGAGGCTGCCAGCCAGTCAGCCTTCTAACAATCAAGAGGTCATGTGAGATTCTAACTCCTGGTGTGAATCTCTGGAGGTGAGAGGTTTCCCAGCCTTTTGGCCTGTTAATTAAATCAGATTGTTTTCTGGGAACAGCATGTGGTTAAGATTTTAATTAACTCCCAGCCTTTGATGTAAAGGCCTCTCCTGCAACTCCTGACATGCAGTATCCCTGTCAGAGTTTAGACCGCTAGCGCCGCCTTGAGGTATTTATCGGTACTGCGTCCATTTTTTGGATCAGTCTTGAATGAATGCATTCCAAACAAGAGATTTTACATGGAAGTATATTATCCAGGTTCAGCACATGGCACTGGTGTGGTTCTGCAGTAAAATAATTTTGTGCTCATTGAAGGAATGAATTCCCAATAGTTCTGGGTTGCTTTTGGCAATCAGCATTGCCCCTTTTGCAATGGGTTCAGGCTACTGTGTGTAGCCCAATGGTGGTTTTAGGCAGTGCCCTTCTGTGCCCATAACATCGGCAAAAATGGGTGGCAGCCTATTCTTCATGCATTTCCCTGTGCATTTTCTGGGAAGCTCTGGCCATCATGATGTTTTCAATGCCAGTAATGCACAGTTTTTCTGGTAGGGCTCGGATGCATGGGTAAAAACATCCCACATCAATGCCCAGTGTATCTAAGGCATGATGTAATGCACCATTATAATGTTGCTCAACTTTACACCAAATCTTGAGCCAATACACCAAGGGCTTTAACTTTATAAAGTACAGAATGCCAAAGAGGCCAATTACTCTCTTAATAGGATTAGTTGGAACACTATGTGGTAAGCCTCAGAGCACTGTTAGGATTTCTTTGTATTCTTTAGAGTGGAGTAAAATAGAATCAAAATGCCAGCACATTTTAGCCGCACTACACTTTTAGTAATTTGAGCATGCCAATCAAACTTCTTTTATTCACGGAAGCGTAATTTCATGTATCACCACTGGCTATTACAGAAAACACTGTAATTGGAAGGGGAAACAATGTAAACCTCTAATATGCCAGAATGACATTTAGGAATGAATGAAGACAGCCTTTGCTTTGGTGAAGGGTGAAGTCTATTTTAAGTGATAGAAATGGTGAAAATCCATCTACTACAACCTCAATCTCTTGGGTATTCCACATGGAGGATACATGTCTCTCCTCTTACTTTCACATATACATGTGCCTGCCAGTGGAGTTAGTTAAACACTTGAATTCCAGATGTATGCCAGTGGCACTCATATAGTGGCCCATTTGGAGGGGAAAAGAATAAGAAAAAAATTGTACAATTGGTCCCTGCAAGAAGTCCTGATTTCATAGAGAACATCCAAAAGTGAGATTAAGTTACCAGGCTGGTGTAGAATGGGTCAGAACTGGAGTAATGTGGATAGTGCAGTCCAGATACAATAGAGCACTTGCACTATCTTGTCTATGACTACCTTCACTGGGCACCAGGCTGATCGCTCCAGAGCCATACAACAACTGGGACTATCTGTGAACTACATCTGCTGTTTGAAGGTGCAATCTACTCCTGGCCCTGCTGAAAATCATAATGTGTTATACTAACAGGGAGACATGCACTGCACTACTTCGATCAGTGATTTTGTCAATCTTTGTCAAAGAAAATCCTACCCACACGGGCTTGCTTTTAAAAGACTTGTTAGCCCAGCAGCAAATCCAAAATCAAGCTGTGTAGATAGTTTAAAAAAAATGTATTTGTGATTTGGTTTACATAAAACCTTGCAGAATTTATGACAACATTTCATGATCAAGCAAATACATTAAAAGAAAACCTAATTAAAATACATATCATTTGATTTGTTCTAGTCCAAAATTAAAAAATGACAAAGTGCAATTATTAAAGAAACGTTGAAGCTGTGTAGTTAATGTTCAAACTAAAATATTGGGTCCGTATTTCTGTGATCCGTGAAAATCTTCACATGCTGCCAGTTCGGTACCAAGTACAGCTTAAGAACCTGTGCCTTATCCACTGGCATTCCAAGTCAGGGCCCCTTCTACTTACAAATAATGTCACAAAATACAAATCATTCAGACTGCTCAAGACATAGCTGTTGTCAAATCAGAGAAGCTGAGATGAATATATATCTTACTCCTAGATAACCAAGGTGTCATTAGTTGGGCAGATAAGGTTGGGGAGTATTGTTTAAAATGTTTGTGAAAGCCCATGTAAGGTGATGAAAATACAAAGAACAACATTGCGTTAACTTACTTTCGGGTAAAAATGGTCTCGATTATTTTAGATATATATATCTAATCGAGTGCAAAAACCATTTTATATAATGTCTTACTCAAAAAGTGCAATTGCCATCCAATATTTTAGATTGAAGTTTAACATAAGTGTGGCCTTGATGACCCAAGGTGCCCAATTAGGAATAGCACTCTGTGATCGAAAGTGCAGGTTATGTGGAACAAATGAACAAGAGACCATCGCGCATCTATTAATATGGTGTGAAAGTTTGACTGGTCTATGTGCCAGCTATTTGAAAGCGTATAATAATAATGTTAACATGGACCAACTGAATATCATCTGGGACAGGTTCCTTAATGGCTGTGATGGCAATTTGATATTTTATATTGGGCTATTTTATTGGAAACTGGTGGAAATTTTAAAAATCTTAGCCTTATACAAGGCATTTTTAGAAATGTATAAGTGCTTTTTATACCTCTTTTTTCTTTCCATATGAAATGTAGTCTCCTGTGTGAGCATATGTGTGAGCATATGTAATCATTTTAAATAATATATGTGTCATGATGTAATGTTGTATTATATGTTTGTATATACAAAGCCATGTGGCTATTGGTATATTAAATAAAAAAATAAATAAAGACAGATATGGGCATCACTTTGAGGCACATACGAGGATAATATAACAAGTGCAGACTACTGATGGCCAACTGGACACAGCCTGGATCAAGGATGAGGGTCAGACCCTAACAAACATGGAAGATCTCATAACGCACCCATCGCAGCACTTCTATTTCCCTTCCCCACCCCAAAACACTCGACACCATGTTCAACTTCACTGCATTAACATAAGCCATCACTGGGGGTCATTAGGACCCAGGCGGTAACCATGGCGCCAGTAGCGTCATGGTTGCCACCGGTTTTTTACCGATTCCGCCATGGTAAATGGCGGAATTACCGCCCCATTCCAAGGTTGGCGGGCGGTAATTCCCCATTCACCATTGGCCCTTCCCCATTCCCATTTTTGCCCCCATAGGGCTCAATGGAAATGGGGAAGACAGTAGTTATGGTACCGCAAATTGCAGTACCGTAAATACCTCCAAGGTCCCTTTGCGGGTCCAATCCTTAACGGCTGGTAAAAACCAGCCGTTAAGGTAGGAACCCGCAAAGGGACCTCGTAATTAGGCGGTAAGGTGTTAACGGCGCTGCCACCTTTTACAGCGCCGTTAACCCCTTACCGCCTGGGTCGTAATGAGGCCCACTGTGTTAAAAGTCAGTTTTTTTTCATCTGAGTTCTTTTTGAGTAAATGCCAGCAAGGCCGACAGCAGAAAACACAAGCAAACATACCTCATCATTGGTGTTCCCTATAATGGCATTATCCTCACATGATACTACCTGGCACACACCTTGCAACACCCACCTTTGCAGACATGTTAGTAAAATATGGAACATAAGCACAGATGTAACATTTTTGTGAACAAAATGTAGCTTGCCGTGTGCAAAGTACTCAACTCATGCAGATATACTGTATATTTCTCAAGCAGAGGTCACACATGCAACTGCAAAAGTGAATCGAGCAATGAAATTCCAAGTGGGAATATGTGATCCTGTTCACCTGTGACGTTTAGCGGAATCTTTGAGCGAAGGTCTTAATACCACTGTACATATAAGAGGAACATATGTATATCTGCAGTGATCATTGCCAAACATATCTGTCGTTGATTTGTTTCCAATAATGTATATACTGACCCTTCAGGATATTTAATATGCACAGATATGTCTCAAGAATTGCGATAAACTAAGCTCTCTCCTTCAGCATTGTCAAATACACCATGTCTAACTTGCTTCGTCTGTCTGCATTGTGAAAATCACCCTGAATGGAGGGTCCCATCACCCTCTCAGTGGGCATTGGCACCTCTGGGTTAGGAAGGCACTCTGAAGCACATCAGGACACCGAGACTGGACTACAAAAGACATCAGGTTTATTATTTTATGCAGGGCAAAAAAACACAGACTAGAGCACACCAAAGACATCTATGCAAACTCCCAACTTCCCTGGCCTCTCAGACCCTTTTATACAAACTAGAAAGATGATGTAATGCAATGATCATCATAAGACATCCTTATTTGCTTTGGTATTTGAAGGCAACCCCTTTTCCAATCCCTGGTTGGTTGCTTTAGCTGTCACTTAGAACTAGTCTGAACAGGTTTTACTTATCTCATTCTACACCATTGGACTCTGTATGAACTTTTCTGAAAAAAGTTATCCATTGATGTCATCAACAATTAGCAAAAAATCCAACATCTTAGAAATTACCTGACCATGCCTGGCTCATCACAAAATGGTGGATCAACGTATTCCTGATCAGAATTTGATACCTGTTCCGATTTGAATCTAGTTTTTCAGTAATTTATAATAAGCATATACTACATAATAAACCTTGTAACGCAAAAGACATTCTGACACTACACAATAGATCGCTCTTCTAAGTGCTTTCCTAAAAGGAACTACATTTCTGTTTCTGTATTCCTATAGCACCCTACCAGTACCTGACACCTGATGTTTGCACTTACCTATGCACTTGCCACCACTGCACTTCTTATTTCTTGTATTAATTGGTTTCTATTTATTTTATTGTTATCCTATGTACTGCACTGCCTCCTCCCCTTTCCCGCTCACACTTTTCCCTCTCTCCCCACCCCTGCACTTGTGCGATCTCAATGTCACCTGGCCTAGTAGGATCGTTGTCTCTGTCTTCCCTCTGTTCCCACTCTCCCGCCTCGTCACACCTTGAAACACTTCTGTATATGCGCGTTATAAATGCCACATCATATCATATATCATAACATTATTGTTGCAATTATCTTTAAGCGAGTGAAGGGTACTACCATCATTGGTGCACAAAACCATGTATCACATTAATGAAAAATAAGTAATTTATTTCAGTGAAACTTCTTAATTAGAAAAAACACTTATCGAAACCTTACGAAAAACTATGCATTTAATATGTTGCAGAGAAAATAAGTAGAAAGCAGCGATTGGAAGAATGCAGGATCGTGGAATAAGACGGGAAGAGGATAGCCATGAATAAAACTCCTTCCACGAAGAAAAGTACATGCGTAATAAGGGGAGGATAAGCTAATGCACATGTGGATACAACACACATCTGATATAAACGCAGAAGCAATGTGCCGAGAAAGTTAACATACTACATTTTGTGAAGTTTAGAACATTAATCAGTCTATTTAATAGACAAGCTAAATTGAATGCCTCCAACTTATTCCAAGAAATGGCAAAATCTTGATTACGACAAGAATATGTATTCCAACTCGACTTGCTATAAATATTAAGTGGGCATGAATAATAATAAAGACACGAAAGAAGGGCTATTGTTATTTAATATAACTTTATACAATCAGTGCTATTGTCCTGAAGACGGCCACAACAGCAGAGAAAGACACTAGAGATAGTGCTTTATCAAATGCAGTATGCCGAAACATATGCCAACCATCGAACAGGCTACAGGTCTTCTAGCCTTCTTGACAGAGACTTGAAATAGTGCACCTCTGCCACTTTCGCTCCTGCCTTAGTGCAATCACTATTTGCACAGAAATTGCAAACTGATGACTTCTCTCAAGTGCATTTGTTGCCAAAATTTCAACAACATTTTCACGTACTAACCCCTACTTGTTCGAATCTGGCTCTTTTTCTCATTGAGCATCTGTAATTTAGTAATTCCAGGATGTTTTTTTAGTATTTGGTTTGTTATAAATTTTGTATTTTCTACATGTTTTTCTGATCTGGTAGAGTCATTTGAAGCGATTAGTTTTCTCCTGAAATTTGAATTAGGGAGTGTGTAAGTCTCTGGTGGTGCAATAACTCAAAAGAAGTTGGTGCTGAGAATGGGGTAGCTGCCTTCTATGTTCACTTTATACATGTCCCTTCCCCTTAAGAAGACAGTCCCCCGAAAACAAATAAATACGGGCCACCCATCTCTTTCTACCAGGTACATTATCGGCCGTTTCATGGTTGTGCTGTAAGCCCTGACATGGCTCCTGAAGTGGGACTGGCTTTCCTGGACTATCATAGTCCCAGAACGAGGACATTTAGTGCGTCTACAGGGGGCTCACTTGCTGCCCTTTACCTGCGGGTGTGCATGTGCACAGAGGTGTTGGCCAGTTGCAGGATAGATTACTAGTGCAGGTAAGCATATCTCCGTGCAGAATGTGCGATTGGTGCTGCTAACCCTGCACTGCACTTTCGCATTAAATAAGAGGTTTCCGCGATGCCTCATGTGTTGGGCTACCACACGAGGCATAGGAGCCCTGTGTCATGAGCTTCACAAACCTTGAATTGCATGCAGGCCCAACATTACACTTTCTTCTACAAAGAAAAAACTCGGTGTTTCATACAGAATACTATGAAAAGGCGCAAGCACATGTTTTGGAAATGCTCATGTTCAGAAGGCATCACTTAACAGAACAGTAGATCGTGTGCCAGATCCCTGTGGAGAGTGTTTTTTCCCGTTTTGCCTTCACTGATCTTGGCAGGTCTCGGTGTTCAGACGTGTCATAACAGGCATTCATCATTATCGTTAATATGATAGGGCCATTCTGCAGAGGAACAATCACTACTTTAAGAAATGAATACCAAGTTTTGGAGGGATAGACAGGGCTGCGTTTCTTTAAGTGGAGTAGATGATTGAAAAAACATGCAAGAGCACATTTTGCAGACCATTTGATTTTAAATTGGTTTAATATGAATAGAGATCTTATGAAGCAAAAATCATTTTTGACTTCTCAGTTGTATGAAAGTCACAAAAGAATCTTCAACAATCAGGGGCCATTTTTCAAAACTCTTTTCCCTCGAGGATATAATGGAAGGGATAACACCCAAAAATGTGCTCATTTCGGGGGAAAAATATATAGTGCATATGCATCCGCAGATGTCTATTTTGACATCTGTGTAAACAGGGTAGGGCACGAAGGATCCACAGATCCCCAAGCATGACTTGCTTTCCCTTCTCTGCATAACATGGGGAATAAAGAGTGATTCACAAAGACATTAACACTAGAAACGGTGGGCTTGATTCACAAAGAATGTGCACACTGTAACTCGGGCTTTGTCTTGGGAGGATAGATTAGCGGCAACGTGCTCGCCTTGGAAGCAAGATGATACGAAGCAACAAGGGTTCGATCCCCGGGTCCGCGCTTAGAGAGAGCTTTCTTTTATGAATAGCACAGCCCCTTCCAGGTGTAAGTCAGGTGTAAGATGTACTCCCTCTAACTTCTTTGTAAACATGGCCCTATGACATACAGCCGACTTGCTCGTGGCTAGAGACTATTAGATGCACACACCAATTATTAGGAGTACATCTGACTTACCCCAGGCGTACCTCCGGATTTCCTGCAGGTCACTTCTTATAAATAGAATAGTGACAGTCCTGGAGTAATTCTTGCTACTCCTGGTTGTCTTCGTGTATTACAGTATGCATGCTTATATTGTTTAGAAAAATATCATTTCCACTGTGGGGAATTCCCCAATAACTTAACAGTGAGAAACAGTTGCAGGGTAGAGATCTCAGTAGTGTCAACACTACGAGGGCTCATCTTTGTAGGGTTGCTGAGACCTGCCGATCAGCCACGCCTTTCCAATGACGTGCCAGAGCTGCTGTTGGTGAAGTAATAGTGCAGAAGTGCATGCACATGTTCATTCACACCATGTTGTGTTCATGCCCAGACGGTTAAGTAATGAAGCATGCGAACATGTGCAATCATTCATTTGCTCTTCTAGTATAATCTGTAATAGGATTGGGCAAAACCAGAGAAAAAGAAAGGTGCAAGGGGAAAAAGTAAAAAAGGAACCACTTTTTTAAAAACTTGGTGAAACAATGTTGTGTATCCATTTTGTTAATTAGCAAATACTTTAATGAATACTTGAGTATGCGTGCCATCTTTTCCCTGTGGGATAATAGCATTACCCATACATTCTAAGGTTGCTTAGCCTGGTTTTGGATTTTTGGGGTTTTTATGCCTGAGCTGTGACCATATTACATAACTTGTAAACCGGTTTTAAAATAATGGTGCAATAAGGGCCCACTACTTTAGTGTGGGTTTGCTTAGTCATCTAACGTATCAAGATGTACTTAATGTTTATCTCCCATGCAGATCTACACAGCACTATTCCCAGGTATGCGGCCAGAGTGCGTCATACACTCGGGGTTGCGAGGTTTGCCATTACTCATCATTCCTTAAAAGCACGAGTCTGTGACATCAGCCTTTTGAACGGACAACACTCCCTCACATGATATGATAGGTTATTTATAAAGCTAATACTCCCATGAATGATGGGTTCAAAACTGATTTTGTTTGTATAACGGCCTCACTAGGCCTTTTTAGACCACAACAGATAAGAAAATGTGTTAAATGTGTAAATGTATACTTGGTGCTCTCTATTTCATGTACAGATCTAATGATATGATCGGTCAAATTGTGCTATAAACACTACCAGCCAGTGTCAAACAGGCAGGGTAGCATATGTTGTGTTCTATAATGCTGCAAGCAAGGACACAAGGTGGTATAACTCACTGTGATGATGTACAAGCAGACTATGAGGAGCATGCACATCATCACGAATGACACATGTCCGCTTCACCAACCCGATCCGCAGGGTCAGCACATAATCCCGGATGTACACATCAGATGGCAAGGTTGTGTCAGTCTGGGTGGACAAACCAGCCGACAACAGGGGATTGGTCTGGGTGGAAGCAACACGGCAGGCACAAACTGCTGCATCTGATGGCCCAAGGACAGGATTTTGCACAGGCACCTCCATGGTGGCGTGCATAGACTCATGCCCTTGGGACAGGAATGCAGTAGGCACAACCACCTCAATACCCCCACCTGACCCATGGGCTGGGCTGCACCAGCCAACTCCTCTACCTCCCCCTCCGTCAACCTGGATGACTCTGCAGTGTCTTCTGTCATGGATGGCCCCTGTGTGGCATTACCTGGCCTCACCGCTGCCGAAAAGTCCACTCCCAACTTCACCTTCTTGGACTTACCCCCAGCAGCCATGCCTGATGTCACCGGTGCTGCCCCAGCCACATCTTTCCCGGAAGATGATCTGTCATGGGTCCGTGGCTGTGGCCTGTGCCTCTGCCTGGTGCAGGCATCCCGGCATCCCTGCTCCACAGCACTGCCTCTGTCATCTTCATCAGATGTAGCTATGGAAAAGGAGACACAGAACAGCAACATCTGTCTACTGCTCCAAAGCCAGTGTGTTGTAACCAACATTCACAGGAACATGACTTGTCAAGGGAACAACCATAAACCTTCACACCAACACACATGGACATGCTATCCACATCCATTCAGACACCTGCCTGGCCCACCTCTCCACACAATCAAATCAAACTACATGCCACTGTCACAACCAATCTATTGTGTGTGCTATACACACATGCATCAATTACACATGGACATGTGAGCATGCCATAGAAACAAGCACAAACATGTCATGCACACACATCAACTCAGAGGGCCCAAGCAGTGCTATGACCAATCACATCCTGTGAACTGCAGTGCCTCAACGCGACTAAGGTAGACATCCAAATGCACATGTTGCATCCAGGCGTGAGTGATGCACAGTCACACATTTCCATTGTATGCACATTCACATGAGCATCACGCATGCACATGACGTGGGCAACACTACCTCAACTGGCACACTTGCCATTCTGGAACGTTGCAGACACAAGTAACATAGCATGTGCACGGTCTGCAAGACAGCACTACAACACACCATGCAAGTAAGAGCACATTTAAAATCCGAAGATGTCTCAGTGCACACATGGAAAGCAATGTCTGGGGCATGCATTCCGACATCTGTCTCAGAGGCATACTTGCTGCAATCCTAAGGGGGTCACTGCCAACATGCTGGTACATGCACAATGCACATGAACTGTAGAGCAGTGCACCACATGGCTACTCACCAGTCGACTCCAGACGTTGGTGTAATTCACAGACCTGTGTGTACAGCACTGGGTAAAACCACTCCAGGAACTGCACGTCGTTCCCTGACATCTGGCACCTGCGCACACAGTGCGCCTCGGTGGTAGCACTGGCCTGGATGAATCTCGTGACCATACCATAGGCCCTGGATTTAAGATCCTCCCAGTACTTGTGGACGGGTTTGCATGAGTGGACTCCCATCCCCTCTGTGCTGATGGCATCCGTGATCCTGTCCCAGATCTGCTGACGTCCTTCCTTGCTGCGTTGCATCACATGGTTGAAAAGGGCATCATAATGCTCCACGACCTTCGCCACCAGGATGTCAACTTCTCTGGTGCTGAAGTTGACAGCCCTCTGCCTTGCTGGCATATGGTTACCGCTCTGGTCTGAGGATGATGGCACAGACATGGCACCCTGAGGCAGGTCTGGGTGAGCAAGGTGTTCCTGGAGCTGGGCTGTGGATCGGTGGTGGTAGAATGGATTGGTGGGAGTCCAACGAAGCAACTGAGGTGGTCACAAGGCCGGAGACAGGAGCACAGACAATGGCTGGACAGCAGACACTCCAAACACAGTGCAGGTGTGCAGCAGGCACACACACTGTACAGGCAGCAGCAGATGCCAAAGTTGGAGGCAGCACAGGGCAGGTGGAGGCGGGTAAAATGGCATTGAGGCAGAAGCGTGGGTTTCCATGTCTCGCAATGATGGCAGCCGTGAACAGATTGAAGGGGCTTCGCGCGTAAAAAATGAGAAAAGTGTGGACACGTGAAATCAAAGGAAAAGCCCTCAATGCACAACTTATGTGACATGCGCTGCGTGCAGGCATTGAGCATGCCATAGTTGGGGATACATAAGTACACGTAGAAGCAACTCTGAACGTGCGTGCTAAGGGGAGGAGATGGACGAGTGGAGTACTGCGTATTTTGAGGTGCCAAGCAATCCGTTCACATCAGGGACCATACAAGCTTCTTATTTAGGTGATGGATTTGCCTCCATGCATACGCGCATCTACTTTTGATTTTTGCGAGGCTAACAGTGAGGCCTGTATGCATTTTTTTCAACTCTCTGTGCCCCTGTGTATCGCTTATCACTATTCTTACCTTTCTAGTAGCTTTCCGTGGTTTGCATACGCTTTTTTAGTGTTTCTGGGTTCCACTGTGTATCGCGTACTGCTTCTTTCTTATTTCAGAAACAATCCTGGTATCGTGTATGCTTTTTTTGGGGGGGGGGGTTGCCTGTGCATTACGCATACCGTAATATTCACACCTGGGGTATATTTGAGCCTTGCTGGACCACAGAACTACATCTTCCATCACGTAGACTGCCCTTCACTCATATTGTCCAGGAATAATGACTTGGTGTGCCTTCCATATTTCCGTTACACCTGGAACATGAATGGAAAGGCACCAAGTGGGAAAGCTGGCAGAAGGAGCCGGGGTCAGGAATGTGCTGTGGAAGCAGCTGTCCCAGCCCCAAGGATTCCCAGGATGTGTTGTGGAAGCATTTGTCCCAGCCCTAAAGTTTCCAGGACGTGCTGTGGAAGCAGCTGTCTTAGCCCAAAAGGGTTAGGGACGTGCTGTGGAAGCAGCTGCCCCACCCCCAGGGGGTCATGCCATGCCCCAGGCCCCTTGTGGTCTGGCATCTGGACCCCAAAGTGGTCCCAGACACATAGGTGTGGCAGCAACACCTTGTGGCAAAAAGGCAAAGCCTGCAAAGCAGAAACAGGCTCAACCCCATGACACGGCACAGGACACTGGCAGGCTAAGGAAGAACTTCCATGATGAAGAACTCAAGGTCCTCATGAACTACATGACCATTCACCACCATGACATGTACCAGCATCCGGGGAGCACACATACAAATGCTCAGCGTATGGTGCATTGGCATAATGTCACGGATGAGATCAACGCCTTAGGGTTTGAGAAGCGCTCTGCTGCATAGGTAGTGAAGCGCTGGAATGATCTCACCCATCGCACCAAATCCAAACTGGGTGCCAACCTGGCCCCTTTTCCCAGACTTACGGCATGTTCCCATTGTGTACAGTCCCTGTACCAAGACAACACTGGTGTGGCATGTGATGGATCCAGACTTGGATGTGAGTATGTATGTCTGCCTGTTGCCATGTGATTTAATTGCACATCACAGAGGCACATGTTCATGCCCATTTCACTGGTATTAGTCAACAGTTTTCGGTACCATTCTTAATGAATTTTGTTGCCATGCTGCATATGCCATGCTCAGATGTCCATAGTGTGTGGATGATGTATTTCTTATGGTGACTGTGATGCTGGAAATGCATTGGAGGGACATGGCCTCCGTATCCTTGTCCTTTACTGCTTTTTATCGTGTGTTCTGTCGTGTTTTCCGCGCAGGAGTTCATGTGGGACTCCTGGCGGTGCAGCTCTCTCTCCTTTGGTTTGGTGAACAGACCCGTGGGATACCCTTATGGCACCCATGGGTAGGGGTACAACCCTGTGCCCCTAGTGTATGTTTTTGGGCATCCGTGTGTGACCCACAGAGCAGGGTATGGGCTGGTGGCAGCTCCGTGCTGAAATGACTGGTGCCCTGAGCGTCCTCCATTTTGGGATGCCCAGGCCCTGTCATTAGAATTGGTAGATTCCTGATGGAGACAAAATGGCCCCCATGGCCTCTTGCCTTCCATCACCTGTTACCCTGATCTTCCCGAAGTCCCGGGAAGCCCTGCCTCTGTCCCTTCCCCCTGACTGGCTGTTGGGTGGAAGTTCCGTATATGGTAGTGTGGGGAAGTGCCGACCAGACTGGCTGGAGCCTTCTCAACGGCCGTATGTTGTGGGTACGCCTGTGGGTGGGACCTGGGTGGAGGGAGTGTGTGACGAACATACATTCTATGTTGTGGCTGTCTAGTATCTGGTGGTTGACACAATGGTTGAGACAGCCAAGCCCGAAACCGGTATGAATGCAGCTTGGAGTGTTGAATGGCTCGGTACTTATCCCAATACACATAATTTGTTGTGAGTGTCTGGAGAGAAGTGAATGGCTTGAATACCTCATGTGCCTGATTGGCTGCCTGCCTGCATGAATGCCCGTAGTCATGATTGATGCTTGAGTATGACCCAGCGGAATGAATGGGAGATCAAAAGTATGTCTGGGGACCTCTCACTGCTAGGAATCGTGTTCAGAAGCTGAAGTCCACTAAGACGAGTAACTGGAGTGCAGCTTAACCTTGAGTCCTGCTGGATGAGAGGAATTTCTGTTGCTCTCCTTCGCAAACTGAAAGCTGATGTGCTTCAAGAACTGACCCAGAGAGGACCTGGTAAGGCGCCCTCTTCTCGAGCTACGAGGGACCATCCTGCACAGCTGATCTTTGCCTAAGTTCCTTGGGGGACAGATCTTCGACAGGCTGCCGACCCGATACGGGGACTGCTGCGGAACTCCAAGGAGGAGTGCCCAGACTGTTGTCCACCACTGTAGATGACTGCCGTCGCCGACTGGAGCCGCTGTGCTGCCGTTGCCTAAGGACTTCATTGATCCAAGGACGCTCTCGTCCGCATCGTCGCCGCCGTATCCTGCTGGAGAAGACCTGACCGTCGATGCGCCGAAGAGCATCCACCGGTGGGTTTCCTGCCACTCAAAGTCCACAGAGACACCAGTGACTCCACGCCCTTGCTGGGTCACAGTTCTTCAACTCTTTGCGGTCCAGAACTATCGACACCGCGGTGCCCCGCATGCCTCTTCCTGGCAGGACATTTACGCTTCCCCGTCAACGAGCACTGCTAGGAACGACACGGCCACTTCACTGTCGTAGCTCGACCTGTTCTCTGTTGGACATTCAACGACCCGTGACTCCTGCCTGAAAGGGAGGACACTCAAGAAGGGTTGTCGATTTCCCCGATGAGGAACGCTACAATGCCAAGGTACTTTGGGGTTGCTGAACTATTTGAAAGTCTAGTGGGAACAATATATGGACTGGGCTTGTATCTTTCTTCTACAGGTTGCCCAGGTGGGGTGATCTCCACACAGAGCTGTGTTTAACGGTAGTTTCCAGTATTCTGCCTATTGCTCAACCATCTTGCTTTCCTTCCTCTCTCTACTGCTGGTTTCCTCTTTATTTTGATCTGTGTGTCATTCTGACCGTATGCACTTGAATAAGATCTAATAATGTTAGTGGTACCACTTTGGAATTGTACATATTTACCATTGTTGATTTTCGGAGTACAAAGTGAGTTATCGTGATTGTGTATATGACCTTAAATATTAATTACATAAAGACTGTGTTTTAACCGATACAGTGTGTGGACATTCCTTCGTGGGTGCTCGAGGACTACACTGTACTTAAGAACCAGCTTGCATCACCTCCTGAGAAGTTAGGCCTTGATTGCTCGACTACGTCTACCAATACTAGAGAATCTTGGCAGGGGTCTCTGTGCCTCCCCTCTACCATATAGAGAGCGGAAGTGCAGACCCCCCTTGGTCTTTACAGTGACATGCCCTGCATTTTGTTGGATGACAGCAATGTGATATACATGTTTACTGTAGATAAGTTGCACAAGACTCCACATGTCTTTTTCTGTCCATGTGCAGGTGAGGATGCACCAGATGCAGAGGAGGAGGATGAAGAAGAGTCTGGGGTGCTTCAGACCACCAGTGGAGAACGTGGTGTGGCAGGCCGCAAGAACCCACTGGTGCTACAGACCATCCTGAGCTGTGCTGCAGACACTTCTGACTCTTTGGACTCAACTGGCTATGATGCTGAACTGGATGTGCAGTCCTCAATGGTGGCGGAGGTGCGTGCATCAATGGGTGGAGCAGTTCGGGCCTGTGAGTCTGCAGTGGGTCAGGTGCCTTCACAAGGTCAGTCAGTGGTGGCACGCCCATCTGTGCTGGTTACGGCTGCAAGGCTACACTCCCATGTATTGGTTTCTGGTCCTGGGACAGATGTCCAAGGGAGGGTTGCAGTCCTGCAGCCAAAGACAGGGGCATCACAGCAAGAGCCATGCCCATTTTCATCAGGCAGGTGGGGCCCTGCACAAGTGGGAGACATGTGCATGCTGGCAGACAGAATGGGAGCAGTAGATTTTACATTGCGCACACCAACTGGGTGCTGCCTTTGAGAGTTTGGCTGAGGGCGTGGAAGGGTGGCCACTTCCATGATCCCCCAGCAGCACAGGTGAAGCAACAGCTGCAGGTCATGCGGTCCACATGTCGCTCAAACAGGCTGCGCATGTTGGCCAACATTGGGGGCCGACGGGCAGATCTGCAGTGTCTGCAGGCATCGCTCTTTGCAGAGGGTCGGGCACACAGGGATGCCCTGAGGCATGAGTTGTTGGCCCACAGGGCTGCAATCCATGAGGAACATGCAGCCAGCAGAAGACTCTTCCACCAGGAGGTGCTATCATTGAGGCAGACAATCTCAGAGGAACTCTGTGCAACCCGTGGGGTTGTGCATAGTGACCTCCAACCCCTCAGTCTGCTGGTACATTCATCAGTGTCACGAATGACAGCTGCCACTGATGACCAGGCCAGGGCAATGCGTGGTGAGCCTCCAGCACCACTTCCACCTGCAGATCCAACGCAGGATGGGGGTGACAGCAGAGACATACCTCCCGGTCCACTGTAGCCATGGGGTCCATGATCCCATGGAAGATTTTTTTCATTGGGACATCCACCCATGTGGATGTTGAAATGCACCCTGCCCCTGCCCCTACCTGGATGCGCCACCCGTCCATGATGGACATTTTTTATTTTTGTTTCTTTTTGCCCCTTCCATGTTTATTTTTATATTTTTGTTTCCTATATATGTTCTTTGCATGCTTCCATGCCAGAATGTTTTTTTAAGTGGTACTCATGTCACTATCTTCCTCCCTCAACCAACTCAACTATAACCACTCCTACAGTGGTGAAGTGCATGTCATTAGCCATCTCCAATCCAGACTGTGTACTCCTTGATGTGTTTATAACTTGGTCTTCCCTCTCACTGTTACTCTCTCTCTCTGTTGTGCTACGCTGCACTCTTGAGAAGATCACAATCTATGTCCTGTCCCCTTCTTGCACATATTTGCTTGCTCCATTCATGTGTTGTCATGCATATGCATGTTCTTTCTGTTGTTTCTATGCATGTCATTGCATTTAGGATATGTGTCTCTTAGTGGGTTGCATCGTATGCAAGGTCAGTGGGTACCCTGTGCAGGTAAGTGAAGGGCAATTGCAGACACGTGTGTGGTTTTGGCTGGGAGTCTTGCACTGTGTGTGATCACTTGGGATTGACTTGTCTTTTGGGGCACCAGTACTACTTCATGGGTGCATGTGTCACATGGTGTGGTTCTGGTCATATGTCTGGGCATGGTGTTGTTTATATGGACTGTTGTGGGCACAGGTTTCTGATTCCTAATTGTTGGAGTACCAACTGTGTCGGCCTTTCTTTGGTGTTTGGGAGTGGGTGGCAGGGCTACCTGTTTGTGGCCTGTGTCAAGCATTGATGGTTGTGCTGGTGTGTGCCTCATTGCACTTTACTTATGTGTATTGAGTGGCACTTCACATCCCTTGCAATGTTTGTGGGGTAATGGTTCAACAGCACATTTTGTCTCTTGGTCGGGGTTCCCCAATTATGGTTGCAGCCCCAGTTACGATCCACTACAATGGAACCATTGATGCTCTTTTTTTAATGCTTTGTTGTGGACCGGCACACTATGTTGTGTGGTGTTGGTGTTTTCACATGCATGTCCCATGCATGCTACACCATCGTGTTTGCAGCTTCAAGTTGACTGCAGCTGGGTGCAGGGTACAGATGCATTGAATTGAATGCTGTCAGGTGTCTTGACCCACGTTTGAATTATTATGCTGCAACATTTGGTGCTGTGGGCTTAGAAAATCCAAGATGGCCGAAAACCCCACATTTGCGCCAGAATCCAGGAAAACCGCACAGTTTTTGCGCACACCAAAATGGTCGCCTGACCAGCCACCCACCAGAGCGAGCCATGAGTGAAACGTGGTGCCAAAGGAAAAACAGCAGTGCCTGTTAGCACAAAAAGTGCTTTGAAATCACATTTGTTTCTCTGAAATGCAAGTTCAAAATGCCTATTTCAAACATTGCAAGATATTCAAAAATCTTACTGAACACCAGCAGACGTCTGGTAGAATGAAGTCTTGTGTGCATACCAAATCTGGAAAGATCAAGAGCCTAAAATAATGTTCATAACAAAACTGGCTGAGCTGTGGATGTCAGCAGCTTAAGTGAAATTGGACTTAAAGCCCCTAAAATCGAAATGTTTAAAATAAATGAGTGATTTACTTTGGAGTGTCACATAGGTTGCAAATGTTTAAATGTCATAGTTTTGAACTTAGAATCAGCATTCTAGCTGCATGTGTCAAAATTGTAAGTTTGATTTGAATGAAGAAAAACTGGAACAAAAGTGACATTTGGCTGAAGCCTGGCTTAAAGAGATTGAATTCTACCCTTGACAGGAGTTGAAACTTGCCCAGCAACTGCATTCACAGGCCTGGCTGCCTTCTGCTGTTCCCACCAAAAGGAGATCACACCTCTTTGAATTAGGGGAGGAATACCTGGGGCTACAAGAAACAGAACAATGAACTTTCCTTGGCTCAGGTAAATGCTAAATCAAGGGTCGTAAATGGCTTCCTTTTGGAAGGAAATGGGAGGGGCACTGCCTCTGGGAGCCACCTGAGCTGGAGGCGGGGACAGACAGAAATTCCTCCATGTGCTTTGGAACCTAAACCACACCCATCTGGGCCAGAGGATAATTTTAAAAAGATGGATAATTCATAGTACGGAAGTGTCAAAATTATGTTAATAATATCATTATTCCTGTGATTTTTCTGTGCACATTTTAAGAGGTGTTAGGACTCTGTGGTATGTTCTGGGGAGTAGTAGCGGAAAATAGGGTGTTACTCCAAATGTATGTATGTTAAAAATCTGACACTTCATCATCTGATGCCCATATTCCTTGCGCCTTTGTGTAAATTCTCGAAAAGTTTAGAGGTTGTGTTCTGGATGAAAAGGGCAGAATTCTGTCAGAAGTGGACACAACATCTTACAAAGACAGGGATCGGATGGTTTGGTGCTACAGAAAATATGTTAACTGGACATATAATATTAGAAAAATTGTACATAGATAAATATGCATTTAAATCAAAAATGGATTTGTGTGCAAAGTGACAAGGGGAGTGTTCTTTCTGTATGCCATAAAAATAACCCCGGATGACTCACAACTCTGTTCTCCAGTGAGAGCACAGAAAATCTGCTAACCTATCAGAATCTTCAGAGGGTTGGGCATAGAAAGTCAGCCTTCTCACCCACTTTCAAAAGACATAAAAATGACCTCTGAAACCCAGGTAGGGACATTCACTTTCCACTTCAAACTGATTTCTTGCGAAGCACTTTGCCGGACCAGAAAATATCCAGAAGACTCCAGAACCAGAACTTAGAATCCAAACTTCAGAACTTGCAGCAGAGAGGCCTAGCCCAAAAGCTGAATCCTTCTCAGCAGGCCTCAGAATCCAGCCACCTAACCAAACTATTCAACAGCCGGGTGAGCTGTTTGATTCTGGCTAGAACCCTGTGCCAGAAACCAGAAAGCAGAGCTGTATCCAGACCACCGTGCAGTGCCGATAGAAGACCAGACCCAGACCAGACTGCTGTGCAGTGCCAGAACTTTGGCCAGAACCAGAGATCCAGACCAGCAGAGCAGAGAGAATCGCAGCTAAATCTGTTGACCAGATCTGTGACGAGGCCATTCCTTCCAAAATTAGGAGTGAGTATCCAGCGAGAGCTGTGCAAACCAATCTCTTAGTTTAAGAATAATCTAATTCAAACCATTTCAACCTATTTAGAACTGCTTAGAAATTGTGTGTCCATTCTGTGATTTCAAACCTGTGAAAGTGTCAATTGCCATTCTGAATCATTATTGCATTTCTGAAATCTACCTCCACAAATTCGTCTGTATCTTTTGAACCGCGTGTGCTAGGGACGAGATTTAACTTTCATATTAAAGCTAAGATCCTCAGCTTTCCAACAAGCCCTAAATCCGTAATCTCACTCGACGTACTCGGAAAAAGTGCCACGAATTGCAATTTGAATCAAATTTCTCCACCTGTCAAAAATCACTGTCTTTTGCTTGCAACTGCTGAAATCCGTTTTCAACCTGGTAATCCCTCATGAATCACTGATAGTGTTGGCCTGAACCAATCTTAAGTAGCTATCACCTACCCTGAATCTCGTAAAGGGAATTAAAATCATTTTTAGCATATTTTCACTTCTTTGCAAATCACATTTAAAGTATTTTTGCCTGTGTTTTAAAATCATCCCTGTTGCTCTAACTTGCTAGGGGGGAACTGAATTGGTATTGCATTTGATTGTATTCCTGAAAACTGGGTGCTCATCTTCCATCTCCTTATATTGCATAGGGGGAGAGGGAATTGTCAAAAGAAAAAGTGATCATATTATCTCTTGTGGAAACCATCTCAGTTATTTCTGTGCTGAATTCTTTTCCATCATTGCATTTCCTTGAACCCATAAAAGCATTCTCAGCTACTTTATCCTCTCTATACCAACTCATAAGTAATTAAAAAAGTGTGCTAGTGTAATATTATCCATTGTTGACCACAGTCATATTCATAAGTGTGCTATCAAATATTAATTTATTTATAAAAGTGTGATATATATATATTGTTTAATTTGTCAAATAAATCTTTTAATTTGCAAAACAAACCTAATTCTTGGCTCAGTGAGGTCAGGGGGATTCAAAGAGAGGGGCGTTATACAAGGGTTTATCATCCAGATTTATGAACTAGTCATAAAAATATATAAATAAGGGCTTTCATTGGGCATCCCAGACCAGGCACTGACTTAGTTGGAGTACTGAATTGAAGTCACTTAACAATGCACAATTGTATGCTGTCACAATAAAGTGTGCATTGACCTTGCGCTTTTGCATTGCATCCTACCGTTTGCGTGCATTTATCCTTGCTTGCAGTATCACATTGCTTGGTCATGTCTGCTTATGTCTTCCATGGCAGTTGCCTCTGTAGCCAGCTTTCCAGTCTAACATCGGCCTCTGTGAAATGCTGCCTCAAGCATGGTCCTGCCTGGAGTACAAGAGGTGAGTATTTGTGTACTGGCCTTCTTGTGCTTTGCATCATGGGCTCCCGTCACTCTGTTCATTGCACTGTCCTAATACCACGCTGGTGGTGGCATGCCTTGTCATGTCATTACTTGTATTCCAGTGGTGTCCCTGATTTTTTGGGGGCTCAATTATCTGCATATCTGAGGTCTTCTCATTGTCATGCAGCATCTTGTCTGATGCATGTGTTGTGTATGTGCCATCAGCTTGGGAATGGGGATATGTGACAAGCACACTGCTGCATGTCATTCAGGTCCTCAGGCAGTGTGGGGGTTGTTATTAATTCTCAGTGTGTGTTTTGTGTGTTTGAATTGCATGCCATGTGCAGGCGATGCTGCATGTGTGCTGAGACACATATTGATCGTTGTCTTGTGAGTTGTTTTTTGCATGTGTTGTATGTCACTGCGGGGGGCACATGGGTCTTGAGATTTTGGGTGCATGGATGTGTTGGCTGCACTCTGTTTAATTTTTTTCATTGTCTGCAGATCCTTCGGTCAGGGAAGAATGGCTATTTGTGCATTTTTCTTGAGCCTTATGGAATGGCTACATTATTTGCTGAATGTCTGGATGTGGCCATTCTGGTGTGTCACCCTCTTTGTCACAATTGTCTTCCCCTACAACAAAGCGTTGCCCAACAGGATGACAATTTACTAAAAACCTGGCATGTATAAAAAAGCAGTTCTACTAGGCGTATATTTGAACGTGTGCAAATATGTATCAAAGTCAAATCAACATCAGGCAGAGCACTGTTTGTTTGAAACAGACTCACCTGATTCCAAAGAGAGATCTCGCATCATTAATTGAAACATCGTCGTGGCTGGCCGTCTTCCCAAAAAGCCTCTAGTCCGAGTCTCTTGCCGTCAGGACCTCTAGGCGAAGCGTGACGTCCAGAGATCGCAAGCAGCAGACTGCTGAGGAGTCGCATCTCAAGATGTATAGGGGCCCCTGATACTCCGATCTCAGTCCGTCCACTCCGTTCTTGCCAAGCCATGGGTCTTGATCGCAAGAGCCCACATTCCAGGCGCCATTCTGTTAGTCCAAAAATAGGAGGCTACTGTAAAACAATGAAGACACACCAGTCACAAAGAACAAAGGTGTAAACAATAGTATATTCGCACTTGAGCGCGGACTGACTTTTACAAATGCACATCATACAAGCATTGGAAAAGTGAACCAAAAATGTATGTGCGTACTGGTGTTTTATGCACCTTTACACTATCATGATGAATTTGGGCTTGCTCATCACGTGATAATTGCTTGTGGTCTAAAGACCCATGAACGTGAGCAATTCTCCATGACAACATGTGGTTGAACACTCCATGTCACCCTGCAGACTATTTACTGTCTGGGAAGCAAAGCGGAAAGGGTGTAGGAGGATATTGTGTTCTTCAGTACAAGGTAACATTCCTCACGCTATTTTATCTATGTTTGTGCTAAGCTGAAAGGTTAGTCCGCATGTCTACTCAGTAGTTTGTTCATCTTAGAAACAGAAAATGCTGTAAATCGTGCTTTGCTTTAATTGTCTGGATTGCACATTCACAATTAGCTGCGGAAAACAAGGCAGTCAAGGAAAACAGAATGGCACCTAATTTACTGATTAGCTATGTTTGTGCCAGTGCTTCAAGGTTCTCTGTTGCAGAGTTGAGCGTGCTCAGTGATTTTGGCATTCCTGTGAGGGGGGATGTTTTAGGGAAGCTTCCAATGCGGTGACTTTGTGAGCGTTCACTGCGTTTAGAATGAAAACTTGAAAATTAGAGAAAAGCAGCCAAGATGGCATTTTCAGAAACTGCAATGGCACGGTTCAATATGTATGTGTTTAGGCCAACATTATAATGCAAAATGTATTACTTTTACAGGTAAGATATGCATTTTTCTTGATCCTTATGGAATGGCTACATTAGTCGCTACATGTCTGGATGTGGCCATTCTGGTGTGTCACTCTCCTTGTCACAATTGTCAATTTCTTCTTTGTCATTTGTTATTTTGAGATGGGGTTTATTGCGTTCATGTTGCCAGAATCTGTCACATGTAGATCGTTACTGCGCTGCTTTTCAATACCCCACAATATGGACTTGTTTGTGCACATCATGGACATTCTAGGACATGTGTGCAGAAATATGCCATTGTGCTTCTTGTATTCTGTGGACATGTTACTTTTGTAGGCCATGTATGGCTTGCAGCTCAGGCCTGATGTCTGAAATTGTTCTGGCTTTATCACAGATTTCACATTTGACAGGTGTGTTAGTCATATGGGATGGTTTTGGTGCCAAAGGGGTGATTTCATTGAATGGTTGGCATGGCAGTAGTGTTGTCCACCCTCTTCAATGTGTTTCTTTTGGAAACACAAAATTGAATGTCTTTTTTAGATCTAAAGGATGCACACAAATCTGCAGTTCCAAGGGCACTTTCTTAGGGTGGTTATGTGGGGACAGTGGATTGGCCCATTTTCATCATTGAATGGCACCTGGGAATTTGCGGGATCGTGTGCACTCCACAGGGGAAGGATTTTAGTTGAAATAAGATTGCACTAGCTGGGTACGTGCAGCCTCTCCACGTGCTCTTTGCCCAGCCATACGTAAGCGTTGTGCCTGTGGGTGTGGATGGTGTGCCATCACCATGTCCACTGCAATGCCACACTGTGATGCAACATTGTGCAGGACACATGCTTCCACAATGATCCTGCAGACTACTGGTAATGCATATAGCACACACCACCAGAGTGGTCAAGGGAGCGGAAACGTGACTTGAGCACTCTGAATGTGCGCTCCACTTTGCCCCGAGTTGCAAAATGGGCAGTGTTGTACCTTACCTCGGCAGGTGTGTTGGGGTTGCGTATGGGCGTCATCATGTATGTGCTCTGAGGGTAGGCAATGTCCCCTGTAGATATGAGAATGGTTGTCAGTGTCATTTGATGACAGTGTCTATTGGTCTGTGAGCAACATGCATGCATGGCCATTCATACTCACCAATGAGCCATGTGTTGCCATGCTTCCCAGCTTCCAGAGTCCGGTGTAGCTGGGACATCCTGAAGATGTAACTATCATGTGTGCTACCAGGATAGTTGGCATACACCTCAGTAATGATGCCCTTGGCATCACACACAACCCGAACATTGATGTAGTAACAATGTTTCCGGTTGCGGTATGTAAGAGGATCCAATTCAACACTACAGCTAAGTCAACGCCTAGTCTATAATACTGAATGAAAACCCTTATTGATATATCTTTATGTCCAGTTCATGCGTTCTGGATGACTACCCCTATATAACACCCCTCTCTTGGAATCCTCCTGACCCCACTGAGCCAAGAAGTAGTTCTGTTTTGCAAGTTAAAAGGTTTAATTGATAATTTAAACAATAGATATATATATATATCACACTTTAGAATGAATTAATAATTGAATAGAGCACTTAATCTGATATGATAAAGATTAAAAACGGAGAATCTGGCACTAGCACACCTCTTTATAATCACTAAGGAGTTGACATGAAATGGATAAGGTAGCACACTGGTAAATAGGGACAGAAGAATAATGTGATAGAGAATGCTTTATAGAGTTCAAATGGATGCAATGTTAAATGAAAGGCAGTACAGAAATTACTTGATAAGATTTCAGCAAAAGACAATGTAATCACTTTCTTGGACAATTCACCCCCCCCCCTCTTTATGCAATGCAAGGAAATGGAAGGAAGGCACACAGTTCTCAGAAATGCAATCAAATGTGATTCAGTTCACCCCAGCAGCTTAGACTACAGAAGTTGAAAACACAGGCAAAATGCT
This sequence comes from Ambystoma mexicanum, assembly GCF_040938575.1. Lineage (NCBI taxonomy): Eukaryota > Metazoa > Chordata > Amphibia > Caudata > Ambystomatidae > Ambystoma > Ambystoma mexicanum. The sequence goes on along the minus strand of NC_090931.1, from coordinate 1,267,176,884 downwards.
TTGATATGTGCTGGCAATGGAGTGAAAATATGCTAAAATGCTTTTAATTCCCTCTAGGAGGTTCAGGGTGAGTGAAATCAAGTTAATATTAGTCCAGGCTCACTTTAGCAAGTATCTAGGAGTAACTAGCAGGTTAAACGAATTTCTGGCAAATGGAAGGCAAACAGCAGCAGATTTTTACACGTGAAGAAATTTGCAAATCGTGGTAAATTCGCGAGTGCGTTTTTCTTTCACGATTGCGGCAAAACTATAGAGGGTAGGAATGCGGTTCTAGGTTCGTAGGAAAGCCACGATTCTCAGCTTTCAGAAGAAAGTTACTGCAAGTCTCTAGCACAAACGGTCACGGAGATATGAGCGATTAAATAAAGGTCGTTTTTCAGATTTGAAATTTTAAAGTTCAAAAAGACAAGTGCAGCTTGCAACTAGAAAATGACAAGTGACAGCTTTACAAATGACAGTTGACAGTTAGGAGATAGTTCTACTTAGATTAAAATAGATTGAATTATATTATTTTAACTAGGAGATTGGTTCTGCACAGTTCTGCTATGTACTCACAATATATTTAGAAATATGCCTTGCCACGGATCTGGTCAGGTTTTGGACTGCACTCCGGTTCAGCTCTCTCTGGTTTTGCTAACATTGGCCTGGGTCAGCTCTGCTCTCTCTCTGGGTACAGCACTGCTTCTGGATTCTTGATAGATTTGAAGTCTCTATGTCTGCTCTCTGAAGGTTGAGGGAGTTAAAGAATGGATTTTCCGGCAGAGCTTCCAGCTGCAAATGGATTTGAAGGTCCCTATCTGTCCTGTCTGTCTGCTTTTATGTGTTTTCAAAATGGGTGTGTGTGTAGCATCACTAGACCCTACCCCTCTCCACTTATCATTGGCCAAGCTTTCATTTCTCCCCTAATTGGGGGAGCTAAGTTGTGTCAGAGTGATGTCATTTTACAGCCTGCAGAAAGTCCACTCCTCCTGTCAACTTACACACAAATCTAGATTTGAACCAAATACATATTTGCAGAGGTAAATATTGTTTTAAAATCATATGCACCCATCATGCATTACAGGAGGTATACCCTGTTCAAACTCTGCTCTTCCTGGGAGCTTGCATTCAGAAATGGCAATATTTTGCACTTTTTAACTGGTTTGCAATATCGGACATTAACCCAAATTTACACACATGTGCGCAAGGAGTATGGACATTAGTTGATGAAGTGTCAGATTTTTCATATGCACACATTTTGAGTAATATCCTCTTTTCCGCTAAAACCCCCCTGAACATGCCACCGGTTCTAAAAACCTCTTAAAATGTGGGCAGAAAAATCACAAGAATTATGGTATCATTTATAAAATTTTCACATGTCCGCTCTATGAATGATCCATCTTTTTAGAGTTATGTTCTGGCCCCAAAGGGGTGTGGTTTTCCTCCAGCACAAGGTTGAATTTCTGGTTTTTCCAGTTCTGCCAAGCCAGCTTGCTCTCACAGGCAGTGCCCCTCCCCTTTGCTTCAGGAGGAAGCTACTTTCACGACATCTGCAATAAACCATCTGCCTGGGTCAGGAGAGGGCTTTGTTCAGAGCTCCTGTATTCTGTGGGGGCTCCCCTTAATTCAATTATCAGAGAGATGGCATATCCTTAGTGTGGCCAGCAAAAGGCAGATAGGGCTGGGAACACAGCTGTGACTCAAATTTCACTCCTGATGGGGGTAGTTGCCAGGCAGAATTCAGTTCCTTAAGCCAGGTTTCAGATAAAATGTCACTTTTTGTTACCCAGTTTAAGTCAAGACAATGTTTACATATGCAGCTAGAATGCTGATTCTAAGTTTAAACTATGACATTTAAACAATTGCAACCTATGTGACACTCAAAGTAGGTCACTCATTTCTTTTAAACATTTAGATTTTTTAGTGTCTTTCAGTCCAAATTTACTTAAACTGCTGAAATCCACAGCTCAGCCAGTCTTGTTATAAACCTTCAAGTCACTTCAGAATATAACTTTACATTGGATCCACCTCTCAGTAAGTCTTTCTTTGGCATGTTTTGGGTTCATTTATTCAGTTTTACAAAAAGTAAAATCTGGTGTTGTTTTAAAACGCCGGCTTTGGATAGTGGTGAGTACTGGTACTGCACCCTTTTTTGGGATTTAAGAAAATGAATTCCCAACAGTTATGGGTTTGCTTTTGGCAATCAGCATCGCCATTCCCAATGGTTTCAGACTACTGTGTGGGTAGTCCAATGGTGGTTTTAGGCAGTGTCCTTCTGTGCCCATAACATCGGCAAAAATGAGGGGCAGCCTATTCTTCATGCATTTCCCTGTGCATTTTCTGGGAAGCTCTGGCCATCATGATGTTTTCCATGTCAGTACTGCACAGTTTTGAGGTAGGGCTCGGATGCATGGGTAAATACATCCCACAAGCCCCCCTTCTTGCGATGGCCATTCGGTTTCACTGATGGGACTTGCAAGACCTGGGATGTTTCCTCATCTTCTTCCAATAGATGGCACAGTTCAGCATATTTTCCTCCATCCGGTACTGGTTGATCGGTTCTCCTCGCCGGTCCTGATGGGAATATTGGGCGGTACCCCGGGCCCATTGGATCTTCGTTCCCGTCTCCGGATCATCCTCCTTGGCCCATCTCCAGGTTTTCTTTCTCCTAGGACGACAAAGGAAGAGCGGCAATACCTACTCATAGACGTTTTTCCACCACTGTTGAGATAGTGGGGCAGCATGTGCATTTCATCATAACGAAACATTACATTCTTATTTTGAAAAAAAAAACAGTATAACTAAGAGACAGTTTCATGCAAATCACAATATGTTAGAGACTAGATGTGGTATGTTTTATGATTGGAACTGAATTAGTCTGAGACAGTACCCGCTAGGATTCCAGAGGATTCCTCCAGTTGTTGCAGAGTGTGCCTGGGATGGCAACATTTCAACTGGTTTATGTGGACCCACTTGTCTTCCCCCGCTGCCAAAGGACCTTTGGGGATGTGGATTTTGTAGGCCACAGGGGAGATCTTGTCGATGATCTCAAAGGGTCCCTTCCATGTAGGCAAGAATTTCCGCTGTTTTGCCTGGTTTCTTTGGAAGTTGTATAGATAGACCCGGTCCCCCACCTGATATTCCTTCCTGGAAGTCTTCAGGTCATAATGGGTCTTCATGCTATCAGCCGATCTTTCTAGATTCCGCTGAGCATAAGTAAAAGCATGTTGAAGGTGTTTCCTTAAATTCTCCACATACTCATGAGTTGCTGAGGCATTTATTAGTGTCTGCTCTTGGGTCCTATAGAGCAAATGCTGCGGAAGCACCATCTTGCGCCCAGTCATCAATTCAAATGGTGACATTTTGGTTGCAGATGAAGGGGTAGATCTGATGGCCATTAGGACCAGAGGTAATCGGATATCCCAACTTGGCCCAGAATCTGCCACAAACTTTTTTAAGATGCTCACAATTGTCCGGTTATATCTCTCTACTGCCCCAGAAGAAGCTGGTCTATAAGCAATATGCAGCTTCCTTTTGACCCCCAGTATCTCCCACATCTTTGTCATTACTTCACTGGTGAAGTGGCTACCCCTGTCTGACTCAATCCTTTGAGGTAGACCGAAACGGGAAAAGATGTGGTTAATCATCAGGGCAGCTGCGGTTTCTGCCTTGCAATTTGGGGCTGGGAGACATTCCACCCACTTGGTAAACAAGCATGTCACAGTCAACATGTACTTATTCCCCCTAGCAGAGCGAATCACGGGGCCTACAAAGTCGATTTGTAAATCTGACCATGGCAGTGTCATCCCCCTCTTTTGGAGAGGCGCACGGTGCGTGAGGGATGTTGGCTGAAATTGTGCACACACAAGACACCCCTTCAAGTATTGGTCGAGGTCCTGCCCCATGTGTGGCCAGTATGCAACCTCTCTTAAGATTTCCAATGTTGTGTGAAACCCCCTATGACCGGCAGTAGCCGCATCATGGGCGTGACTTAACATCAGGCTTCGGAATGAGGAAGGAACCACCCACTGGTCATGGCCAGCTTTGGATTTCCTTACCAACAAACCGTCTTGGATTCGGAACATTTTTGGACATTTCATCAACACTCTTAGGTCCTCTTTCCCAATGTAATCGGTATCCGTCAGGGGAAAGTTCTCAGGGTCCTCAAGGTGCTGGTAAAACTTACCAATTATTGGATCCCCCTTCTGAGCGGTAATCAAATCAGCATCAGGGGTCTCCTTACTCCACTGTGCAATTGAAAGGTCGTTGTGAGCATTTGTCTGGGACCTAGTGATAGCAGTGACCTGGATTTCCCCCAACAGGGACTCAATCTCAATTAGATCCCCTTGGATGGCCCCAGTTTTGGCCAGCTGATCAGCTAAGTCATTTCCAGTTTTGTCTGGTCCCTCTACTTTGGAATGACCCTTGATCTTCTTCCAATAGATGGTCATCTCATTCGAGGTGACCAGATCATCAATGTTTTGGATCAACTTCCCATGTTTCAAGGGTTTGTTGTTAGCACATAACATGCCTCTGGTTTTCCAATTAACCAGGTGCTCCACGAACCCGTTCCGTACATAATCCGAATCTGTGATTATGACCAGTTCGTGGAGTTGATGCTGGACAGCAGTGAGGATGGCCTGATGCACAGCCATCAATTCTGCCACCTGACTACTTCGGGGACCAATTTTGTATCCAGCGGAGGGTTCTGGGGACTCATTCACCCATGCATTCCCTACGCCAGCCACCAGTTCTTTCTCCCCGTCGTTGTCAACATGGTAAGAGCATCCATCCACATAGACAGTGGGCATTCCCTCACACTTGTCTTCTTCAAAGACTTTGTGTGGGGAATTAAGGTATGCCTCCGTGTTGTCCTTGATTTTTAGACTTTCGTCCTCGAGACAGTTTTCTCTGGCACAATCATGCAAGTCAGCCAGACCTTGCGCGAGTGGACTCTTCTTGTTTTGGCCATATCTAACCTCCACAGGAAAGCCTTGCATTGACAGAATCCAGGAAGTAATTCGGGAATTACTCACATTTCCGGCCCGGATTCTGTCACTTTGGAGATATTGCAGAGGCTGGTGTGGAGTCTCCACTATGATGTGTTCCCCCTGGATAAACGGGCGGTAATTCTTCAATGCCCACACCGTTGCCAGGAGTGCCTTCTCACAATCGTTGAATTTTTCCTCCACAGAGGATAAAGTTTTGCTCACATAGGAGATTACTTTATTGACCTTGTCATGCTTTTGGTATAATACTGCCGTCAAGCACGTATTAGAGAACCCCGTCTCCAGGAAGAACTCCTTGTTTCTGACAGGGTAAGCTAGGCAGGGCGCTTGTGAGAGGCTACTTTTGAGTTGTCTTACTGCCTCGGCTTGTTCTGGACCCCATTCCCACTTGACCCCCCCCTTCAGGAGATGAATCAGGGGTCTGGTGATCTCTGCGTAGCCCTCAATGAACTTTCTGCTGTAATTAGTCAGTCCAAGGAGGCTCCTTAGTTCCCGCAGAGTTGTGGGGTCTTTCAGTTTCTGAAGTGCTTCCACTTTCTTTTCCTGGGGACAGAGGCCCTGAGCAGTAATCTCATGCCCCAAGAAATTAACACGGGTTCTACACCACTGTGCTTTCTGAAAGGAAAGTTTTGCTCCGGCGGCCCTCAACTGCGTCAGAACATAACGGATCTCCGCTATGTGTTCCTCCACAGATGAACTTTTGATGAGGACATCATCTACATAAGCCAGGTTACCCCTCGCACCCAGGTCGGGCATGGCCTTATGTAGGAAAATATTGAACTCATTACCGGAGTTAAGGTATCCGAAGGGAGTCCGGGTCCATGTGTACTGCTGGCCCCCAAAGGTAAAAGCCAGTTTGTATTGGTCCTCCCTACTGACAGGCACGGTCCAGTATCCATTTGTCAGGTCTATTGCAGTGAATACCTGTGACCCCTGGATCTGGGCCAGCCCTTGGTCAATGTAGGGCAGAGGCCATCGGGAAGTATGGACCTGTTTGTTGAGCTCCCTGAGGTCGGCGCAGAGTCTCCACTGGCCGTTTGGTTTCAATATTCCCAGCACCGGATTATTGAAGGTGCTGTGGATGGGACGGATTATTCCCCTGGACTCAAGGTTCTTAATTATTTCAGTAAGGGACTCCATGGATGCGAGAGGCAAGCGATATTGCTTCACAAACACTGGAGTCATGCCAGGGTCCGTGGGGATTGTTGTTGTGTGGATGTCAGTGCGACCACAGTCATATGAGTCTACCGCAAAGAGATCTTGGAAATCCAAGAAAACTTGTTTCAACTTTTGCTTTTGTTCCGGAGTCACACAGGCATCAGCTAGGTTGACTCTCTCTTCCACCATCTGCCTGAAGCCTGGAAAGACTTCTGGTTTGGCTATTTCAGCGGCCTCCTCCAGCTGGGCGGAGAAGTCCCTGGTCAGAGTGCTGATTTGGACCGGAGCCTTCAGGTGGGACAGGCAGCCCTCATGGACCTGGAAAATCACCTCATCCCTCCTGAAGTCACAAGTCACATCTTCCTTACCATAGGGGCAGGAAGTGTACACCAGGAAGTTCCCCCCATGCCAGGTAAAAATCCTGTCTGGTGTTGTATTGTCATCACTGTCACTGTCAAAGCAGTTCTTGGGGACTGGCCCTAACAGTTCATTACCTAAATCTATGGAAAAATGTCGGTCATCAACCGCCATTCCAATAATGGTGCCTGCGGCTAGAGTAATACTCTTTAAGTCGCTGTTATCCACCTCTATTGGAATGGTGTCCTGTTCGATGTTGACTAATGGTGTTGGGTTTACCCCCAACCCTTGCTGTTGGAGAGAAGCATTTAGATGTATGTAAGCAACAGGGTTTTTCAGCTCTTGTCCCCTTTTAACTTTCACTTCCAGGGAGAATTGTCGGGTCCTTTCTGGGATGGTGACTTCCTCTTTAACCTGAATTTCAACTGCATAAGGTAGCAATTGAGCTGACCTAAATGCTTTTTCTGGATCATCAAAGCCCATGGGATTATCCGCTAATCGGGACCAAGCTTTGAAGTTTATTAGGTCCAAACTAATGGCAAAGCGATTGAGAATGTCACTGCCTAAGTAAAAGGCGGCAGTGACGTCTCGCACGACCCAACAATTGTGGACTATGCTCTTGTTGCCAATGGAGATTTTGAGCATACACCTGCTTGGCAGGAGATGTTTGGAATTAGGTGCTTCCAGGTCCATTTCCCATTTGTCTATCAGTTTGAAGTTGGGAATGGCTGGATCTTTTGGGAGTTGGCGAAACATGGCTTCGCTGATGAAGCTCTTACCGTTGTTCACACACACTCGAGCGAGAACAGAGTCCTTCCCATCATTTAATTGGACAGGGATGAACAACTGCTCTCCAATTTGCTGAATATCAGCCAGGCTCTGAGCTGATTTCACATTTTTCTGGACTATAGGAGTGGGAGTTTCTGATTGTGGATTAGTATAGAATTTCAGAGTGTTTCCTTCCAGCGTGGAGTACCACTTTAGACTGGAAGGAAGGTTGATTTTCAGAAATAGAGAGGACCCTCCATCACCAGTCTGTTGTCCTACTGCTATTACTGTCACGTCTGGAATCTGGTTGTTCTGGAAGTGGAATTCTACTTGGTCAGATTTTTGTTCAACCATGTGGCATGTGCCGTTTAAACTAACATGGTTGACACTCTGTTTTAATTTTATTGGTCGGCTAGTCTGGGTCCAGAGGACCTTGTTTACGCAATCTATTAGGGGTGACAACCTTCTCAGGAGGTCATTCCCTAGTAAACAAGGGGTGCCCTCTGGGGTCACAACTATGACCGGGTGTTTCAACTTGTGTCGCCCAATTTTAATGTCCAAGTCTGCAGTCCCCTCGACGGGAATTTCCTTCCCGTCAAAGTTCTGGAGTTGTCCAGGAAGTGAGGTGAGAGGAATTTGGTAATTCTCTCCCCTTCCTGCATTCAGTTCATCAAAGGCCCTTCTGGACAGAAGGGTGGCTTGAGATCCAGTGTCCACCAGTGCCAAAATTGTACCCTGCCCCTGTACTTGTACCAGGGCATAATATCTTCCCTCCTTCTCCTCAAGGGGGCACAGATAATGTACATTTTTGGACAACTGGTGGGCTAACTTTCTGGTTTTGGACATCGCTAGCGAAGAGATTTGGGCAGAATTCTGTGGAGAGCCTTGGGAATCTGAAAGAAAAAGTTGGCAACTGGAGATCAGAGCCATTGTGGGTTCCCCTGGCTCCGGTTCCGGGCCGCCCCCCCCTTTTTGGAGGCAGTCACCAGGATGGGTTTGAACCAGGGGATTTTCTTGCTGTTGGTTCTGGGATGAGATGGTGGGCGGCGGTAGCTCAGTCTCCACATCTCCCCAGTCTGGATTTGCATCCCTAGGGACCCATTTTTCTTTGGGAGGAGTTCCCCCCTCTCTGAAGGAGAAGATCCTTTTCCCAGGATCCTCTGAGGATCCCTCTCCCTCAAATTGGAAGATCTGTACCTCCTCCTCAAACTGAGTCTGTTTGGGTCTTTTGTTTCTCCTACCCCCCCCTCTGCTCCTTAGGAGGCAGACTTTCAGGGGCAAGAGATTTTGTTTCCGGTTCCTGGGTTTCCAGGGGCTGTTTACAAGTGAGGAAGGAAGCTTCCTCCAAGGCTTTACACCCCCCTTCCCCTTGTGCCTCCTCCCTGGGAACCGGTGTGTTATCGGGGTGCTGCCCCCGTCATTGTTCTGGAGCACCAGGTCCAGAGTTGGGTGCGTTCTGCGCCGGCACGCCCATCTGAGGGTTCTGCTGAGCCCTCAGTATGTGACCCAGATCCCGCGCCATGTTTTGAACCTGGCGCTCTAACTGGGAAACCCGCTCAGGCTGATACGGGGCCCTGTTTTCTCCCCTGGGCTGATCCCGGGAAGGGTAGCTGTCCCTCCTCTGGTAATACCCTGGGTTGGGAAGATTTGGGTACCCCTCCACCCTTGGCCTCCCCTCTCCCGGATTCAGTGGTCTGGGCTCAGGGAATTGGGGAAAGAAGGATGGATGGTTTTGGGGCTGAAAGTCGGGTGGATATCTGGGGAAAAAGTTCTGCCCAGGGTTTGGAGAATTTCTGCCCTCCTGTGGGAAGTTAGGAGGGAAGTTCCCTGGGTTAGGTGCTTGGCTGGATCCCCCCCCTTGGTCTGGAGGAGTCCACACATAACCCAGGATGGGTCGATTTCCCTTGTAACGGGGACTTACATAATCAGGAGAGCGAGAGACCCCCTTTGTGGGGCTGCCTCCTTGGCTCCCTGTCTGTGACTGGCCCGAGGACCTTCTGGGCCTAGCATTATTAGGTGCAGGTAGGTTTTTAGGCCCCCCCATCTCCAAATCCAAAACGGGGGTGACCTTTACCTCTGCCACCTTGGCAGCAGCAGGGGTGCTGTTGGCTTTGGGGTTTTTCAGGGCATTACTTTTGCTATCTACCGGTTTCTGCACCTCATAGATCCGGTTAGCCTGTTCAATGACCCAGTCTAAAGATCTTTTCTCGTGAAAATCCCTCACGAGCTGGGTCATTATATATTTGGGCAAGGCAGGGAAAAAAGTATTAACAAATTCTCTGCTGTCTGTGCGCACCCTTCTTGTGGTCTGTGCAAAAGCACGCTTTAACTCCTGCACAAATTCTTGTGGGGCCTGATCCTCCCCACATTGTAAATTGTAGGCTGCCTTGCGAGCCTCTTGAGGATTTCTGTGAACAGAAAAATGTTTCAAGATGGCCGCCTTATAGGTGGACCATCTTAAATGATTTTGGTCCTCCAGCCCCGCAAAGAAACTGGAGTATTCCGGCGAGAAGGTCCACTTTACATATTGAATACAGCTTTGGCTGTCCTTCAAATGGAAAGTCTCCATCATTTGCTCAAACAACTCTAAGTGCTCCCAAACAGAATACTTAGCGTTCTTATGGTAAGGCGTGATGACGCTCCTGATCGCCTTAATCTGCTTTAAGGGGTCCTTAAGTAAGGCCCTTTTTGCCTTATTGGCCTTTTTGGTTCTGGTAACCCTTGTCCATTCATCCTCTGACTCAGAGGCACTGCTCCCAGAGGTTCCTGTCTGCTCTTCCAGGTTTTCCCGGATTCTGCGAGCCTGGGAATGGCTGGCAGAATGTGGGGACCTGGTCTCCTGTGTCCTGCGCAGTTCAGAGGAGTCTTCAGATTCCTCCTTGCTGTCAGGATTTGATGGGTACCCCCTCCACTGACCTAACTGGGCAGAGGTTTTCAGGATGCCCTTAATGGGCCTACTCTCCTGGGGTTCCCCATTAAATTGCACTGTGCTTGGGTGCCCATACCCGGATGCCCGCCCCTCCATTCCTGGGTGGTACTGGCCTATGAGCCCCATGCTTCTTGCTGGATAGTAATCTGCCATCCCTGTGGCCCTGTGCTCATGTGCGCCAGGGGACATGGGGGTGGCAGAGTCTAGGGACTGAAAGGTATGAGGGTCTGGTACTAGGGCTCCTGAGGTTATGCTCCGGAGTTTCCATTTCCCAGCGAACCTCATCTCTATCTGCCCCTGCTCCCTGTTGTAATGCAAGAGCCTGCATTTGTGCCTTCAGTTCCTCAGTTAAGGCCTTACTAGACTCTATCAGTCTCTCCTGCATCGCTACCTGTTGTTGGAGCCTATCATTGTGTTGACAGAGGGCCTCATTTTCCCTCTGTGCTTCCTGATTGGTCCTGGAGCACTGGGCCAGTCTTTGCTGCAGGAGGGTTACCTCCTGATTCCCATCCCTACTGGCCTGCTCCTTTCTTGCCAGAGCATCTTCCACCCTTCTGGTGTGCTCTAACAAGTTTGCATGCTCTTTTTGGAGATCACCCAGCCCCTGGAGGGCCAAGTGATTTTCTTCCGTTTTTCTTTTTAACTGGCAGACTTCCTGGCCTAAGGTGTCCCTTTCCTGACTAAGAGCCTGCATCTGTGCCGCCAGGTCATCCCTCTGCCTTTGAAGGGCACCAGCTTTCCGGCGCTCTTCATCAAACTCTGCCTGGGTATCCAGGTCTTTCAGAATCAGTTTATTGCTTTCTGCCTTTTCCCTATCTAGGTGGCCTTGCAGGGTGACTACCTGCTCAGCACATACCCTGTTGAAGTCCAGTTGTTGCTCCAGCTTTTTCTGGCTTTGCAGTAGGGAGTCCAAACCTTCTTGGTGTTCCTTCTGCAAGGCCAGAAATCTGGTATCCTGTTCTGACTTTTCCTTTTGCAGCACATCCATATCCTCCTTTATTTTAGTGATGTACTGTCTGGTCTCATTTTCTGACTCCTGGCTTCTGTGCAGCCTTTGCTCAGAAGAGTCCAGATCAGATTGGGCCTTCTCTAACGCCGTCTGTTGCCTTTTTGCCAGATCATGGCCTTCAGCACATTTATTCTGTATGGCTCCCATATATAAATATAAATATGCTGCTATCCTAACAATCTTGTCGTGTTCATCTTTGGCTTTAGGAGCCATATATAGTTCACTCAGGGCCACATGTAATGGACCCTGATCTCTCCATAAGTCTGACCCTGTTTCAGTGACCTGTCGCGTGATGGCCTGCAGCCAGGCATCCTGGCCCTGTTCAGTCCATTCACCTCACACAAATAGTTTATGTAAGAGGTGCTCTCTGGCTATTTTCATGTCTACTAAGGTCGTCATTCTAGAGATTGGTCTCTGTCCTGACTTACAGAAGTTTGTATTTTATTTTTGCAAAACAGACCTTTTCCTAAGAGCGTTCCTATGAGGAGTGCTTTACAGCGTAACACAGCGTGGTGATCCGACCGGATATGTGTATCTGGTCAGCTGGCACGCTGTATTAATCTGCACAAATGGTAGATCTAACCCAAACGTCCGGCACGAGCCCCCAATTTGTAAGAGGATCCAATTCAACACTACAGCTAAGTCAACGCCTAGTCTATGATACTGAATGAAAACCCTTATTGATATATCTTTATGTCCAGTTCATGCGTTCTGGATGACTACCCCTATATAACACCCCTCTCTTGGAATCCTCCTGACCCCACTGAGCCAAGAAGTAGTTCTGTTTTGCAAGTTAAAAGGTTTAATTGATAATTTAAACAATAGATATATATATCACACTTTAGAATAAATTAATAATTGAATAGCACACTTAATCTGATATGATAAAGATTAACAACGGAGAATCTGGCACTAGCACACCTCTTTATAATCACTAAGGAGTTGACATGAAATGGATAAGGTAGCACACTGGTAAATAGGGACAGAAGAATAATGTGATAGAGAATGCTTTATAGAGTTCAAATGGATGCAATGTTAAATGAAAGGCAGTACAGAAATTACTTGATAAGATTTCAGCAAAAGACAATGTAATCACTTTCTTGGACAACTCACCCCCCCCCTTTATGCAATGCAAGGAAATGGAAGGAAGGCACACAGTTCTCAGAAATGCAATCAAATGTGATTCAGTTCACCCCAGCAGCTTAGACTACAGAAGTTGAAAACACAGGCAAAATGCTTTGATATGTGCTGGCAATGGAGTGAAAATATGCTAAAATGCTTTTAATTCCCTCTAGGAGGTTCAGGGTGAGTGAAATCAAGTTAATATTAGTCTAGGCTCACTTTAGCAAGTATCTAGGAGTAACTAGCAGGTTAAACGAATTTCTGGCAAATGGAAGGCAAGCAGCAGCAGATTTTTACACGTGAAGAAATTTGCAAATCGCGGTAAATTCGTGAGTGCGTTTTTCACGATTGCGGCAAACCTATAGGGGGTAGGAATGCGGTAGGAATGCGGTTCTAGGTTCGTAGGTAAGGCACGATTCTCTCTAGCACAAACGGTCACAGAGATATGAGCGATTAAATAAAGGTCGTTTTTCAGATTTGAAATTTTAAAGTTCAAAAAGACAAGTGCAGCTTGCAACTAGAAAATGACAAGTGACAGCTTTACAAATGACAGTTGACAGTTAGGAGACAGTTCTACTTAGATTAAAATAGATTGAATTATATTATTTTAACTAGGAGATTGGTTCTGCACAGTTCTGCTATGTACTCACAATATATTTAGAAATATGCCTTGCCACGGATCTGGTCAGGTTTTGGACTGCACTCCGGTTCAGCTCTCTCTGGTTTTGCTAACATTGGCCTGGGTCAGCTCTGCTCTCTCTCTGGGTACAGCACTGCTTCTGGATTCTTGATAGATTTGAAGTCTCTATGTCTGCTCTCTGAAGGTTGAGGGAGTTAAAGTATGGATTTTCCGGCAGAGCTTCCAGCTGCAAATGGATTTGAAGGTCCCTATCTGTCCTGTCTGTCTGCTTTTATGTGTTTTCAAAATGGGTGTGTGTGTAGCATCACTAGACCCTACCCCTCTCCACTTATCATTGGCCAAGCTTTCATTTCTCCCCTAATTGGGGGAGCTAAGTTGTGTCAGAGTGATGTCATTTTACAGCCTGCAGAAAGTCCACTCCTCCTGTCAACTTACACACAAATCTAGATTTGAACCAAATACATATTTGCAGAGGTACATATTATTTTAAAATCATAAGCACCCATCATGCATTACAGCATGTATACCCTGTTCAAACTCTGCTCTTCCTGGGAGCTTGCATTCAGAAATGGCAATATTTTGCACTTTTTAACTGGTTTGCAATATCGGACATTAACCCAAATTTACACACATGTGCGCAAGGAGTATGGACATTAGTTGATGAAGTGTCAGATTTTTCATATGCACACATTTTGAGTAATATCCTCTTTTCCGCTAAAACCCCCCTGAACATGCCACCGGTTCTAAAAACCTCTTAAAATGTGGGCAGAAAAATCACAAGAATTATGGTATCATTTATAAAATTTTCACATGTCCGCTCTATGAATGATCCATCTTTTTAGAGTTATGTTCTGGCCCCAAAGGGGTGTGGTTTTCCTCCAGCACAAGGTTGAATTTCTGGTTTTTCCAGTTCTGCCAAGCCAGCTTGCTCTCACAGGCAGTGCCCCTCCCCTTTGCTTCAGGAGGAAGCTACTTTTACGACATCTGCAATAAACCATCTGCCTGGGTCAGAAGAGGGCTTTGTTCAGAGCTCCTGTATTCTGTGGGGGCTCCCCTTAATTCAATTATCAGAGAGATGGCATATCCTTAGTGTGGCCAGCAAAAGGCAGATAGGCCTGGGAACACAGCTGTGACTCAAATTTCACTCCTGATGGGGGTAGTTGCCAGGCAGAATTCAGTTCCTTAAGCCAGGTTTCAGATAAAATGTCACTTTTTGTTACCCAGTTTAAGTCAAGACAATGTTTACATATGCAGCTAGAATGCTGATTCTAAGTGTAAACTATGACATTTAAACAATTGCAACCTATGTGACACTCAAAGTAGGTCACTCATTTCTTTTAAACATTTAGATTTTTTAGTGTCTTTCAGTCCAAATTTACTTAAACTGCTGAAATCCACAGCTCAGCCAGTCTTGTTATAAACCTTCAAGTCACTTCAGAATATAACTTTACATTGGATCCACCTCTCAGTAAGTCTTTCTTTGGCATGTTTTGGGTTCATTTATTCAGTTTTACAAAAAGTAAAATCTGGTGTTGTTTTAAAACGCCGGCTTTTGGATAGTGGTGAGTACTGGTACTGCACCCTTTTTTGGGATTTAAGAAAATGAATTCCCAACAGTTATGGGTTTGCTTTTGGCAATCAGCATTGCCATTCCCAATGGTTTCAGACTACTGTGTGGGTAGTCCAATGGTGGTTTTAGGCAGTGTCCTTCTGTGCCGATAACATCGGCAAAAATGAGGGGCAGCCTATTCTTCATGCATTTCCCTGTGCATTTTCTGGGAAGCTCTGGCCATCATGATGTTTTCCATGTCAGTACTGCACAGTTTTGAGGTAGGGCTCGGATGCATGGGTAAATACATCCCACAGGTAGATGTTCTCTGTTGCTATAGTTGGACATAGAGCAACATGGGTGCAATCAATAGCACCTAGCACTTTTGGAAAGTGTGCCACCCCATACAAATCCTGGACCACTGCTTGCCTTTCTGCCAGTGGTCTGGGCATATAGATATGCCAGTGGACAGAAGGACGTGCAGTTATGATTGCCAACACCTGGTTTAAGCAGCGAGACTGTGTGGCCTGGGAGATGCTGCCTACTATGGGGGTGGTCCGCTGGAATGACCCAGTGGCCAAAGAATGCAGAGCAGTGAGCACCTTTTGCAAGGGGCTGAGTGCATGGGAGCACATGTTGGGTGATGTGAGGTCATCTTCCCACTCCCTGACCAGGTCTAGGATGATATGGGGGGGAACCCATACCTGCCATAGACCTGGTCATCAGGCATCCCAAAAAGGCTAGTCTGTGGGTGGAAGATCCGGGCTCTGGCCATCCTCCTCCTCGTGCGGTTTCCCTGGATGATTGCTGCAACAAATGCATTCATTGTGGCTGTATCCATGCGTTTGTTGTGCACGCGTGCTTTTTATGCATTTGTTAGTGTGCACGTTGACATGTACGCCTACTATTGCGCGGTGTAGGTGTTTTGGGATTTGCGCGTGGATCTTTCGCGAAGCGCCGCTTCCTGTTCAATTCCATGAATATGCTTGTTTTGCGAACGTATGTTAGGTGTGATTGTTTGACGGTGGAATGTCCCTCATAACGCCCACATTTTCGCCTGTTCTTCCTCATTCTGCGTGTTGTGCCCCCTTTTTAGGTGGCTGCGCAGGCCGAGCACACCCTCCTCTTAGATTATCGCACAAGTCGTTCTTTAAGTCGCAGTGACGTGGTAGTCCAGCGTGGATTCCTCGCAAGTCCCGGGTAAGCCCAGCGCATTGTGTTCCATGAATCAACGAACAGTGCAAGTACCCTATTTTCAGCACAGATTATTCCATGAATCGGGCCCTAGATGTATACACTGGAAGACTTCAACAACGTGGGTTCCTGGAAAATCTGCACAATGAGAAGGCAGGGCAGCAATGGCAATTGGGCACAAGATCTTGCTGGCATTTTGGAAATTACCCCACCTCCAACTGTAGCAAAACCTGAACAGAAATTCCTAGGGTCTGTTTTGCGGGTAGAGAGCTCAACCAAGTTAGAGCTCTTATATGCTGAAACGTTTATGGACCCATTAGAACACTAACTGTGTTTAGCTCCAGCCCTTTTACGGTGGTCAGTCTTGACAAAGGAGAATGCCTCTGGCTGTGGATAAATCTATCTCATCATTCCAAATGGATGGTTTGTGTTAACTCTTTGTCATGTGACTTGGTTGTATCTATGTTTTGATGGTGCGTCAATCATGAACAGAAATTGTAAATAGCCCATACTTCAGGCATTCTCTAGGAAACAGGAAGATGAAACTATGCTCAAGAGATAGGGGAAATCGAATCAGCATTTCGTCCTTTTGCATCGCCATCCCATAATTGTGATAATTCTATATGTCCTGTGTTTCTAATTCCCGAAACTGAGAAACTCATTACACATTTGCGGTTCAATCAAAGTCCACTGGCAGGGAATCAGACTGCTTTGCTCTGAGAAATAATAATGTATGTTACTAGTGTGGTAAAGGGGTAGTAGAAATAAACATTTACAGGTGGTATCACTTACCCTGGAAACCTTGCATTGTCCCACTCTTCGCAATTTTAAAGCATTGTTGTCCTGCTTCCTTTTTTGTCATGAGGGTCACCAAATTATTATTTGTCAGATTACTTCTTTCAGTGGTGTATTAACATTGATATGTTTTATGAATGTATTTGAATAAGCATCTACAATAGAAACAGCTTGTAATACAGGTAGATATTGTCAGATCCAACGCATGATCCAAGCTTTCTGATTGAATGGCGTGCCAGTGCAGGATACTCCTCAGTCATGCCCAACTTGGCGGGTCCAATAAACCTTATAAGGAATATGTCCCCTATGTTGTGCACATTTTCCCTTGATGGACCACATGAAACTTCAGCTAGCGAGACCCATATCCATGCAGTATTGCGAAGGCCATGATGGCACCTTGTATTTCTACATGTAAAAGAACTGGCAGTGCGTACAGTTCAGGTACTTCAGAGGCATGATGCTTGAAGTGCAAGACCCATTGCAGCACTTGAGCATCTGTGTTTATCAAGAAGGGACCCATCTACATGGCATAAAGCATGAGTATTTATCAGCAGATACTATATGGGCCACACACCTTGCCTGTCCTCAGAAACGAACACCTAACCTTAACCAATTGGGCTGTTTGTTCATGCATGTTATGGCCGTGGTCAAAAGGAGGTTCTATTTGTGCACTTGTGTTCCATGAAAACGACATATGCCAAAAAGTTATGTCAGGTCATATGCCCTACCTGGCCCAACCTCAGGGGTCTTTCAAAACCGGCAATCATTATTTTCATGTTTTCCGGATTCAGTTTTAATCAATTTGTCTACATCCAAATGGAAAAACCTGTCATGCCAAAGTCAGGGATTGCATCGCCTTCCCCAGTATGTTTTGTAGTAATTAGTAGTAATGTAGTAATGTCCAAATGAGTAAAATTAGGAAAGATCAATACTCTAAGACCCCTTGGAATTTGGTCATTCTCTAAGTCATTTTATAGGGTTGCTCTTTGATAATGTAACATAATATTTGTTCATCTCTTTTATAGATCGTCTTTCTAACTCAACACATTTCTGTCAAGCTTTCTGTCAGGCTTTCTTCAGTTGGCGTGTGATCCCTGATTTGTGCTAACTCTTGGCGTCCTCATCCCTATTGAGTTGGTAGGTAGACATGGTAGTCTAATTGGTGGAGGCTGCTTTGCTTGGCTGTATTCGGACAATAATAGGAAGGAGTGTACATTAAGCAATACGCCAGCCCTTGAATTGTCTTATATTCTTACAGATATACTCTATTCACTAATTACTCTTCTTACCAAACAGAGACTGCCATTCACACACAGTCCTAATTATTTGGACAACATTTTACTAATTTGGGAGACTCAGATCTTGCATAGGTCTGGCAACAGAACTTCAAACATAGTTCCAAAGTAATGATGGAACTACTAGTATGTCATGCAGACAGAGAACACAAGAGATTAGAAAAAGAGATTGAAATTGTGGAAAAAGACATCCAAAATATGGATGCAACAGAGGCCACAAAAAGGAGAAACTTTAAAACAACGTGTGATGAATCATCTTCTGTGGCACCAGTGGTCCAGGGATGAATATCGGTTTCTAAACCATCAATCAGCTGCACCCCTCTAGTACACCAGAAGGGACCTGAACAGATTGGAAACACAATGTCCATGGGCTGCAAGTGCGCTATACAAATGTGAATAAATAAATCTCTGGAATGTCTTGGATCATTGGTGAGTTGCAACACAGCGAAAATACAATTATTACCCAATGATAAAAAGGGACTGTCCAGTCAAGGCTGTATACAAATATCTGCTTTATTATCATTTAACAGACAGTTCTAGCACACTACAAAATGCAACCCACCCTGTAAAGCAATGCAGAGGACAGACAGTTTCAAGAAGAAAATGTAATGCACTCTGGATACTGACAGGAGGGTATTCCGTAAAGTGAATTAATTGTAATAGTTACAGGATGCACAAAGGGGGCAACGGGTCATAAAATGTCACTAGGGGCCTTCGCAGAAGGACCAGGGGGACAGAATCACAATGTACCTTGTGCTTGTAGAAGTTATTTGTGCTGCAACACAGTTCAAGATGGGAGACAGCTGCGGGTATCAGGCGGCAGGTAGTTCGATGAGTGAGGCTGGACTATTGCCTACAGGCTGGCCTAAACGGCGGCTCTGGGCCAGGAATCGTTGTCTCAGTGCTGGTTGGTGGGCCTGAAGCACTGGTTGAGGCGTCTCGGATGACGTTAGCGACTGCGGCGTGACAGCAGTCAGCACTGCAGTTGGTTGCAACTTGATGGGTTCGACTATCTCAAACATTTCCTTTTACGGCAGACGCTGGTTGATGCTTGTCAGTGCACTCTTCCTAGCTTCTTCACTGGGCTTGTTATCATTTAAGGCAGACGGCCCAAAGCTGAGGAGAGTGTTGCAGGCAACTGCCTTGTCCTCGGTTTGGTTCAGAGACTCCCTGGCACTTCCCACCTAGGAAGCTCACTTGCCGAGCCTAGCAGGGTGTGCTATGTGCTGGCTGGGTACATATTCTGGAGCTGCTGGAGGGTCCTCTGGATTCAGTATCTCCCTCTGTTCCCTGGGAGATGTTTAAGGGAGGGATATTGCTTGCCTCTTTGGAAATCCTGGCCTTCCTTCACTGGTAGAAACTTAAAAGCAGACTGTACCTTTAGCCAAGGTGCAAATTAGTTCTTATTGTTACTCCTTGCAAAGTCTTCAGATGATCTGCCCAAAAGAGGGACTCAGCCTTCTTTTAAAGCTAAATGGACTAGTGTGATTGGTGTAGGCTAAACTTACCTTAATGAAATAATCCTGGGTCCCCACCAACAATCTCCTGTATGCCTGAGGTCATAACCAGAGTGCTTTACAACAGAAAAGGTAAAGGGGTGAAAGCATGTAATACTGAGTCCCACCCCTCTTCCTGTCTGTTGTGGATCAAAGGGTCTCTCTTGTTAATTGAGCTCTCAGTGGTTCCTGATTAAATTGGCAGGTCTCCATTGAAGCTGCAGTGAGAACAAACTTTCTGTCTCCATCAACCCACATACTCATACCTTCTGGAATGGGGCCCCATACAGGGGTTGCCTACTGTAGACTCATAGTCCCATACATGATAGGTTACTGCCCTTGATACTGAGAGGCGGGAGCTGGCTTCAGGTTGACACAGTGCATGTCAAAGGTTGCTGGGGTTTCCTGTCTCTTGTGTTTTAGCCTCTGCAGCCTGGCCCCATGTGGGCCTGTTTGAAGTATACTCTATTAGTATGTTAATAATGTTAATTGCTGCCACCATCTGTAGAGGGTAATCAAATGAAGAGGGCGGATCCATGGAGCCTTTGATAGTTAATTAGGCTGGCCATGGCAGGAGGAAGGTATTGGCACTCCCCCTTCTCAGATGCATTATGCACTCCGCCTGTCAGATCCCAACTAAATATGACAGGGAGGACTGTGCCTGTAGGCTGTGTCCACCCACAGTTCACAGGTCTATGTGTATGTCATACGTTGAGCATAGGAAAATATGTGCAGTTTAGCTCCACACACTTTCTGGAGGTTCATCTACCATCATTCCATTTCTTTTAAAACATTTTTAAAAAAGCCCAGTTGAGTGTGCACCCACTGTGCGGGTGGTCGAATTCCTCACTGTAAAGACTAGAGGGGGTTATCTGTACTTCTTCCCTCTATATGGTAGGGCAAAGGCACAGAACACACCAGCAAGGCACTCAATTTGGTATCAATGGACGATCAGCCCTGTTTAAGTTTGCAGGAGGTGATGCAGGCTGGTTCTTAAGTTCAGTGAATCCCCTAATCGACTACAAAGGAATGTACACACATTATGTTAGGTGATAACACAGCTTATTTATATGAAAAAAGATTCAGGAATATATATATATACGTTTAAATAATAAAACTTTGTACTTCGAATACTTAATCAAAGAATGGCAAGCATATACACTCAATGTGGTACCACACAATACATACATTCAGTAATAGACACACTAACCTCAGACAGTTTTAAATAGACATGTGAATTCTTAAATGAGGTGTATCAGCATAGAATAGGCAAGAAAGGCAGGTTAGTTGTCAACAGTGGCAGAATGCTTTCTTTAGACTAAATATACAATTCTGTGTGAAGATCCCCCCACCTGGCAATCTGTAATGGAAATGTTAGGAAGTATCTTATCTTGTCTTGTACATCCCAGTCCAATTATGTTCAATAACCTTCTGCTTTCTTTTAAACGGTTGTACCACCCCAAATTACCTAAGAGGCTAGACGAAGCTGGGAACCCTGGACAACTCCTGAGGCTAGAAGATGCCTCACAGTACCTTTGGTGCCTCGGCAGATGGCACGGCAGAATTTCTCGGTTTCACTCAATGATTCCCTCTGACGATGAACCCCGTTTGGAATGAGGAGCCACTGGGATGTTGAGTCCAAGAAGATAAATGCAACCAAACTCTTTCTGAAGTGCAGCAGTTTGGCTCTTCATGGTGTTCTCCTTTGATCGACAATTTCTCGGACTGTAGAAGTACTGTGAAGATGAAACTTGCTGTGGGCTCTTTAAAGGCTTGGTGGATGAAAGTAAGATCCTTAGGACCCTTGGATAACTTTGGGCAGTGACGGGTGCATAGGTCACTTTTAGTGTTGCGTTTCCAATTCATGCGGTTATCTGACTTTAGGTTCTTTGGTGCTGCAGCCGAACACAGACTTCTGGAATGTTTCTGTCAACCTGGACTCAACCACTGGAGTGGACCTTGGACCCTCACCAAGTCCGGAATCTCGGAACATTTTCATTAGCTTCTGGTGGTCGGAACCCCACCAAAGGATCTTGCTCTGCTTCCAGCAATTCTGGACTCTCTCCAGCAGGAAAAAGTGGTCAGGGATGATGGCAGGATGTCCTTTGAAATTTTCTTAGGCAGTTTGCAAAATTCGCAGCTCTGAGTATCCAGCAGCACTATGCCAGGATACCCGCTCTTCTTGCCGGTAGACAGCAACGGCTTCCAGCAGTCACAAAACGCACCTCCGGACCCTGGATGATACCAATGAACTTCTTAGATTTGAGATGTCTGAGCACTCCTCTTCAGGACTTCGAAGACCCCTTCTCCCGATGGTAGGCACAGAGGACTCGCTTCCAGGATATTTCGATGAAGAACAGCAGGTTGCATGATGGTCCCTCGTAGCTTGGGGAGAGGTCTCCTTTGCAGGTCCTCTCTGGATCAGCTCTTGGGAGCCACAACAAATTTCGGATTACATTGAAGAAATGCAGCAGCAGACTTGTCTTCCAGCTGGGCTTCAAGGAACAGCTTCTTCTTGCTTCAGCTTCGACATCAGCTTCTGAACAAGTTGGTAATCCCTCATTCACTCTGGCTGAGCCAGGCTCAGTCAGCCAATCATGCAGAAGGGCATTCATGAAGATAGGCAGCCAATCAGGCTCACAGGCATTCAGTCCATTCACTCCACCCAGACACTGATAACAAAGAATGTGGATTGGGGCAAGTACCCAGCCTTTCAGCACAATACACTGCATCCATGTAAGTTTCAAGCAGGGCTGTCTCATTCATTGTGTCACACACACAGAAACCAGACACCCACAACAGAGGATGTGAGTTGACACCCAACTCTATTCAGACAGGTCCCACCCCTATGATGTAACCACAACATACAACACCTGTGAAGAATACAGTCAGTCTGACAGGAGGCAGCCCCAGAGCCATATATGGTATTCCCACCCAACAGCCACACAGGGGAAAGGGAACAACAGAGACATATATAGTGTTTCCACCCAACAGCCATTTAGGAGGAAAGGACAGAGTCAGGGCATCCCAGGACTTTGGTAAGGTTAAAGGCAATAGAAACCAAGAGGCCAAAGTGGCCATCTTGCCTTCTATCAGGAATACATTGATTCCTATGGCAGGACGTGGTTTCCCAAAATGGAGAACACTCAGTGCCACTGCCAAGTCATCATGTAGCAGACCCCAGCCCATACCCTGCTCTGTGGTCAACACACAGGTTCCCAAAAACACACATAAGGGGCATGAGGGTGTACCCCCACCCATGGGTGTCATAAGGGTATCCCATTCATAAAAACATAAGGAAAACACACAGAGATAATTGTTAGGAAAAGGACTATGAAGCCCTGTCCCTCCATAAGGCATTTCAAGCATCATACTCACAGAATGGATACCATTCTTGAAAGTCATCAAGATACGATTAAACTCAGAAAAACACCAAAAATGTTTAGAGATGATAGGACCATAGATATGTCCGGGTGTACACCTTTCAACCAAAACATGACGATAAGGGTAAATCATCTTCTAGAAGTGGTGCCCCTAAGACATTCCCAATTAGCTCAGATGTAGACAGTGAAAGAGAAAGACAGTTCACAAGTAATATCAATTTGTCAGATAACTGACATTTTAACAGAGACACAAATGATGATAGGAATTTAATCTAAATAGCATCTTTTTATGCAGGGGGCTATCTAATTTTTGGGGAATTTAACCTAAAAAGAATTAAAAAATCATTCCCGATAAGGGACTACAAACACATTGAAATAATAATGTGATGAACCTGTGTGGTATTTTTATATATACAACATCTTTTGAAATATTATGAACCAGATGTGAAATGAGTATGATCATTAAGGTCTTATGATTAACATGTAAATTATTGTTGAGGACAATTAGGATCTGTGTTATTTCTCAATGAAAATACTCTTTGGGACCGATGCATAAGAGAAAATTGTTCCAAGTTGGAACAAGGAGAAGCAAATTTTGATGTAATGAATGTGACAATTTTTTGCATTACCGTATATATGATGCATTTTAATGAAATGTAATGACCATAAGGGTCTTTTGTGCCTTGAGAAAGCCCTCAGTGGGTGAAACATATGCATGTGCCCCATTGGGGCATACTGAGAAATCAGGCAATAGAAAGTCTAGAATCTGTTACTTACCTTATACACAAATGAATGTCATCCTTGTAATTTCAGAATAAAACTGGTTATTCTGAATAATTGAGTTATGTTTATTATAATAAAGGTCTTAGCACACCTTACCCGACTACGTATGTTACTGTGTAGTATCAGCATATCCGTCACAATACAGACCATGCCTATGGATGCTACTTCCCAGAAGACTGGCACACACATTAAGACTGGCACATCTAAACATTAGATGGGAGAGCACTGAACCCTGCACATCTCCTTGTGGAGCAGGGCCCAAAGTGCTGATATCTAAGCCCCTTCTCAACTGGTGGGTCATGCGCTGTATGAAAGAGAAACATTCATTAATGGTTATGCGAGCCCCAGAGCGGTCCTGTAAATAAGCCGGCAGTATTAGCAAAGACCACGGACATGGTCAAGATGGCAAGATATGACACATAGCCCTGGGCCATTGGAATCAGAGTGTCATCTTTCGGTGGTCTGATAAGCAAATAACTGTGGCTATTGTTTAGTGACTAGCCCTGAAGGCAAATGGAAATTAAAACAAACCAGGTTTTTCCAAACATTTTTTCAAATTGGTAAATACTACCTTCTCCAGAGAGGGAGAGATTTGAGATGGGGTGGAAGTTGCAAAAGATTTCAACGTCAACACCTGTCTAAATAAGGAGGATTGCAACTAATGCCATTTTCAAAAGCAAGGGGCCACCACTATCAAAAGCAGAGTTGTAGCTAGGATTCTCTAACAAGTGGGCCCTGAATCTAATGTATTTGGTCCCACCGCAGTGACAACATCTGTAAATGCCCACACAACGCCAGGGACGGACTGGGGCATAACATTTTTTTGGGCACCAGTGAAAATGGGACCCTCAGTTGCAAATGGGAATTAATTCCTTTTGTGACACTGATTTAATAGTACCCAAGGGGGAGATATTTAAGAAAATGTGATGCAAATTGTACATTTTAAAGAATATGTATTCAGCAACACTGGTCAAAACTATTAGCCACATATTGAAGTAACTCAACAAACTGGCTCATATTGGCCAAAAAACGGGCCCACTTTGACCCAAAAAACTGTTCCACACAAGCTTTTTTGTGTTTTTGGTTCGCTTATGGGCCTATTGCACTGTAGGCCAGTCCGAGCCTGCACAGAGTTGGTGTGTGGGCATTTATAGATTTTGGGTGGGCCTTGCCTGCTCAGGCCTTACCCTGTCTACGCCTCTGATCAAAAGTGACCAGTGAATGATCTTAACAGTACTCCTTCACTCGCAATTGCCTTTGTTCAGTATAAATGCCCCATGCCCGTGTGAAGGGCTTTCATATGTAACTCCATTCTGCTATTGATGATCTTTATTCGATTACTGTTGATTGCATTACTAACGTACTCTTGTACAGCTTTGCCATGATATTGGGTCTCTGGAGCATTGCTCAGGGGTAACGTACGCGTCTTGGGAGCGACAGCACGGAGGGGTTTGATCCCCGGGTCAGCGCTCAAATAACCTATCATATCATATCATTACATCATTACGTTACCTTTGCTAAATCTAATGGTCATATTTTCCATTAGCTGCGCATTTTCTTCACAAACAGTAATTATATATTTGGGAATAATGAACTACATGTTCAGTCTGTCTTGTACCCATTTGTTTACCTGATGTTAACCCAACTGCTTTGCTCTCTAGTAGGCCTGGGTGATTGATTTCAAAAGTGATTCTTAAAACACACAGGTTAGGTCCTGGGGAAATTGTTGAGGACCTTGGACATTGCAGAATATGTTCCTCTAATGTCTTCATGATGTGAGCTGTTGGAAGTGGACTTGTACTATGAACAGCACATGTCAGAGCTGAATAGAGCCATTGCGCTTATGGCAAGTCACACTGGAAGTGCTGTACACAGTACCATAGACACATCAAAAGCAAGCCTTCATACTATGTGTACAGTGAACTCGCTGCCTACAGCGCTCCAACCCGGGCCTGTACTATGATCCATAGCACATGTCTGTGCTGTGTTGTGATGTACATAATGGTGTCAGCACCTGGTAATCCACACTATGAACAGAGTAGAAGAGCTGCATTGTATGCCACTAGTGTGCGTCGAGAGGAAATATTTACTTTGAGAAGATTACATGAGAATAATGACTAGTAACAAGCAACCACCATGACATGGGAAAGATGGAAAGGGGTTCTCTTGTGGTGTTTACTCGTGCATTGTGAGGTAAGGCAAGGCCTATTCCTGGGAAAGGAACCACTGCAATTAGAAAAAGGTATTGAACACTGCTCCAGTTCTATTATCATCAGCAATACTGGAATGCAGGTTATCAATGGCAAAATGAAGACATATTGCAATTAGCTTCAAAGAGTGCATTTATAGAGATATACCGAAGAATGGCAATCACGAATGAGAGATTACTGCTGGCATTTCAATCATCTTCAAACTCAAGCCCAGGACTCAGAACTAATTAGCATTACACATTATCATGCAGCGCGTGCCTAATGTCCAAGCATAGCAGTGCCTTGCTTAAACAATATACCTATTTGTCAAGAGCTCGCACAATGAGCTGTGAGGTATTAATAGCTTCATTCCAACTTGTGTTTCGCTTTCTGCCAGTGACGCCCCTTTCATATCACCTGCACCGCACAATGGGCGAGCAATGCCTTCCTCTCATTTGTGGCGCTTTGCCAAGGGGCTTAGGCAGAGAGCGCCTCTTCAAAACAACATCAGTCAATATGCCACAGAAGAATTCAGTCAGCCCCACTAAAGCTGCTATTGCAGAGCGCTGTGCGGGACCAATGTGCAACGCCACAACAGAAGCAGTGTCACAGGACGTAATGGCAGGTAGGCGAGCCATCATGGTGCCATGCCATAACCTCACAGACACACGTGCGCGTGGCAGCGAATGGCTAGAAAGTCACACGAGAGTCATCCAGCCGCCATTGTGTTTGTGCATTAAACTTTATAACGGTTGGGCGCTCACCGTACTTGTCGAATTGGTTGAAAAGTTGCATACATGTGCTTCAATATGAGTGTATGTAACACGAAGATCAATACACACTTGGGATTTTCCTACGTGCGGCCGTTGGGGCCCCGACAGGGCCTCTGAACCCAGCCTGAAAGAAGAAGCGGGAGCCGGGATACTCTGCAACCTTCTTTATTTTATCACAGGCAACAACTGCCGAACATTAGTCCCACCCCCTCCCCAACCCCTACATAATGTCCTTTCAGTTCAACTTGGGCCACAACGACGGCCAGCCCACACAACGATGTGGGACATGCTGACATCTCCCCCTTTTTTAACATGCCAGTCCCTTGGCTCCACTCTACCCCATCTTTTCTATGAGGCAGAGAGGTTTCATGCGGCTTCTCTGCAGTCGCCGTGAGCTACGGGGGGTCACCCATGCCGCTGCCTGAGAAACAACATCTTGCTCCCTTTCAGACTCTTCTCCATCTCCTTGGTATGGCGAATCTCGTTGCCTTTCTTCCTCGCTGTCCCAGTTCTTTTCCCAGGTCTCTCCTGGGTGGGAGTTCACACGTTTGAAGTGCGATACGTTTCGCGTCACTGAAGAACAATCGTCTCTCTGTGCAGTGACCATCGTGCCTTCCTTGTGCATCATGATGAGTGGGGTCGGAGCGAATGTGGCATCTTCCTTTCTGCTCTTTGCTTGGCGTAACCATATTTCGTCTCCCGGTTGCATGGTTGTCTCTCGTGCTCGTCTCTTGCGATCCGTGAATTCCTTCATCTTTGTCTTCCTGGCTTCATCCTTGTCCTTTGCTTCTTGTTCTAGTGACGTCAGCTCCAGAGGTCTGGGACCTTCCAGTAGCCTTGTCTAGATTGGCCTTGGGAACATCAGGCCCACGGGACATACCCCTGTGGTGCTGTGAGGTGTGTGTCTGTATTCCCTTAGCAGTTGGTTGAGGGCTTGCTCGAAAGGCTTGTTCTGAATGTTGGCGATATGAAGTGTCCTTTTAATGATGGCCATGAACCTCTTGACCAGTCCGTTCGCTTGCGGCCAGCAAGGTGTTACCTTACGGTGTTGGAACCCCATGTATTTAGCAAAGTTCTGGAAATCTTGACTTATGAACGTTGAACCATTGTCCGACTTTATGATCTTGGGAATCCCGTACGCGGACAGCATTCGATCGAGGACTGGGATGACGCTGCATGTTGCTGTGCTTTCCACTATCTGTGCTTCTGGGAAGCGTGAGTGTTCGTCCATGAGCACCACTACATGTGCGCCATCTCTCAGTGGCCCGATGAGATCTACCGCAAGTTCCTCCCACACCTGCTTTGGCAGAGGCGACATTTGCAAAGGGTTTGGATGCGGAGGTGGTGCTACTTGTGTGCAGATGTGGCACCCCCCCACAATGTCTTTGACTAAACTGTCGGGTTTTGGGAACCATACTTTCTGCCTGAGGAGGCACTTTGTTGCCACCACTCCTCCGTGCCCTTCGTGGGCCAGACGTATTACCTTCTCGCGAAGCACTTTCAAAATGATCACTTTGCAGCCTTTTAGCAGAATGTGTTCATCCACTATGGATAGTTTGTCTCTAACTTGGTCCAAACACTTGACGTCTTCTCGTACTGTTTCTGATTCTGCTCTTGCTTGCTGCCTCATGTGTGCCTTCCTGTTCGTTTGCATGCAGTGTCTGACAATCCGGAAGTCCGGGTCTAGTTCTGATTGTGTGGCTAAGTCAGTCCATTCGATGGGCAGTGGTTGAAGATGATGTATTACATAGTTTATGTACGCATCTGCAATGGACGGTTGTGATTCTGCTGATTCCGTGGGACGACGGGACAGATAGTCCGCCAGATTGTGTTCTTTGCCCGGGTGATGCTTCACTGTGAACTTGTAGTCTTGGAGACGCAGTCCCCATCTGGCTATCCTTGGGGGCATTCTTGCTTTGGGGTCGCCATATATGGTTAACACCACCTGGTGGTCCGTTACTATCATGAACTCCTTTCCATATAAGAATAAATGAAAATACTTGCACGCCCACACCACTGCCAGGCTTTCTTTTTCCGCCTACGAGTACGTTTGCTCTGTGGCGTTAAGACTCCTGCTGGCGTATGCTACTATGTAGACACTGCACGGCTACTCCGAATCTTTCTGTGTGAGGATGGCGCCGAGTCCCACTGGACTAGCATCGACGATCACTTGAGTATCACGACACGCATCGAAGTAGGCCATGTCGTCTTCTTTCGAGATGGCTTTGCGAATTGCCACAAATGCTTTTTGGCATTCTTCCGACCAGATGAACATTTGGTCCTTGCACGTGAGCAGACGCAAAGGATTGCTTATGGTGGCGTAGTCCTTCAGGTATCTCGAGTAGTAGCTGGCTAGCCCTAGAAAGGAGCGCAAATCGGTTGTGGTCTTGAGAGGCGGTGCTGAGTTGAGGGCTTTGACTTTGTCGGGGTCTGGTCGCATCCCTTTGTCTGATTAGAATATGGCCGAATAATCTGAGTGAGCCATTAGCAAATTCACATTTGGCCTTGTTTAATGTGAGTCCTGCTTTGTTTAGAGCCGTGCACATCCTATGTAGCATCGTGTCATGCTCCTCTCGCGTTTTCGCATATACCAGTACATCATCTGAATAATTCAAACAGTTTGGGACATGACGAATTACACAATGTATTTCTTCTTGAAAAAATTCTGCGGCCGATGAGATGCTGAAGCTAAGTCTTTTATATTGAAAGAGGCCGAGATGTGTCACTAAAGTGGTGATTTATCTGGATTCAGGGGCTATCTCAATTTGGTGGTATCCTTTGCTTAGATCTAATTTCGAGAAGACTTTCCCCCTATGAAGGAGGTGAATCATGTCCGTTATTCTGGGTGCTTGGTGTCTCTCTCTCTCGATGGCGATGTTCGCCCTGTGCATTTTGACGCAAAAGCGTATAGATCCATCCAGGGATTTCGTGGGGACAGGGACGATGGGTGATACCCATGGCGTTAGACCAGAGATGGGTTTGATTACATTCATCTTGATGAGTTTGTCTAGTTCGTCCTCCACTTGTCTTTGAATGTTGTCCGGTATGCCCCGATAGTGTTGGGCTACTGGTTGAACGTGTGGGTTAATGTGGAGTTGCACTTTCCTGTTTTTCAGCTTCCTGAGGCCTTTGAAGAGATTGGGGAAAGTTTGTTCTATCGCCTCTGGCTTGCCGAAGTATTTGTGCACCATAAAATGGTACAGTATATGCACTAAACTCATGTCCACTGCCGTTCTAAAACTCAGGATACAGCCGCTGTTGGCCTCCGCTTTGTGGGTGCACCATTCTGTGATCGTTCCTTTGCAGGGTAGTGGGGTCGTCGCCCCGTACAGGTATATGTCCACCGTGGCCTTCCTGAGCTTTGGCAGCGGTGTGAGCAGTTCATATGCTTGCTCGCTGATGATGTTGACGGTTGCCACTGTATCAATCAGGAATTCCAATGGGATGTCATTTACCTGCAACGTGAGGACCTGGCTGTGTTGGGTGGCTGAGGTGTTGTTGAGTGCCCATACGTATCCCTTTTTCCTCTGATCCTCTTCTGAAGATGGAGTTTCACTACTGGTGAGAGATCGCATTTCGATGTACCTGACGAAATACCTTCTTTAAGAGCGCCTGGCCCCTTCGGGCGGTCGCCTGTCCTCTCGTGGGTAGGAGCTTCTTCGGTCTTTGTCTTCTCTCCTGGAAGTTGCATGGTCTCACTCTCCTCTGTTATTCGGTGAGCTTTGGCAGGTGTTTCTGCGCCTTTCTTAGGTGCGCTGTCTGCCTCTAAGGGGTCCTGGTGTGTTCTTGCACACCGCCCTGTAGTGGTCCATTCCGCTGCACGCGGCACATTGTTGTCCTACTGCGGGGCATTCGCCCACGTGTGGGTATTCGTATCCACACCGGTAACATGTGGCATCAGGGCGCTTGCCTCCTTGATTTGGTGTCACGTATAGTTTGTTGATGATGTCCAGGCTGCTTGTGGGGTGTTGTATGGTGACTTTGCCCAGGCTGTCGAGTTGTGACTCTACCGCTGCTTCCATGCAAGCCAGTGCTAAGATTTCTTCTAGTGACCTCTGTTTTTGCAGTGGTTGTTTACGAAATGGTTGTGAGAGGCATCCAGTGATTACTTGTGATCTGAGTGCTTCTTCGTTCGAGTATCTGTGAAACTCGCAGTATTTCAGTTTGCTACGAAGGCGCATAACGAAGTTGTCGATGGATTCACCCATCTCTTGCCTTCTTGCCTGGTGGTATGGAATATGTGGCACTCGTAATCGATATTGGTGTGAGGGGCGAAGTATTCCGACAGCTTGCCATGAAGTTCTCCGTATGTCCCTGTGTCAATGTTGAGTAATTCACCATTCGCAATGTCTCTGACCACCAGCCCTACTGCCATGAGCAGCGTGTTCTTGAGCCTTGCATTGTCTGTCAGGCCTATGGCTCCTGCATAGAACTTAAAGTCTCAGAGCCATATGACCCAGCGAGGCCCTAAGTTTGAGGTGTCTCGTATTTCAAATGGGCCCGGCATATGCATGATTTGTGACGTGCCATTCGCTGTTTGTGCTGGTTGATCATTTCCTTGGGCATTGTCTGCATCTCCTGATGATGACGCTGTTGCCACTGCTGGATCCGACATGTTTGCGCGAGAGGGTGGTCTTGTGGCCAGGGTTTGTTGTTTTGGAAAGATTCTGGTGCTGTGTGTGCTTCATGGTTGCCCCAGTGTGTTTCTTCTCTTTCCTGTTAATGTGGGCTTTCTTACTTTGCCCCCCACCTCCTTGGCCTGCCCTAACGCTTGTATGCTGAGCCGCCTTGGCTTGCGCGTGTGGGGTCGCCCCGTGGGTCTGTGGCTGGGCTTGGCTAGTACCAGCATGTAGTGGTTCTTTTTCATGAGTTCGCTCACGCGCGTTGGCTTGGCAGCTCCTCCGTCTTCTCCCTTGGAGCGCCGCACGTGGGGCTGCAGCTGGGCGTGGCTTGTGTTCGCCGGGGACTGTCCGTTTCTATCCACAGAAAGGCTTACCTTTGGCTGCCCTGCCTGCCTTCTCCCCTGCGTGCGCTGGCACATGCACGTGTCTCTATGTAGTGCTATGGGTCTCCGGCTGGCTGTGCAACCGTGGTGCATGTATTATTATGCAGCTTTGGGCCGGCGTGATGCGGCACGCACCATCAGCTGTCCATGCATGAGGTGCGCCGATGCGCTACACTGCCTGATGGCAGACCTCATTTTGGCACGGGCGGTCGTTCGACCCCTCGTCACCATTGTTGGGTCCTCTGAACCCAGGCCTGAAAGAAGACACAGGAGCCGGGATACTCTGTAACCTTCTTTATTTTATCACAGGCAACAACTGCCAAACCCTAGTCCCGCCCCCTCCCTAACCCCTACATAACGTCCTGTCAGTTCAACTTGGGCCGCAACAATGGCCCGCCCACACAACGATGTGGGACATGCTGACAGCGGCTCCTTCTCAAATCTGGAATGTCTATTCGAGAGGCGGGTATTTTTTGTGTTCATGTGCATGAGGGTATGCCTCAGACTAAGGCAGTGTTCCCGTCTTGCGTGGAAGAATGATGCACCGTCACAGGAAATCTACTGAAGGAAGCCCTTGTCACTGAGGTTCATAACTGAACACCACTACTTGTTTGGACTTCCAATCACAATGCCCCTCCCCACTGGAAACCCACAGCAGGATGTCATGAGGATTGCATCCCTCCTGGAGCCCTCCACAGAAGGGTGCATTAGAAAACGGTTTTCAAAGTGGGGGAGTGCACACACCCTCGAAACCTCATAGGCCAAGTATGTGCATTTGACATGGAAAAAACGAGACTGGCCTTTAGTTAGTGCGTGTTGGTCAGGGAAGAGCGCGTGCAGACACACAAGCGGACACATGCAGGTGCACAGACACTCACAAACACACACACACACACTTTGTACCAGCTCAAGTGCAATTGTACATAGTATAAGCACTAGGGCAAAGTTTGCCCCACTGCAATAAACATTGGGGCCATATTTGAAAATCTTTGCACCATGGCTTGGCATCAGCACGGCCCTAGTTAAAAATACGTTCAATGCATTTTTCATCCAAGGCAAAGTTTTCCCTAGTGCTACCATTCCGTATTAGCACTATGGCAAACTTTGCCCTGATGCAAAAATGCATTGAAAGAAAAGGTTTTTGCGCATGGGCAAACTTTGCTCTGGTGCTAATACCATGCAAAAGTGCACTTCCATGGTGGAGAAGCTTGTTAGTATGATCACAAAGTTATTTGTGCCAGGGCAAACTTTGCTCTAGTGTTAACACTGTGCAATGTTGCACTGGTACTGGTGCACATTTTCTATAATGTGAACCAGATACACAATAATGTAAAGGCCTGATTGGATTAAGAAATGGGGTTCAATATGTATTGGCAAATGTGTGCCTTATCTAACTGATAACGCCAAGAGCCAGCGGCACCATGGGGTTACAGATAACCCAGGTCTCTACGTGGATGGTAGGGAACTGTGGATACATGCCCATGGTACTTATTTATGCAAAATTCTATTCTGCACAACCTTTTAGTTGCCTTCCCAGCCACCTATAGATGGGCAGGTCACATTAGGTTACCCCATGTTTCAGGCAATCAGGACCATGATTCTACATTTTGTATGTCTTGACTGAAGTTATGCCACTATGCCTGTTAGGCAAGAATTGATGTAGTAACCCTGTGGGAGACTACACAACACTTGTCCTCTTCGTATTAGGTAATCAACCTTTTGGTATATGCCTGTACTACACAAGTTAGTAGTGTGACTAGTGTGACTAAGCAGCCAGGCGTATCTCAAGAGGGCTAAATGTGAGCTGTAGAGCTGAAGCAAAGAAATTTGCAAATACAAGTAGCCAAGTAACACTTACACTCGAGGTTTTTGTTATAAATAATTAGTTATTTAGTTAACAGTAGTTTTAAAATAAGCATTCTTTAAAAAGGGCAATATATTTAACCATCCAACATACTTTAAAATACGTATCCAGGATCAACACAAAGCTATTAGATACTCTTGGAGATGCTTCTCAGACACGTCCTACACCCTGAGGTGACTTCACTAACTAGGGCAGTAATGGCATTTATATATCACTAGTACACTTTGTAGATTCTGAGGTTTGTAGAAAGGAAAGGTTAAGGGAAGGAAAAAGGTTAAACAGGTTCTCAGCTTGTGAGCACTTAAATCTTCCAATGAAGTCTAGATAAAAAACTTTCCCAGCAATAATAGTTAAAAACCAAGATATCATCTATGAGGGACATTAAGTATGAACGTCAAATGGACTAGAAGAGTCTGCAGGGAGCCAGGACAGCCAAAGTCAATTGGAACACAGTCTATGGAGCTGGCACTTCTTAGATGACAAAGTCTTGCACAAAGTTAGAGAGTTTGTTGAAGACAAATCACAGTAGGGTCACAGGCTGTTACATTTGTGAAGGGTAGAGTTGAAATCAATTCTAGCAAAATAGCTACTGCAAGTCTCAACTGAGAAGAGCAAAGCTAAAGACACTGAGGTGAGGACCCCAAGTCTGAAGAGTACCTTTGGTTAGAAGAAGAGTGATCTAACTGGCTTCTGTCTAGTTGCAGCAATGTAGATCCTGGGTTCCTGGACCTCAGTCATGGGGACAAGATGGAGGACGTCTGGAGGACTCCTGCGGCAGCAATTCGGAGGTTGGCAGCAGCTACAGGCTCTTTTAAGATCAGTGGCACTTGTCGGTTTCAGCGCATGGTAAACATGACCACCACCGATCTTGGATACCGGTTAGACTTCCTTTACTCTGGTTAGGGGACTTGAGCTCTGGTCGTCCTTCTGTTGGTTGGACCTGGGGAGACTCCTGGAGCTTCTGGCCAGATTACAGATGTTGCACAAGACTATGGATTTCTGGACCCGTGGCACACGGTTCCTGCAGCAGCAAAGAAGTACAGCCAGTCGGGAAAGATGGTCCAGTGTTACACCATCCACTGGTCACCTTACGCACACGAATACCCGTGCAGCCACTAAGCCCTCCCTCTCAGGTCCTGCTTTGCCTTCCACTTCTAACCTCAGGTCCTTACTCCCTCAAGTAGCACGGCAGCGGCTATGCAACAAGAACACACAAGGTTATCCAGTGCGTTATGGTCATTCTCACGTATTGCGACATTGGCAGCTGCCCTGGCGTCTTGGAGATAGTCGACGGAGACGCCGGCCTTTTTCTTTGCTTCATCACGCTTCCAGGAAGACCCGGCAGCGTTTTTGAAATCTTGGGACATGTGACACAGAAACGTGCTATCTCATCAGTCACGTGATGGGGTCATGTGACACTCCTAGGCCCCTTCAAAACTGGAGAGGGAACGCTCATTCAGTGCTTCACAGCTGACCCAATCAGGCACTGTTCGGCATCTTCCTGTCTCCACATCTCGATTCTGGACTACAGACTGTTCTTCTTGGATTCCTCTGTCAAGCTCTCGGATACTGTTTTACTGTTTCAGGACCTTTTGAACTGTGTTTTGGATTCCTTTGGATTAACCCTGGTTTTGACGAACTTGGCTGGCTATTGACCTTGGAATTCTTAACAGACTGTTTTCGGATTACCCTCTCCATTCAGGTTTTGCAGTGCCAAACTCAACAACTATCTATGCCTACTCGCTACAGCTTGCTACATTCTGCAACCACATGGAACACCTCCATTTTCTTCTATGCTCTTCCCAGACCCCACCTTGGTAAGCCCCTTGAAATTTGTGATCTCGCCATTTCAGTGTATTGTTTTTCCATTGTACTGACCCATTGCTTGCTTTACAGCAGTCGAGGGGTCACCGGTGTTCCTGGTTCCTGCCGTTCTTCGGAACTCAAGAAAACCTGTGGCCACAAGGATCGCTCAGGAAGTTATTTGTATCTTTCTGAGTGGAACTTGTGGACAGAGGCCCCATAATCTTCACGACCATCAAGTCATAACAGACTGTGAAGCCAACAGGTCGTTCAGATTATGGAGGCATCGGCTGGGGACCCCGTGGCCACTCTATTGCAAGCAGTTACTACCTTGAGGGCAGATATGGCCGCGGCCAACACAGCGTTACACCACCGACTTGACTCCCTTCAGAGTGCTCGCCATCCCCTACCTCCTGATTCCGAATTTGGGGACCCCACACCTCCAACCCCTGGTCCTTCTGCCGCCCCTTCCATTATCACACCAGTAATTGCTCCCACTCCTTTTCCTTTAGCACCCCCTGAGAGAATCCAAGGATACCCCAGGAAATTCCGTACATTTTTTAATCAATGTAAATTACATTTTCTTTGTCGACCTTCAGCGTTCCCTGATGCACCTGCCAAGGCTGTGTTTCTGCTTTCCTATTCGTCTGGCGTTGCCGCCACATGGGCCAACCCATTACTTGAAAATGATCATCCAGCCCTTTATGACTTTGACTTACTAGTGACTGAAATGTCTAAGGTTTTTGACACCAGATACAAAGCTCAATCCAGAGATTTAGAATTACTTGATCTCTCTCAGGGGAAAAGCACCCTTATAGAATACATAACACGATTTAACCAGTTAGCGGCAGAAACATCCTGGCCCGAAAACAAAAAAGCTGTAGTATTTTACAGAGGTCTAAATGGCTCCATTAAGGATGCTTTGGCAGTGGTGCCGTCGCTTCCGACTCAGTACTCTGATCTGGTTGATCTAACACTCCAGTTAGACGCTCGATGCACCGAGCGCAAGACAGAAGTCAGATTCTCAGGTACCCAGTTATCGGTTCCTCCTGATGTAGCCAGTGAACCCATGCAAGTAGGTGGAATACGTAGCCCTATAACTATGACGGAACGGGAAAGGCGGAGAACCGACAACGGTTGCTTTTACTGTGGACTTAATGGACATTACGTCAAGAGTTGTCCATGCCATACAAAGCAAAAGAATCAGGGTTTTCCGACTGCTCGTCCCTGAATATGGGGGCCAGGATGAGTTCTCCACAGTCCCCCTCTATTTCTCCTCCGGCATTTGGGCCTGTTAGACCAGTCACAGTCCATGCCTTATTAAAGCCTACTCCTGACACAATGCATCCTGTTCAGATTATCATTGATTCCGGGGCCACTGGATGCTTTATTGACATACAAATGGCTTATGCTTTGAACCTTCCACTAGTCAGCAAGGAGTTTCCCGAACCTGTACAGGCTGTGGATGGGACTTCCCTTGTTTCTGGACCTATTCGACAACAGACTGCTGCCATGGAAGTAGTCATCCAGGAAACACATAGGGAAATACTCGCCTTTGACCTCATAACCACCCCTCAGTTTGGTATCATTCTTGGTATCCCTTGGTTAAAAAGACATAATCCGTTAATCAATTGGGGTACTGGCCAGGTATGTTTTGAATCTGAAGTTTGCCAACATTTTTGTCTTATCGAGAGAGAGGAGGTAATCGATACACCTGCTGCAGCGTTGGGTGCAGTAGCACATCTGACTCTATCCGGGACTGAGGAACACCACTCTTCTTCCACTTCGCACATGGTTGGTGCTGTTTTTTCCAACATACCCCCAGTATATCACGGTTTTTGTCAGTTTTCAACAAGGGCACTGCAGAGAGTCTACCTCCACACAGACCGTACGGTTGCCCCATAGATCTGGTTCCCAACGCTCAGATCCCCAAGGGCCGAATCTATTCTTTATGACCAGTAGAGGATAAAGCCTTGAAAGACAAGAATACTTGCAGGAGGCATTACGTTTGGGTCATATTCGGCCCTCCTCATCACCTGCTGCATGTCCTATCTTCTTCGTTCCAAAGAAAGAGGGGGATCTTCGCCCCTGTGTAGACTACAGACGTTTGAACGCCATCACTATCAAGGATAGATATCCCATACCTCTCATCTCTCCACTCTTGGATAGATTAACACACACCTCCATTTACACCAAATAAGATCTCCGGGGAGCATACAATTTGATACGTGTCCGCAAAGGGGATGAGTGGAAGACAGTGTTTTGTACCCGACAGGGTTTATTTGAATACCTGGTAATGCCCTTTGGGTTGTGCAATGCCCCTGCCACCGTCCAGCGATTTATGAATGAGGTTTTTTGGGGACATTCTAGACAACTATGTGGTGGTCTATTTGGACGACATTCTGATCTTTTCCTTCTCTTTAGACGAACATATCCTTCACGTCCAGGAAGTCCTATCCCGTTTGCGCAAGAATGCGCTATTTGCCAAACCTAAGAAGTGCCAGTTTCGTACCAAAGAAGTAGAATTTCTGGGTTTCCACATTTCACCAGGTGGATTAATTATGAACCAGTCTAAAGTATGAGCCATTTTGGAATGGCCGGTCCCGGTAAACTTAAAGTCTATACAGTCTTTCCTGGGCTTTGCCAATTTTTATCGGCAATTTATCCCTGGTTTTTCTACTATAGTGGCACCGTTAACCAAATTGACCAGTCCACGTGCTCCATTTATTTGGACCCCGAACATCAGTCCGCTTTTGAGTCCTTGAAATCTGCGTTTACCTCAGTCCTGGTCCTACAACACCCGGATCCAGAGTTGCCATTCGTTGTTGAGGCAGACGCATCATCCTTTGCTTTGGTAGTGGTATTGTCACAACCCTGCCCAACCTCTGGTCATTTACACCCTGTAGCATGCCATTCACACAAGTTTACATCTACTGAGTCCCATTATACAGTTACCGAAAAGGAGTTCCTGGCAATTAAAGACTCATTTCAGGTATGGAAACATCATTTGATGGGGGCTAAACACCAAGTCACGGTTTTCACTGATCATAGGAATTTGCAAGATCTCGCATCCCTCAAATGTCTCAACAGTCGTCAGGTGCGCTGGCACTTATTCTTTGCAGCCTATGACTTTGTTGTAAAACACCATCCTGGTCTGTCTCATGGTAAAGCAGACGCTCTAGCCTGCTCTCCTGGAGGGGTTTCACTTCCGGTCTTCCCAGAAACGGTGCTTGACCACGGGCATGTAGTATGCTTATGCACTCCTTCGCCTCCTCTGTTGTCAGCCATACGCACATGGGTTTCCCAACATCCACAACAGTTAGTAGATTGGGATCTCGTTTTTCATGATGGTCTGCCTTTTGTTCACAACAGATTGTTCCTACCCACTAGTGACACTTGAAATCTAGCTATGGAACGGTCTCATGATGCTGCCATCCATGGCCGCCCAGGACAACAGCGTACTCTGGATCTACTTAAACGTTGGTGCTGGTGGCCTTCGATGCGGCGCGACGTTGAGAACTACGTCAACATATGCTCAGTGTGTGCCCAGTGTAAGTCCCGTAGGGGTCGCCCCTTGGGTTTTTTACAGCCTTTGCCGATTCCTCCCAGACCTTGGAATACCCTTTCAATGGATTTTGTGACTGATCTCCCTCGTTCGCAGGGTTATGATACAGTGTGGGTTGTAGTAGACGCCTATACTAAGATGGCTCGCTTTATTCCTTGTTCTGGTATACCCTCTGCACCTACATTAGCAACCCTGTTTTTCAAGTCCATTTTTTGTTTGTTTGGACTCCCTACGGTCTTGGTTTCTGACAGAGGTTCACAATTCACGTCCCGTTTCTGGCATGCGCTCACCAAATTATTGGGTATTGATGCACGATTTTCCTCTGCTTACCATCCAGAAACTGACGGCCAGACGGAAAGGGTAAATCAGGCCATGGAGCAATACTTATGCTGTCTTTCACTACAACATCAGAAATCATGGGTACACTTGCTACACCTCGCTGAGTTCGCCTATAACAATTCCTTGCACTTCTCTACTGGCTTTTCCCTGTTCTACTCCCTCTATGGCCAACATCCCCGTACATTGCCCATTCCCGATTATGCATCTTCTTGTGCTCCTGCTGCCTCATCTTGTGTTCGCGATTTGGCCACAGTTCATGCCCAGACACTTGCCCATCTACAGGAGGCTCAGTTGGCCATGAAAGCTTCAGCCGATAGGAAACAGGTTGCTGCTCCTATTTACTGTGTGGGGGACCGAGTTTGGTTGTCGTCCCGCTATCTACACTTGCCTGGCTGTCGCAAATTGCTTCCCAAGTTTGTTGGTTCTTTTCGGGTGTCTGGTGTCCTGAGTCCGGTGGCTTACCGCCTATCTCTTCCTTTAGCCTGAAAGATCCATCCAGTTTTTCATACTTCCCTCCTGAAGCCATGCCCTGGTCCTACACGTCTGGTCCCTCGTCCTGCCCCTGTGTCACTGGATGACCCTGATGTTTATGAAGTTGGGGGTATTCTGGGCTCTCATCTCTTCAAGGGTCAACTCCAGTACCTCGTGGATTGGTTGGGTTATGGTCCTGAGGAGCGCTCTTGGGTTCCTGCCCGGGATGTGCATGCCCCTCGTTTGGTGGCCCGGTTTCATCGAGATTTTCCTGTTTGCCCACGGGGTCGTGGGCCTTTGGGGGGGGGCTCTGTTACACCATCCACTGGTCACCTTACGCACATGAATACCCGTGCAGCCACTAAGCCCTCCCTCTCAGGTCCTGCTTTGCCTTCCACTTCTAACCTCAGGTCCTTACTCCCTCAAGTAGCACGGCAGCGGCTGTGCAACAAGAACACACAAGGTTATCCAATGCTTTATGGTCATTCTCACGTATTGCGACATTGGCAGCTACCCTGGCGTCTTGGAGGTAGTCAACGGAGACGCCAGCCTTTTTCATTGCTTCATCACGCCTCCAGGAAGACCAGGCAGTGTTTTTGAAATCTTGAGTCATGTGACACAGAAACGTGCTATCTCATTAGTCATGTGATGGGGTCATGTGACACTCCTAGGCCCCTTCAAAACTGGAGAGGGAACGCTCATTCAGTGCTTCACGCTGACCCAATCAGGCACTATTCGGCGTCTTCCTGGCTCCACATCTCGATTCTGGACTACGGACTGTTCTTCTTGGATTCCTCTGTCAAGCTCTCGGATACTGTTTTACTGTTTCAGGACCTTTTGAACTGTGTTTTGGATTCCTTTGGATTACCCCTGGTTTTGATGAACTTGGCTGGCTTTTGACCTTGGAACTCTTAACAGACTGTTTTCGGATTACCCTCTCCATTCAGGTTTTGCAGTGCCAAACTCAACAACTATCTACGCCTACTCGCTACAGCTTGCTACATTCTGCAACCACACGGAACACCTCCATTTTCTTCTATGCTCTTCTGAGACCCCACCTTGATAAGCCCCTTGATATTTGTGATCTCGCCATTTCACAGTATTGTTTTTCCATTGTACTGACCCATTGCTTGCTTTACAGCGGTCGAGGGGTCACCGTGTTCCTGGTTCCTGGCGTTCTTCGGCACTCAAAAAAACCTGTGGCCTTAAGGATCGCTCAGGAAGTTATTTGTATCTTTCTGAGTGGAACTTGTGGACAGAGGCCCCATAATCTTCATAACCATCAAGTCATAACATCCAGTGAATTTCATCTCAGGGTTAGTTGGTCCCACTAACCCAAGGGAAAAAATTGTCCCTTCCGGAGCCTCTCTTGTCCAGAGGTGGACTGGGGAGCAAAAGAGGCCCTGGAAATAATTACTGAGAACCGAAAGAGGGCCTTTAAATAATTGTCAAAGTGGCTCCATATTAAGCATTTTCAGCAAGCCCACTGCTTTTCTTATGGAAAAAATTGGAAATACCACACAAAAGAGACCCAGAGTGCAGAGACCTACCGGAAAATCTCCAGAGTTCCCTATAGGCCAGTCCACCCCTGCTCTTGTCAAACAGAAAAAAGAGGTTCAGCACAGCAGCAGAGATTTACCGGGTGTTTCAAAAGTCCAGGAGGATGCAGCATGCTTCGTTCACGGTTTCTACGTCAGGTTGTTCTTCCCAGTGGTCGACTCTGTCTTCAGTCCCAAAACCCTCACCTTTTAAGCAGGTTTCTCCTCTTCATGCACAGCCTAGCTGTAATTCAAACAACAGGGCGGCTGTCCTAAAAGGACAGCCAGCCAATCAGGACTGGGTGCATTCAGGCATTCCTAAAGACAAAGAACAGTGGAGTTTCGGGCATCCCCTACCCCCTTTCTGTCCTTCCAGACACACTGGAGCCAAAGGCAGGTTTCAGTACTGAAGGCAACCAAAGGCAAAATGAACAAAGGGCTGAAAACCCAAGAAAGACCTCACAAACAGAAAATAGCAAAAAAGAAGAAGACCATGGCCATTTTTATAAAACGGTCACACATCAGTGCTATACTGCAGCTGAGGATTCAGCTTGGGTAGAAAAGCACAATGGTAGGAAAATAAAACCACTGCCACCAGCCATTTAAAATAGTGAGGGTAAAAAACATTTGTTTTACATGAGTAGGTAGGATAAGGGGCCACTAAGTAACTCCCCAGCACTCCACATACGAAGGTTTGTGCTGGACTACAAAGAGAAAAGTTAAGTAAAATCAATTTCACTTTACTATTTTTGGGAACAGTAGTTCACCCAAGAAAAGGTATTTAAACCTTATCTAAAGGATTTCTCTGTGACACTGCACTGAGAGTGCTGGGTGTCACCATACACAAATTAGATGCCTATGGAGTTTGTCAGACCCCAAGAACTAAGGAAACACATGATCCAAATCAGGTCAAAACACATGGGAGAGTGCCAAAAAAGGGCTCACTCACTCCAGGGTTAAAATTAAAAAGTCCTAAAGTCCAGCAAAAGAGATGGGGTCTCTAAGGTTGAAGGGAATTCGGAAAGAAATGAGAATTCTCGCTAACACTGCCCCATTCCATTTCGGAAATACTATTCCATGGCTGGTTTTAACTTTGCATCCTGGGACTTGTAGTGTTGGGTTAATAATGGAGAAATGCAGGTCTAATTATTTATTTCATTTATTTTATTTATTTTATCTTTATAAAGCACTCTAAACCCAGAGGCATCAAGGTGCTTGTTGCAGGAGTTGAAACGTTACAACATCAAGAAGACAAATAGAGCAGTGTGCAAGGCAACTTGAGTATCATCATGACAACATCTTGGGAGATGCATATCCTCTACATTTCTTGGGAGAATAACAGCATTTTGAGATGCTTACGGAAAGGCCAATAGGATTGTTTTGATCTTAGATTCAGCGGGAAGGCATTCCAATTCTCGGTGGCAATGACCAGAAACTCAGACCACCGGATCTTTGTAGTACAAATCTCAGGGTGGTGAGGCGGTGCGTGTAGGAAGTCCGAGTGAGTTTGGCAGACTGAGCTTTTTTGAACTTTCACAAGAGGCATCTTGGGGCAATGTTCGAAAGGCATTTGTGTGTTATAACCAGCATTTTGAAAAAAATGCACTCCTGAATCAGCAACCAATGCCAATTTTTTTCTGGCTGTTGAGATATGATCTAATTTTGGGATGTTCAGTGTGGCTCTCAATGCTTTATTCTGTGTCACCTGCAACATATTGATGTTTCGGGCCGACGTGCCTGCAAATATGGCATTACAGTAGTCTAGTCTAGAGCCAATGAGCATTCTAAAAATGGGGAGGGAAACTGTCAGTAGAGAGAAAAGGTCTGCAGGAATTGATTAGCTTGGTAGTGTAGTCTGCTGAAGATGTACTAACATTCAATTGCCTGGTTAGCGCCAATGTGAAATTTAGG
This sequence comes from Ambystoma mexicanum, assembly GCF_040938575.1. Taxonomy (NCBI): domain Eukaryota; kingdom Metazoa; phylum Chordata; class Amphibia; order Caudata; family Ambystomatidae; genus Ambystoma; species Ambystoma mexicanum. Next base: position 1,267,133,960 of record NC_090931.1, on the reverse strand, counting down.
CAGAACCCAAGGGTCTTGACATCTCCCAAGACTGGGATGGTGATGCCATGAATATTGAAAGATTTGTAAGCTTTGTCAAGTTTGTTTAATAGTGTGATATACCTGAAGGTGTCACCCGCTAGTCCACGGAGATTTATCGTCCCGGTGGCCAGGACACGGCCATAGCTATTGGATCCAGTTCCAGGGGGTGGACCATTGGGGGAGGATCACATGGGTGAGGGGTCTTTGGGGAGTTGAAATGGGCCCCTGAACATTGAGACACGGTTTCCCCTTCCCTGTAACACCTTTTCCCCATCCTACCCTGTATGATATTTAGAAGCTCTATCCCCCTGCCCCCTTTTCCCACACAAACACTTTCGTACACAGTAACAGACAATCGACTAACACAAGAGCTGTTTAACTGACATGTACCAAAACACGGGTCAGGAAAAGTCAGGCAATTGGCAATAACCACGCACACCTGACCGCCCTATACCTTCCCTGCAGGGATAAAAGGCGGAGCACGAAAGCATACTTCGAGCAAGGCCGAAACACACGATGAGAGAGCTACACCAAACCGGCAGTTCAAATGGAGGAGAAAGGCGGTGAGACCAAGAAGGACGATGAAGGGGGGATTACCCTTGCCCTTTTCAAATCAGACCCGTGAAGCATCCGAAAGGAAAATCGTAGGATCAGCAGTTACATCTGGCGTGCGGAGCAGCATATGTCAACGGTACATGGCGGCCTCCCGCATTGATAACACAGGCAGAGAGGTAAACTGGCTACTGTGGTACTAACCTTGACTCCAGAGATTGAAGAAGCCAATGGGTTTAGCACAGTCATAGGAGCCTGATATCACACCAAACTGGGTCAAGCCCAAGGTTGCAAGTAGCAACATTGTGAATGCAAGGAATTTGTAGAACAAAGAACTTGTGCAATTGTGAATGAACTTTAAAGAAAATAAGGCAACTGTGAACCAGACAGACGGATGCCAAAAGAAAGCTAGGGGAAGGAAAACCGTACTTTCTAATGAAAATGAGACATATATGAGCTGTGTTAGAAATACATGAACTGTGCGAAAGAAAGGTTGAGGTGAACCCGGATGCCCAAACTGCAAAGAGGATCCGAGCACGGCAGTGGGAGATCCTGGGGGTGGAGAGCAATCATCTAAGGTGCAAGATCACAGAGATAACTTTTGTTTGTTTGTTGTTGAGAATCAGAAGGCCTTCTAAGGTAAGAGACTTTGTGAGGAAAGAAACGTAGCATCTGAAGGTTTTGATGTCGTGGAACTGTGAACCTCGTGCTGACGAGGCCCAGGAGTGTGCTGTGCTCAGAAGTCCCATCTTGTCCGATGACTAAATCATAGGGAAGGGAGACCCAGCCATACCATCCTAACTTTTAATTTTGTGAACACTTCTTTCTTTTCTGGTGAACATTATCCCACGCTCTTTTTGTAATTTAGCAGTAAGGATTGGCAAGAGGTTTTTCTTTTAGTATAGGCCCTTTTTATTTGACAAGCCGCCACTAGGACTGACTTATTATTATTTGATGGTCGTAGCTTAGATTTAGGTTTGGATTAGGCGTTTATCTCACCCATTATAAAGTTCACTAAACACCTTTGAACTGTGATCACTTGTGTCTGTTTTTACAGTTGCCACCATGAGCTCCTTGCAATAGGGATTGTGATCCAACAAGGAGTAGTTTGGTTTTATAGACACTGAGGCATAACATGCGTGAGGCCATCCATGCCTAGATAGTTTGGTAGACAGAGCCCAGATGTAATCACCAGTCGGGAGTAGTTCAGCTTCGTCAGCATTGTTTGTGTAGGATATTCCCTGGGCATCAAGGAGGTTGTAGAGATGTTTAGTGAAGATGTTGTACAAAGTTGATGACATACATGAGCCTTGGGGGACACCGCAAGTGACGGGGGCTGATGGTGCCGAAGCAGACGGAGAAACCACCCTAATGGTTCTATTAGTCAGAAAGGAAGAGATCCAGGCAGTTATGATAGTTTATTTATGATATGATAGTTTATTTATATAGCGCCTACACACAATAATGTGTACAATTTATATAGCGCTTCAAGGCAAGGGAGGGAACAAGGGAAAATACAATGACATTCTTACAGGCCATGAACAGAAAGGATGTGAAATTAACTATCATACTCGGTGTAAAGACTGGTAGGGGGTGGTCTGTACTTCTGCTCTCTATATGGTGGAGGGGAGGCACAGAGGACCCCATCCTAGATTATCTATTTGGTAGCTATGGTCGAGCAATCAAGGCCTAGCTTCTCAGCAGGTGATGCAGGCTGGTTCTTAAGTACAGTGTAGTCCCCAAGCCCCCACAAAGGAATGTCCACACACTGTATTGGTTAGAACACAGTCTTTATATAATCAATATTCAAGGTTATGTACACTTATCATAACTCACTTTGTACTTAGGAAAATCAACAATGGCAAATATATACAATTCTAAAGTGGTACCACCCTTTGTATTAGATCTCATTAAAGTGCATCAACAATACTGTAACAATGTCACACAGATCAATAGAGTGAAACCAGCAATAGAGAGAGGAGAGAAAATAAGATGGTTGAGCAATAGGCAGAATACTGGCTCCTACCACTAGACACAGTTCTGTGTGGAGATCCCCCCACCTGGGCAACCTGTAAAATAAAGATATAGCACAAGCCCAGTCCATATATTGTTCTGCAAGTCTTATTCCCTCCTATAATGTTTTTACCCCCCCCCCAATGTACCTGGTGGAGTCGAGTTCTTCGAAGAGGCGTCGACAGATCCTTCTTGAGCGACCCCCTTTCAAGCGGGAGTCATGGATCGTCGAGAGGCGTCGAGAAGCGTCGAGGAACTCAGTGTTCGGCGGTGGGGAATCGACGGCCCTTCTTGAATGCCTTCCCTTTCAAGCGGGAGACACGGGGCGTCGATCGTCCGTCGAGGAACTCGGCGTTCGGCGTCGGGGAATCAACGGCCCTTCTTGAATGCCTTCCCTTTCAAGCGGGAGACTCGGGGCGTCGAACGTCCGACAACAAACAGGGTAGAACGGCGTCGATGAGGCGGCAGCTTCGATCCAAGCGGTGCTCGTCAGACAGAGGCATGCGGGGCACCTCGATGACAATTGTTCTGGACTGCAAAGATTGTGAAGACGGGGGCCCAGCAAGGGCGTCGAGTCGTTCGAGTCTTTGTGGTCTTTGGGTGGCGGGAAACCCACCGGCAGGTTTCTCGTCGTCGCGTTGGTCGTCCTCGACTTTCTCCGGCAGGATAAAGCGGTCGACGGTGCGGACGAGGGAGTCCTTCGATTCAAATGTTCTTAGGCAAGGAGCGGACGGCTCTGGTCATCGGCGGCACGGCGTCAAGTGGTTCCCACGGCTGGGTAACACAACTTCGACGGGCCTCCAGCGGTTACACAGACCTGCGAACCCTGGTCGACGGCAATGGACTTCGACGGCGGCGATGTCCGGGTGCTTCACTTCGATCTCCTCGGCGGTCCCGTCTCGGGTCGGCAGCCTTTCGAGGGTCTGACTTCCAGGGGGCTTCGGCGAAGATGTAGCGGTGCTTGATGATCCCTCGGAGCACGGGAAGAGGGCGCCTTACCAGGTCCTCTCTCGGGTCAGTCCTCGACGAATTCGGCAGCTTTCAGATCGGTCAAAGCAAGTGCAACAGCAAGTCTTCTTCTTCAAGCGGGATGTCGAGGATCAGCAGTTCCAGTTACTCAAAGAGTGGAGACTCAGCTTCTGAACGCTTCTGAACAATTACCAGTGGTGAGAGGTCCCCAGATATACTATTCTGTCTCTCATCCACACTGCTGGCACACACTCAGCAGCCAATCATACAGAAGGGCATTCATGCAGTCAGTCAGCCAATCAGGCACACAGTGCATTCAGGCCACACTCCTCCATTTCAGACACTCACAACAAGGAATGTGGATTGGGACAAGTACCCAGCCATTCAACACTACACACTGCATTCAGGCCAGTTTCGGGCTGGGCTGTTTCAGTTTTTGTCTCTCATGCCAGAAACCAGGCAACCACAACAAGGAGTGTATATTGGTCACACACTCCATTCACCCAGGTCCCACCCACAGGAGTTACCCACAACATACAGTCACTGGGAAAACTCCGGTCAGTCTAGCTGGGCCTTCACAACAACACCATATATGGAACTTCCACCCAACAGCCAGTCAGGGGGAAGGGACAGAGTCAGGGCTTCCCAGGACTTTGGGAAAACAAGGTAACAGGCAATAGAAAGCAAGAGGCCTATCAGGAATCAACTGATCCCAATGGCAGGGCCTGGGTATCCCAAAATGGAGGACACCCAGAGCACCTGTCAAATTCAGCATGGAGCTGCCACCAGTCCATACCCTGCTCTGTGGGCCACCCACAGGTGCCCAAAAACATACACTAGGGGCACAGGGTTGTACCCCTACCCATGGGTGCCATAAGGGTATCCCATGGGTCTGTTCACCAAACCAAAAGAGAGAGCTGCACTGCCAGGAGTCCCACGTGGACTCCTGGGCAGAAAACACGACAGAACACACGATAAAAAGCAGTAAAGGACAAGGATTCAGAGGCCCTCTCCCTCTGATGCATTTCCAGCATCACAGTCACCCCCCCCCCCCAGACTGAGGTGGAGGGTGTCTAATCTCCCACGGGATAGACACCCTCATCCAGACGGTCAACATACCTTCTGGTAAGGCCATCTGCATTATCGTGACTCTTCCCTGGTCTGTGCTCTATGGTGAAGTCTAGCCCTTGCAGGGTAATGGACCACCTGAGCAATTTCGGATTCTCACCCCTCATCTGCATAAGCCACTTCAGGGGCTTATGATCTGTTTGGACCTTGAAGGTAGACCCCGTAAGGTAGGGCCTTAAACGCCTAAGGCTCCAAACTATGCTAAAACACTCCTTTTCAACAGTAGCCCACCTAAGTTCTCTACCCTTGAGTTGTCTACTGATGAATATGATAGGATGTTCTCTCCCTTTGTCATCTAACTGGGACAAGACAGCTCCAATTCCGGTGTCGCAGGCATCCGTCTGGACGATAAAGGGTCGGCTGTAGTCAGGCGCACACAACACAGGTGCCCTACACAGACTTTCTTTCAAGCCATCAAAGGCCCTCTGACAGCCTTTGGTCCAATTAACCTTCCTAGGCTGTTTGGGTGAAGTTAGAGCTGTCAGAGGTGCAGCTATGGTTCCATAGTCTGCCATGAAATTGCGATAGTACCCAGTGAGGCCCCAAAAGGCTCTCACCTGGGTTTGAGTAGTGGGAGTCTCCCAGTTCTGTACATCCTGTACTTTACTGGAGAGAGGTTGGATTTGACCCCCTCCTACCTCATGACCAAGATAGGTAACTTTCCCCTGAGCTATCTGGCACTTGGTGGCCTTGATAGTGAGGTTAGCCCTTTTCAAGGCCTGCAACACCTTATCCAGATGTGTCAAATGCTCTTCCCAGGCGGAACTGTAGACGGCAATGTCGTCTAAGTAAGCCACACAAAAGGCTTCCATCCCACTGAGCGCATGGTTGACCAATCTTTGAAAGGTGGCAGGGGCATTCTTCAACCCAAAAGGCATGACACTAAACTGGTAGAGTCCCTCAGGTGTTGAGAAGGCCGTCTTTTCCTTGGCATGGTCCATCAGAGCTATTTGCCAATAGCCTGAGGTAAGGTCAAAGGTGCTCACAAATTTGGCAGCACCTATGGTGTCCACAAGCTCATCAGCCCTGGGCAATGGGGGCACGTCAGTTTTGGTGACGGCATTGACTCCTCGGTAGTCCACACAGACCCTCCTATCCTTGGTACCCGCCTGGGAATTTGCCTTGGGGACAAGGACCACTGGACTGGACCAGGGACTGGTTGAGGGTTCAATAACACCCAGATCCAACATCTTGGCGACCTCAGCCTGGATGTGGTTCTTGACGGTATCTGACATACGGTAGCACCTGCTTTTGACAGGCACACTGTCACCAGTATCAATTTCATGCCTACACTATGGTGTAAGTCCTGGCGTCAGTGAAAACAGAGAGGCATACTGTTGGAGCAAAGCCCTGCAGGCCCTCTGTTGCTCTGTTGTCAAATCCGGAGAGAGATGTACTCCCTCCACTGAGCCATCCTGAGGGTTGCTATGCAGCAAATCAGGAAGGGGCTCACTCTCATTCTCTTCTTGCCCTGAAACTAGCAAGAGACATGAGACTTCTGCTCGCCGGTGGAAAGGCTTGAGCCTGTTGACATGGAATACCTGAGGGGCTACCCCAGAGGCTCCCATGTCAACCAGATAATTGACTTCGCCCATCTTGGAGATGATCCTGAAGGGTCCAGTCCACTTGTCTGCCAAAGCGCTAGGCTTGGTAGGCTCCATCACAAGGATTTCCTGTCCCGGAGTCCAATCCACTTGCGAGGATTTAAGGTCATGCCAGTACTTATTCAATTCCTGGCTGGCCTTGAGATTTGCTGTTGCCTGACCCATCATCTGTGTCATCCTCCGTCTGAGGCCTAACACATAGTGCCCCACTTGCTTGGCGGGACCTGGAGGGGTGGCTTCCAAGCCTTCTCTGATCAAGGCGTGGGGCCCCCTCACGGGATGTCCAAAGAGTAACTCAAAGGGGCTGAAACCAACACCCTCTTGAGGTACCTCTCTGTAAGCAAACAGCAGGCATGGCAGGAGGAGATCCCATTTCCTCCTTAGGGGTTCTTCCAAAGCCCCTAGCATGCCCTTGAGAGTTTTATTAAATCTCTCAACCAGACCATTGGTCTGGGGGTGGTAAGAGGTGGAGAACTTGTAGGTTACCCCGCACTCTTTCTACGTGGTTTTCATGTAACTAGACATGAAGTTGGATCCTCTGTCAGAGACAACCTCCTTGGGGAATCCAACACGGGTGAAAATGCCCAGGAGAGCCCTGGCAACCACCTTGGCAGTAACAGTCCGAAGGGGTATTGCCTCAGGGTACCTGGTGGCATGATCTACCAAGACCAGGATGAACCGATGTCCACCTGAAGTGGGAGGGTCAAGGGGACCGACGATGTTGATGCCCACCCTCTCAAATGGTGTGCCAACCACTGGCAATGGCTGCAGTGGGGCAATGACACTGCCTCCAGTCTTGCCAGACAACTGACAAGTTGGGCAGGTCCTGCAGTGGGACTCCACCTCTACTCCCATCCGTGGCCAGTAGAAATGGGCAGAGAGCCTCTGCTTAGTCTTCTTGGTCCCAAGATGACCAGCCAAGGGCACCTCATGCGCCAACTGCAGTAGGAAGGGCCTGTAAACCTGGGGTACCACCAACCTCTTGAGGGCACCAGGTTCAGGCTTAGTGGGCTCACTAACAAGGAGCTCACCCTCCCAATAAATCCGGAATGTCCTAGGCACTTCTCCTTGTGCCTGGGACAGGGCCTGTTTCCTCAGTCCCTCGAGAGAGTGGCACTCTCTCTGTCCCTTACAGAAGTCTGCCCGGGAGGGTCCCCCTTCAGCTAACAAGCATTGAAGGTCGGGATGATCCTCCGGGTTGAGAACCTCTCCCACAGGAGAGTCTTCTGTTTCTTCTCCCACAGGAGTTGAGTTTGGGTATTCCACTGGACCCAGCCCGTCCGGAGCATGGATCCCAATGGGTGCTGTAGGAACAGCAGGAAGAGAAGGTGTTCCCTCCACAGAGGTGGCCTTCTTGGTCTTCCTTCTTCTTGCCTTAGGCCTCGCCTTTGGCTCGGGTACCTGACTCACAGCCAGACCCGGTGTCACCTGTGACCTAGTGACTGCAGCAGCAGTCATGGGAAGACCATCCGAGATCAACCCCAACTCTACTAGATCATTTCCTAACAGAATGTTAGCAGGGACATTGTCCTGAACCAGGACAGGAAGCTTTGCTGTCTTGTCTCCAATCATGAGTGTGACTAAGGCTACAGGCGATAATTTGGGAGGCCCATCAGCTAACCTGGTGGTTCTCAGAGGAGCACCTACATAGTCCTCTGGCTTGAGCAGGGTCCTGTCCACCACTGTCATGCTTGCCCCAGTGTCTCTCAAACCAGTAGAAGGCTGGCCATTCAAGAGGACACTTCTCAAAAACCTACGGGTGTTCTGTGGGATAGTCGCCAGTACTTCTGCATACTGGTCCCAGGCCCCAAGGGACACTAAGGAAATCTCTAACGGAGCACCAAATGTGATCCCGGTAGAGGAGGGGAGGACAGTGGCCTCCACCTCAGACACGGGGTAAGGGTAGGTCAGGCTGCAGCCTGTACTCCAAGTGCCTTACCTTTACACTTGGAGTCACCCCTTCTGTGATCCAGAGCCCCACAGTCCCAACAAGTGCCAGGAGTGCGGGGTACGGTACTGGAACCACTGGGAGCCTGCTTTGCAGCAGGTGGTCCACTACTCTTATTCCCACCCACAGATGACTTATCCCCACTAGATTTTTGGGTCTTGGGAGAGGAAGGTTTAGGTTTAACTGACTGTGACTGCTTGTGGGACTCCTCAGCTTTCTGAGAGGCCCCCTTTTCTTTGTCCTTGACCTTCGCACTAGAGTCCTTAGGGGACACCCGGTGGGAGACCCACTTGTCAGCCAACCTAGCCAGTTTAAAGGGGTGCAAAATGTTCTGGTCAGCCACATACTGACGCAGCTCTGGTGAACAGGCTTCAGAAAAATGCTCAAAAAACAAGAGGTGGGACAATTCAACAAAAGTCTTAACCTTGTATCCATCAATCCACCCCATCATGTTCATGTGCGCAGCACTCACCCAGTCAACCCAAGACACATTCTCTCTTTTCTTAAAATCCCTGAACCTTTTAAGGTATTGGGTAGGTGTCTTGCCAAACTTGGCAATCAAAGCAGACTTCATACACTCATACTGACCCCTTTCTTCCACATTCAGCTTCAGAATACAGTCATAACCAGTTTGAGGCACTCTGCTTAACAAACACTTAGCCCAATCTCTTTTATCAACATCATGAATCGCACAAGCCATTTCAAACGCTTCAATCCATTGGAGGATGTCTGAACCCTCCACAAATACACCAACCAAATCTTTCATAAACTTGTTGGCTGGGGACCTGACACTCTCACTGGTTTTAGCTGAAGTCTCCACTCTAGCTTTCTCTAGCTGGATTCTCTGACATTCAGTGTCCTGGCTCTTGAGTTCAAGGTCCTTATTTCTGAGTTCACGATCCCTATTCTTGAGCTCCACTTGTTGAGCCAACTCCTCTTTCTTAAGTTCAGCATCTATTTCCAACTTGCGGTATTCAAAGGCCAATTTCATCCTTAATAACTCAAGCTCCAAGGAATTGCTGGGGTTTGGAACAGAGGCAGCAGGAATGGCGGCATTCCCAGAAACAGATTCAGCAGAAACCCCAGGGGCAGAGTCCTCATTGGTTGCATTCCCCCCCTCATCAAGAGTTTCACCATCAGTCTGGTAGTCCACCAGGGCAGCTATCACTCAGCCCTAGACTTATCCACAAAGTCTAACTCCCTGGCTTCACAAGCACTCTGGAGAGCCTCCAAGCTCATCCGAGTCAATTTGCCATTTGCAATAGACTCCATTGTTTGTAATGCAGTTATCTTGTACACAACTAAACCTTAATTTAATAAAGTGCAGATATTTTGTAAGTGGCATGGTTATACACTGATTCTTAAAACCATAAGCATCCCGACTCTGCCACCAGTGTAAAGACTGGTAGGGGGTGGTCTGTACTTCTGCTCTCTATATGGTAGAGGGGAGGCACAGAGGACCCCAGCCTAGATTATCTATTTGGTAGCTATGGTCGAGCAATCAAGGCCTAGCTTCTCAGGAGGTGATGCAGGCTGGTTCTTAAGTACAGTGTAGTCCCCAAGCCCCCACAAAGGAATGTCCACACACTGTATTGGTTAGAACACAGTCTTTATATAATCAATATTCAAGGTTATGTACACTTATCATAATAACTCACTTTGTACTTAGGAAAATCAACAATGGCAAATATATACAATTCTAAAGTGGTACCACCCTTTGTATTAGATCTCATTAAAGTGCATCAACCATACTGTAACAATGTCACACAGATCAATAGAGTGAAACCAGCAATAGAGAGAGGAGAGAAAATAAGATGGTTGAGCAATAGGCAGAATACTGGCCCCTACCACTAGACACAGTTCTGTGTGGAGATCCCCCCACCTGGGCAACCTGTAAAATAATGATATAGCACAAGCCCAGTCCATATATTGTTCTGCAAGTCTTATTCCCTCCTATAATGTTTTTACCCCCCCAATGTACCTGGTGGAGTCGAGTTCTTCGAAGAGGCGTCGATCCTTCTTGAGCTACCCCCTTTCAAGCGGGAGTCACGGATCGTCGAGAGGTGTCGAGAAGCGTTGAGGAACTCGGCGTTCGGCGGCGGGGAATCGAAGGCCCTTCTTGAATGCCTTCCCTTTCAAGCGGGAGACACGGGGCGTCGAACGTCCGTCGAGGAACTCAGCGTTCGGCGTCGGGGAATCGACGGCCCTTCTTGAATGCCTTCCCTTTCAAGCGGGAGACTCGGGGCGTCGAACGTCCGACAACAAACAGGGTAGAATGGCGTCGATGAGACGGCAGCTTCGATCCAAGCGGTGCTCGTCAGACAGAGGCGTGCGGGGCACCTCGATGACAATTGTTCTGGACTGCAAAGATTGTGAAGACGGGGGCCCAGCAAGGGCGTTGAGTCGTTCGAGTCTTTGTGGTCTTCGGGTGGCGGGAAACCCACCATCAGGTTTCTCGTCGGCGCGTTGGTCGTCCTCGACTTTCTCCGGCAGGATAAAGCGGTCGACGGTGCGGACGAGGGAGTCCTTCGATTCAAATGTCGTCTGCGGCACGGCGTCAAGTGGTTCCCATGACTGGGCAACACAACTTCGACGGGCCTCCAGCGGTTACACAGACCTGCAAATCCTGGTCGACGGCAATGGACTTCGACGGCGGCCTTTCGAGGGTCTGACTTCCAGGGGGCTTCGGCGAAGATGTAGCGGTGCTCGATGATCCCTCGGAGCACGGGAAGAGGGCGTCTTACCAGGTCCTCTCTCGGGTCAGTCCTCGACGAATTCGGCATCTTTCAGATCGGTCGAAGCAAGTGCAACAGCAAGTCTTCTTCTTCCAGCTGGACGTTGAGGATCAGCAGTCCCAGTTACTCTTAGAGTGGAGACTCAGCTTCTGAACGCTTCTGAACAATTACCAGTGGTGAGAGGTCCCCAGATATACTATTCTGTCTCTCATCCACACTGCTGGCACACACTCAGCAGCCAATCATACAGAAGGGCATTCATGCAGTCAGTCAGCCAATCAGGCACACAGTGCATTCAGGCCACAATCCTCCCTTTCAGACACTCACAGCAAGGAATGTGGATTGGGACAAGTACCCAGCCATTCAACACTACACACTGCATTCAGGCCAGTTTCGGGCAGGGCTGTCTCAGTCTTTGTCTCTCATGCCAGAAACCAGACAACCACAACAAGTAGTGTATATTGGTCACACACTCCGTTCACTCAGGTCCCACCCACAGGAGGTACCCACAACATACAGTCACTGGGAAGGCTCCAGTCAGTCTAGCTGGGACTTCACAACAACACCATATATGGAACTTCCACCCAACAGCCAGTCAGGGGGAAGGGACAGAGTCAGGGCTTCCCAGGACTTTGGGAAAACAAGGTAACAGGCAATAGAAAGCAAGAGGCCACAGGGGCCATCTTGTTTCCTATCAGGAATCAACTGATCCCAAAGGCAGGGCCTGGGTATCCCAAAATGGAGGACACCCAGAGCACCTGTCAAATTCAGCATGGAGCTGCCACCAGCCCATACCCTGCTCTGTGGGCCACCCACAGGTGCCCAAAAACATACACTAGGGGCACAGGGTTGTAGCCCTACCCATGGGTGTCATAAGGGTATCCCATGGGTCTGTTCACCAAACCAAAAGAGAGAGCTGCACTGCCAGGAGTCCCACATGGACTCCTGGGCAGAAAACACGACAGAACACACAATAAAAAGCAGTAAAGGACAAGGATTCAGAGGCCCTGTCCCTCTGATGCATTTCCAGCATCACACTCGGCCTGACAACATTTCAGATAGTGCAAGAGCTAAGACATAGATAAGGAAGGGAGGGGGAGAGCGGGAAGGAAATGGAAACAGACAGGCGACTACCGTACTAGGCCTGATGGCATTTCTGGTAGAGTCAGAGAAAAACAAAAGTTAGGGAGAGGGGTGCAGAAAGGGAGCGGAGGAACAAAACAAGCGACTATCATACTAGGCCTGACGACATTTCAGATAGTGCTGGAGGGGAGGTGGGGACGAAAAAAACAGTAATGGGAGGGTGGAGGAAACCGACGAGGTTGCTATCATATTAGGTCCAGGGACAATTCTGATAGAGTAAGTGCGTAGAAGAAAGTAAGGGGAGGAGAGTGGAAAAGGGAGAAGGGAAAGAAGGAGAAAACAGAGAGTAAGCAGTCAAAAAGAGTGGAGAAGCAAGAGTGGAGAGCGAATACAATTGCAGACGTCAGTAGTAATACATAATGTTGCAAGCCAAGATACAAGATGAAGATGGGAACAGCATGATTCAGGGCCAACATGAGTACAAGATGCAAAGGAAGTCCAGCATGAGAGTTGAGAAAGAGTGATGTTCCGTGAATGAATGAAGTCCATAAAAGTCAAATCCAGCATTGGCCACAGGACGGTGATGGTGCAACCAGAATGTATCAGAACAGACTCCTGCAGAAGTAGGCTGCTGTCTGAGCAGTGGGTCAGGCCCTGGATCCTCCTGGTCCAAACAGGTCCAAACAGAAATTGCCCTTTTCTTCGTCTGCTCTTCACTGCAGATGCCTGGGCGAGAGACACCCTTGATCTAATAGTTAAGAGCAGGAAGGAAGAGGCAGGGCTCAGAAGGTGGGTGGTGCTTAGACCAGGTGACCTAGATCCACTTGCACCTGCTCCCCATCTGCAAAGGAAAGAGGCAGGAGAGATCCTTAAGTAGGGAAACAGAGCGGCAAGCAGGAAGGCACCAGGTGGGAGGGGGTTGCTAAGTGGTGAAAAAGAATGGCAAGCAGGAAGGCACCAGGTGGGCAGGGCTTGCTAAGTGGTGAAAAAGAGCTGCAAGCAGGAAGGCACCAGGTGGGCGGGGCTTGCTAAGTGGTGAAAAAGAGCGGCAGGCAGGAAGGCACCAGGTGGGCAGGGCTTAGGCCAGGTGACCTAGATCCACTTGCACCTGCTCCCCATCTGCAAAGGAAAAGAGGCTGGAGGGCTCTTTAAGTAGGGAAACAGAGCGGCAAGCAGGAAGGCACCAGGTTAGTGGGGCTTGCTAAGTGGTGAAAACAAGCAGCAAGCAGGAAGGCACCAGGTGGGTGGGGCTTGCTAAGAGGTGAAAAAGAGCGGCAGGCAGGAAGGCACCAGGTGGGCAGGCCTAAGGCCAGGTAACCTAGATCCACTTGCACCTGCTCCCATCTGCAAAGGAAAAGAGACTGGAGGGCTCCTTAAGTAGGGAAACAGAGCGGCAAGCAGGAAGGCACCAGGTGGGTGGGGCTTGCTGTTAGGCAGAATCCTATGCAATTCCCTTAGGGAGCACTACAGAAGATTAAGACTACAGGTATGAGCAAGAAAAATCCCCTTTGATATCAGTCTGTACCACAAAGATTTAGTTGGGGGCTGTGGCTAAGCAGTCAGACCTATCTCAAGAGGGAGATGAGCATTATTCAGGGTTTACACAATAGGTATCACAGCACTATGGCACCAGGAAACACTGACCAAAGTTTTGTATCAAAAAGAGAATATATAGATTTATTTTATACACATCTAGTTCAACACATAAATCACAGTTGATAAAGCAAGTTAAGGTTAGTCAAGGAAAGTATATACAACTCCCTAATCAATTGTAGACAATTTTGCGGTAGAGTGAAAACTGAGCAAAATGGCACAGTGAAAACCAAATACAAATGGCACTCTAGCAATTTAGCGAAAGGGAGGGAAAGCACAAGTTAAACTGAAATATCTTCAGGCACCCCCTAGCAACGCTTCCTTGAAGTTTTGTGAACAAGTAATGCACAGTACTAATTTAGCAGAAAGATAAGTAATTGAAAACTGAGCAAAATGGCACTTCACAAGTTAAAACAGTAGGAAGGCAGAGGGGTTTAGAAGATTTAGGTGCATCAACACATTTCTCATTGAGAATCAATCTAGTGAGAGCAGATGTAACAAATCAGCCAGAGTCAATAGGCCTAAGCCAGAGTCAGTGGTACAGGACCAAGAGTTTAGGAACAAAAATGTTCTTGTAGCTGCAGTCAAGTCTTTGGTTAACAAATATTGAAAAGGTAGATGCGAGGCGAAAGACAATGTTAGACAAAAGGGCGGCCAACCCAACAAGTAGATAAAAGATTTAAAACACCTTTAGGGCTACCGTGCAGAAAGGGAGGCCTGGCGGAACAAAGTACCTTTGAATGGAGAAGTGGCTCCTGCGGTGGCGGTTGTTCCTGGTAGTTCCTGCAGTTCGGGGGAACCAGCAGAGGAAGAGAGGCTCTCGTCATGGAGGAAGGTTCGAGTTACTGCATTACCCAGGGATGAAACCAGCCGCGGTGCTGCCCAATGAAAAAAAAGGTACGCTCCTTTAAATCGCGGTCCGGGTGGATGTATGCCTGGCTATCCGGCCTCCAAGTGCTGGGCACTGGCGATTTGACCAAGGCAGGTCAGAGGAAGCGATTGGTGAACTGGTTGGTCCCACCAGCTCAAGGGAAGAAGGCTCTTGCGAAGAGGATCTCCTCTCGTCATGTGGAAGAAAAGTGGTGAGACGCTGCAGCAGGGCTTCACTGGTGGTGCAGGTGCTGAAGATGTCCGTGGCTTCTCTCCCCTTCGGTTCCGTAGTTCCAGTGGCAACGTCTTGCTCTTCCAGTCCTCAGGACCCTGCTTTTATGCAAAAAGAACCCCATTCATACAGCCTAGAAGATTTAGGTGCATCAACACATTTCTCATTGAGAATCAATCTAGTGAGAGCAGATGTAACAAATCAGCCAGAGTCAATAGGCCTAAGCCAGAGTCAGTGGTACAGGACCAAGAGTTTAGGAAAAAAATGTTCTTGTAGCTGCAGTCAAGTATTTGGTTAACAAATATTGAAAAGGTAGATGCGAGGCGAAAGACAATGTTAGACAAAAGGGCGGCCAACCCAACAAGTAGATAAAAGATTTAAAACACCTTTAGGGCTACCGTGCAGAAAGGGAGGCCTGGCGGAACAAAGTACCTTTGAATGGAGAAGTGGCTCCTGCGGTGGCGGTTGTTCCTGGTAGTTCCTGCAGTTCGGGGGAACCAGCAGAGGAAGAGAGGCTCTCGTCATGGAGGAAGGTTCGAGTTACTGCATTACCCAGGGATGAAACCAGCCGCGGTGCTGCCCAACGAAAAAAAAGGTACGCTCCTTTAAATCGCAGTCCCGGTGGATGGCTGCCTGGCTATCCGGCCTCTAAGTGCTGGGCACTGGCGATTTGACCAAGGCAGGTCAGAGGAAGCGATTGGTGAACTGGTTGGTCCCACCAGCTCAAGGGAAGAAGGCTCTTGCGAAGAAGATCTCCTCTCGTCATGTGGAAGAAAAGTGGTGAGACGCTGCAGCAGGGCTTCACTGGTGGTGCAGGTGCTGAAGATGTCCGTGGCTTCTCTCCCCTTCGGTTCCGTAGTTCCAGTGGCAACGTCTTGCTCTTCCAGTCCTCAGGACCCTGCTTTTATGCAAAAAGAACCCCATTCATACAGCCTAGCTGTCACTCACACAGAGGAGTGGTCATATTGGGGTAGACCCTTCAGCCTATCAGGATAGAGTGCGACAAGGGTTGCGGACGCAACCCTGTCCAGGGGGCCTACTCCCCCTCCCACACAATGGACCCACCCCAGACTCAGTGGCGCCAAAAGGAGGGCTTCTTGGCAGAATCCCGCCAAAAAGACGAATAAAGGATCGCCAACCTGGGTTAGGAGTTTAGAGTAAGACACGAGAAATAATTTATATAAAAGTTCTGGCAAATAAAACCTACTTGAGTAAAGTTAATTATAAAATAAACCGGCGGTATGTTAGAGGCTGTCAGAAAAAGTGGTAGCCTCGAACAATGGGAAAATCCCATAGGAAAATATTTGCGGTCGAATATTTATGGTAGTAACCACTGCACCAGCCAGAAACTTTAGAGAGGGGGACTTTACGGTACCCTCGTGAAGATGAACCTAAGGGAAAACCTATTAACCCTTGCCAGTATCTCCATAGTAAGATGGGTTGTACTGGTTAAGTTCATAAGATTTGACTAGTAAAGTCAATGGGGACTTTACATGCCCTGGGAGACAGTAGTCATTCCCAGGGTATGGAGTCTATGTTTGGGGGTTACTACGACACCCCTGTGTCACTGCACTGAGGGTGCTGTGTAACACATGTGAATAAAGATGGTTCCTATGTTATGTTATGTTATTTTGCATGTATATAGCGCCTTATATACCATTGTTATGGTCTGAAGGTGCTGGTAGGTTGAACACCCTTGGTAATTGAAGTTCAGATCAGTAGAGAGAGCAGAGAGAGTCAAAAGGTGCATGTGAGCACCGGGTATGTGTGCAGCACGTGCGATATCTGTGTAGTAGCTGCTTCTTAGCGGTAGGTGTGGTGGTTGAGAGATCAGGAGAATGTGTTCGTTCAGGCATGTAGGTGTGAGGAGAGAAAATCCCATAGGCATTAAACACAAAAATAGCCTAGAACGCACATAGCAAAAGTGCCTAAGAGTGGGAAAAAGAGTCTCACTCTTAGCAGGTAAAAAGAAACAAACCCTTAAAATCCAGCAAAGCTGCTGGGGGACTCTATAGGTAAAGGAAATCAGCAATAGAATGAGAATTGTCCCTAACACTTGCTAAGTGGTGAAAAATAGCGGCAAGCAGGAATGCACCAGGTGAGCGGGGCTTGCTAAGTGGTGAAAAAGAGCGGCAAGCAGGAAGGCACCAGGTGGGCAGGCCTAAGGCCAGGTGACCTAGATCCACTTGCACCTGCTCCCCATCTGCAAAGGAAAAGAGGATGGAGGGCTCCTTAAGTAGGGAAACAGAGCAGCAAGCAGGAAGGCACAATGTGGGCGGGGCTTGCTAAGTGGTGAAAAAGAGCGGCAAGCAGGAAGGCACCAGGTGGGTTGGGCTTGCTAAGTGGTGAAAAAGAGCGGCAAGCAGGAAGGCACCAGGTGGGCGGGGCTTGCTAAGTGGTGAAAAAGAACGGCAAGCAGGAAGGCACCAGGTGGGCGGGGCATGCTAAGTGGTGAAAAAGAGCGGCAAGCAGGAAGGCACTAGGTGGGCGGGCCTTGCTAAGTGGTGAAAAAGAGCGGCCGGCAGGAAGGCACCAGGTGGGCAGGGCTTAGGCCAGGTGACCTAGATCCACTTGCACCTGCTCCCCATCTCCTAAGGAAAAGAGGCTGGAGGGCTCCTTAAGTAGGCACTCAAAGAGGCTAGCAGGAAGGCACCAGGTGGGTGGGGCTTTCTAAGTGGTGAAAAAGAGCGGCAATCAGGAAGGCACCAGGTGGGCGGGGCTTGCTAAGTGGTGAAAAAGAGCGGCAGGCAGGAAGGCACCAGATGGGCAGGCCTAAGGCCAGGTGACCTAGATACACTTGCACCTGCTCCCCATCTGCAAAGGAAAAGAGGCTGGAGGGCTCCTTAAGTAGGGAAACAGAGCGGCAAACAGGAAGGAACCAGGTGGGAGGGGCTTGCTAAGTGGTGAAAAAGAACGGCAAGCAGGAAGGCGCCAGGTGGGCGGGGCTTGCTAAGTGGTGAAAAAGAGCGGCAAGCAGGAAGGCTCTAGGTGGGCGGGCCTTGCTAAGTGGTAAAAAAAAGAGCGGCCGGCAGGAAGTCACCAGGTGGGCAGGGCTTAGGCTAGGTCACCTAGATCCACTTGCACCTGCTCTCCATCTGCAAAGGAAAAGAGGCTGGAGTGCTCCTTAAGTAGGGAAACAGAGCGGCAAGCAGGAAGGCACCAGGTGGGTGGGGCTTGTTAAGTGGTATAAAGGAGCGGCAAGCAGGAAGGCACCAGGTGGGTGGCCTTGCTAAGTGGTGAAAAAGAGGGGCAAGCAGGAAGTCACCAGGTGGGCGAGGCTTGCTAAGTGGTGAAAAAGAGCGGCACGCATGAAGGCACCAGGTGGGCGGGGCTTGCTAAGTGGTGAATAAGAGCTGCAAGTAGGAAGGCACCAGGTGGGCGGGACTTGCTAAGTGGTGAAAAAGAGCAGCAGGCAGGAAGGCACCAGGTTGGCAGGGCTTAGGCCAGGTGACCTAGATCCACTTGCACCTGCTCCCCATCTGCAAAGGAAAAGAGGCTGGAGGGCTCCTTAAGTAGGGAAACAGAGCGGCAAGCAGGAAGGAACCAGGTGGGTGGGACTTGCTAAGTGGTGAAAAAGAGGAGAAAGCAGGAAGGCACCAGGTGGGCGGGGCTTGCTAAGTGGTGAAAAAGAGCGGCAGGCAGGAAGGCACCAGGTGGGCAGGCCCAAGGTCAGGTGACCTGGATCCACTTGCACCTGCTCCCCATCTGCAAAGGAAAAGGCGGGCTCCTTTAGTAGGGAAACAGAGTGGCAAGCAGGAAGGCACCAGGTGGGCGGGGCTTGCTAAGTGGTGAAAAAGAGCAGCAGGCAGGAAGGCACAAGGTGGGCAGGCCTAAGGCCAGGTGACCTAGATTCACTTGCACCTGCTCCCCATCTGCCAGTTGCTTCGGTGGAGAACTGAGTTGCTGAATAGAGGTGTTGGCATGGGATTTGGTGATCGATAATATCAAAAGCAACTGAAATATCAATCAAAAGGAGGAGGGATAGCTTGCCAGAGCCTCTGAATTCATCCAATTGATTTTTGAAGTTAAGCAGAGCCGATTCTGTGCCATGACCATGCCAAAACCCAGATCAGCACAGACCCAGGAGGTTGTTTGATCTGTAGATAAAGAGCTCTGTCCAGAATTTTGAGAAGGAATGGCATCGTAGTGATGGGGCTCTTATTTTAAAATAATGGCAGAACCCAGGCCTCTTTTAAGTGAGTTGATACTATGCCTGAGGAGAACGAGGCATTAATAAGAGTACAGATGAAGGGTGCAAGTGCTTCCACTCAATCCTTGATGACTGTAGCAGGGCAGATGTCCCCTTGACATCTCGATGACTTGAGCCCTTTGATGATTTTAATTACATCCGATTCTGAGGCTGGTTTTAAATTAAACAAAGGGACGTTTTGCAGAGAGGCTAAAGGCTTCGAGTCTGGGTAGTCACCTGAGTTACCCAGTTTGCCTTTCTTCAGCAGAATCTTTTTCTGTAATTAAGACATGTTATATAGTTTTGTATGTATATACACCAAGTGTTGTCTTGGGTGCAGTTGGTAGAAAGGGGATGGAGATTCTCTTTCCCACAGTAAAGATAAGAGCTCCCAGGTGCTGGAGTTAGCATGAGCAATTCCAGCATTATATGTGGAGCTTTTGGCTTGAAGTATTGAGTAATTATAAGCCTTGGTTATGGAGTTAAAGCGTGCTTTGTTAGGCATCATCAGGTCATTCCTCCAAGTGTTTTCTGCCATATCATTAGTTGTGCGGACGTCTTTGATGTCAGGTATGAACCGGGTATTAAGATGAGCAATAGATTTTGATTTGCGTTTGAACATAGAAGCTACCGTGTTGATGGCAAGCATCAGGGATTGATTGTAGATATCTACCAATGTGGCAGGGTGACTAGTTGTGGTTTGTAAGATGGTAATCTCCTTCAGCAGAGGCAGGATGTGGCTATGTTCCAGTAAATCCTTATTATTGTGGCAGGCAACGATGCTACCAAGGCATAGGCTTGGTTGGATGTTTGTATATTGAAGAGGAAAATGTTGTGATCTGACCATGGGCATATCAGGTTATACACAACCGAAGTGTTACAGTTGAAGTCAGCAAGCCAATCTAGGATGCAGCCTTTGTCATGTGTCGGCCTTAGGATACATTATGTAAAGCCTAATGCCTCAAAGGAATTTGCTAAGGCGAGGGAACCAGTATCAGTGTCATCTTTAAGGCCCGGGTTAAAGTCACCCAAAAGGATAGATTGGACTCAACAGAAAGGAGATGTGTAATATCATCCTCAAAGGACAGTGGCGGGCCTGGTGCCCAATAGGTCAGATGAATCACTGCAGCAGTGTAGGAGAGAGTTAGTTTGACAGTCAGAAGTTCTCCTTCCTGGAATGTAGGGTTGCTAATTTCTCTGATTGAGAGGGAGCCTTTGGCTATAATTGCAACCCAAACCACCTCTGGTGTCAATTCTATCTTTCTGATAGATTCAATATTTGCGGGGAACTGCAAGGGATAGGACAGGGCCTGTCGCTGCGTGAAACCATCTTTCTGAAATGGCTATCAGATCCAAGTCATTGGATGTGATCAAGTCAGAGATGCCCAGAGAGGGTGCCATGATAGATCTGGCATTGGCTAATGCTCCCTTGAGGGATGGGCTGCATCCAAGGGGGGGTTCAGTCAGTAGGTTGGCTTAGGAGTGTGTAGGTGGCCCTCATGTCTGTGTATATGGTGAAGTCAAAGAGGTGGAGAATGTTGATTTCTGATAGGTGCTATGGTTTGTTGCAGCTCTGGTAGAACTCTGTAGTGTAGCAGGGGTATCAGCCAAGGCAGAGGTATCAAGGGCTGGCTTGGTGCCGGTGTATACAAGCCTACAAGTTGATGGCAGGCAGGACAGCCTTTTCTAGTAAGGGGCAGGGCATGTGCAGTTACATCTGCAAGTAAGTCGAGCCGTCTTAGTTTGGGTGCCGGGATTGCACTTAGTATGCTGTTGGTCTCTCACTGTCCTGGTCAAGTGAGACACAGGGTTGACCTGTGGCACCAGGCACATGGGGCAATTGTTGGGGGCATGCTCTTTAGTGTTTGTTTCGGAATTTGGTGGAAACAGGTTTGCATGACTGGAAGGGGGCTGGGAAGAGTGAGCGGAGAGGCACATACGCCTTCTAATACCGCAACAAAGTCTGGAGGCTCAGCGCATAGTAACTATAGACAGGCTTTCAGTGCATTGACCGGTCAGATGATAACTGCCACCATGGGTGTCGCGTTGGCATAGGGGATGTGCACCAGATGGGATGAAAGTTGAAGGAGGGATAATAAGGTTATGTGGCATGTTGGGAGGTAAGGATAATGCAATCTTGTTCCTAACAAGATGGTTAGCAACATACGATAAGGTGTATGCATGTGGGCAGCCTTCAATGGCCTGACAGGGCCAGACATGGGACACCAGTGTCGGCCTTGGAAGTGGGCCTTTGCAGGGGGCTGGCATCACTTGCCGGCTCCTAGGATCAGGGCACACATTACTGGTAGCCATCCAATGGGATGGTGCTGGACGTGCGCAGTCAGATGAAGGCATTTCGGATGCTGAGAGCATCGGAAACATGGCGTCCATTTTTAAAAGGCTGCTCTGCATTTCAGGATGCTTTCGATCCAGGCACATCGACTCATTATGAAACATTTTGTCGGAATTACACACATAAGCAGGTACAAGACCTTCATGACTTACTTTACAGTAAGGTATGTTACTATGTGCATGCCTTCATGCACAGTGATCATCAGCTAATGTGACGTTTCAATTATTTCATTATGAATGAAACTATGAATCTGAGAGGGTGGCATCTTCACTTAGGAAATCTAGTTTACATGGCTGTATAGTAAGGTAGTAAGCAGAAATCCCCCTTTGTCTACTGTCTCTCAGTACATTTACCATCCTTTAGTAACAAAGCTAACTCACTGCTGGCCAGATAGCTCCATGAGTCAAATGATTGCTGCGCAGATCTCTATTCACGTTACAAGTCACACTTTGGATCTAGGCAAAACACACTCAGCCTCTCAGTCCTTCTATAGCTGAAACAGCAAAGACTGTGGTGGCACATTCTGTATATTAAACAATTAATAATTATTATCCCTTTCTTATATCCTTACTGATTTGTGGATCAGTTTAGAAATGAGAGGCACTAGACTGCTTTACAACAGGTGTCACTTCAGTAAATGAAATCAATCAATGATTTCTCTTTGGTGTAAACAAGTTAATTGAGGTTATGTTGCATTACGCGGCCCGCGGTAGCGGGCGTGTAGTTATGGTTAAGTTGCTAAACCCATAGGAAGACCATTTTTTGGATGGCTTATAACTTTGCTCACCCTGGACCAATCCTTACCAAACTTAGTAAAAAAAGTATATGGCCCGCTCTGAATTTTTGGGAACGTTGGGAGACGTTTCATGGAGGGGGGCAAAGTTATAGGGGGAGTCCCACATTTTCTTTTTCCATAGACTGAATCGGAAAAAACTTTGCGCATGCCTACAGGCCGAATGGCTGGACAGATTTTAACCAAATTTGCGGCAGGGGCTTTGTTCCAAAAGCGTGCTTTTGTGTGTTTGGTGGAAATCTGACCAGTACTTTTGTTGCAAGGAACTGAAATGTACGTCTAAAAGAATGTGTGATATCTGGCTCCGCTCCACGGACCCATTTCCCTGTTCACTCCGCGGACAAAAGTCTCATTGGCTTGCAGTACGCTGTAATGTCGGTGAACATTGGACGCGGCCGATGGTTGGCTGGAGGGAAGCGTGCTGTGTGTCAACATTTTTGGGAAACACTGCCATGGTGTCTCGGAGGACAATGCGGCGCCGAAAGGGCCTGGCAAACATATTTTACACCATGTGGTGGTGGGACGAAGGGATTTAAAGGGTGGGGGAGTGAGAAGTGGTTCATCTGAGATGTGTTATTAGGAGGAAGAAGACAGTGGTGTGCCTGCAGTATCCATGCATACTGCTCCAATTCACGGTTCCCTCCACAGGCGATTACCGTGTGAGGAATGCAGGTAGCCTTCATTACAGTTCAGTAGCTTGTGCCGCAATCTTCTCTTACCATGGTGATTGGTGGCAGCTCAATTGCAGAAGGGGAGTGCATTGCACGTGACATAAACATTGTTACATAGTGTGTGCTATGCTGTGTTGCATGTGGAAAGACCATAGCCCCTTTCATGCATGGCTGGAGGCCTTGCACCGACAACTATGGGACCTGCTTGCAAGTAGGTTTGACATTGATGCCTTGTGTGTGTGGTTTGTCAGCCTTGCATACATTGTTGGTTCGATGGGAGCACCAGAAGTGAGCTGACATGCGTATATTGTTGGTTCCATGGGCGTGTTCATTGTTAGAACATTCTACAGTTGTTGGTGTATGGCTGCAGATGGTGCAGTGACAAGTCCTGCAGTGTGCCCACTGGGTGCTGTGTTGGAATACTGTCAGTATAGAAGAGGGTAGGGTTCAAATGCATCTTCTATGTGCTTGGATACTGCAGTGTGTCAACTGGGTGCAATGTTCTAATAGTGTGTGCATAGAAGTGGATAGGCTGAACTGCCTATTTTATGGGTTTGTGTAGTGTGCATTGCACGGCATCCCGCTACTGTACTGCACTGTGGTTTTGGTTTTGTGCACTGAATAGAGTGTTGGGAGCAGGGCCACTGTTGTGAACAATTCTTTGGTTCGGTCGGCAGTAACAACATAGTATGTGAATGAATGTGGGTAGGGGTGCCGGAGGCTGTGTTATGTTTGAAGATTCTGCTAACTGTTACATGTTTCCATGTATAGCTGTATCATGGTGCAGATGTTGGGTAGGAGTGCCAGTGGTAGTGGTACGTTTGTGGATTGTGGTACTTGGTAACATGTTGGCATGCATGGTTGCATTACGCTGTGGTGGGTGTGTCCAAGGTCTAGACTATTGAGTGCCTGGCCAAAGGCCGTAGGCCATGGGCAATGCACCCAAGAGCCAAGGCCTTGACCACACCTACCACAGCAATGCAGTTTGGACTCTGCATTGGTCAGAGAGTGGTGACCTTTAAAGAATGGTTGTGGAGCACATTTTAGACTTGATAGATCACCAGAAGTGTGCTGACCTGCCTAGATTATTGGTTCCATGGGTATGGTCATTGTTAGAATATCCTACAGTTTTTGGCATATGGCTGGAGATCCTGCAGTGACAAGTCCTGCAGTGTGGCCACTCGGTGCAGTGTTGGAATACTGTCAGTATAGAAGAGGGTAGGGTTGAAGTGGATCTTCTATATGCTTGGATATTCTGGTTTGTGCAGATTGGTGGGAGTAGGGCCAATGTTGTGAAGATGTTGTGGTTTGGTTGGCAGTGACACAATTCTTAGTGAATGGAAGTGGGTAGGGGTGCCGGAGGCTGTGGTATGTTTGTGGATTCTGCTAACTGTTACATGTGTCCATGCATCGTTGTGTTATTGTGCGGGGGTTGGGTAGAAGTGCTGCTGGCTATGTAACGTTTGTGGATTGTGGTATCTGTCCACATGTTTGCATGCATGGCTCCCTTATGTTGTGCTCGGTGTAAGCAAGGCCTAGACTCTTGAGTGCATGGCCAAAGTCGTGATGGGTGCCGCTCTGGATGATTTTGAATGCTGAAATTGTGGATTTGTTTGCAGAACTTTCTACTGCAGGTGTTTTGGAAGCACACGCGACAGGCACAAGTGTTTAACGGTAAATATGGAGTGCTGTAGAGAAATTATAGTGTTGGGTGAAGAGGTGTTGGATGTCATTGGTGCATGCGTGTGTGAATATTTCACAGTACTGAATGAGGGAGTGCTGGAAAAAGAACAGTGGAAAGGGAAGAAGTACTGTCCCTTCTTCACTGGGCCACGGTCCTCGCTGTAGCTGGGAAAGCACAAGTGCCACAACCTCCCATTCTGAGCATGGTGTGCATGGAAATGGAACTGTGGGGATTATCCAATCAGGTGTTCAGGGTATGGTTGACAGGAAGGGGAGGTTTATTTTTTTCCCAAAACTCTGTGTAGTGAGGTTGGTAGAGATGGAGTGACGCACAGTGCTGATCGTGGGTGATACCTTTGTGCAACATCTGCAAAGATGTGCCGTGCAAAGAGGCGTTGCTGCTAATTTCATGGAAGGAGTGGTCACTTTGCGGGGCAGTCTCTATGAGTGCAGTTTCCGCGGGATGGTTCGCCTTTGCAGATATTTGGGCTCTGCGGCTACTGTTAATGTTGTCGTGTTGCATTATGGAAGTCTATATTTGGGTTACATGCTGTGAGGACGTTTGCTTAGTCACCTGAAGAAGTTGCTGAATGCAGTGAATCGGGTTTTTCCCACTGCCAAGGTCGTTTTCTCATGCATATCATCAGGAGGAGTATGGGACCCTGCCGGTGTAATTTGTCTCGAGCCAGAGCTCGGAAGGTGTCTTATAAGCAGAAACATGTTTGAATTTATGTGCACTGCTGGGATGTTCTCCACCCACTATGAGATCATGAGGTCACAAAATATGCAGTGGTTCCATAGAAATGGCCTTTATTTGACCGCCATTGGCAATGCCATTTTCTTTTACACTGTGCAAGAAGCGTTGACCAGAATTCGGTAAAAATGTAAGGAGGAGAAGCAATCAGAAACTTATATAAAGAGAAGTAAAGTAGAAGCAGTAGTTTCAGGATTACACGTGCCACATCCGGGCCTTTTCAGGATGGCAGGCATGGAAATGAGATGGTGGTGGCTAACACATTCCTCAATAAGGTTTCTGGTTGTGGTGTGTATGCAAAAACTGTGACAGAAGGTCTATTTGTACAAAGAATTGCAGAAGGCTGTGGTTGAAGTGTGCAAGGTAAGGGGAAGGCATCCTGTTTGAATGCATGCACTGTATGTACTTGTTGTACGCTGTTAAGAAACATCGAATGCTGCTTTTGTGCAATATTTGTAAACATTTTTGAGGATATGGGTAAGTGCGGAACACAATTTGTAGCATTGTCAGAAGGAAAGAAGGCAGTTACTGTTTGAATATTAGAATGGTTAATAAGGGTAAATGAAAATGTTGAACGCATATTCCATTGTAGTGGCACTACATGGTAGGTGATGGGAGAAAGAACAGTATGTCTTGTAAGTAGGTTGTGGATGTTCAGTGGCAGACAGCCTGCTTAGAGGCACTTATAACAGAGTTGTAAAAATAGTGTACAGAAAATATTTCTACTTACACTTTGCGGTGATTGGTAGCTATGTGGATGAATGTGCATGCAGAAATCTTGGACAGTTTTACAGAACTTTCTACTGGAGGTGCTTTCGAATCACACGCCGCTTGCACTCTGAATGTGTAACAGTACATATGAAGTGTAGTACAGAACTGACAGTATTACATGCTGACGTCTTGAATGTGATTGGTGGATGGGTGTGTGACTATTTAACAGTACCCGATGAGGTACTGTTGGTCAAAAAATGGTGGAAAGGAAAGAAGGACTGGTCCTGCTTTACTGGCCACTGCTCTCGCGGTAGATGGGGCGGCGCACGTGCCACATCCTGCCCTTCTCAGCATGCTGGGAATGGAACTGTGGGGATTATCCAATCAGGTGCTGCTGGTGTGCTTCACAGGAAGGGGCGGTAACATTTTTTTTTATTACTCTGGGTTGTGAGTCCAGCAGACTAGTTGAGATGCACAGTGTTGTTCGTCGATGATGCCTTTGTGCAAGATCTGCACAAGTATGCCGTACAGAGAGGCTTTCATTGTAATTTTTATTTGGAGGGAGTGGAGGCTTTGTGGGCAGGTGTCGACGTGTGCAGTTTCGACGATGTGCTTTCATGTTGTAGAGAAGTGGCCACTTTCGTGATTGTTGACGTAGTGGTGGTGCTCTATGGAGCATTCTATTTGGGTTTCATGACTTGTGCACGGGTGTTCCGAAGAAGTTAATGAAAGTAGCGAAGCACATTTTTCCCAATGCGAAGGTGATTTTCTCATGCAAAGTATGAGACTATTCAAATGCATTTTGTTGCCCGCCAGAGCTCGGAAGGTGTCTTGTCAACAGAAGCATGTGTGATTTTATGAGTGCTTTAGGGATATTTTCCTGTGGCAATGTCATCATTGGTCCTTGAAATGTGCACCTTTTTAATGCAAATGGCATTTCTTTGTCCATCAATGGCACTGTTACTTTGTTTTATAATCTACAGCAAAAAAGGAGCTTCTATGTAAGCACCAAAAAAACAAAAGATACAAAAGGCTCTTCTAAGATCCACCAATACAAACACAATCCCCTACCCCGGTTGACATTTATTCACCCACTCCCGCATGCACACAGCAGGAAAGGTCCGCGAACATCACGGTAGGTCTAGGATTACACGTGCCACATATGGGGCTTTTGAGGATGGCGGGCATGTGAATGGGACTGTGGAGGCTAAGGGATTGCTCAATAAGACTTCTGGGTGTGGTGTGTACGCACAGACTGTGGTAGAATGTGTACCTGTAGAGAGGGAGGCAGAAGCGTACATTTTGGCTGTGTTTTGCAGGAGTCAGACTGTATGCATTTTGGGGGACTAGTACATACATTGGTTGAAAGTGAATGCAAAACACTATGCAGTGGCTGTTCATTTTGGATTCTATCATGTGGATGCGCACTGGTATGGAGTACCTGCAATAAAGTGGCTGAGTGTGGTTCCTCTTTGTGGCATTTTGGTAACCCACAATCATCCACACAATATAATTTTTCAGGTGGAGGGAAAAGTTTAGGACATGTTACCGGAATCTCTCTGCATTTTGCGATGAAGGACGCACTTAGGCAGGTCATCCGTATGTCCCCAAACTACTGCATACCTTTTTGTACCATTACGCAGGCACAGATGTGGCTGCGTTCTTCTAGATTTGGTCCGGAAATTGAGAAAGCGAGACACATTGCCAAGAAGGCAATCTGTGCCTTTTTCCGACATGTAACAATGTCCTACATCCACAATGGATATATTACGTTTCATAGCATGAACATTTTTTTTCCCACCAATGGCGTTCATCTCCCTGATCCCGGCATTGAGGTCTTTCTGCTATGTATACAAAACGCATTGCTGCCCTTTTTGGAAGTACAGCATGCATTTCTCTAGTGGGTCTTGCGCACTTCAACCCTTTGCAACGCAAACAAACACAGGAAGCACCCTCTTTTTATAAACAGCTCTTTGTACCCGAACTGACTGCAATGTTTTTC
This sequence comes from Ambystoma mexicanum, assembly GCF_040938575.1. NCBI lineage: Eukaryota > Metazoa > Chordata > Amphibia > Caudata > Ambystomatidae > Ambystoma > Ambystoma mexicanum. The sequence continues at coordinate 1,267,106,056 of NC_090931.1, read as the reverse complement.
ACAGAGCCACGCCTCCTTTATTTGCCACACAATGTGTGAAGCGCATAGACAGCATGACGGCCTGCATCCTTTCATTGGCCAATCAATTTTTTACCTCTGAAATTAGCTTTTTCTTTAATGTTTTCATTTTTCTGTTGTTTTGTATTTTTCTCTTTCTTCTAACATATGACACAGAAATAAAGGAAGGAAAGGGAGGGTACGGAAGGACCACCACCCACAAGGAAAAAATAGGGCCAGTGCAGACAGAGGAAGATGTTGGGTGGCCTTCACTTAAGTAGGCGGCAGTCATTGTCATGCTCCCAGACCAAACTGTACCAAGCACTGTGTCACTGTACTTGCACAATACAATGACCTTTGATAAGTAATGGTGTGCTGAGCAGCATATGGTCTGCAATGGTGCTTTAGGGCTCCACTGCCCTACAGGAGTGTCCCTTGTGTTAGCAGGAGAAGATGCAGCGAATGGTGTACAGGAAAGTAACCTATTGCACTGTTGGAAGGGCAGTACACTGCATACTGCTGCCTTGTATTTTGATTTGAGGTATCATTTCATGCAATATGGTCACTTGATGGTACGCCATTAACCATAAAACCAGCATTGACAGTGATGAGTAAATTGTGAAATATAAGAATGCTTTCAACAAGGACCAATGCAGCTCCATTACGTTGAGCAAGAACATAATTATTCAGGCAGCTCCATGCGGCCACAGTTACTTCCAAAGCAACACTCATATTGTTTGAGATCCGAAGGTTCTGCTGTTTACTTAGCTGTCGTTACATTTAGTTGTATGGAAGTAACCAAGCAGGAACAGTGATGCACTTTTGCAGACTGACTACAGACTGTCACACTTGCAGTGACATCCGTTCTCTAACACTAGAAACCACAGGCGAGAACTTGGCACTTTACCTTACGATGCTCAGTGCGGAGGTGCTGTGTCTGTTTCACGGGTCATGGAAGGGCTAGCAGCACATTTATCAAAATAATGGGCTTTTTAGCACACCCAACATACACTGGAGGATGCTGCTCCTTGCTCCCACTGGGCCCCAGGCAGCCAGTCCTGCTGCAGCCATAATTTGGTAGGTTTGGACAGCAAAATACATAGGCGGTAGCCTACAGCATGATTCGGTAGGGTTCGCGACAGGGGTGTTGTTACCAGTACACAGAGGATGAAATATGTCTCTGCATAGCTGTGGAATGGACATACGAGCACTCCCGCAACTAATTAGCAGTGCATTAGCAAATGAGGACATGCAGCCAGCACTCGAGTGCTACAGATACCTGCATTGTGATTGCCTATATGCCGAGCAGGTGCAGTCTCCCTAGGAAACCTCCATTTTGCTTACCTGCTCCCATCTCGCACACTATTCCGCGCCAGAGACTCACCATGCAATTTCAACACAAAAGGAAAAGCTACTTACACACTCACCAAAACTTTACATGTACATGTTTAATGTTCACGATACATACACCCTAATAGCAAAGGGAAGGGGTAGCACAAATGGATACATACATAGGGGTATTTGGCATTTCAGCAATTTTGTTGTGAGGGGATTGAGGTCTCATCATAATATCTCTACTCACAGGGATGTTTTGGGGGATGGTGTGCTGGGAAATGGGGATGGGGTAGACATGAAGGTAGGGCAGTGGTATTTCATTTCTCCAAAAATATGTCCTTGTACAACATCTTTTAAGGCCGCTAAATTGTTTAGCAATTTTTCTACTTTACCGTCCAGGCTGCATAGGTTGCCTTTTGAAGCATTTCCTTCATTTCCTGTGGCCATATGCTTTTCTGCAAGAGGTGCCGCATGTGATGCATTGCTTTCATTTGCAGCATGTCCTGATACAGATAAAAATATATGTTAGGTGTACATGAAGGTATAGATATTAACTGTATTACTTTTCAGACTGTGTTATGTACCAATGGCGTTACTATCGCTTCAGTGTAATTACCGAGTTGTAGTGATGCTCGGCTCTCGGTACTTTGCAGTCCTCACTCTACCATTTCCTTCTTTGTTTCTCTGCAAAGTAGGAGTGCTGTAATATTGTTGGACGCAGACCTCACTTCGCCTATTGGTGCATTCTATTATGGTGTATACATTATCTTTTGCTCTGTTTGTTTCACAAGTACAGAGTTTGCAGACCTACTCAATTTCTCCTTGGAATACACATACATGGTGCTCTTTGTACATGTGCCTTCTCTTTGCCGGATGCTACCACTATGTACGAGCACCCCTGCCTTTCTCAGCACATTGGATGCCACACGATGTCCGCCAACTGACTGACAGTTCGCAACCACTGTGGCCATTACTATGGAGCCACCGGTTTCACTATGCTCTATAGTACATCTATAAACATTAAGAGTATCCTGTAAAACCCTATGGAATTCAATTCAAAAACCGTTGTTAAAGGGACGTTATGGTTAAGTTGTGCTACTAGAACCCTATCACCTTTACTGAAAAAACTATGATAAAGAAACGTTATGCTTAAAATGCCCTACTAGAAACATATGAAATTCACTGACAAAAACATTGTTAAAGGGACGTCATGGTTAAGTTGTGCTACTAAAAACCTATCACCTTTACTGAAAAAACTATTCTAAAGGAACGTTACGGATAAAGTGCCCTACTAAAAACCTATGATATTCACTGACCAAAAACGTTAAAGGGATGTTATGGTTCAGTTGCCCTAACAAAAACCTATGAAATTCAGTGCAACAACCATTTGAAAGGGACATTATAGTTACTTTGCACTAGCAACTACCTATCCTTATTATGGTTACAAGTAAAACCAAAAAACGCCTGAAATTCACCAGTTATGGTAAGCTAAGCAACCATAACTCGTGCCACCACTGTGCACTGCTAAGACTAACACCCATGACATCAAAGATGACATCACAAATGTCAGTTTTAGGATTTCATGCCACTAAGTATTTTTTATCTTGGTGCCAACATTTTCCAAGTGCAGGCACATGCTTTATGGTTCTCCAATGCCTGGGCTTTCTCAAGGCACACTGATTTATACACTACTTATCAAGTAAAATCTATCCATTAACCATCAATACATTAACATGTTTGTCTTGCATACACATATCAACTTTGGACATTAAGCTTTGGTTCATCATAGTTATTCACATGTAATTTTCCAATATACCAACTTCCTGATGTTGATGCATTAACACATTTCTCTTTCCTGCATCATATCACATATGCACATTGATACATGAATCCATCATTATTTATACATGTTCACACTATTGTCAGCCTATCCTGTTGCTATTCCTTCACAACAGGACCAGATTACACAGAATTCCAACCTTGTATCCTTTTTGAAACCCCTGTCATATGCATACATTTTTGAACCTTTAAAAGAGGGCTCTATTCTGTAGGAGTGTGCTCCTGGTAAGTTAACCAATAGGAAGATTCCACCAATCAAAATGTATGTCATTGTGACACAATGTGGGAATATCGCACATTATATAAGCAGAACTACACAAGAAATAGAAAGCTAGGAACCTGAAGGCTGCTGGAAGGGGAATAGATGTCCAAATGAATGAGTACTTAGCTTGTAAAATATTTGCAGGTGAATGGGCTTTATCCATGAGGAAGCCTAAAGCAGATTTTATCTGATGTGGTCCTGGTATCCTAGAGTGTAGAAGAGACCAGAATAGGGCCTAGCTGAGAGGGAGATTACTTTAAAACTCAGACGGTTCGTGCTGGCTCTGTGATTTGCAAGATTTGTCCAAAAGTGAACATGCACAATTCTTAAATGTAATTAGATATAGGCTCACTAGAACCAAATCCCTGCTGAGGGGGTGCATTGGGATGGAATGCTACTAGGGGCGCGGGCTCACTCCAAATAGAATGCTTTCATATTTTAGTATGAAATGCAACTTTGTTGTCTCAGTATATTTAAAGCCAAATGAAATTTGATTTATTGTAGAACAGATAGCATTTTCATGTGTGCACACTGCTCAGTGGCTGATAAATTATGCCCAACATAATAGGAATAGGTGTTGTAGCTTTTTAGTGTAAATTATATACTGCTTTCACTGTATTCAAAACCAAGTGGCATTAATTTGATGTGAATGTTAAGGGGAGTATTTGAACACACTGCCTGATAAGCGGCAATGTATTTAATTAAGTGTGCCCAGAATTAGACATATTTAGGAACATAAGCAGTTGATGCATAATGTGACTGCATGTGTGCACTGTACATTAGTGAGGATTTCAGTTTGGTTGATTTCCTTCTGTAGATGCGCTGCCTAAGTCTATGTACATACAAAAAACTGCAGTGACTTCCCCAGCATAAAGTTAGGGGGACCACGTTTGAATTGATTTTATTTTGATACAACAAAATATTGATCCATAATACAGCCTGTTTCTTGTCCCTGAATTGTGGGGTGTGAAATGTATACCAAGGGGTGTTAATTTAGAGATTGCCACTTAGTGAAGAATTACTATAATTAAGGCTTCCGGTTTCATGGTATTTATTTTTCACTGTCTGTATTTATCCATATTTATGTTTTGGCTTTTTTCTGTATTTATCCATGTTTATGTTTTGTCACATAGAAATATGTTGGGGAGGACCCCCAGATATGTCAGAGGGACACTGGAAGCCTGCGGATTTGGAGGGCCGGACTCCCTCCCCTCAGGGTACACGGAGGACTCAGTCAACGGCAAGCTCAAACTGTGGTTTATTACAGAAAAAAACAACAGGGATCATCAGAGGAGTAGCCACAATCTCATTTTTTGATCCTCCTATGTTCACGTCCATCAGGATGTGCATTCCAATGGCTTCTTCTGCTGGTTTCTTTCTTGCACCTTGCCATGCAGATTTTGATCCCACACATCGATGTTACTGCCAACACAAGGGCTCCCATTATCAATTTTAGTCCATATGACAGCCATGATGGCATCCATGAACATATGTCCCATGAACATATGTACGCTTTCCTGCTCTTGTCCTTTCCTGTCCCCCTGGCTTCATCTTCCATCTTTGCATGCATTTGTGCCGGCTCTGCCAATGCATTTGATAGGTTTCCGTTATCTTCATCATTGTTAGGTCGGAATGTGCAACAGCAACTCCACATCTTTGTGCAAACTCCTCCCTCCATGGCTTTGAGGAGGTTTAGAACATACCAATTCTGGAACGCCACCAACTCTATTGCTCTGAGATCTTCCTTTATTGTGTTGAACCCATTCAGTGCAATTGCTAGTCACCATTATCTCCCAGAAAGTGATTTGTAACTACTTTGCGTTTGTGTACATCTGTACAGATGGTATTTTTGATGCAAAGAACATTTGCGTCCTGCTGAACAGCTTGTGCTCTGCTGGAACTTCATCTAGTGCAGCTTCTGATGCTCCTGAGAAGTAATTTCCCCATGCTCGGGTTGGGGGAATTTTAGTGGAGGGTACAGTGGTAGCACTAGCAACAATGTATATCCGCCAAAATATGAATCCCATCAACTCACTTGGAAATATTAGACACGACATAATAATAATGTTCTTTATTGTTTTCTTCTTTCCTCTTATGCTGCTTGATCTTTGCAGCTTGAAGATATAGCTGCCCACCTGAAATGCATGAAGGAATGCATTATTTTGTTAGTATTGTAAATGCTCATAAGCCCCGCGGACCAAGTAATAACTGATGGCAAAGGCAAACACTTCTACCCACAGTTTTCTTACTGATGGGTCTCTTAGAGTGGCAAGTACTGGGGGGTGACCGTGCTCAAGTTGGGGTATGTCTGGGCCAAATACTCTATGAAGCCAAGGTAGTACACACCGGGGCATCGGGCCGGAATCTGCTGGGTCTCCTTACAGCGTGGACAAATTGTTTGGAGAAAGTATCTGGGTGACAGGTAGATGGGAAACATGGATAATTATCAACAATAACATTTGCTTTTTCAGAGAGTGTGTGCGGAAAAAAAAAAAACAGACAATGTGCTCTAATCAATGTCCACAAGCATTCCAGTCTCTACTTCTGCTGCTCGCGAGCGTGTGACCATTGCATGTCCCCCTCTCTGTTGTGTAAGTTAAGACGCGCGTGTAGCTCTCCTAGGTGCTGAACCTTCACTCCATCGGTCAAGGCTACCTTACTGCCAGGTGAGGCCGCTGCTTTGTAGAGCTTGAAATCCACCAAGTGCTTCCAGACTGTCTTGCTCTCTAGTTTGACAGCACGGTCGGCCATGTTCTCCACTACATGCGGGCCTGGGAACCTGGGCACATTCCTGCTCATCACAAAGTTTCTGAGGAGGACGATGTCCCCCAAACTCACAGGGTTTTTAAACTCAGAGTCTTGTGGTGCACTATCGCAGTAGCTCACTTCATTGTCTTCTGGGTCTCCCCGTTGTTGTATTTGGCAAGAGATGAAAAAAGCACTTTCCACCAAAGAAGTAACATAGTCATTAATTTTCTGCCCTAACACATCTGCACTATTCTCACAATCATTCAGTGCTCTTGAGGGAGGAGCCAGGGGAAGATGCATGTGCCATCCAGTTACCACCTCATGGGGCGTTAAATGGTGGTCAGACCCAGGCTTATTGCGCAATGCAAACAAGACAAGAGGTAAACCGTGCAGTCAGTTCTTTTTGGTACTCTGCTGTATCTTGGATATGCCCTCTTTCAGGAGGCCATTCAGGCAGTCACACATCCCATTTGCTTGCAGGTGGTACACACAGGCAAACTTATTTTGGATGCCCAACAATGCTGTGATGTGCTGAAACACTTTGTTGGTGAAGTGAGGCCTATTGTCAGACCGCAGGACTTCACATATGCCCCATCTTGGGAACACATCTCTGATGAGGAATTTGGCTGCTCTAAGGGAATCAGCACGTGAACAGGGGTCAGCCTAGATCCACCTGGAGAATGGGCATACAACCACTATCATGTAGCGGAATGCTTGACAGACCTGGATCATGTCAACATAATGCATGTGTAAATGTTGGAATGCCTCTAACAATGATAACAATGGTAACAGTGGTGTAGAGGAGCACACCTTTCTTGTATTTGCCTTCTCATTCTGATTCATCCACGAAAAACAATAGAAAGCATACCATTCAGTCAATTTTTAAGATACAGACGGATTATCTCGGAAGAAGATGAATACAATAACAAGACGGAAGTCCTCAAAAGTACATTTGAAAAAAGATGTTATCAGCCAATTAACATCATCACAAGTGTGGATAAAGTAAGTAGAATCACCAGAGAAGAAGCATTGAAACCTAAAGAAAAAACAGAAGTGGAGAAATTGGTATATGTTACCACCTACTCTCAAAAATCCAAAGATAAAGAAAATCATCAAAAAAAACTGGACAACTCTCACAATTGATCCCATGATGAAAATACTTTTTCCAGAACCCCCGCTTTTTGCCTACAATAAAAGTAAATCAATCAGAGAGCATCTGTTCAAAGCAGATTTTTCAGCTGAAAGACAAACTCAGGAAAACATCAAAGGAACAACACTGTGCCATCACTCCAACAACTGCAATAACCTAATCAAAGGTAACACCATTACCCATCCCCATAAAGGCTATAAGATAAATCTCTATCACTCGTCTACATGTGACTCTAAGAATGTAATATATGGCATAAGATGCCCCTGCGGTATATATTACGTGGGTATGACAACAAGGAAAGTGAAAACGAGATGGTCAAAACACAAGTCAAATATAAGGACAGGTGCCATCAAATCTCCAGTAACGCAACATTTCAAAAAAGAGAGACACAATATTGCCCAAATAAGGTTCATTATTCTTGAACTGATAAAAGCACAGAGGAGAGGGGGAAACCTCAATAAAATGCTGTTACAGAAAGAAACATATAGGATTGAAAAACTGAAGTCTATGCAGCCGAATGGGATGAACGCTGATTGGGACCTAAGTTGTTTCCTATAACGTGCAAAAATGTTTTTTACAAAAATCGCTGCAACCCGGCTTATGACTGTTAAAATGTACATTCTATCAACCATACTATGAGCGCTCCAGGATTGAGCCTATTATACACACTAGGGCAAGTGTAGCCAACACAGATCACGAGAAAGCACAAGTTAATTAAACACAGAGATCCCCACTGGGAATAGACGGTTCTCACGATTAGAAAACTGAGCGAACACAGTCAAATGACTGCTGAAGTGGACATTTATACAAATTATATGGTACATACCACAAGCCAGAGCCCTGGGAACACATCAGTGAAGTTGTTGCAGATACGCATTGGGAGAAAGTACTAGTGTTACTCAACACAATGATTCCACCACCCCAAGATATTACAAGATGGTGCTCGGCAAAACCCACAGGAATAGACATCTTCGTCTACATAGAAAGAGAGAAAGGACCGATTACAACACGGTTACCATCGTAACCAACAAAACTACGTGAACGCGAAAGCAGAACCAGGTGACACGAACACTTCATTCTCCGTAACCAGGAGATGTTACGAGAAGACCAACGGAGTAAGAAGTGAACAAGGACAAGCAGACCGAAGGCTAAGACGCGAGATAGATTGGAGAAAAGAAACCAGGCCACCCAGGGAGACCGCCACCCTGAGGTGAGCAGAATAAATCAGACGGGCACAGAAAAATGCAAGTTGTTCCAGAATCAGTTAACCAGGGTTTTGTGACTGGGACACAGCGCTATGTTCTAGCGACTGTTCCCAGCACAACACCCACCCACATAAGAACTATAGTTAGTTTCCAAAGCGAACATTTTTCATTTTCTCTACAGACTAAAAACCGCCAATGGCGCTTGAAGGAAAGAGCAGGCGTAAAACCAGACCCAACTGCAGAAGCAGCACTGACATGTTTGAGAGGTTTTAAGAAGAAAAAATCTTCAGAGTTACAGGTACAGGAGGTCCAAATTAACACTGATAAAAATTACAAAAACAGCAAAAATGATATTATTTGAGAAAACAAGGATTAAGGAACTGATCAGAAATACATGTTATTTTAATTTTCAGAACCTAAAAATCATTGAAATAAGACATCTGTCCACACCTGATGTAGGGCGTTCAGAGCCTGAAACGCGTTGTGCATTAAAGAAACCCTCAAACAAAGTACTATTGGCCTGAAGCCAAATACACGTTTGACACATGGACTAATGTTTCTATGAAGTGATAGGAAATGTACTCACAGATGAAGAAAGTGTTATATTGTTTCGTATAAATTGTGATTCACATGTAAACATATTTCTAGTATCTTTTGTTTCAATATACTGTTAAGCATGAGGTAATGCAAAATGGTATAATGATCCATGTTTTGAATATTGAAGACATTTGAAAACTAATGGGTTACATTAGTCATCACTGAACATACTTTGTTTAAATAATTAATAAAGGTGAAAACTGCAAGCAACTAGAATATTTATTTTATTTTTGCATAGTTGTATGCGCAAAAGTGTGCATGGAGCCAAGGTCATTTTTGCTAAATTGACCCCAACAATTGTTTCATAAATGTTGGAATGCGCCTACTGCTCTCGGTATGGCTCCTCTAACCACTCACAACATGTGCTCTGCTGTAAACTGCTGGCAAGTCAAACCGTTGCTGACAAATTCAGTCACGTGTTCTGCCAAGTTAGGACAGAACCATGTTTCTCCAATGCATGTAGCAATGACCTACTTCCCTGTGTGTTTTGGATAGTGCATTTTTGGCAATGCAATGTTCTATAACGCAAGTGGCCTCACTAATTTCCCTGTGTTATCCTGCCACCATAGGGCATCTGTCAGAGACATTGAGCATCCCCTGCTTACCCACAGTACCTTTTCTTTCCCTATGTGCAGCTCCCTGCAACTCCATGATCTGTGTGCATGGCAGCACATTGTACCCTTCCTTAAGTACCATATGCCTGGTGCACTCTCTTCCATTTGGAGCTCCTCCTAGTTCCTATAGCTCCCAAAAATATACTGCACACTCTGCCTCAAAATCTGCTGCTTCATTTCCCCTTTTGTGTGCGCTTGGCACTTCACTATTGCTACCTGTATTGGATAAGCAATTACTTCATTCAATCTGCCCAGTTAAAGTGTATGTTCTACTAGAGTCCTGTCTGCCCTTCTGAACCCTCTACTGAGCCATCGTGACAGTCCAGAGTGTACTGTAAATGTCACATATGCAGAGTCCGAATAGATTGTCACCTCTTTCTCAATGCTGTTTTCCAGTGCTAGTATTAGGGAAACTAGTTCTGCTGCTTGTGCTAAATAACGGGATCAAATTTGCATCCTGGCTACCACTTCACTTGTCCCATCTTCCTTACTTTCTTACCACTGCAGTCCCAGTATGCCTGACCCCATCTGTTTGGTCAATTGTTGATGACCCGTCCATGTAGAGCATATCTCCCCCCTCAAGTGCATCCTCCTCTACCTTGCGAGTACCACTGAACATCTCTATGTTTGCTGAGCAGTCGTGTGCAAAATTTACCGTCCGTAGGATGTCTGCTAGAAAAGCTGCTGGGTTGACAATCCTGCATCTCACTATGTTAAGGCTTACATTTAATAGTAACACCTCATAGCCTGATCCTCTTTCGGTTGTCAGAGTGCTCTTCAACTTCTGCAGTATAGCAAAGAGGGCGTGATCCACGTAAAGAGTGGTGTTGCACCCCATTGTTATTGCTGCTGACTTCTCTACTGTGAATGCGGCAGCTGCCAAAGCTTGTTCACACGGATAGTGTCCTCTCATGACTGGGTCCAGTTTCCTGCTGTAGTAAGCTATTGGCTTGTGTGCCATGCTTGTCTTTTGTGTCAATACTGCCTTCATCACTACACCGTCAGTATGAGAGAATAGGAAAAATTCCTTTTTGTAGTCTGGGATCCCTGGCACTGGGGCTGTGCTTATTGTTTCCTTCAGTTCCTCGAATGCCTCAGTCATCTCAGAGGTCCATGTCAGTGTCTTGTTTCCTTTCTGTGCTTCCTTCAGAGCGCCCATATGCTGTAGTCAAAGACCCATGCTCTTGCAGTAGTTGCATAACTCTAAGAACTGTTGCATTTTCCTCACTGTTGTGGGCTTAGATGTCTTGTGTACGTTCTCTTCTCTCTCTGGGGTGATCTGTCAGCCATTTGGGGACATAGCCTTTGCAACGTATAGCACCTCTTTCTGGCAGTTCTCTAACTTGTTCTGTAACTTGTCTTTGTCCACCTTGTACCCCTTGTCAGCTAACACAGTCAGCATGTGTACTGAGTCCTTCATACACTGATCTTCTGTCATTCTGCAGATCAAAATGTCATTGACATATTGCAAAACAGTGCTTTCCATCTGAATGTTGCTCAAGTCCATCTGTATCAATCTGTTAAAGATAGATGGTGATTCACAGTACCCTTGTGGTAAACTAGTATGTTTCCACTTCTGGTTTCTATACATAAAGCTGGCCAAGTCCTGTGAGTCTGGGTGTAGTGGCACTGAGAAGAATGCATTCTTCAAATCAATGAGTGTGAAGCAGGCAGCTTCCGCTGGAATGCTGCACCAAATTGTCGCTGGTTTTGCAACTAGAGGATACTCTGCTTCTACAATATGGTTGAGGCCTTAAATCCTGTATGAAATGCTGTGACCCTCCCTTTGCCTTGCATGCTGGGTAGACTGTGGTGTTACACAGGGATTCTGATGTCAAAATAATGCCTCTCTCAATCAGGGGTGTTATTGTCTCATAAATGCCCTTATCTGCTTCTTTGGTTAGAGGATACGGCTTTACTCTTGGTAAAATTGTTCTTGGCTTCAGCTTGATCTTCACTCCTCCAATGCTCTTTATGTGGCCCACATCATAGGGACTTGTGGTTAATAGGGCACTGGGTACCTGGGCCATGTCCTCTTCCCAGAATGGGGGCAGTGCCTTCAGGGCAATTGTCATTCTCTGTGGAACTTCCCAGTAGTATATTTTCAGCCAATAAGTCACACTCATTTCGAACACCATCTCTATTTCTAGCCTCTCTTCCCTGAAAAGCCCTTTGTCCGTCACTGTGGTCAACCTGCATCCTTCTGCCACTGCAATCACTGCTCTCCATGCCAGTCCTGTGTCGTCCTTCCCATGTATTGCAATCCAATCATCTCTTGCAACCACTGCCTCTTTTTCTATTGGCACTATGGTTCCCTCTGCCTCGTCTATTGGTAAGTCTGGCCTGAATAGGTACTCATTTGGTGCCTGCCACATCTTTCCTGCAATTCCTGGAAGCCATGCAATTGCAATGTTAGTTCCATACTGGAACTTTCTGGGTCCACTGGCACCCACCTCTGTTCCTTGTGTCCAAAATAAGCTTGGACAATTTGTATTACGTTGAGCATGTGTATCCCTGGTGTGAAGCACACTATTCCCTTGTCTGTGAATGAGACAGTCTAGTTTTGTCTGCTTATAATGTCTCATCCAAGTATGTTTACAGGTGTCTGTCGAGAGTAAAGCAAAGGTAGTGAAAGATTGTGATCTCCTATAGAAAGCGAGAAATTGTCTGTAAAAGGAACCACTTCCTGAGCCCCAGAGAATCCTTGAGTGTGCATGGCATTGCCTGACATGTAATGCTCCTTCACTAATGCAGGACCTAGTCGCCCGAGTGTCATCATGAAAGGAAAACATGTTGTCACCTATCGCCACCCCCTTGCGAGGTTCCTCTGCAGGGTTGGGTTTGATCGACAGGATGGAATACATTACGTTTGTCTGTGGGCTGTCCTATTGTGGGTATAAGGACATCCCATTCCCTGTAAAGGGGTTGCTCCCTGCCATGGTGACTCCTCCAAGTTGTCTGATGGGAGCTGTGGCCAGTGAGTCTGCTTTTACTGCTGCGTCATTGTTTTGTATTTGTGCTAATTGCTGTGTGTTCCCTCGAATCTGTGGTGCTTGTGCATAGTGTGGTACTGGTACTGGCATCTGTGGTACCTGCATTTGTGTCTGTGGGGCCTGTTCTTTTGCTTCTGGCATCTGTTGATATGTGCCCTGCACCTGTCCTTGCTGTTGCTGGTCCTGTGCATAGTAATCATCCTGTCCCATGGGTAGGGCTGCTGGCCCTGCCCTTCCCAATTCTGCTGCATCCCCTTTACCTGCACACTCTTAAAATGTGTCCTGACTGCCCACAGGTCCAGCACTGTCTTGGCTCCCTTTCCTGCCCTTGGAAACCTCCAAAAATGACCCTGGGTTCTTCTGCATCTGTTGCCCATATTCCCAAGAGCCTCCTGGAAGCCTGCTTGATTGTGATACATCTGTGGTCCGAAGCGATGCTTTCTCTGTTGGCCCCCCTTCTTCAAATCCTTGCTGTGACCCACCCGACCCCATGAACCCCCCCCATGGGCATTGCAAACTGCTGTGCTTGCGGCTGCTGTGTCTATGGGCTGGGACTGGTAATGACTGCCCCTTCCATCGCATACTTCAATAGCTTTCTCTGCACTAGTTTCACTTCATTTATCTTCCTGTCCTCTGCCTTCTTAATTTTCTCCTGCCACAGTCTACAATTGTGAACTGTCGTGAGTTGTATTTTGGGCCACCCCTTCGCCTCCATCCCTACCAACTTCCTTAAATTCTTCAGAACAGGTTCTGGTAGCCCCTGTACTAGCATGTGATAAAATATTGCTATGTTTTGTCCCAATGCTGTTGAGTTTCAAGGCGCCATGGCTCTTGAATCTCCTGAATGTACTGGACAGGATATTCATCTGCCCTCATCTTCCATGATGTAATCGCCCCAATGTCTGATGTATCTGGGTATTGTGTTCTCAATGCTTGCCGTACCGCTGCCCTGCAGTTTGCAAACAGTGCACAGTCATGTGCTGTGTTTTGGGTCGTCACCCCCAGGAACCCCGCCCTTATCCATGTGTCATCAGCTGCATCTCCTAAGATTGATACTAATAGTCCCTTTACATCATCCACGGCTAGCCTATGTCCCGCTGTCATCTTCTCCATCTCATAGATCCACTTCCCAGCCCCTGCACTCAACGATGGTGGCCTGCACTTCACATTCTCCTTGTCAGTGTGCTTCCATGGTAGATACTGAGGTTTCACCCCTCCTCTCTCTAGTAAGGGCATCTGTGTGGAAGATGCTTCCTCCTCATGCATCCTTCTAGTAAGCCTGACTTGTCCATCCCCTCTCTTGCTCTCAATGCCTGCGCATACATCTATTGGCTCTAGTATGGGTAATCATGTGCTGTCGTCACACCTCCTTCTCAACCGCCTCCTTGAGCATGCCATTGCTGTCTCCCCATTTCCTTAGTCCTAGGAGGTCTCTAAGCCTATTGATATATGTAGTTGTATCATGTTGGTTATGAAAGTTGTTCGCCAGTCATGTCTGCTCATTCGATCTGCCCCCTCCGTCTCCCTGTGTGTGTGTCCTAAACTTCAATGCCACCCGCTTGTTTGTCCCCATCCCTGTCGACCGGGGTCGGGGCTGCTCCCCCCTCTCGTCCCCACTATACCTGTTCTCATTATCGGACTCTTGTGTCCATGTTATTACAAAAATAATCCACAAAACTTAGCCTCCTTGATGTGGAGTCCTCCTTGTCTATTTTGCTCCAGCCTCGTGTGTTTGTGCTGTCCGGTTCTGTCCGCCTGTATTCCTCGAGTCTATTGCCTCCCCTGTCTAGGGCTCCTTGTGTCTTTACTGATTGTATTGTTCACTCGTTCTACTCACTGCACACTCGCTCCCTTGTCAGCCTATCCAGCTGTTACCTCCTCTGTTCCCACTCAGCTAATTTGCCTTTTTTCCTGCTCTGCATTTCAATCTCTTCCACTTCCCTTGTCTTTCTATCCCACTGCTCTTACTCAGCTCTTTTCCTTTCCTTGATATCTCTTTCAATCCTCTTCTCTCATTCCCTTTCTATGCACTCCTTCTCTTCTACCCTCCTTTGTTCCCTATCCTCGTTCCCTATCCTCTCTCTCCAATCTCTGTTCTCTTCTCCTCTCCCTGTCCTCTATTTAAAGTTTCTCCTCTCGTTCCTTCTCCCTCTTATCCTCTTCATCCATTATCTCTGCCCAGTCTGTTGCTTCCCTGCTTCTCTTGAGACCCTTCATTGCCCTAGTCACCCCTTCTGCCTCTACATCTGTCTTCTAAAAAATGGTAACAGAGTCCACAATTAGAGTGACTCATCATTAAATTAATTAATGTTTTCAACTGATATTTGTAGCAATCCAGATATCACGTTAAAGTCTCCTGACACAACCTTGAATGCAGTCACTTCTTTACTCAGACTGGAATGTTTTATTCAAACAAAAATAAGAAAAGCATATAATGCAAACATTTTTTAAGCTAAAAATTGTTATTACAATGCATGTCCGCCCTTGGGAGAACCCAAGGGCCATTCTTTCAAGAACAAACAAACATTTTAAGACAAGGTATGAATTAGTGAAAGAAGAGGTAAGGTCAGGACAAAGGGTCCTGGATTTGTGTAAAGGGAGCAAATGAAATCAGCAAAAGAGTGTTTGGGGAGGATAGGTCAATAGGAGCCCCCCTCCCACTGCATCTCCCACCCTGGTGAAGACTCATGACTCGTCGGCAGCCCACCTGTTCCCGGGCCCAGGCGGCAGGGCGGCTGCAGACCGACACGTGAGGCTGCACCACCACGTTATGTGGCAGAGCACAGACGCCATCTTATACTAAGCCAACTCCATTTTGCTAGAAACGTTCAGATCTAACCCAGGCAGAGCCAACATGCACACTGAAAGCTGCAGCTTGACCCCCACTCGACCGCGCTCACAAAGGCCGACGCTTCCCCCACCCCCCACTGCATGGCAGATCCGCTGAGGACTTGTTCTCATGAGCCACCAGACAAAAACAAACAACAAAATAAAACACTGTAGCTGTTAACCTTCCGCAGTACATCATTGCCCCAGCCCTGAATGGGAACATTAGGAAGTAACTGAAACCAGCCCAAAACCTGCAGGCCCTGACCCTGTACCAAGCCCCCAGCGTTAGACTGTGTGGCGCCCTACACCCCTACCTACCTCGAAAACTCTTGTAATGTGTAGAAACCATTTATGTAATATATGTCATGTTGACTAACGTTCGCTGCTAATGTGAAGAAGAATGGGTAAAGAGGAATATGCAACAGATATTATTTATAATGTAAAGATGTACGAAGACTTGCTAGCTGATTACAATATGCAATAACATGTGTTGTCCTCTTTATACACACACCTGCCTAACACTACCTCATGTTCGTATGTCAACTATAAATGTGAATTGTTGTGCTAAAGGGTATGGCCCCCAGTTAATATCCCTTCTAATACAAATGCATACGAGTCCTCTTAGAGACCCCACGTGTTGTTATTCGCCCCTCACCCACGGGACAGTATACTGCCTTGTGCAGGATGCCGCGCACAGAGCTGCAAGGCCATCTCGCACTCCACCCACCCAGGCCCTCCAGAGATAGTTGGTGTTCAAACAGCACAGCCTATCTCCCCTCACGACCCTGCTGGAACCATTTCAAGCATCCGCCTCCCCATGTCAGAGGCCGCCACAGCCCGACTCCATGACTTACGAGCTACCTGGTCCTAAATCCCACCGTCTCTCAGGCACTATTCACATGCCCCCCACGGGCCAGTGGTATCTCCGTCGACCCCAAGTTAATGGCCCTAAAAAGGGGGGCGCCCACACGTGTACCAACAGATTGTAATACCATCCCTCACCTAATCTACCAAGACATGCCCCTGACTATGCACATGGGACCAGATTGTTTGAACCTAAGTTATCCTCCAAACTGATGTTTGGGACACTTCAGATCGCATATCAATGTTCCTGTCTGCATATGGATCTAAGGTCAGCGCTTACAAGAGTTGCAAACCAACGGAAAGCATAAAGTGTGACGAATGGGTGTGAATGTGTGGCCAAAAGGGCAAATGTTAGTTTAGTTATCAATCATCTTTACAAGGCATTTCAGGCCTGCCAGCTCCACCCCGAAGAGCCAAGCTGACCCGTCCACCCCACGTTGGCACCACACAGATGTCCACCAATCCTGGAGCAGAACATGTATACAATGTATATAGCTTAGCCAACGCCACGAAATCCCTAAGGCTATGTGCCCCCTATAGGTTACATCATGCATGACGTATTTTTGTAATAGTTATGACTGTCTTTGCTATTGTCAGACAGAGTGCTCTCGGAGTCTGCAGAGTCCTTTGCATGCCCTATATTGATCTATATAAAGCTCTTTTGATCTCACCCGCACTTGGTCCTGGTCTCATTCCCCTTCTGGGGTGTGTCCTTTATTGCCTCTCACTAAGGGGGGTGCATTTCTGGGGATGCTTACATTCAGTGGTGACCCCATAGACGTGATTTATTTCTTAACTTTAAACTGTCCCCTTGGCACGAGACGGCCCCGGTCGCAGTGGAGATGCACGGCGCGCCCGCTCAACAGAGCCGCCCACCTACGGCAACTGGTACGCAGAGACGTGCGCATGCAGTTAGGGCGAGAGGGTATGGGTCCCGTTTGAAAAAACCCTTAGTACCGCTCGCCGGAGCCGGGTGGGGCCATTGAGTGCGAGGCCGCACCTCTTGGACGGACCAAATCCGGAGAGTCTCGGATCAAGACGGGCACGTGAGTATTAAGTGCGAGTGATACTAAAAGGGGAAAAAATCTAGAGGACAAGGGGAAACAAGTCGGGGACATAGAGGGGGCTTTTAACTTCCAATACTTTCTCTTTCTTTGCATATGGCCATTAGGATACAAAAGTGAAAAAGGGAAATGAGGACAGGAACCTAACTCTGCAAGGGGGTAGAAGGCGGCGCCGTGTAGTGCTATCTCGACTAGTGCTGGGAATAAGTAAAAACAGTGAAAGAATAAATTAAGGGTGTCTGAGTGAAGAGACACGGAAAATACTTTAGGACTAGCTTTTCTTTCTCTTATTCTTCTCTAATTCCTCTCTTCTGGGGTAAAATAAGGTCTAAAAAAACAAAAACAAAAAACATATATATATACATATATATATAAACAAAAGAAGCTGTGTGAGGGTTAGAGGTGGTCGCCGTAGAAGGCGAAGGGCAAGGCAGGGAGGGAAAATGCTATATTTGTATGCTGAGGTATGATGAATGTCTGTTGTGTGTTGTGGACATCGTGTGTTTATGGTTTTTTGCAATCAATTATCTCTATATTCAGTTAAAGGGACGTTATGGTTAAGTTGCGCTACTAAAAACCTGTGAAATTCAGTGAAAAAACTTTGTTAAAGGGACGTTATGGTTCCAAGTAAAACCGAAAAACCCTTGAAATTTGCCAGTTATGGTAAGCTAAGCAACCATAACTCGCGCCACCACCGTGCACTGCTAAGACTAACACCCAGGACATCAAAGATGACATCACAAATGTCATTGATGACATCACTGATGAGACTTCAAGATTTCTACTTGCAGCTCCATGCATATCCATATGCATGAACACAAACTTCAGGTATGCATATTTTCTGTATAGTAGATGAACACATTTTCAAACAGACTTTTACCTTGTAAAATCTGTAAAATGAATTTACTGTACTTTTTTCAATTTCCTAAAATCAACTATCACTTATAAACCTTTATACTATTTACTTTCTTTATACACAGACACTCAAATCATGTTAAACTAACATTTTTTAAATGAAATATATAGACTGCATATATTCAAACAAAATTGCATGCAAACACAATCTATGTTTAAACCTTTATAAAAATACTTATACAATTTCATATTTTTTTGTTTTTATTTATTTATTTACTTAATTACTTTAAATTAGACATTGAGGCGCTATTACCTAGAACAGTTTACTTACAGAAATAGTGGTATTCACTAATATATTATAAATTTCACAAGACATAGTAAAGATATTTTTTTTTTGCTACAGTTAGTCATTCAATACAATTTGTTCATTAAGAACATATCATATGTACTGAACTGATGCAATGTATCTTATGTAAATAAATTAGTTTAATGGTTTTACAGAAGGCACTGAGGATTTCAATTAAAAAAATCAATATCTAAATTAAAAACAGTGCTATATACAAACAAAGTTACTAATTTGAAGCTTTTACAATTGCAGTGAAGACCAGTTTCCTGAAAAGAAGCAGCCGAATTCGAAGAAGAAAGAAAAACTAAGAAGTTACCTGTTAATTTAAAAAAAAAGTAAGTAAAATATCACCATAATATTTGTATTATTAATCAAATATACTATAACATTAATACGAGCTATTTTGGTTTCTAAAAATAGAGATTTTGTACCATTTTGTCCAAAAATGTCCATGTCTTAAACAGCGATTTACAGCCAGAATGGCCCACAAATTTCTATTTTTGGACACACAAATTACCCAACTGAACCACTACAATTTTCATATTATAGAACAAACAACTGTTTTAATTGTATACATTAGATTTACTATTTGTACTTTTCCACACCACTAGCTTACTTTTTTTTTGTCATCTGAACCCAAGTTTAGTAACACATAAATTCAAGAATACCTATCCCTACTAGTTTTAGTTCCCAATGCACAATCACACACCATTACATACATCTTTATCATCTTACTCAAACACTCATGCACACAGCACACATACATTCCAGAACACCCCAACCCATATCTTCTTTATTTTTTTCAACAGACCCTAAAGAATGCCTACCAAAATTTAAGTCCGTAGAAAGCAACGCAAAAGTAGAGCAAATGAAAATAAAGGTGTCCAACATAAGCATCCATCTCTAGCAGAATTTGTAAAAAAAGTTGAAACAAAACAGCTAATACAATCATTTAGTGAAACACAAGAAGTTTCAAGTACAACAACTTCGCTTCCTCTATCAAAATGTAAAACAAACCAAAAAACAATTAACAGAAAATCAGCTATCAGTACAGATAAAACTACTTCTTCAAATTTTAATATAGTGCAAAGTAAGCATACCAAGAAAAGTATTTTAGCCAAAATATACCGTCACAAAGTCCTTCAAAATCTTATAAAAACAGGAGAGAAATCAGGTTCAAAGTTTAAAACCTATCGTAGGAAATTAATCTTAGAAGCATTGATGGACAGTGCAATTCTTCTCAAAAGAAATGTATTTATTTTACTGTTAAACAAAATGAAACCACTAACAAAACTAATAACTAAATTACAAAAAAGACTTCTCAATAAGCGAAATGTCAACAGAAAGAACTTCTTAAGTATCTGCGGAGGTGAATGGAATCACACTACGAGCACAGAACCATATTTTAATGAAGAAGCGTACAAACAAAAGCAAACAAATACAATTGCCATAAATAGCAGAGGTCGAGGTTATGAAAAAGTGAATAATACCATAATGGAACAAGAAGTACTCCTTACAAAAATATGTCCTGAAAACATAGAATTACCCCTCCATTCAACTGAATCAGAACGTCTAGTGTACAAATGGCCATGCACGTCAATGTGTAACATTCCCAAACAATGTTTCAAATCTTTACGCCAATTCCTCAATAAATATGTAAAAAGCAAAGACAAAATCAAAATTAAATTACTGCAAAATATAGATACCTGTCCAGTGCGCAAGTACACAGGACTACAAGGACATTCATTGGCCTGCATTACAGGACCTACTTGTAAAACCACTTTCCATGATATCAAAAGGATATCAACACATCATTCAACTATAAGAAATCTAGTCTATAAACTGTACTGTGCTAAAAGTCATGCTTTAGCACTAGAAAAGTTAAATAACATACTTCTACATGGTACAGCAAAAGACCTACTTGAAGAAATTCACTATATCCAAAAAAAATATTTTGGAAGTGAAAGCCATTTACAGAATGAAATAGCTTTAAACCAATTAAGCAATAATTCTACACATGGCAACCTTTTGCTAAACACATACAAAAAAGAAATACTAAAATTTAAAAGTACATCAGCTGAAGTACCAAACCATGTATGTGTATGTTGCCGTAGAATTTTTTATAAAAGTAACACAGAAACTGTGGACCTATCATACAAAATAGAAGACAATGAAGATTCTAAATGGTTTGAATTAGCTCTCTACCTTGTAGCAGAAAACAAATCTGAAATAACTGAGCCCTTAATACTTTGCAGTTATTGCACTACAAAACTTGACAACAACCAAACTCCTTCACGTTCTATCACAAATAATTTGGAATTATACCCAGTACCAAAACCTCTACAACAACTTAATTTATATGAGAGCATCATAATTCAAACAGTACACCCATTTCAAGCAATAATACACCTTCAACCAAAAACAGCAAAATTACCTCCCTCTGAATTGGTAAAAGGCATTCGTGGAAAAGTAGTTTATTTACCATTAAATCTAAAAGAAAATGTGCATACTCTAGGAGTGCAACGTCCAATGCAGAAATCTTTAATTATATTAGTAAATGGAGTACCTACAAAAGACAAAAAAATATGGCAACAGCTGGTAGATTTATATAAAGTTAGACAAGCCTTCCAATATCTTAAAGAGAATAATGAATATTACAAAGAAATTAATATTGAAGAAAACTTGAAAGATACAACTGAAATAATTCAAGAAACACAAGAAGCTGGTCAATTTGAGCTACTAGATCCTGCTACAATATCAAATACTTTAGACGATTATACAATTCATCCTTTGCACTGTAATGACACCGTACAAGATGTACTGGAAACTTACCAAATGCGTCAAACAAAAGGATCGCCAATCAGTATATGGGAAAAAAGTATAGAAGCACGTGCTTTTTCTCTACTCTTTCCTACTGGCAAAGGAGGAAGGTATGATGATAGACCTATTCAAATATCAGCTTCAGAATACCGCTCATTACGGATGTATTCTGAAGATCCCAGATTTAGACAAAATGTGGAATACATATTCCACCTACTCTTTGAAAGTGAACTAGCAACTTTATGTTACGGAGTTGCACACATATTAAAATCAGGATCAAACTTTCAAAATATGACAGCTACACAATTATTAGAGAAAGTGCAACAAAAGGATGAGGTTTTACAATCAAATATTACAAATCTATTAGCAAATATGCGTGGTACTAAAGAGTACTGGTTTCGACGTCATGGAGATGTACATTGTATGATCAGAAACCTTGGCCCACCCACTTGGTTTGTTACATTAAGTTGTGCAGAATATGCATGGGAAGATTTACATGATTTCCTACGCATATCAAATAAAAACAAAACAAACATAGATATTCTAACACCTGGAGAACTTTGTTCTTTGGATCCTGTTAATGTTTCAAGATATTTTCACCATCGCTTCATTGGTATGCTACATTTTATTTGTAATAAAACTGTTCCTCCCCTTGGAGAAGTGCAACACTTCTTTTGGAGAAACGAATACCAAGCCAGAGGAGCATCACATATCCACATGCTTTTATGGATTAAAGATGCTCCTAAATTTGGTCAAGACAATGATGCCACTGTTTTACAGTTTATTGAAAAATATGTCACTTGTGAAATTCCATCAGAAGCCACAAATAGTGATCTTCATGCACAAATTTTACAATTTCAAAGACACAAATGTGGAAAATATTGTCGTCGCAAATACAAAAACAAAGGCAAATACTACACCAAATGCCGATTTGGTTTCCCTAGACCAGTTACAAATACAGGTCAAGTAAACAACCTCATGTCTTCAGTTAGACATAGTGTTAAAGGTAAGTCACCTAAAAATACATATTACATAAAAAGAAAAGAAGAAGAAAAATATATCAATGATTATAATGCAATCATTGCCCACTTATGGAATGCAAACATAGATGTGCAGTACATTGCAGACAATTCTACTGCAGTTGCACGATATGTCACAGCATACTTAACTAAAGCAGAAAAGACAGAGCTCCAAGACCTCTGGAATGACCTGTCATCAGATAAAACAGTATCTCAGAAATTATACAGCTTGGGCATAAAAATGCTCACCCATAGAGAATGTGGATCTTATGAAGCAGCTGATCGTTTAACTGGTACTTCATTGTATGGTAAATCTGAAAATATAGTATGGCTAAGTCTTGGTCCAGCTAAATCTATAAAAAGAGTTCTAAAATCATATGAAGATATAGAAACAATAGCCAAACATGATCCCAACAGCCAAGACATTTTAAAAAACAATTTATTGGACACATACTACCCAAACAGAAGTAATACTGTCAGGATCACTGTTTCCAAGGAGCCAGGACCAGCCCAACGTCCTTGGAAGCAGGCCCCTAACCCTAATCCTAGGCACCAGCCGGTCCCTACTGGGACCTTTTGGACCCTGTCCTGGCGCCGGTGGCACCAGGCTCATCAAAACCATCGGTCCCGGCACTGGAAGCGCCGGGCTCATAATTGGTGTGAATGTGCTTGGGTGGACTTACCTGCAGCAGACCATGCTGCTTACTTACCAGCCACTTAGAAGCCCTCTGTGAACAGGAACTACTTTCTTACCTGGGTGGGGCAGCTCCACTCCCTGGATACAGCACTGGAACTCTTCTGGAAACTGGAACTCTTTTCTTACCTAGGCGGGCCGTGGAAGAAGATGCCTCATCACTCCAAGGCTATTTAAACCACACCCGATAGATGAAACGTGCTTCGCGTTATTCTGCATCTGCAGCAGAACGCTCACCGAGTCTGTTCCAGCCTTTCCTCTTTCGATCCTGAACCTGCAAGAATTATACTTACCATTCCTGTATCCAGTCAATATCAGCACCTGCAAAAGACAAGAAACAACAGGTTAGCAAGACAAACTTTACGCACAGTGCTTTCTCACCTGATCCATCAGCAGCAGCCGTGTCTTCACGCTGCACCTTCGCCTGCAAAGACATAAGCATTGTTATACTTACCGGCACGCCGTGAATTCCGGATTTCTTCATTCTGCATCGCCGCCTGTGAAGACAAAGTATAGTTAAAACTTACTAGCATTCCGCTGACTCCGGCGCTGCAAACCAACATCTGAAAGACAAAAGAAAAAGACATTAAGCAGGTATTTACTCACGCCCATCACGCTCGTCGCAATAAAACGCCTGTGAATACTCTGGCGTCTCTTTAACACGAACTAAGCTGTAAGGAAAGAGACAGTTAGAGCGCTTGCCATACTTACGAATTTCCAGGCGCTTCACTCCACCTTCCATCCCAAGAGTCCTGCAATACATAAGGGAAAAACATTATACAAAGTTTTCAATATTAACGTGCCACGCATTTAAAGACTATAAAGACAAAAGGTGTCCAGAAACTCACCGCTCGTGCAGATAACGACGGTAACCATCCTCTGAATTCAAGAGGCCAATGTTTCACCAGTGAAGGAACTGGCAACGGTACCCTGCACCAGACGCAGATGGAGAGCCCAGCATTCACCTATCTAAGGTGAGCACGTTGACCTGGGGGGGCTCTACAGAAAAGCTGGGAAGAGAGAGAGAGGGACATTCAACAACCCAGGCCATTAACCCCCATATTCTTTCACCTGCAGAAACCTCACTCTTCGAGTTCGACACACAGTGCGAAGAGGTTCGACCCCAGAAGCCAATCGAGTCCTGCACATCACTTTTCGAGTCACAGACACCTTCCTGCCAAGACCCGCGCCTCCGTGGGAATCAGGTGAGCGTTACAAATACCTTGGAAAACATGTGTCTATACCAAATAGCCCAAAACTACACATACAAAAATAATATGAAACCTGATGATAAAAAAGGTAAATATAGAGTGACAGACTGTGAAGGCAGCTTAGTTAAACTCACTAAACCAAATTTAATTAATCATATCAAATTGTCATTGAAGACTCCTCAACATAAAGAAGTATATTACATGTCCCTGCTACAACTCTTCAAACCATGGAGAAAAGAAGAACAATTGCTAGATAACTATGATTCATATGAGGATGCTTTCAAAGCAAATGAAAGCACTATAACTGATGTAAACTTTAAACAGTACAAAACAATGTTGCACAATGAACAGCAACATGAAGAAGAACTCCAAGCCCAACTCGATAAGGATACTCCTGACAGTAGTCAACCTTCTGTAACAGGAAGCCAAGAACCACTGGGAGAACCACTAATAACAAATGAGGCAGAATTAGCTATGATAGAAGTAGAAAACACCATGTGTCAGTATGAAGATAAGGAAGACTTAACTATACTACAATCAAAACTAAACAATGAGCAAAGTAGCATTTTTCTAGAAGTAACTAAACAAATTGCACATGGTGTAAAACATAAAAATAAAGAATGTTCCTGCCATACTTATAAACCTATACTACTGTACGTCAGTGGTGAAGCTGGTTCTGGCAAAACATTCCTAATCAAAATCATTAGTAAGTTCCTTCAACAATTGACAAACAACAAACTGTCAGCTGTTGTGACTGCCCCCACAGGTTTAGCTGCCTACAACATAGATGGTGTTACATTACACCGATTACTACTATTACCAGTAGAACACCAGAACAAATTAGACTATTACAAACTTTCTGCAGAAGCTGCAATGGAATTACGCAGAGTATTGAAACAAATGAAAATGCTACTAATAGATGAAGTGAGCATGGTCTCCAACCTGATGTTAGCTTTGATTCACCTCAGATTACAAGAAGTACTCAAAACAGACTATGAAGAGCTCTTTGCAGGAAAACACATTATTGTTTTTGGAGATCTGCTTCAATTAACACCAGTAAAAGGTGAACCTATTTTTAAAACATTAGGGCACAAACTCTGCCGTAAAACTGTTGGCAGCATTGGAAATGTCAACCTTTGGCAACATTTCCAATACAGAGAATTAACAGAAAACATGCGCCAATCTGCAGATCTAACTTATGCCAACATTTTAAAAAGTTTGAGAGATGGTATACTTTCTAAAGAAGCAGAAGCAACATTGAAAACCCGGCACATTAATGCACTTTATGGCGATAATGCATGTGCTACAGATGTTATGGAACAATTAGCCCACAAAAATGTCAATTGTATGGACTTAATGCCAACTCTTGCAAGCTGACTCAAATTCAATGAAATAATGTTAAGTAAAGAAATGCAACCAATAATGGAAATTAGCGCCACAGACAAACTAGATGTACATGGTATGACACTACCCATGTGTGACCAAGCCACAACAAGACTAAATAATTTAGAAAAATCAATCCCAAACACAGCAGGCTTCGGAAAGATGGTAAAATTATCCTTAAATTGCAGAGTAATGCTTAAACGTAACCTTGACGTGGAAAAAGGACTAGTTAATGGAGCACTGGGTACAGTTGTTGGCTTTCAAACATACCCACGTGACAACAAAATTCAGTTTGTCAATATACTCTTTGACAAACTTTCAGAAGTAAAACGGACGCTCAACAGCTAGATTCCTTCTCTTCAAAGATATGTATGTACCCAGAGAACAATTTTCTCTAACTCTTGCATTCGCAGTCACGATTCATAAATCACAAGGTCTTACCCTAGACAAAGCAATGATAGATATTGGTAACACAGTCTTTAAAGAAGGCATGAGCTACGTAGCACTATCACGCTTATGTACACTTGACGGTCTATTTCTTATCAACTTTGATGCAAGTAAAGTAAACGCTGATATTCCTTGCATTTTAGAATATAATAGACTTCGCTCACTATACACTCCCCATCTAAACACATATTCTGTTCCACAAAAACTAAAACTTTGTAAAAGAAAACTAAATCAAACAGAAATGCAACAGGACGTCACTGCAAATCCTCCAAAGAGAGTAAAAGAAACTAATACTTCATCAAGTACCACAAACAAAAAAGAATCAATTAGAGAAAGTAAAGCTGGTACTTCTTTAAAGAAGGAAGACAAACTCCAAAAAAAGCAGTTAGATACAGAACTACCTGGACCATTTAAATTCTCAAATATAGTTGGTGTAAGTTGCTATGCAAATGTAGCAATGAATATTCTATTTCAATTACCACCAATTGTTGACAACATTTACTTACACAGTACAGACCCTTTGCGTTTGCAAATGTTAGTACTTCACAGAAATGCAGCAAACAATCCTGACAACACATATAGTGTTTTTGGAATAAGACGACAATTGGAATACTGTGCTGGAATGGTGAAATTCACTATAAACTCACAGGAAGATCCACAAGAATTTCTAATGTACTTACTATTAGTACTGGAAAACAAAAACATACCTATAAATGAAATCTTCCAGATTTCATACATGTGGAAACATACATGCACTCTGTGCAACAATGTGACACAAGAAGAAATTCCCAATGAACGCTTCATATATACATATATCAATACCAAATTGTGAATCCATTCCATTTCTGCAACTTGTACAAAATGCAAACCATGGTAGATTATGCTCTACCTGCAATTCAGATAATCGCTCCACGTTAGTAATACAAACACATAGTAAATACGTAATACTAATGCTTCTACGTTACAATGCAGATGGTACCAAAAACAACTGCAAGCTGACTCACACATTGTCAAATATCACTTGGTAAGAAAACCTTCACAACAATAGGTATAATCTACCACGCAGAAGCCACAACCAATTCAGGGCACTACACGGCATATATAAAAAAGAAATGTGGATGGTTTGAATGTAATGATAGTACCATTACTCTAAAGCAGAGATTACCAGCAAATCTTACAAACGCTTATTTGATGTTCTTAAAACCAAAATTTGATAAATAAACTGTATTTAAACCTTTTAGTAAATTTGTGTTAAAAAAATATAAACTGTTAGAATACTCCAAAAGCTATCTAACTGCTCAAAGATTCTACAACAACTAATCAGATAAATGAATACCACTAAATTAGACCAAAAAATACAAAGTTAGAATACGCCAATTGGTATCTAACTGTCCCAAAATTATAAATTTGTGTTAAAATAATATAAACTGTTAGAATACTCCAAAAGCTATCTAACAGCTCAAAGATTCTACAACAACTAATCAGATAAATGAATACCACTAAATTAGGCCAAAAAATACACAGTTAGAATACGCCAATTGGTATCTAACTGTCATGAGGGCAGGACGATGGAAGTGTTCGACACGATGGAAGCGCCATTAATTTACCCTTCACGGCGGCCTGTGCAGCATTCTAGCTGTTACGTTCTGTGCGCCTCATATTGAGGTTAGCCACGCCCCCTCCTTGCGTTGCAACTGTTTCCTGTTCTTCGCTACACGGTTTGCCTTTGGTTCCCGTGCCCTCTGTGTTTACCTCCCGTCTGACATTTCTCTTTCATAGCGTCGTGGTTTCCTAGCCTTATTTTTCCGCCTTTGGCGTTACCACTCTCGGTATCTTTTTTCTCTTTATGTGTATGTCCTCCGTTTCTCTGCCTCCACTCGGCTTTTCACTTCCAGGTAACTCCGCCTCCTTCTCTCGGCATTTTCGTATTGCCTTTCCTCCGGGGCATCGTTACTTTCACCCTACCATTTTCACAGCTCCTTCCAGCTTCTGGTTTTTTCACTGTGCATACTTTCTTTTTCTCCTCATAAACATTTGGGTGATTTCATCGGGATTATCTGGTTCGCTCCTTGGTTTCTATTTATTCTTGTCTTTGCGGTATCACGTCTAGTTTCACGGCTTCGGGTTGGTAGTTTCTTTTCTCTCTCTTCAGTTTTCATTACTCCCTACCTGCTGCCGATCCTGTATTAGATGGATGAATGAACTTGGTTTCCCGGCCTTCTTCTGTCGGGTACTACGCTGGATTTGTCACCTGGCACTTACTGGATTCCCAGCTGCAGAACCTCTTGTCCTTATTTCCTCGCAGCGCTTACAAGAGCGCACCTCAGTGACTGTTTTCTTCCCGGAACTGAAAGATCGTTGGACTTCCATTCAGCCCTGTGCACATTCAAACAATTCAGGGTTTTTTTCTGCCACTGGCTTTTTCCCCTAACAGGCTGTGCAGGGAATCCTCCGCCTTGGTTGCTGTCTGCCTTCTTACGCAACCACTGTGGCGAGTTCCCGGAACAGACCGTATCTCTTCTCTAAAAAAAAGACTCCGGACCGGACTACGCCATCTGCTGAGGCTGAAATATCTTCCTGCGAATCAGACACCGAATCACAGGTGAGCCCCACCCGTGACACTAACTGCTCCAAAATTTTATAATATCAAAACAAATGAAGAATATGTTACTGCTCCAAAAAAAAATACAACAAAGCAAAGTATAAAGCATTAGCCAGAAACAAAAAGTGAACACTGAAAACATACAAACAAATAAACTGTAGCATAACAGAAAAAGTTTTTTTTTTAATCCAACATGGATTTTTTTTTTCTCCCACAGACCCAATGATTTTAGCAACAAATACAGAAACTGAGCAAATTGCACAGTACTCTGATTTGTACTCTACTAAATATGAGGGTCGAAAAAAATAAAAGTATATTGCTTATACAATGTAATAAGTCATTACAAAATACTAATACTAACATGCTATTTTCTTTTATCACAGAAATGAAGAAGAAAAACATGGACTCCCATTACTAGACCAAACAGTAAGTATACAATAATAAGGACAACCATAGCAGCATATCACATCCATAGTATCTAATACCTTTGTTCCTTATACATTTGTTTTTCACCCAAAGTTATAAGCAAATATGAATGTGATATGCTGCGGTAGTTGTTGCCAGGGCATAGAGTCTTGGGTGCAGCATATCACATCCATAGAGTCAAACATTTCAACAATGATCTATGGGAAACTTTTAATGTCCGCGAACAATGTGAGTGTTCTTAGAACACTTTGAACTTGCCAGCGAACAATACGGACACCGTTTTCAGGACACCCCCTACGAACATTTCAGAACAACGCGATAGTTCTTAGAACACTTTCAACTTAACAACGAACAATACGGACAGCGTCCTAAGGACACCCCCTATGAACATTCCAGGACACCGGGAGTGTTCTCAAAAACATCTTCGAACACCTCCATTTTGTTTATTTGCGAACATTTCAGGACACCGCGGGTGTTCTTAGAACACATTCAACTTGACAGAGAACAATACGGACAGCGTCCTCAGGACACCCCCTACGAACACTCCCCGGACACCGCAAGTGTTCTTAGAAGCGTCTTTAGAACACCACCATCTTGTTTATTTGCGAACATTTCAGGACACCGCGCGTGTTCTTAGGACACATTCAACTTGACAGAGAACAATACGGACAGCGTCCTCAGGACACCCCCTACGAACATTCCAGGACACCGGGAGTGTTCTTAGAAGCTTCTTCAGAACACCACCATCTTGTTTATTTGCGAACATTTCAGGACACCGCAAGTGTTCTTAGGACACATTCAACTTGACAGAGAACAATACGGACAGCGTCCTCAGGACACCCCCTACGAACAC
This sequence comes from Ambystoma mexicanum, assembly GCF_040938575.1. Lineage (NCBI taxonomy): Eukaryota > Metazoa > Chordata > Amphibia > Caudata > Ambystomatidae > Ambystoma > Ambystoma mexicanum. The sequence goes on along the minus strand of NC_090931.1, from coordinate 1,267,075,903 downwards.
TCCTCGGACACCGCGAGTGTTCTTAGAAGCGTCTTCAGAACACCACCATCTTGTTTATTTGCGAACATTTCAGGACACGGCGAGTGTTCTTAGGATACATTCAACTTGACAGAGAACAATACGGACAGCGTCCTCAGGACACCCCCTACGAACACTCCCCGGACACCGCGAGTGTTCTTAGAAGCGTCTTCAGAACACCCCCATTTTGTTTATTTGCGAACATTTCAGGACACCGCGAGTGTTCTTAGGACACATTCAACTTGACAGAGAACAATACGGACAGCGTCCTCAGGACACCCCCTGCAAACACTCCCCGGACACCGTAAGTGTTCTTAGAAGCGTCTTCAGAACACCCCCATTTTGTTTATTTGCGAACATTTCAGGACACCGCGGGTGTTCTTAGAACACATTCAACTTGACAGAGAACAATACGGACAGCGTCCTCAGGACACCCCCTACGAACATTTCAGGACACCGGGAGTGTTCTCCAAAACGTCTTCAGAACACCCCCATTTTGTTTATTTGCGAACATTTCAGGACACCGCGGGTGTTCTTAGAACACATTCAACTTGACAGAGAACAAAACGGACAGCGTCCTCAGGACACCCCCTACAAACATTTCAGGACACCCGGAGTGTTCTCAAAAACGTCTTCAGAACACCCCCATTTTGTTTATTTGCGAACATTTCAGGACACCGCGGGTGTTCTTAGAACACATTCAACTTGACAGAGAACAATACGGACAGCGTCCTCAGGACACCCCCTACGAACACTCCCCGGACACCGCGAGTGTTCTTAGAACAGTTTCACTTTGCTTGCGAACAAAACGGACACATATTGAGTCCTTAGAACACCCCCCAGTCAGTTTATTTAGAATATTTCAGAACACCCGTGATGTCCGCAAACAAATCGAACACAAAAAGAACGTCTAACACATAAAAAACACAACTTTCATCCTATCTCATACACTCCCACCCTCCCCAAACACTCCTACACACCAACACACTCTACAAAATACACATTTTGAACAAAGTTTCACCGCGCTGTCCGCGGACGTCCGCGAATCCAAGATGGCGGGCGCTACCGAAAAATCTGACGCGCTTCACGCTCCACGCCGTCCAATCAGCGAACACGTTGCATGTCCGCGAACATCACGCAAGATGATTGGCCAATCAGGACACTGTCCGCGGAGCGAACAGGGAAGTGTGTCCGCGAACCGAACACAGATATCAGATTTTACCTACTTTTTGGTCATTTTAAAAAAAACTACTGGACGGATTTTCACCAAATTTGCAAAAGCACACTTTCGGGACCAAGCTGCTGCTCCTGGTCCAAATTTGGTGGAAATCCGTCCAACGGTTTGGGCTGTAGGCGCGAGCAACATTTTTTTCCCATTCAGTCTATGGGGAAAAAAAAGTTTTGGGACCCCCCCAATAACTTTGCCCCCCCCTGGACGAATCCTCACCAAACTTTGCAAAAATATTCAGAGTGCCCCAAATACTTCGTTTGCAAAGTTTGGTGAGGATCCGTCAAGGGAGAGCGAAGTTATAAGCCACCCAAAAAGTGCTCTTCCTATGGAAACAGCAACTTAACCATAACTACATGGCCACTACCGTGGCCATGTAATAATAATACTGATTTAATTACTTTTCTAGAGGGTACGGTCAATATAAGTGGGACCTGGTAAGATTTGACAAAGCAGTGTCTTTTGTTGAGTAAAGGTGTAAATTGATTATTAGAACCTGAAAGTGACTAAAGCCCCATGCACACAGCTACACACGCATAGTGACAGAAAAGATTGACACAAGAGAATAGAGTAACACAGGTCTAGGCATGGGTGTGGAGACACCCTTAGCGCACATTTGTAAAAGTTTGCCGGGACATGCGGAAAGAATAACTAAGTACCATGACCAGTGGGTCACAGAACTAAAGGGGGAGGGTCTCCCCCAGGTTTGGCCACAAGGAGGGTCCTTTGATAAAAGTGTTCTGGACATGGTAGCCACCTGCATATTCCTAAAATACAAAGGAAAACACTTTCATAACAGGACAGAAATACTAGATCTATGGCGATTATTCGAGGAAATACCTCCACCAAAGAAAATAGACACCACACTTGATCAACCTGCCCTCACGGCTACCCCATCAGCACGAGCAGAGGGTGGCAAGGAGGACGGGGGGGAAGAGGAGTGATAGAAGTGACTCGATTGTACCCACTTCTGAATAAGCCCCCACCTACTGAAGGATATAGTGATCCCACATACGTGCCCACTAGTACCCCTGCCCCCACAGCATGGCCAAAAGCACCACCACCATATGAGTGCCCCCGATCAAATGGACAGGTGAGTACCCCCTCAGTAAACATATGTAAGTTAACAGAAGACTTAGACGCAAGGCTCTCAATAGCCAGAGAAGAGTTGTCGACGATGCAAAGCATATGTGAACAAGGTGAGCCCAGTACGACAAGGTCAGAGCGATTGTCCCGGTCCCACACATTGGATAAGTCAAATGAGGAAGGGTGGAAGAAAGGGGAGATACTATTCAGGATACAAGAGAAGCCCACCCAGATAGTAGAACTGGGAGCGAACAATACAGGAAGAAGTGTAGAGGGAGGAGAAGTGGAAGGTGATGGGAGAGAAGAGCTGTGGTGTGACATAGAAGAAGACGAGCAGGAAGCTGGGAGATTGGGAATGGCGGCAGGAGGTAGTTTAGTGGAATTCGGGGAGACACCACTGGAGAGGACAATGGAACAGGAGTGGACAGGCAGATTAAGAAACAGGATGGGAAGGATAGCTATGGTGGGGAAGAAAGGAACAAAGGTGAGTATTGGGAAAGGAAGTAAGGGATGATTACAACTCCCACTAATACATCGGGAGGCGTGAAGACCAAATGATATACCCTGGGCACAGATGGATAAGGCAAACTTACTCAAATCACTGCCCCTGCTATCAGGTGGAGCTAGCAAGTGGATATATGCCTTCGAGAAAAACACACCGCAGGGGTGCCCCTGGCCATAGGAGATGTTAAAAGTTTACTTGTGTCCGCAGTAGGGGACCAATCGGACCGGGTGTGGGCAAAAGCAGGTTTCCCGGGAATAACACTGGATAGTGACAGACATGATGGTGCTGTCTTCAAAACAGTGTGCACGCGCGTTTGGGACGCATTAAGGGAAACATTCCCAAACACGCCAGATTTACAGTCAGTAATGCAATGCACTTTTAACAATGGGGAAGAGGTTATGGAATACTTTTTTCGAGTACAGGAGATGTGGAGAGCTGAAATGGGCACACCATATGACCAGTCAACATCGTTATTTTACTTCATAATAAAGAGGGGGCTCCCAAAAGAAGTGCAAAAAGCCCTTGACATAATAGCAGGGATTGAAGCGAAAGGATGGCTAGAAATACAGAGCATAATAGTGCACCATTGCAAAAGAATAAAAGAAAGGGAGAAGGAGGTGGCACAAAAAAGGCTGGCAGACGAAGCCAAGTTAGTACAAACGAAACTGGTGAAGGTCGCTGCAGCTGTAGCAGCACTCCCACACGATAGAGACACGGAGGAGGAGGAGGAGGGACTGGTAGCGATACAGGGGAAGATGGCTGCAAATTGGGCAGACAATGGGCAAAGACAGTGGAATGGACAGGAGGAATACGGAGGGCAGCAGTGGCACCCCAGCAACAGGAGAGGTGGGTACAGAGGGCGACGAGGAGGTGGACAGGGATAAGGAGGTAATGGTGGCAATGGGGGGCCGGGACCCAGAGGAGGACAAGGAAACTGTTGGAATTGTGGGAGGTGGGGACATTTCTTTTGCGCGAGTGCACAAGCAGGCCTAACCCAAGTTACCAAGATGACCAATATTACGGGCACCCCCATCCGGGGAGCCCATACGGGTTGCCCCGGGATGGGGGAAGAGAACAGCAAGACCAAAGGGGGCAAGAGCAATACAGGGAACGACCACACAACGTTCAACAACATCCACAAAGCAGTGAGGACCTTCCCTACACTCAAAACAACCCCTTCACTACAACACCAAACGGTGCGCCTGCCCCATATTGTCATGATGCCTACCCCCGGGCATCAGGACCAAGCCCATCAGCTCCGGGAGCAGGCATCCAGACACTTATTAAAACCCCAACAGCCCTGGCTGGGGCTGTTTGGGTTCAGTCCTGGCGCCTTAGGCGCCAGACTCATCATAGGAATCAGTCCTGGCGCCTTAGGCGCCAGTCTCATAGACTTTACTTACCTGATGCAGACCATGCTGCAAGTGAGTCCAAGCCAACGTGAGGCCTGGATGTGACTATTTTCTTACAGGGACTATTTTTTACTTGGGCGTGGTTCTGGGGAACTTCTTACCTGGAACTACTTTGGAGGCTATTTAAACCACGCCCGAACAGCAGCACACGCTTCGCGTTATTCTGCATCCAGCAGTGTAACGCTCACCATGCCTGCAGCCAGCAGCCAGTCTTCTGCCACCCCCGCCTCGAATCTGGAGTTCCTGAAAACAAGAGGAAAGAAAAGGACAAGGTTAGAAAACGAACTATTTTCCAATTCCTCACCTGATTCCGGATCCATCTCGCCTCCGGACCTAGAAAGAACATCATTTCAGTACGTGTTGCATCTCCAGCTGCAGCGCCGCGCCATACTCACCAGTCCTCGCAGCATCGTCCGATTCAGCGCTGCCTCCATCATTTCTTCGCCAAACTCTGGCACCTCTGGGACAAAAGAAAACAACAAGGTGAGCCGAGAAAACCAACAAATATAACTCTTATCACCATAGACTTACCTGATTTACCACCGGAGGCATTATTCTATAACTCTCCACATCTTCATGTGCCGCACCTGCAAAGAGAGAGAAAACAACACGTTAAACACGTGCAACATTTACCGGACAGCGTCGGGTAATACAGACTCTTACCTGAGCGCCACCAGCTACCACGAGAGCATCTTCTCACGGACTCAGCTGCAAGACAAGAAAGGAAGGGGGAACAAGAGTGAACATCGGACATATTGAACTCTATGAACTTGATACTTACTGGTCTTAGCCAGGAACCTCAGACTCAATACTCTCCGGATCTCTCCCACGTCTTCAAACCAGTGAAGTAACTGGCATCAACGCGCCCCTGCAATCCATGCAGGATGGAGAGCTCATCTTTCAAGAGTATAAGGTGAGATTGCTGAAAGGGCACTTCGGAGTGATAAGTGGGGAGGACTGTGTGTGGGGGGTACCATCACTTGAATCCAGGGGTGGCTAAATCCATCCCTCCAAATGCAGGAGAATACTTCTACGGGTCAAGCAGACAAGATTTGGAGGGCCAGTCCAGTCAGTCATCTCTGCACTACGCATCACATTGGTGGAGACCGCAGCCGTCCGGGTCTGACCGACCCCCTGTGGGAGCCAGGTGAGCGTAACAGAACGCGAAGCCTCTCTATAAATCCCCACCCTGGCGTTAGGGAAACCTCGGAAACCGACCAACTGGCCCAATTACTGGGGGAATTTTGGGCGGAAGTGCACTAATGGCTTCAGGAGAGAACTGTTTGTTTCGAAGGAGCGCACTGACGATCTGGCTAGGCAGCTGCTGCAAAACCAAGCAGGGCAAACACCTTTACTAGGACTCGGGGGGAATCCAACTCCTGTTTCGTCGAGCAATCCGGTGCAAGTGGTTTTACCAGGGGCTATTCCTTTAGCTCCACTTGAATGCTTTGCTGGGGACCCAAAAAGGTTGCTGTGTTTATGAACCAATGTCGCTTGCACTTTCTATGCAGACCTGGAGCTTTTCCGAATGACCAAGCCAAAGTAGCTTTTGTATTATCATACTTGAGTGGCAGTGCAGCTGATTGGTCGATTCTATTAGTCAATCAGGATGACCCTCTTCTTCGGGACTTTCAGGGTTTTCAAATGAGCATGGAAAGACTATTTGCTAGACATTCCCAGGGACAGACCCTGGATAACCAGGATCTGTTAACCTATATTGCAACCTTTAATAGGCTGGTGGTAGAAACCGGATGGCCAGAGGTAAAATGAATTACACTATTTCATCGTGGACTTCGGGGAGAGCTTAAAGATGTTTTGGCCCAAGTTGTGAACCTACCTCAGGATTGTGCAGAATATATAGACTTAGTGTTCCAGTTAGACCATCGGCTTCAGAATAGAAAGGCTGACCGAGCTAAGTTTGAGTATCGGGTATTGGTTAAACCCAACGTCACCCCCAAAGGAACAGATGCAGCAGAACCTATGCAGATCGGGGGGGTTAAGGGACCCTTAACTCAAAAGGAAAGAGAAAGGAGACGGCAGATGCAATTTTGTCTATACTGTGGGGCCTCAGGACATTTTCTATGGGATTGCCCTATAAAACCATCCAAGAAAATAGTCGGAGTCGCTGATAGAAATCAAACAGAACCTGATTCGGGAAACGACCACGCCCGACAAGCGTAGAGGTCCGCTTGCCGAGCTTGAAGAAGGACACTCAGACCTCGCACCTAATCATACCAATGGTCCTTATTGATCCAAGGCATCCATCACGTATGCACGCAGTAAGGGCATACATTGACAGCGGGGCCGTAGGGAACTATATGGACCACGAATTGGCTTCTAGGATGAATCTACCTTTCCGCAAAAAAACTTCTTCAGATGTCATCACCACAGTTGATGGAACTGAAATCGCCTCTGGGCCTGTAACTCATTCCACCACGGAGATGACACTGTTGGGCCAAGATGGGCATCGAGAGACTATTGTGTTTGGTTTAATCAAAGCTCCGCAGTTTCAAATAATACTGGGGATACCTTGGTTGGAAACACATGATCCTAGTATTGATTGGCGGATAAGGAATAACCTTCCCGAATTGTGCACAGACCTGCTACCCGGAAAAAACCTTGAACAAAGGCCTGCCCACAGTTGCTAACCCAGTCGCGCAGTTACCTCAGGAATATCAAGAATTCCAAGATGTTTTTCAAAAAGAACAGGCAAACACCTACCACCTCACAGATCATACGATTGTCAAATCGACCTCCTACCTGGTGCACAACCCCCATGCAGTAGAATCTACGCCCTCACGGGACCTGAAAATCATCACCTACGGCAATACTTGGACCAATACCTTGCTATTGGCTTTATTCGTCCTTCCAAGTCTTCTGCATCCTCAGCTTTATTCTTCGTGCCAAAAAAGGAAGGTGACCTTAGAACGTGCATAGATTACCACGCACTAAATCAGATTACGGTAAAAAACGATACCCATTGCCTCTGATCCCCGAATTACTAGACCAAGTAAAGGATGCTTGTATCTACACTAAGTTAGATCTCCGAGGGGCATATCATCTGGTACGTGTCAAGAAAGGCAACGAATGGAAGACTGCCTTTCGCACCAAGTACGGATTATTCGAATATCAGGTGATGCCCTTCGGGTTGTGCAATGCACCAGCAGCCTTCCAGTATTTTATGAACGATGTCCTTCGTGAACTCATTGACGTCTGTGTTGTCGTATACATAGACGATATCCTAGTGTACTCCTCCTCAGAATCAGAACATGTTAAGCATGTGCGTCCAGTCCCTGAGAAACTGCGCCAGCACAAGTTATATGCAAAATTGGAAAAATGTGTTTTTCACACTAAGGAAGTTGAATTCCTTGGATTTATCCTGACTCCAAAAGGAGTCCGAATGGACTCTCGAAAGGTGGACGCAATTCTCAAGTGGCCATCACCCAGTTCAGTTAAAGGGGTACAAAGCATGCTCGGATTTGCTAATTTCTCCCGCAGATTCATTCTGGATTTCTCACATGTTGTACACCCCATCACAGCACTTTTGCGAAAAAACAAACGCTTCTTGTGGACCGAAGAGGCTGAAAGGCCTTTCAAGAGCTGAAAGCAAAATTCACGTCTGCACCTGCCTTAAAGCATCCCCGCCCTGAACTTCCATACATAGTTGAAACTGATGCATCCAGTTTAGCCATGGGAGCTGTCCTGTCCCAGAAGGATCCCGAAACCGGTCAACTTCACTCAGTAGCATTTTGGTCCAGAAAGTTCTCGGCACCCGAGTTAAACTATGCGGTTACAGATAAAGAGTTATCAGACATCAAATCTGCCTTCAAGGCTTGGCAGCATTATCTTCTTGGTGCCAGGCATACCATCACTGTAATCACCGATCACCGGAACTTGCAGTATTTAAAAACAGCCAAAGCCCAATCATTGCGCCAACTTCGATGGGCATTGTTCTTTGCCGAGTTCGATTTCGTGATCACTTATCGACCAGGCTGTAAAAACGGCAAGACAGATGCCTTATCCCGAATAGGGATGGGAGAAGCATATGTGAACCCGAAACCGGTGCCTATAATTTCAGAACAAAGAATTCTTGGCATAACTACTCTACAGACACTAGAGGATATTCATATAAAAGTCCAACAACTCTTTGATCCAACAGCCCTGCAGGACTGGGTAAAGAAAGGCCCGGACTACTCAGTCATCAATGACCTACCTTATTATCAAGGGCGACTATTTCTACCACACAAGGAACTACAAGAACTGGTCATCTCCAATTATCATGACACCTTGATGGAAGGGCACCCAGGTATCGCAAAAACTGAAGCTAAAATTAAGAGACAATTCTGGTGGCCCACCTGGCGAAAAGACATAAAGTCATTTGTGATGTCTTGTGGCATTTGCGCCCAAAACAAAAGTCAAAAGAAAAAAACCAGCTGGCCTTTTACAACCTTTGGATGTTCCACCTACACCATGGCACACCTTATCTTTAGACTTTATTACAGATCTACCTCCATGTAATGGATTTAACACCATTCTAGTTATTGTGGATCTTTTTTCCAAGATGGCCCACTTCATCCCTTTAAAGGGGTTACCTTATGCTTCAAGGAGTTCCTCGAGAACATTGTTCGAATACACGGATTTCCTTCCGGATTTGTCTCTGACCGAGGTAGTCAATTCATTTCACATTTTTGGAAGAAATGTTGTCAATTGGTGCAAATCGACGTGAGGCTATCAACCAGTCACCATCCCCAGACCGATGGTCAGACGGAGAGGACCAACCAGACCCTTGAACAGTACCTACGTTGCATGCTACACCAGACCGAAAGTAATTGGAAAGATATTTTATGGATTTCCGAGTATGCATACAATAACTCAGTACATTCAGGTACCGGACAAAACCCATTTTGTACCATATATGGACATCACCCCCGAACCTCAGAATTAGATTCGCCTCAGCACTTAGAAATGCCCGCAGTTAGTCATTTGCACTCTACTGTTACACAAGCCTTTAAGGAGGCAACAGAACATTTGAAGCAAGCAAAAGAGAAATATAAGAAAAATGCTGATCGACATAGAAGTGAAACTCCACAATACCAGATTGGGGATGAAGTTTGACTGGCTACAAAACACATACCTCTGAAGGGAACTCTGACTTCTAACCCTAGATATTTGGGACCTTACACCATTAAGGCCATTATCAACCCGGTGGCCGTCAAATTGGAATTACCCTCTAATATGCAAATTCATCCTGTCTTTCATGTTTCACTTTTAAAACCAGTTCAACCAGGAACAAGATTAACCAAACCACCCAACCCCATCTTGATAGACGGAGGACCTGAATTTGAGGTAAAATATATCCTGGACTCCAAGATGGTTAAATCAAAACTTTTTAATTTAATCGATTGGAAGGGCTACGGACCACAAGGAAGGTCATGGGAGCCTAGTGACCACGTTCATGCACCTTGGTTGGTGAAGAGATTCCATCGGGACTTCCCAGACAAACCAGGGCCAAGGGGAAGAACTTTAGGAGGGGCCTTGGGGGGGAGTGCTGTCATGATGCCTACCCCCGGGCATCAGGACCAAGCCCATCAGCTCCGGGAGCAGGCATCCAGACACTTATTAAAACCCCAACAGCCCCGGCTGGGGCTGTTTGGGTTCAGTCCTGGCGCCTTAGGCGCCAGGCTCATCATAGGAATCAGTCCTGGTGCCTTAGGCGCCAGGCTCATAGACTTTACTTACCTGATGCAGACCATGCTGCAAGTGAGTCCAAGCCAATGTGAGGCCTGGATGGGACTATTTTCTTACAGGGCCTATTTTTTACTCGGGCGTGGTTCTGGGGAACTTCTTACCTGGAACTACTTTGGAGGCTATTTTAACCACACCCGAACAGCAGCACACGCTTCGCGTTATTCTGCATCCAGCAGCGTAACGCTCACCGTGCCTGCAGCCAGCATCCAGTCTTCTGCCACGCCCGCCTCGAATCTGGAGCTCCTGAAATCAAGAGGAAAGAAAAGGACAAGGTTAGAAAACTAACTATTTTCAAATTCCTCACCTGATTCCAGATCCATCTCGCCGCCAGACCTAGAAAGAACATCATTTCAGTACGCCTTGCATATCCAGCTGCAGCACCGCGCCATACTCACCAGTCCTCGTAGCATCTTCTGATTCGGCAACTGCCTCCATCATTTTTTCGCCGAACTCGGTACCTGGGGGATAAAAGAAAACAACAAGGTGAGCCGAGAAAACCAACAAATATAACTCTTATCACCATAGACTTACCTGATTTACCACCGGAGGCATTATTCTATAACTCTCCACATCTTCATGTGGCGCACCTGCAAAGAGAGAGAAAACAACACGTTAAACACATGCAACATTTACCGGACAGCGTCGGGTAATACAGACTCTTACCTGAGCGCCACCTCTACCACGAGAGCATCTTCTCACGAACTCAGCTGCAAGACAAGGAAGGAAGGGGGAACAAGAGTGAACATCGGACATATTGAACTCTATGAACTTGATACTTACTGGTCCTAGCCAGGAACCTCAGAGTCAATACTCTCCGGAACTCTCCCACCCCTTCAAACCAGTGAAGTAACTGGCATCAACGCGCCCCTGCAATCCATGCAGGATGGAGAGCTCATCTTTCAAGAGTATAAGGTGAGATTGCTGAAAGGGCACTTCAGAGTGATAAGTGGGGAGGACTGTGGGGGTGGTGCCATCACTTGAATCCACGGGTGGCTAAATCCATCTCTCCACTTGCAGGAGAATACTTCTACGGGTGAAGCAGACAAGATTCGGAGGGCCAGTCCAGTCAGTCATCTCTGCACTACTCATCACATTGGTGGAGACCACAGCCATCCGGGTCTGACCGATGCCCCTGTGGGAGCCAGGTGAGCATAACACATATGGAGGATTAGCGGTAGTCTCAGGTAACATTTTAGGACGGCCCACAGAGAACACTCGCGTGTCCAATCCTATCGACAACCTTCAATGCAAGCGAGGAACCATTGATAGGGGCAGAGATAGCAAATAAACAATTCATCTTTATGGTAGATTTGGGAGCCGAAAAATCATGCATACGTGAAGGCCGGTTTCCGCTATCTAATCGTAAATTGGAGACACAGGGGTTCTCTGGGGCGGTGGTCGAAGTTCCTTACACAGAAGATTTGGACTTTACAGTGGGGGGAAAAACAGTAAGGGCACCCCTATTGTATTATGAGCAATCCCCTGTCAACCTGCTGGGAAGGGATCTCCTCAGCAAGCTGAACATGAGTATTTCATTTACCAAGAGAGGAGGGATTGTTTGCTCAACCCCAGGGATGTGTTCTATGCATGTGATGCTAGTGATATATTCAAGAGCGACATGCCCAGAGGTGCGTGGCATACCCGTGGACCCAGATATGTTCATCCATGGGTTAAAAACATTGGCACGGGTGGTCCCAGAATTGAAAAAACTAGAGTGGAGAGTACCAGCAGAATTTGTTTTCCGCCCAATAGCCCACCCCGAGATAATGCCAGGGACAGTGATGTCACTGGACATACATGCAGTACAAATCGCAAGCCAAAAGAATAGCTGTAATTGCAATGGACATACGAGGCTGTGAGTGGATTACGGTATTATTCATAAATGCCGACATTGCACTCCAAGAGTTGTCAGACGAGGAACTTTTCACAAATTCAGAGAGTGATGGAGAAATAATCATGGAAATAGCCATCCTTTGTGAAATAATGATACAGCAGAGGCAGGTGCCAGTACAGTTAATGGCAGTAGTAGGGGCCCCACCTTCGTTCTTTAATGATGACATGCAGTCGGTGCCCTGGCAGTTGTGGACAACATGTCCACATGACGTAGGACTGCTATGTGGAGTAACACCAGTGAAGATCAACCTTAAGCCTGGAGTAGTTCTGCCCCGGGTCAAGCAATACCCCTTGTCCCGGGAAGCAGAAGAAGGAATAAAAGAAACAATAAATGCCCTGCTTGCACAGGGGATCATAATACCCTCAAACTCCCCGTGTAACACATGTATTTACCCAATCAAAAAAGCGAAAGGAGGGGCCTGGAGGATGATCCAGGACCTACGCCCAATAAATGACATCATCCAGAAAGAGTTCCCTTTGGTCCCGAACCCAGCATCCATTCTATGCAGCATCCCAAAAGACGCATCTCACTTCACCGTGGTGGATTTGAAAAACGCATTCTTCTCAATACCCCTCGCAGAAGAATGCAAATACCTGACAGCATTCACCCTAGGGGGGAGGAGGTATGAAAACTGCAGATTGCCCCAGGGTTATTGCGAAAGTCCCAGCATATTCAACAGAATATTCCATGAAAATCTTGGGAACATGACAGCCGACAGCACGATAATACAGTACGTGGATGATTTGTTGATTTGCAGCAAAAACGAGGAAGAATGTAGAAAAGACTCCATTGCCCTTTTGACATTACTAACCCAAAAGGGGTACAAGGTGGACAAAGAAAAGTTGCAATATTGTCAACGTGAAGTGCTATACTTAGGGCAATTCATCTCAAAAGATGGCAAGAAAATAATCCCAGACAAAGTAGCAGCCATCTCGGCTGTAGGGAGACCAAAGACAGTGAAAGACATGCAAAAATTCCTAGGGATGTACAACTATTGTCATGCATGGATATTAGACTATGCTGCATACACAGGCCCATTGCTCCAGGCACTAAAAGAAGCCCAGAAGGAAAATACAGAGATACAGTGGGACTCAGAGTTGTGCGATGCATTCACATCACTCAAAGAACTAATTTCAAGCACACCAGTGCTCGCGAACCCAGATTATGAACGCGGGTTCTACCTGTTCTCGCACTGCAAGGGAGCACTCATGACAGCAGTCCTAACACAGAAAACATCACTAGGTCACAAGCCTCTGGCATACTACAGCGGGACATTAGATGCAGTAATGCAGGGACACTTTGCATGCGAACAGGCTCTCGCAGCCGTTGCATTCGCCATTGAAAAAAGTGCCACCATAGTAATGGGGTGCTCACTGACACTGTATGTAGAACATTCATTGTTCGCCATACGAGAGCGATCAAAAAGCACGCTAACCACACAGAGAGCCACTGCATATGAGGTAATACTGTCAAGCGCCAATATACATGTAGTAAGGTGCAAGGTGGTCAACCCCGCAAGATTCATCTCTGAACCATGCACTGTGGAGGATCTACAGGCACATGACTGTGCAACATATCAGGACAAGGAGAATGGAACAACTGTAGTGAGTGAGAACGCACTGGCTGAAGGAGAGGTATTCTTTATAGACGGATCAGCTTCCATAAATTCAGAAACTGGAGAAAAACATGTGGGTGTGGCGGTCGTGCGAATGGAAGAAGGTGCCTATGAGGTCCTAATACAGCAGCAACTGCCGGCCCATTTCGCAGCACAGGCAGCAGAACTGATAGCATTAATTGAAGCACTACGTGCAGGAAAGGGGTGCGCAGTGACAATTTACACAGATTCAGCATACATGGCCACAACAGTACACGGAGGGCTTGCCAGGTGGGGAAGAAGGGGGTTCAACAGGGCAGATGGTTCACCCGTACAACATGCAGAACTATTAAAGGAACTCATAGAAGCGTTGAAAGAACCCACCATGGTAGCAATAGTAAAATGCCAGGCCCACACCAATAATACAGACTTTGTCTCTTTGGGAAACGCGGCAGCAGACACAGCCACCAAAGAAGCATCATATCTAACAAAAGAAAAAACAGGTGAGTACTTAGTTTGGAAAGAATCAGAGGACGATGTTCCAGACGGGTACAATGCCATGCCAGTGTCTCAAATATTGGAGCTACAGGAAGGGGCAACTGAGGACGAAAAAGAATTGTGGACAAAAAGAGGGTGCAGCCAGTCTGCCACTGATTTATTATGGCGGCAAGACAACACAGGTAAAGTAGTCATGCCAACTAAGTTATTAGAAATAGCATTCCAGCAGCTACACTTCCCAGCGCACAATGCAAGACAACACATCACTGCCGAGATACAGGAACACTGGTTCATCCCAGGGTTACAGGAACAACTCTCTAAGCTAGCAATGGAATGTACAACGTGCCAGATATACAACTCCGGCATGACTCTAAGAACACTAAGGGGAACGATACCCAAGCCGGTAGGACCGTTCAGAGAACTGGATATAGATTATGCAGACATGAGTGAAAGGTGCAACGGAGCAAGGTACATGATAGTGGTAGTTTGCCCCTTTTCACGGTGGGTAGAAGCAGGTCCCTGTGCACGCCCAGATGCGAAATGCACTGCAAAGTTTCTAGTGTGGGAAGTTTTCCCCCGCTGGGAAATTTGTGACGTAATTCGCTCTGACAATGGCACACATTTTGTGAACGATCTCTTCAAGGAAGTAACATCTATGCTAGGAATCAAACACAAATTATGCTCTATTTATCACCCACAAAGTAACGGTATGGTAGAAAAGATAAACAGATTACTAAAAGGGAGACTCTCAAAACTGTGTTTCACCCTTAAGAAAAACTGGTGCTCTGTCTCCCCTTGGCCTTGTTTGAGCTGAGGAATCAGCCCAGCAAAGACCACCATTTGTCACCCCATGCGATTGTGACAGGGAGATGAATGTGCACAGCAAATTCACCTCTCCGTAGACATTCAGATGCACACAGAAGTGCTACTGTACTAGGAGAGGAATTCAACGACTACCTGACAAAACTCACTAAGGCAGCACGCATGATAGCAAAACAACTCGCACCACCATTAATAGGTGACAGGGAAAATGAAACACATACTCCAGAAAAAGAAGACCCAACGGGTCAGCTGGAACCAGGTGAGATGGTGTATGTTAGGAGTTTAATTCGTAGGTGGAATGCTCCAAGATTTCATGGCCCATACGAGGTAATGTTTTGCACGCCCACGGCAGTGAAAGTGAAGGGCTTGAGATATTGGATACATTTGACAGACGTCCGAAAAGCCTATGACAGTGTGGGACCAGTAGAAAGCGCTTCGGGCCCTGTCAGGGAAAATGTGCAAAAATAAGACAGTCATTGTGCAAAAAAAAAAATAATAATAATAATTACGCATATGAGCATACAAGGTTTACTGAATGACAACTGTATTATAACAATGTTTATGGCAAGATGTGAAACAGTATTAAATGAAAATGACATGTCTTTCTTTCTCGTTCTCTCACTCTGTCCCTCTCTTTCTCTCTTTTCCTCTCACTCTTTCTCCCTCTCTTTCTTTCTCTCTCTCTCTTGATCATCATTCCAAATTTGGAAATGCAAAAATGATTGCAACAATATCCTTAATGTGCCTTTTTATGTTTTAACATGTAGGAGTAACCATGGCAACGAACAGGCCGACTACAACAATTAGAAATAGGGACGCCAGGAGTAGAAATGTTTTTGATTTACGAACATACTCATATGAATGCGGGTTGACTGTCTGTGCAATTATATTCTTCATACTCATGTTTGGCTTAATACTCTATTGTATAATAGCATTTATCTGCATTGAGATAAATGAGGGGGGAGGTAATGGAATCAAAATGGAAAATGTAAGCAAACCGTTTAAGGAGGGTAACTATTTAATATGGGATGGCTTTCAGCTGGTATGGGGGTACGGCCCACATCCAGACCAGGCAAAACGTCTTAACGATACTAACAACGAGTCAACCACCCCTTCTGAAGCCCCAACACAATGATATACATTTTAGTGTATATGAACTAAATGACCGGCATGCATCTGTTATATCATGGCTATATGACACCACTGCTACCCTGCCCACAATGACAACCGATTCTCCTAGAGAAAATCACTACACCACAGAGAGAATGAAAGAGAATACTGAAATGGCTGACAAATGTATGGCTCTGTACGAGGAGTGGGATAAGGGGAGGCGGGGAGAGGGAGTCCCTATTGCATGCAGCCAGAAACACGAAATAATTTCTTAAAAACAGGAGAAGGAGGGAGGCGGGTAGAAAGAGATATGATGAATACTATGGCCTGGGACTAGATACAATAGAAGATCCCAGGCACCCACACCAGTCGAATAAATGGTATGCAGACATGAGCTCCACAGCTAAACAAACAACTAATGAAAGCTGCAACGTGTGCTCCCTGAGCCCCCATGCCTCAGGCACACCTAAAGTTTAAATGCCACAAGAATTGCCTCTCGCAGATGCCCAGTGTCTCCTCTATCTCACCCTGTGCAGAATTAAGAACACCTTCCAGGCACACACGGTATCTTTTGAAATGCTGCAGAACGAGAAAACGTGCTACTCGAGAGCCAAAGGAGTGGTGTGTTTAAAAGAACCGTTCTTCGTAATAAAAGGAACACTATTTTCGGAAAACAAAAGGAAAAACTACAATGGATTGCAAAAACGTGTACCACAGTCTGGTCAGAACATATAGCAAAATTGACCTGGGTGAGCGCTATAGAAAAAGCATTGAAACTACAGAAAGAAATCTCAAACGAACTTTGCTTCTTGGGAGAAGGGAAAATCGACATAGGAAGAAACACGAACTGCAGTAAAAGCCTAATGATCCCAGATATGAAGAAAGGAACAGCAGCCCTAATGGACACTTACTGGGTCTGTGGTAAACGGGCGTACATGCACCTCCCACCATCATGGAGGGGCACGTGTTCCCTGGCGACACTGCACTCAGCTCTAATGGTAATACCGGAAAGCCACATCGGAGAAGGGGGCAGGACGATGACCCAAGCAGCAGCCAGCGCCCCACCCACTGAATAGCCACCACTGTACGCCCTGTCAGAAGGGAGCACCAAAGGAATCGTATCCAGAAAACGGAGGTCGTCAAACTACATATCAAAGGCCTCCTCAGAACTTTTGGCACAGATCCCAGACAGGTACAGGCTATTCAGCTCAACGGAAACCTTCTTCGCCTCCCTCATCCCAAGCATTCAGGCCCAGGAAAATGCAAAGTGGCTACAGATTACGTGGTGGGAGCTGATCCAATTGGCCAACGACACTGAAGAAGGGTTCAACGTGATCAAGGTGGAGCTAAGGGCTCTAAGATTAATGACAATGCAAAACAGGCATGTCTTAGACCTGTTGACGGCGATGGATGGAGATGTTTGCCGAAAAATCGGAAGTGCCTGTTGCACTTTCGTACCTTCTGAAGATGCTGATAATGGGACACTATCACACGTCATCGCTGCAGTGCACAACCTAGGGGAACGCATGAAGAAAGAAGGTGGTGCAGAATCAAGCACATGGTTCGACAACATTTTTTCATGGGTACCATCCTGTATGGGGCTCGCAGTGAAACTACTAATGCCCCTCATCGTATTTTTGCTTGTGATTTTTTGTGTGTGCCAGCTGGGTCTTCGATGCTGCGCAAACGCAGTCCCAAATGGAACGATGATGATGGTGACGATGGTCAACGCCAGAGGGGGGGCATGAATGCAAAAGGAAGCACACGTACAAACTGGTGAGAATTCAGCGCCCAAGTTTAGAATGGTACCTATATATTATGACGGGGAGCCCCTTGAACTAGAATGGTACACAGAGGTATGGGTGGACCTGGAGGGAGAGGGGGGATGTATATATATGACCTGCACACCGGATGAGTATGCTAGAAGGGGGGAAAGCCTGCGGGGGGTTTGCAGAGCTTGGATGCCAATAAAGGGAACGCCGGCCTGGGAAGAGGCAGTGTTAGCTGAGAAGGAGCGCGAACGGCTGGGGGAGCTAAGGTATTTGTTACTTAAGCCACCAGACATGAACAAACAACAAAATAATGTATCTGTTAACCTTCCGCAGTACATCATTGCCCCCAGCCATGAACGGGAACATTAGGAAGTACCTGAAACCAGCCCAAAACCTGCAGGCCCTGACCCTGTACCAAGCCAACAACATACTCAGCAAAATGCCCACCAGACTTTATAGCTTGGGCATGGTGTACTCGTGTACATGCACCATTCAGAAACAATATGCATATATTGTTAAATTGCGTGCCGTAGAAGATATCATTTAAAGTAATTGTATGTGAGTTTGAAAGGCCAAGAGCTGCTGGCTATTTCTTCAGATGTGAAACTAAACTCCAGGATCTCCACCTGTTGCCCTGGAGATTCAGGCCTGCTTGTCCTCATCCATCAGTGCCCTGCCTTAAAAATACAAGCAGAAATATTTTTAAGATCAGAAATGCGGGGAAGACCAGATAAGGTTATGTCTGCTCTGCAGCCCTTAGGTCACAATGCCCATAAAGAAAACCCATTAGAGGCCATTAAGCAGCTATGCTTACTTCATGTGCCTGAAACTTAAAAAAAGGTGGGGGGAGGAGAGAGAGAGAGAGGAGTGAAACTGCACATTGATTTAAATGGGAGAAACACATTTTATTGCATAAAATAGATGGCGTACATCGCACAATGGCCATTGTAGGCTTTTATTAAAGATGACAGTAAACCCATTCTAACCATGCTAAAACAATTTTGGTGGGATGAACACAACACAAGTTATTAATGAAAATGTGATGCGGGCCTTCCTGTGATTACCAGAGATACAAAAGTTGATAAAAGCATGCCAATCATAATTAACATGACGCCCATAAAGTGGCATATTTTTCACTGATATGGTTCCTGAGTAAATGAAGAAAATGTGTATCTCTGCACAGAAAGGATGTGAGGGGGCCATACTAGTCTCATCTGATTCACCATAACATATAGTTTTCAAAATTGTATTCATACATGTAAGGTTTTGGAAATTAAGGGTACTTGCCATGTTGAGATATTTTGAGTTAAAAAACATGACAAGCCTATCTGTCAAAGTGGGATGATGAAGCTCTCTCCTCCCACTGCTAACCCAAAGCACTCCACCATCCCCTTGTTCTATCAGCACCCAGGTGAGAGTGGGGTAGGAAAAACTAGCTAATCCCTTCCTCTGGAATCATGACAAGTTAGTGGTGTCAGTTGCCCTATAAATAAACCAGTTTGTCTCAGAGCTGAGGTTCTTCCACTAATTCCAAGTGGTGACCTGCTGCCAAAATCTGGCGAGAACATCCCAGCAGAGAGAGGCCTAATCTTGCAGTGGAGACAAGAGCAGGGTGACATAGAAACTGATTTCGACCCCTTGAAGGTGAGATATCCTTGACTGAACCCCTTGCTGTACCACTGGTGTGTTCTGATGCTCCCTGATGCCCAGTCCAGACCTCTCCTGTAAATAGAACCCCCAAAAGCCCTACATTGTATAGGCCCTCTTTCAAGCATTGTTTAGTTATTTCCCCATTGAAAAATCCCGTGTTTGCATGTGTAGATCCTTAGCATTTTTATCAAAGTAAATCAATTAATTTCCCATTTGAATTCATGGAATCTGTATTGTTGGCATTGAAAACCAACAATCTTTTCCCAATGTGTTGTGAGCTGGTATTGTCATAAAGATTTGCCAAAAGAATTAACCCCCAACCCTGCTTCCACGTGTGTGTGCAGGGTGTAAAAACGAAATTTCCCATTGATCCCCATCCTGTTATATTAAAACGAAATTACCCTGTGTTCCCATTGTGCTCTGCAAAACGAATTTCCCATTTGCATTTTCTTTTTTATATTGCAGCTGTGCTAAACAACCCAAAACCGATTTTGCCATTCTGTTCTGATAAAAACCCCAAGGTTTTGTGTGTTATTGTTAGGTGGGGCAAAACTACTTTTTCCCATTGCTTTTCTGTCTCCCATATTGCTTCTGTGATCAAACATCCCGAAAACCGATTTTCCCATTCTGTTCTGATAAAAAAGCCAAAGTCCTGTGGGTTATTGTTAGGTGGGGCAAAACAATGTTTTCAGTTGCTTTTCTGTCTCCCATATTGGTTCTGTGATTAAACATCCCAAATCCGAATTTCCCATTGTTTACCCACTCCCTGCCACTGGCCTTCAATTCAGAGGAGTCAAGTCAAATTGATGTTTGCAGGGTGAGGGTTTCTGGGACAAGAACATAACCCTGTTTGAAGCCACTGTGTGGGATTGTTCTTTTCTTGTATTGGTGGGTGGTTTAAAACAGAACAATTGTGACTGCATATCTGTGTGGGCGCTTTACGAAAGTCATTTGTGTTTTTGTGTTGCCACAACATCGGTGGCTGATGTTCATCTATTTGTGATATTTGGCTAAATAAATTAATTGATAAATATATTTAAATATACACTGGCCTGGTTCCTAGTCCATTGTGGCACCGGGTATTTGTTGAGGTTGGGTGCAAGACGGGTTGGAGGCCTTACCACATTGTACTTTCCAAAAATGTACAAAGTGCTTTATTGTGCGCCACATTCATTGTGGGGGATGGAGCTCCCTGATTTGGGTGTGACTATGTCATTAACTGTGACAGTGCAGAGGAGGAGCAGCCAACTCTAATATCCACGCTTATCTGTGGAGAGAGGGAATGGAACCATACAAGGAAGTCAAAAATAATCAGACGTTTCGGAAAAATTGCTGCAAATGTCAAGGTGTAAAGAGTTTGTGGTTGTATCCTCTCAATCTGTCTTTCACTGCAGCTTTAGGAGTATCTGTCCTCCTATCCACTCATTTGTGGCTCTGCCCCCGAGCCCCTCCTTCACACCCTCCTGCGCCTCTCTGGTTGCCTCTCACTGGATGGCCTGCTGTCCCACGCCTATCGGCTTTTCCTCCTTAGTGTATGATGGTGGCTTGTATATCGGATATGAATACCCCTCTGCTGCCCTTAATTCTCGCATTGGGTACATCCCTTGCTCATTGTCTGTGTCATCAGATGCTACACTCGGAGGGACATGGGAAGGTGCGGCGGGATGAGTCCCTGGCTCCTTCACCTTCTGCTGGATCAGCATCCA
Organism: Ambystoma mexicanum; assembly: GCF_040938575.1. Taxonomy (NCBI): domain Eukaryota; kingdom Metazoa; phylum Chordata; class Amphibia; order Caudata; family Ambystomatidae; genus Ambystoma; species Ambystoma mexicanum. Next base: position 1,267,054,860 of record NC_090931.1, on the reverse strand, counting down.
CTGATACCTTGCGGCATCCCCCTCGCCCTCCTGAAACACACACCACAACTCGAATATAGCCATGCGCTTTGTTAACTTCTTCCTCTTATAAGTAACCTCTATGTGTGACATCAGTAGTAATTGCTGCAAGTCTTTGGAGAAACTTCCACAAGGTGGCCATGGTTTAGTTAACTTTCCCTCAGTACTTTTGAACCATTCTATGCTATACTTACAAATCTTTTCTCTCTAAGGTGGGAGTATCTTACACAAGTGCAGAAGGGCCGTGTCCCCCTGCATTTTCCCGATACATGTTCAGTACCTTTACCTGACCTGAAGTTGAGGGTTTCGATAGTCCGCTGTCAAGGGAGAAAGGTACAATATAATGGCAATACTTTTCAGTTTATACGAGCCTCTCTGGCTCCGAAACTTATCAGGTGTGCTCTCCGCACCGCCTCTCCTTTACAATCACTGCCTCCTCAGGCACATCCACCCATATTGTGCATGAGCCTTCTGCGCGCTCCCACTGGTTCACTTTGTCTGCCAATCCCTAGTTTCCAATACTAGCTCCTCACCGTCTCATGCTCTCTGTGCCCTATGTGCAATCCTACGGGTGACGTCACCAAACTAACCAAGGTAGTGTCGAAAAATCAAATACCGTGGGCACACTCTAATATTCCATTACTTCCAAACCACACAAAGCCCCCACATCTGTCTTTCCGCCTCCAGGAAGAGTATACCAATATTCTCGTGTGATTGAACTGCACCCGCTGCATCGCCTAGCATGTGAAATGACTCACTCCAGGAGACTTAACCAGTCGACTCACCTTCCGCAATCTAGGCAAGCTCCCTTGCTAAACCTTACAGGGATACCGTCATCTATGACTCGAGCTAAAACGCCCAACCCACAGGTATACCACTATTTACATATTTTCTATCATCTGTGACCTCGAGTCAATAGTCTAGGTTATTCACCAGAACCGTTTATCTCTAGAACCGAATGTGCCCTAAACATAGAGGAAGGACACCTACCTCTGCTCCTGTCCCTACTACTTTGACAAGGCTAGATTATACTTTGACAACACTTGACAATACCAAACAATAGTCCACAATACTCAATACCCTCCCTCACACCCACAGTTGCCATTAGACTGGGTAAATACTTAAACTGCATGGTCTGCTGGTGCTGCTTGGCTTCCGACTCCTTCTCAAGCACTCACATCCCCGTCCTTGTCTGCATGGACTACTCGCTGACTTCGGGCAGGATGATTTCCAAGGGGCTCATAACGACCTTTGCACAGGCACACGTTTTTTCGTCTTCTCGAAATATGCTAGGGTCCTGCAGCCTCTCAGGTTTGGCGGCGAAGGAGATGGCCTTGTTCCAGGCTGGTGCAGTGAACCATTACCTCTGCTACCATCTTGTTGGGGAGGACCGCCAGGTATGACAGAGGGACACTGGAAGTCTGCAGACTTGGAGGGCCCAACTCCCTCCCCCCAGGACACATGGAGGACTCAGTCAACGGCAAGTTCAAACTGTGGTTTATTACAGAAAAAAACACAAGGGATCAGCACAGGAACAGAGAAAATCCATGCACATCTCGCTCTTCCTCGGCTAGCAGGCCGTTTGACCTCCACATGGCCTCAGCATGTCGTCACAACTGGGGACCTTCTCCAGAAAACCTATCGGACCAAGGGATTGGGTATTGAGAATTCTACTTGCAACTTGAATCAGGGTTGGAGGGAGGAATGATGGAAATTTTGAAACTTGCAGCTAATACAAAAGGCCTACCATGGTTGGAACCTATGCTCTCGGCAATCTTATGTCCGAATCCTCCGATCCCGGCGAAATAGCTATGCATTGATACACGCATGCAATTCTTATCATGGAATTCTTGTGGGTTTGCAAACCTGATGAAATGGCATTCTGCCCTAACCTACTCAGAACAACCTACTATAATAATGATACAAGAAACGATGAAAACTGACCCATTTGTGATTCCTGGATATTTAACTTTTACATCTCCTGCAAGGAGATCTTTGTTAGGTCGTCCATCTGGGGGTTTGTTGGTTGGAGTCAAGATCTCTTTGCAGGCTCAATCAGAATTAGCTTGGGAATCTGTCAGTATATTGGCGATTCATCTTGTAATACCCTCATTTAGGTACTCATCTCTTATGATAATTTCCTTATATTGGAATCCAGCTGCCATCTCAATCGATGAAATGTTAGATGAATTAGATGCATGTTTATTGGATATATCTATCAGATACCGCACTTGTGAAATCATTATAGGCGGTGAATTTAATTCCGATTGTAGAGATTTGACTATAATCAATAAATTTAAATCATCCACTCTTTCACGCAGCAGAGGAGGCAAACTTAGAGAACTCCTCACGGAGTGGGATATGGACTTGATGGTCAGAAACGACATGAGTCTTGGTAATACATGGTCAAGAGGATCTATGCAATCAATGATAGATTATATATTTGTATCTCATAATCTGTTTATGCATATGGCACCCCTAGAAATAGGTCGGATCGCGATAGGTGATCATGCACAACTTTCTACCTTCTTTCAACTAAAATTTAACTCGCTTACACCTAACATTACTCTGGCAATGGTTGAAATAGATCGTCCTTTCCATTCCATTAGATGGAATCAAGGAATATGCAACTTTGTTGTTACACAAATCTCCTCAGAGATTGAGAGGATTAGAAGTGCAGGGGGAAATTACGATCATACATTGTATATGCAGTATTCAGACATAGTTGCAACAGCTCTTGAACGATTCCGCAATACACAAAGTAATGTGCAACATCCACATCCATATGATCATACATGTAAACTATTGAAAAGGGAGAAGAACAGGGCATTGAGACATTTAAAGAGAGGCAACTTGGGCAGCGAAGTTAGTAAGACAAGGAGGAATGGTATACTATTAGCCTACAAACATAAATTGAGATCTGCTCGTATATCAAATTATAACAATGCTAATTGTACATTAATTCGTGCCATCTTAGCTCATGACACACGAGTAATTTGGCGCACACTGAAAGCTGATAATAGACGCGTGGCAACGTTTTCGTTAAATTGTATTCCTGAGCACACTTGGCAAGCCTTCATAAAGGCAAAATACCAACTACCTTGCAAATTTCGCTTTGTCCCTGATGTCTCTCTCGAATATTCTAATATCCCAAGGTTGAACTGGGATTGTAACGATATTATATGGGCGATTTCCAGATTGACCTATTCAAAAGCTGCAGGTCCTGATGGCCTTCCCCCCTGTCTTTATAAGGCAGATCCCGTGTTGTGGGCTGACATCATAAAACTTAAGTTTGACTCTATTATTAAATCTGGGGAAGTTCCACCCTCTTGGCTTACTGCCAATATAGTACCAATTTTTAAAAAGGGTGATCCATCTCTCCCAGAAAATTATCGTCCGATATCGTTAATTGATTCTGAGGCTAAGATCTTTTCTATCCTTCTATTAAATGAATTGGAGAAAGTTATCACGGCGAATGATATGTATTCGAAATATCAAACTGGATTCAGGAAGTCTATGAGTACAACCCTAAATGCTTTTATCATGTCGCATGTTATCGCTGGAGTAAAAGAAAGGAACTCTAATCCTGTATATATAGCAATGATTGACATGAGTTCTGCTTTTGACACGGTGGTCCGTAATTTATTGTGGAAGAAAATGTTGAAGTTAGGGATCCCAGCTGTTTTGATGTATTGGACTATTAAGTTGCACACTAACACTTCGTATAGAATAAGAATTTCCCCAGAAGGTGGGACCACAGCCCCGATACGTACAACAATAGGTGTAAAACAGGGCTGTAATCTCGCGGCTACCTTATTTAATTTATACCTATCCGATCTCGGTGAAAATTGGGAAAAGGGAGACTTATTTTCTGTTAAAGTGGGGAGTATTCATTTGAAATGGATTGCATTTGCTGATGATATTATTTTGTTTGACCCTACTCCAGTAGGGCTCCAAACCAAACTCTCATTATTTGAGAATTTTGCAAAAGCACATAATTTGACACCTAACCCTGTAAAAACTGCCATTATGACCTTTGGCGTGAAATCAAAAAACGCGAATTTCAGATGGCAAATATTGAATACACAAATTTGCCAAGTGAACAATGCTATCTATCTAGGGTATTACATATCAGCATTTAACTCGATTAACGCATGGTCAAATATTATTAGGAACAAAACTCGACCACTGTTGTCTCAAATGAAAAGGATTTATAGCCAATACTGCAAATTCTCTTTAATCCCGCTAATAGACTTTATGATATTGAAAGTCGAAAGTGTCATATTGTACACATTAGATATCTGTCTGTGTGACATGACTAGCGTGCTTGACAGTATACAGGGTTCTCTTTTAAAATCTGCAATGTTTCTCCCGATGTCAACTCCTAATGCTATTATTCGACACGAACTGGGTCTGGTTTCATTATCAACTCGCTGGAAATGGAGACAATTGTCCAATTACGTTAAAATTCATTATCCTCCCATTAACTCACTGTATACCGATTTAAATAAAATGTTGGGTATGCAAAATCCAAAATCCCTTTTTAATTATCAATTGAAAATGCAACAAATTTTAGGTAATATAAACACAACCGTGGAGGACATGCAATATCGTCCCGGTTATGTTAAGAAAAAACTTTTTGAAATGGATTGGTGTATTACTATTGATTTAATTAAAAACTATGTGTTATATAAGGAATACAGTATGCATGTAAAACAGCGCATTCCACGTTATGACCATGTTTCGTTATTCCCTTGCGAAAATATCCGAAAAGTATATATTCGCTTTAGATTGAATCTATTCCATACACGGGAACGGACTAAAAACTGGGATATGAATAAATTAAATGATCGCGTGGGATGTCGATTTGTTGAATGTAATGAATCGTACGAAACATTGAAACATCTTATACTGTACTGTCCGCATTTTAAGAATATAAGGACACTCAAATTGAGGAAATTTGCGGAAAATGAATTTGAGGACTGTCTTGAAGTTTTATGGACCAGAATGATGCAGGGATGTCACAAACCCTTAATATACGAATTGGCAAGTTTTTGTAAATACATCGAGAATGAATTAGAGCTATTTTTGTAATTGTAAAACGATCATTTGTAATATTTTTAAATTTTGTAAAGGTTCTGCATGAATTGTTGTGTATTATGAACCAAATGCAAATAAAAAAAAAAAATTCTACTATGTATAGTGGACAGTACAGATGTTACTCTGCTGGCCCTCGCATGTCAGGTGGCTGGCCTGTCCCATCCCCAAGTCACTAACTATAACATTGTTGCAGTGTTGTGGACTTACCATTGGTTCTTGCCCATTGCTACCCATCCCTAGGGTACTAAACTGATTGGCTAGAGCTGACCTCCCCAAGCTTGGGATCCGCAAAGGTTCTCAGCTCAATGTGTACCTCTTCAAGGTAATACAAATGACTATGTGTCTGCATTGTAACTTGTGTGTACCACCTTAGCTCATGAGAGTGCTCTCCTGATCGGCACAACATTTGTTGCTTATTGTTGCATACTTGTCAATTTATGTGCCTGGCGGCCTGGGTCCAGCTCACGTTTCCCACCGCTGAACGCTGTCCATTGTGCTTTGGCCAGGTCACAGGTTCAGAGACCACAAATTTGAGCTGTACAGCTCTGCATTTTGAGGATTGATTAGTCTTCTCTGCAGCTGGTCCCTTTGTCATCTGGGGACTGGAATGTTATCTGTATCTCTTGACCTTGGCTGTGGGTCCTGTCTCACACGTCTTGCTCTCTGTCTAGCGTGAATCAGCTCAGCTTGTCTCGTGCTCTGAGGCTTGAGGCTTGCTGTAATATTCCTAAAACCTTATGATGCTGTTTCTACAGTTTCCATGCTATACTACATAGGTTAGCCACACTTGGCTCTCTCAGGTCCCAAAGGTGCTCCTGCAGTTCCATAGGGTTATTCACGTGTAAGCATCTGCAAGCTCTGCTCAGGATTTCTTGTCTCTTGTGGTTTCTGCTTGGCTGCATGTGGCTAATGGCAAAAATAATAAAAGCATTGACAGTATGTATATGTATCTGTCCTCTAAATATAGAACTGTGCACTTGTGTTCCTCATGTATTAAGAGTGCGTGTTTGTGTCCCGAAGTGCGGATGGCACGTGTGCTTCATGTCTAACGCTGCTATGTCGTGGTGTCTCTAAAGATGTCAGCAACATGGTTCCTTGGTGTTTAGTCCAAGCTGTCCATACAGGTGTCCTTAATCATGGCCCGTGGCTTTTCATCCACACATGGACAGATCTGTATGTTCCTTAGTCGGTATGGCTGGCTGAGGGGATACCGCTTGACATACTTATCAATCATGGGTCCACTGGGGATTCGTCTGAAATAGAATGGGTGATTGCGGTGCTTTCTGGCCTTCTTCAATGTCATGAATTTTGTAAGAGGGGTGGTACGCTTCACCATCCCTCTTCAAATCTAATTCACAATCAGTATTTTTCTGTATTTATTCTAATAGAAAATGCATTTATTAACGCACACATGCAGCCACATAGTAAATAAATGCTAGCTCAATTGTATCCATAACAATAAACGGTTGCTCCTGTGACTGCTGCTGCCTTGAGATTTATGCTGTTAGCAATTTAAAGAACTTTAATTCTATTTTTAAACAACTTTTACACTCTCCATTCTGCCAAGCTGCAATGTGATTGGCCTGCAATGTCTGAGTGACATCATAAAGAACCCGACAGAAAAACCTGTTTTTCTCAATTTTTATAAATACAGACAGACAGAAAGCAGATTGATTTCCATCTGTATTCATTTGTAAAAATCAGTAAAAACTGAAACCTGGAAGCCTTTACTATAATACTCATATCTTTACAGCCAGTTCTGGGGAAAAATTGAATAACTTACAGCAGACCTACAACAGGCCACATTTATTCAAGAGTTAACTTACATCACTTTTCTTCACTTATGGGAAAAAATGATTCCTGGTTCAAACCCAACTCAAGTAGTCCTTCTTACTAGAATCCCTCTGTTCACTTCCATGCCTTGTGTGGAGCATAATGTAGGCCACTAAGCAGTTGTTGAGGAGTTCAAGTGTCCTTCTGGATGAGAGTACAGATAGTGCTCATGGATACCAGCTATAGTATCATTTTTAGTCAGCCAGGATTGCCCTGTTACTCCACACCAACGAGAAACAAAGGTTAGTAAAACTTCATATCCTGCCACCTAGCTCTAAGTTATCACTGTCCATTCAGTCTGTTAATTCTAGAATAGGCGTGTTGATAAACCTGTCCTGCTACCAAGCCAAAAAACAGTCTTTGCTGTCCTATATACCTTCTAACCAGTAATCATCTAGTAAGCTTGCCTTGCACTTACAATGAGACCCCCCTTGCCCTCCTGCCATGGAGTGGCTATGGCTCAGGGCCAGTGGGGCAGCTCACTACATTAGCTTTATGGTAGTGGTTGCTGCCTCTAACCTAATTGAGTGTGACAACCATGCTACTCCTAATGACCCCTTTTGCTGAGGGTGGCTGCCAAAATCCTCCTAATTTGGAACATCATCAAGCTCTCCCCATTTGTATGCAGAACGAGATAACCATCGCCACCGGACCTGCACACCAGATATTACAAAAGCACCATTGCAGGCGCTCTTTGTTAAATAGTCAAGTTAAAGCATAATGATGCTGTGTGCATTACTATGCACCTGAAACCACACATGGCTGCACACACATGCGTGGGATAGCCCTTACAATGGGAATGCCATGCTGCAGTGCAAAGTGCTGTTTGTTCACTTTCAGCACCTCTGCATTTAAGCTTTCTCCAGGTCACATGCGTGGATTAACAGCAGACTGGGTGAAAAAGAGTAAGGTGACTGCCAGAGTCTAATAGGAGATACAGGAGGAGGGCTCTCACTCAGGCTGTGACTAGTGGCTCAGGCCCCTCCTTTGACAATCAGACTAGGGCCATGACCCAGTTCTCGCCGTCCACTCGAAGAAGGATCTACAGGTCAGTGCCACCTACAACCTGGGTAGTATTGTAGCTACAGTATTTGTTGTTTCACCTGGTACCCATACATTCTCTCTGTTGTTGCAATGAGATGAAGATGATATCCAGCCTAATTCAACCTCGCAAATGCAAAGGAGACATGTTAAGGGTAGATTATCTAATTTACAAATATCCCCATGGAAGAGGTTGTTTCCAGTGCTCCAGCCAGACAAGATCCAAGATGGGCCCCATGGATTGGAATGCTATGGAATGTGTGTTTTCAAGCAGTTAGGGAGGGAATTTATTCTGTAAATAAGTGAATGCTGCTGTGCATGGCTTGGAAGGCAGTGGAAAAGATATTTAAAACATTTCACCCAGTCAACAACACATATAAGCCAATGAAAACACTCTTCCAGCATATTTAATTGCTTTAGTAAATGCAGACCTTGCAAGGTTTATACTGTTGCAGATTCACTTTACGAGTATCAGGCATCGCTGCATCTACTGGAATTTCACCTTTACTCTGGTCGAGAATGATGAAGTTAGAGCCGAGCCCATTTAACGGTGATTTCGGCAAAGTTGAGTAGACACATTTTTAGGAAACCAGGAATCACTCTGCAAATAATTTATTTTGGAGATGGGTCAATCTCTTGAGTTTACAGACACAAGAGCAGTACATTTGAAAAGTGCCTTGAAGATTTCACATGTAGAGATACTAAATATCATATGTGAGGGGTCAGCAATGAGAGGTGGACAACTTTTAGATGATTGTTCAAAATATGCCATTTTATTAAATTTTAAATGTTATCAAATGCCTCACTATCCCTACTCTGATGATGATTTCCCTGCCTGACATAACTAAAAGGGAAACACTCTAACACAGGATGTCTGACCCTCACATATAAACATAAAATATGCAAAGAAAATATATAGCAATTCAAATAACATCAGCAATAGCATTCACGTTTTATTAATTAACTCTTAGTAACCTGGGTGAACTCCCTTTCCCAGGAATAAATTCAGCTCCAATGTTTAACAAAAAGAAACAAGGAATTCAACATAGGTAATACAGTCTCAATTCAGCTCTCAATGTTTCAATGTCAAGGTAAGGTTTTGTTAACTAAAGGTCCAACAACAGCAAAACTTTTCTTCTTGGTGAAATAAGGAAGTTCCACATCCTCAAAATAGCATAAATGGTATTCCCAGCCACAATGCTTTGCCACCACTTCCAGTTATCCAAGAATAGTTGCCACATAATTACCCACAAGCTTTATTGCCACTCTCTTGGCTTCTGGGTATGCTTGCACACTTGTATCTTAGGCAATGCTGAAGTTATATTTGGCGCATAGGGCTGTTTAAACTGTTCTCTGGCTTTAAGAAAGGCTGGTTTCAGTCTTGATTGGAGAACACCTTGTTAATTCTTGGCTTGGGCACTGCTTGCTCTCTGTAACTTCAAATTACAAGATTGTAACACTTGATTTCTCTTTATTAGCAATTGTTGTCTGTGTGAATAATGATTCAGAGGTCACTCTTCCTCTCAGAAGTGTAATTAAGCACACACAACCACTTCTTCATGTATTTTACAAAGTTTACAGTTTAACAATTGCTTTTCATAAAGTTCGCTCTTCACACGAGTGAAAGAGAAAATACCCCATCACACACAAGCTTTTCAAGCTTCCCATTTTTTATAGATTCAACAAACAACTTTGCCTCACTTCTGCTCTTACGCAAGTGATTATTAAGCTGGATACTGTTGCCAGTAGTGCTTGAGCAAGGAATCAGAATGCCAGGTTTAGCTCACCGGCTTCGGTGTTCCTTTCTCCACTTGTTGCACAACTTCTATGACTCCTGGCTTAACTCAAGACCTACACCCTTCCTCGTTGAAGGCGTCTTTGAGCTGGCCACTCAATTAAGGAGCCCTCTCGTTCCTTATATGCACAACTTCACATCAGCTCCTTGCCAAAGTCTCTGACACACTTCTTGCTGCGCAATCTCTGCAATTAGGCTCACATGGGGAAAGGCAGCATCTCGTTCCTTATATGCACAACTTCACAACAGCTCCCTGCCAAAGTCTCTGACACACTTCTTGCTGCGCAATCTCTGCAATTAGGCTCACATGGGGAAAGGCAGCCTTCCTGCATGCCCTCTGCTGCACAGCCACTGCACCTCAGAGTTTGGGGGAACAAGACCATCATAGGACAAGCAGGTGAATTCTGCTGCATCAGAGTCCTGGTGTCCCTTTGGTACTCCCATTTATGCATCTATATTTTCCTGCACCTTAGGGGGCCTTTTAAGCCTCTCAGGTTCCTTCAGGTGTGGGCTATTAGGTTTAATTGCCGGACTACTACTACAGCTTGACTCTTCAACCCTCTTTCTCGTCCCAATACTTATGGGATTATGGGTAACTTCTGGGTTTCAAGGGTAGATTAATTTCCCTTAGAGTCATTTAAGGATGGAAAATTAGAATGCGTTGTTACAGAGGATGACAATTTATTTAAGGCACTATTTCTACATACCTTTCCATTATACTTTTGTGAGCAGGGAGGCTGATTATCCTGAAGTACCTTAAATGTTTTTTCTGTTGTTAAAGTCTGTTCAGATTTAAAGGCATTTGTGTCCAGAGCCAGGGATCTTATATGTGGTTCAGATACATCAGAATGACAATAAGCTATTAGCTGTTTTGGCAACTTTAAAATGTTCTCCCTTTTAAAGCACCCATACTGTGTCTCATGCCACAGGATCTCCTCACCACCCTCGGCACTGTCTCCTCCCAGGCGATCCTCCCGCAGTACACCACCCCACGGTCATGATCAGGAAGCGTCTGCCTTACCCTGGCCACCTGGAAGGAGACTTTAGGCAGGGTTTTAGTGCGGGGTCCGTATGATTCATCACACATAGCAAGTGGGCAGAGAGCCTGGGTAAAAAAGCACCAATCCCATGCACACAGGATATCCAAGTAGACTCCTGTCTAGGATCATTACCCCACCATGGTCACTATTCAGCCAAAGGACAGTCCAATGGAAGATGTGGAAAATGTAACCATTTCACACAAGTGTGAACATCTCAAACCCTGAATCCATGTCCTCACACAAGTCAAGGCAGCCTGCGACAATGCTCAGAAAATAGAAGAGGCCACACTGGCAAAGGCAAAAGGCAGCCATGATGCAGTGCAGATGCACAATACAAAGACTTAAAAGTCCTCATTGGCACAGGTGCTTCATCAATGTCATGGCACATAAAGACTTATTGATGATCGTCCCTCTTCAGACACTTATTCCCACAGAAGTGTGAATATTCATGGTTGGAGGGACAACATAGATTCCACTCGAAGTTCCATTAATAGCTGATATTACTCTTGCACACAAAACAATAAGGATGCAGTTTTATGTCACCAAAGTAGGCAATGACACTCCTAGGATGTGACACAGGTGAAGCACTAGATGTAAAACTATTTGCATTAGGTGTTTAAGTGGAGAATGTTTTTTTAGCTCACTACAGATGTGTAAGGGGACCAGGTTGGCTCCATCTTGTTATAGACCCATATCACTCAGTAACATTACTTTGAAACATTTATGGCATTCTCTGCAAATGGGTAGACATACAACACATCTGGTTGGATAGCCAATTGAGACTTGAATCCTCCTTGGCAATGACAGGACAGTGTCTAAATCTTTCATTTGTCATTGTCAGTTACCACATGGCCAAATATGTGGATATTTTATTTTCCTTTATGAGCTTGTTTATGGCATTCAACACAGTGGGCAGAACAATATTATGGTTTGTCTTAATACAACTGGGATAAATGATTAACTATTAGGCTTGATAATGCAGGTATATACTGGCACGTCTGCTAATGTAATATATATTAAAGGTGCTGAGCATAAACAATGTGTTCCCAATTGCCAGGGGAATGCGTGAGGACTGTGTTATGGGACTTTATTATTTAACCTCTACCACAGGAGGCTTGATAATTAGCTTGCAACACTAACTTCAGACATCCCCAGCACTGCCTTCCTCCCAATTCCTTGCCTAGCATATGGAACTGTAGATGTGTGGTTCTATGGGTGGGACTCGATACATAGGGGTGATACCCAGATAACCACCAGAAGTGGTTGCTCTATCTTATTCTGGGAAATAGAGACTAATTAAATAGAAGATAGATAGCTAAGGTTTACACAACGGTTATAATCATTAAACATCAACTGTTTATTAGACACATAGATAATTTAATAAAGACATAAAAAATTACAAATTCATCAAATTCGCATTTAAAACACTCTATAAAAGTATATGTGACAAAATCGTGACCTATTAGGCTAGACAACAATCAATGTAAATCTGGTTATTAATATTCGGGAGGTCCCAAAAATAAAAAAAGCCTCTCGACTAGTAGTGTCCTTTTCTAGACAGTTATAATCTATCAATGGTAATTTTATTCACCATTGTATTGTCTCAACATGTTTCAGTTCTCTTTCTATGTATACAGAACTTTCATCAGGAGTATTGTCACTTCATATATATATATAATAGTAAAAACAAACAATCTAAACTTTGAGTCTATATAGCCGAAGTTTCTTCCGACTGATTGTAGGTGGTGTACACGCTATATCTTGCATGCTTTCGGACTGTTGTTACTGTTGGTAAAAGGCAACAAGAGAAAAAAAAAGAGAAAAAGCTATTATTGCAAAGGTCTCTAAGAGAAAACATATCTCTAGAATGGACATAGGTTAGAAATTACCTTGTCCAGTCAGTGGAGTTGATTATAAAGCAGACTTGATTCAAGCAAGAAAGAACTTCTATAGGTGAAAATTCCCAATTATGGGATACACACACTGCATAAAATATATTGCAATCAATTTAGGGTTTCCTGAGAGGTTGCTAGCATAGCCCAGAGCAGCGAGTTCGCTACGAAGGCTTTAAAGTATGCAGGTCATTTAGAATGTTACATTGAAAAAAGTAATGGACAAATTTAACCAAAGTGTAATTACCATCGGGATTGCTGACTTATTGTAGGATTTCAATTCTAGACGAGCTGTAGATTCAAGTCACTCGCTAGGTAGCCGTAGATCAGCTGAGCTCTGTGTTCAACAGGAACGGCAAAAAGCGGCAGGGCTCTATAATCACCATAATGTGGAGAAAGAGATGATAGGACCTTATATATCATTAGTTCACGCATAACGCTCTAGTTATGTAGTTGTGAAGGGTGGTTATCACTCTTACCGTTATGAGCCTCAGTATAGACACGTTTCCACTGTACTTTATTAAATCGGGGGTATAGTTCGAAACTCCCTTCTATGGAAGTATTTAGTTGTGCCTAAGGGAAATAAGCAGAAGAAAGATTTTCCTTAGAGATTAAGTTGATCTCTAAATCCGCGGTAACCGCGATGTCATTTATTTGTGGATAGCCACGTCCAATGTTAGGATTCATGCGAGTATTCTTACCTTTATCCCAGTACTCAGATGTACATAATCCTAAATGGATCCTAGCGCGGTCTGACGGCGCTGTATTTCGTGATCTTGGGGGATAGCCAAAACTAGCGTCCGCCATCTTAAGTGGGAGCATTTATATGCACCTTAGTCCTTTTTTAGTGTCAAGGGGCCGTAATAACAAGACTTCTATTTCGAGTTAACAAAGGTCACACCAGTAATCTTAAGGTTTAGGAATTAGGAGTTAGGAAAGACCCAACATTCTGATGGTCGAATTGTTTAAATCCATATCTATACGGCAACAGGAAATTATTAACAAGCTTATTTAAGGTCCAAAGACCGCCATATTGAAAAGGTATCATACAGCATACTATGCTATAGTGAAACGAGAGGAAAAAGGAAAGCCTCCTAGAGAGTTAGATATTACTAGCACCCATATCCTTACGGAATGTAGGGTCTGGATTAACCTAGTTCAATAAGGTATATATATAGATATCTTGAGAGAACATTAGTACTCCATAATTTAGTATTAAATAACCCAAAAGATGTCCTTAATGGTGTAGTAAAGGGAACTCAGAATTCTAGGGTACTCAAGACTGTAACGGTGGTGCTAGGTGTTGGTTTAGATTTTACCCCACTCGACTGTTTCGTTCAGCCATTCCTTGTCACTCTGAGTCAGGAATATTATTCTTTGCTCTTTTTCTATTAGGGCTTGTTTCTTTTTGTTGATATCAGTGCCCATCATAATGAATACGATAGTCCATCTCAGATCTTCCCCAGTATGGTTGTTATCTATGTAATGTTTGATCATCGGGGCTGTTAATACTTTATTTATACAGCTCTGGTGTCCTATAATCCGGGTTTTTATCTTTCTGTTGGTTTTCCCTATATATCTTTTGCCGCATGGGCATCTGATCATATAGATCACATATTCTGTGTTGCAAATAGAGAATTTAGTCTGCTGCCACTTTTTGTTAAGGCCTATATCTATTTCTTTAGATTTAGTGGTGTATTTACACACACTACAGTGTCCACATGGATAGTGTCCTAAAATAGGGCTCATTCCCCAGCTTTGTGTTAGGGTTTTGCCTTTCTTTGAAATAGTTTTAAACTTGCTGCTACTTATGTGGTTTCCGATAGTAGTGGATTTTCTGTAGGCAAATAGAGGGCAAGGTATATGGACAGTCGATTTCTTGAAAATTTTCCAATGTTTCCGAACAATGTTCATGATAGTTAGGCTCAAGTTAGTGAAGGTGTTAACACTCACTATTCTATCGTCCTTAGGTTTTTTAACTTTATCCTCTAGGAGAGCTTGACGGTTATTATTATAAGCCCTTTTGGCTGCTCGACGTATCAGTTTCTTAGGGTATTCCCTTTCTTTAAATGTATCTGTCAGGATGCTAGCTTCTTTCCCGTAGGCTTCTTTGAGACTACTATTCCTGTTAAGCCGTAAAAACTGGCCAAAAGGTAAATTATCTTTCAAATGTTTAACGTGGTGGCGTTTGTAGTGCAATAGCGAATTTCTTTCGGTGCTCTTGTGGTACGGTTGTACCAGAAGGGCCCCTTGGTGGTCGTCAAAAAACCTTGTTATTTAACAAAGGGTTTTTTTTGTTCCAAGACGAAATTCATAACTGTTACCACTTCCCAAACCTTGCCTTTAAGCAAAGTGGTGTTCTTGTCCCAAAACGTAATTCCGAACTGTCACCACCCCTTCAGTTCCAGCGTTGTCCAACTCTGGACCCCGAGGGCCGTAATACTGATGGGTTTTCAGGATATTCCTCATTAATATTCATGAGGAAAAATGTGCATACATTTAGAATCATTGTATGCAAATGTATGAATATTAATGAGGGGCATCCTGAAATCCCGGCATGGACCCAGCCTTCGAGGCCTGGAGTTGGACAACTCTGAAACCAAGGGGTGCTCCAATCCCAAAACAAAATTCATAATTGTCCCCACTCCCTAGACCTGGCCTCTAAACAGAGCGGTGCTGCATATAACTGATGCCTGGTCTTTAGTGTTTAGGGTGAGAAGTGCTTTGCAAAAGTGAAACCCATTGTAATTCTCCATTGAAATATACACTCTTTCCTGAGAGTGATTAAGGGACCTCGATAGCAGAACGATGTTTGCATTGCGTTTGTGGTGAAGAAAGTCTGTGTGATTGCAAAGTGCTAGCATTTTGAAGTGTACAGGGAACCTCAATGTATCAAGCAATGCATGTGTCATTTTTATCTTTGTGAAAAACAAAACTGTCCTTTGCTTTAAATTAAAATTTTAGCATATTACAAAAAGGATGAAGTGTGTTTTGCAGTGAAGCTGTGTTTTGTGCCATGGAGAAGGTGATGTGTGTAACTATTAAGTGAAATTATGAATTGAACATATACTTTAAATAAATACTTATTCTCTCTCTTATTTCTCTTACCCCGGCCTGGTTGTTGGATCATTGTTGGCACAGGGTGAGGGATCTACGTGGCTCTATATGAGTCGTAGATAGGGCTTGCTGAATCCAAAAATCAATGGTGTGTTGTGGGCTCTCTTAATTGGGGGAAGGAACTCCCTATGTTGAGCGTGGTCTCCCAATATATCGTTACATATCACAATGGAAGCACTTTTTCCTCTCCTCCTTTCTTTTCCTTGAACCAAGTAGGTTTGTTCTTTACAAAGGGTTTCTCCTTCCTCATCTTTTCCTCTTGCACATCTAATATTTCTGCAGCCTGTACACCTTCAGGCTTTATTGCTTCTGGTCTGCTTTCTTTTCCAGTTCCTTTACACACCTGTGCATATGTTTCACTTCTTTCGCCACCCTAATCACTTGCTCCAAAGATGGATGGTTGTTTGACTAGAGAGCCTCCCTCACTTTTCTGTCACTACCTTCGAGCATGAACTGGTCTCTCCGTCGCTCCTGCAGGGTGTAATGTTCCTGAAGTCACAAGTCAAGGTCAACCCTCTCAGAGCCATCACATATTGTTCCACTGATTCCTTTTGCTCTTGCTTCCTCTTACCAAAATGATACCTCTCTAGAACAATACTCAGGGTTTTCTCGTAACGTTTGGCTAGCATCTGAATACATTTGTCATATTGCCTGACTCTTCCTCAGATAAGACAAGCAGGTGTTCAAACTGATCTTGGCTATAGTTGCCAAGACAGTGCATCAGACATTTCTCCCTTTCACTGGAGAAATTGGGACCGTGCGCTGCTTGCACATAATGGTCGAAGAATTTTTTCCATCGCTTCAAGGATATCACTGGTTCACTGTGTGTTTCTGAAAGTAATTGGGTGGTGGAACAACCTGCAGCTTGTGTATTTTGTTTTCGACCCTTTGTATTCTAATCAACAGTCCGCTGTTTCCTATTCCAGTCGTCCAATGTGAGTTTGTATGACGTGTTGAGATTTGAGTGAAAGCTGAAGAGAGATTAGAACACATTTGTGAATAGTTGAAGTCCCCACGTAGGAGTGTACTAGGTCTACCTGTTGGCGACAACAGGTTCTTTTTGCCAGACATGACACTGTACCAGCTGGTGGCAGGGATCGTAGAATGAGCGTAGGGAAAGGAGGGGGCCATAATTGGGCTGGTGTATGAAAGTGGCTATAAGGTGACAAGCCAGGAGCCTCTGTATGATATGATACGATATGATATGAAATGGCATTTGTAACGCGCCTATACACAAGTGTTTCAAGGCGCGACGAGGCAGGGGGGGGACAAGGGGAGAGAGACAACAATCAGATCGCGCAAGTGCAAGGGTAGAGGGGAAGGGAAAAGTGCATGGGTGAAAGGGAGAGGGGAAAGTGCAATACAGGGTTAGTAGAATAATAAGATAAATACTAAAGGCCAGCTGGTGGCAACTGCAAGGTAAGTACAGACAAGTGCTCGGAAGGGGGGCTGTAGGGATGCAGAGAACAGTCCCGCAGTGCAGGGGTTGCCAGGGAGGCAGTGCAGGGGAGAGTGGCTGGGCCAAGGACCGAGATCGTTGAGTGGCCCAGTTGCGGATAGAGTGCAGTTTCAGTCATTTCAGCAGGGGAGAGGGGGAGAGAAAGCGGAGGCAAAGAGGAAGGTTTTGAGGTGCTTCTGGAACCGGAGATGTAGTAGTATTTCCTTTCAACTCTCATTGAGATACCTTTGACTAAACCTTCTGTTACACACTTGAAACATAGCTGCAACTTTAACTGCATGTCGCTTGTAAAACTCACAGACAGTTTCACTCCTATAACACTTCCTGCACTGTTGTACCATATACTGTGATTGCACTATCCACTTCAGTAGCACAACCGAACTCTGTGCACTGTGCTCTCACTTCAAATGATCATCTGCACTGGGCAATGGTGCAAAGGAGATCACTACTGTGCCTCACAGAGAGCTGGGGTGGAGTATCATTGCGGGGAGCCGGCTATACTGGAATGAACCAGTGAAATTCCAGGCAGCCTGCTCCTTATGCCAGCAGGCTGCATGAATTGCTTATGCCAGCAGGCTGCATGAACAACTATGAACACATGGAAAACAGATCTCAAAGAGTTCCCGGAGGAGGAGTTTTGGGTGCGGCGAGGGAGGAATGGGTGGGAATGGCCATAGGGATTAGCATGGCTATGTGCAGGCAATGGGTGGACTCATAACCAAGCATCACCTCTACACTGTGTACCCTCCTCAAATGTCATTCTTCTGTAACCCCCATCATATGCTATTCCTCCCTATGTGTCCTGGAATCTGTATTTGAATGAAATAGTTGGGATGTATAGGTGTCGCAAGCGACACAAAATAACCCACACAAAAATATGAAAGACCAGTGATTCGGACACACATAATGCATCACTGAGCAGATGATCAAAAGGAATGCAGCACATACCTTTAATGTGTGTTATTAGACAATGGACAATATGTTAGAAAACTTTAAAGACCCAATAAACAAATGGTTTAATAATGCCTGTTAGCGAAATGTACGTATCTCAGAAATATCTTGAAATCTATGAAGGCATATAAAATGAAGAAAGATTAAACTGTAATATATAATGATGAAAATAATGCATAGAGGGAAATAAAATCAATAGTCAAGGTAATGATAAAACATTCATAAATACAGACACAAAGGCCTGAAAATGTACATGGAAGATATAAACAGGCCCTGCTCCCCCTCTTTTTTCCCCACGATAATCATGCTGCCAGTGCAGGCTACCACATCAGTCCGGCATAGACTTTGGCAACTCTGTCTATTCCAACCTTACTGCATACCAAACCAGCAGATTACACATGGTGTTAAAAGCAGCAGGCCTCATCCTCAGCCTCAATTAATCACACATTGCCCCTTTCCTGAGAGAACTCCAATGGCTCCCTATGAAGCACTGCATTTCGTTCAAACTACTCTGCCTTACTTTCATCCCTAAAAAAAGAGACATGTCTACTTGTCTGGCAAACGGGAACCACCCTTCCCATCCTCACAGAGACCTCCCTTCTGTGGATCAGATGGTTTTGTAGATACTCCATGACAGCTGCTTCTCTATGGTACACTCTTCCTTCACACATCCATTATGCACATTTCCTGCTAAAGTTCAACTCAGGCAATGCCTCAAGATCTGCCTTTTTTCGACCAGACCCACCCGTTCAATTCAGCATTTTTTCAGACCTTCCCTTCTCAATCTAGTCTGTGTCATTATCCTGCATCCACCCCATCTAGCGCAGTGCCTAGAAAGAATGTATTGCATGGTGTATGCTCTCTGTAAGCGTGTAGGCGCTTAACTAAATAAATAATTAAATACATGCGAAAACATATTACACTGATAAAAAAATAGCAAACAGGGGGAGTTTGATCAACCAGAGCAATCATTCAAAGCAATCACAAATGACTGATAGCTGAGCCTCTTTGAAAGCTTAAAGATTGAAAACATTCCTAAAATGTAAACACCTTAAACTGAAATATTGTTTTAAGATCAAATACATGAGCAGGTAGATATGTGTGGCAGTTACTCAAGTGCAGAGATAGGACAAAATAAAGAAATGATGACCAGCATCTATTTAAGGAAAACTATGGAGGAGCTTCAAACTGAAGTAAAACATACAAAGAGTTGGTTACTTTAAGATAATATTATCAGCTGGTAGTGGTCCTCTAAGCAACCACAATTCACTGGTCTCTCTGGTGACACATTGTGCCCTTAAACCTTTGGGTACCTTGGAGCGCAATATAAATAATAAACATATAGACATAAACAAATAAACATATAAACATATAAACATATTCAGTTATCACACACCATTCTGAGTTCCTTCTCCAGGTGACGTTTGGCACCCACTGTAAATGGCCTGAACTGTAAGTGTTGGCCCTTGCACCTCTCATTGACACTATTCTGTGCTTGAAACCTTGTAGCAGACAGGGGCAGTATGATAGTATTCCCAGAGATAACATTGTAAGGAAAGTGCAAGTGTGCCCTGCCTTGTGGTGCAGTTTGTGCAGCCTGACTTGCAGTGTGGCTTCATCACCCCACCCAACTATGGACACTTCCTTTTTTTCTCCATACATTTTGCATATGACGTCATGCCCCTTGAAATCCAATGTGACCCATTTGTACCCAGTAATATGTATGGGTCACATACCATAGCCAATTGGTTCCTCAGGTCCATCGATTTCCTAAATAATGTGCTTTCATATAGTGCCCAATAAATCTAACTTCATAGGCAGCCAGAAGCAGACAAGACATTTTCGTGTTCGCCATCAATCCCTGCCAAGGCCTCTTCCTTTGGGTGTGCAGAGCATGAAGTATCAGTGTTGTCCTGCTTTTGACCTTGTCGATGCAGGCTGACACATGGAGCTGAACCCGCGGCATTCCCTTTTGAGTGCAGGGCATCCCAGTGGCTCTTCCCTTTGTGTTCCCGTGCCTCAGAATGCTGCCTGTAAGACTCTGCCTGTTTAGGTTCAGTGCATCATTTCTTTGGCTGTCCGGTTTTCTTCTTCTGTATCTATGCTATTCAGAGCCACGTGGAGACTGTTCTCCTTGAGCTTTGTGAATATAGCACTGATCTAGGAGTGACCATCCTCACCCCTTTAAACTATTGTAATGTATTTGGAGCCCATCACAATGGATCTTGCTCTTGCTATGGCACTTGGCCCACACAGGCTGGGACTTGGGCTCACCACAGTTTCTTTTTTTTGCACAGTGTGATCTGAGGCACTCATCATCAGCTAATCCCTAATATATTCGTCAGAAGTTACAGAGAGGCTGCAGGTGGGCTACCAGCCCTCTTAGGGAGTGCGTGTCAACCTTGAAGAAACCACTGCTGTGCTGAAGGAATACAAGGTGAAGTAGTGACTAGACTGCCTACTAAGCCTCACACTACTACTATCCCAGCAGTGATCCGAATCATAAAGAGTAAAGAAGGCACGGCATGCACGTTTACCTCCTTAGGTTGTTATGGTAATATGGGCCGAGGGCAGACACTACTCCTAGAAGGGCTGCAACCTGGCATCGTCCCATCCCAAACAGAAATATTACAATGGCACACAATAAAATAATGTCCAATCAAAGTTGCAGGAAAATAGTAACCTTTAATTAAACTAAAGATGAAAGCAGCTAATAGAAACACTAGTGTCCCACCCTGTAGGAACGAACACAGAGAAAGCAAACTTTATAGCAAAGGGGGGCGGGGTGGGGGCACTCTGTCTTGATGGACGGCCATTTACTGCACCTTTTCTCCATCTTTATGGAACACCAAACTTTTTGCTTTTATTTTTGAATCTGACCTGTACTTTTTACAGTGCAGTGGAGCCTTATGCTTCACTGCACTGGCTTTTGCTCATATGTCATGGGAAAATGACATGTCCTTCAGGATGTCAGTGCTGGGAATCATTGTTTGCCTTAGTCGTGTTACTGTGTGACTACCTTTGGGTACTTTTGTATGACTTGTGGTAACTTTTTATCATTGTGCACAGCAGCATCCACTTTGGTTACTCTAAGTGTGCTAGAAGGATAAGCTGGCAACAGCAGTGACTTTTTCCCACTTTTTGGGAATTTTCACTTTAGCCTTACCGTGTTTACTGTGTTTGGCTACTAATTGTCTACTGGTGAAGCATGGCCATGCCACACGATTTTTCGCTTGTCCTTTTGTCATCTTGTTCTTTGGTCTTCTTCCTGGCCTGAGAGGCCAGGAAAATCCTAATAAGGACTTTGAGTGCCCAGGACAGCAGAAGTTTTTGGTGGGCTACTGGAGGGCTGTGTGTGTTTGTTGGTAGGATGTGGGCTGGGACTGTGTGGTCCCAATCCACAAACTGGTTTCAGTGTGTCTAAGTGGTATGCATGAATGCTCCCGCAAGTGGTCCTGATTGGACCACTGCTGGGGTGTGTGTGTGGGCTAGTCCTACTATTGGCTAGTGAGAGTTTCAGATTTTACCTGGCTTTTAGGATAAGAAGAGGATACCTACATCCATTCTTCAGGGATCCTGGAGAAACCTGAAGGAGCCAAGTATCCTGTCCAGCTGTGAGAACCATGAAGAAACCTGAGACCTGACTGAAGGAGGCCTGGCAACCAACTTCTGCAGCTGTACTGGAGAAGCCCTGTCTTGCTTGTGATCTTTAGCAGTCCTGCGAAGTAGCTGAGACCCTTGGAGTGGAAGGACCATCCATTCCTGATGTCTGCTAAGTCTCCTGCCAAATGAAGCCTTCAGAAGTGCCCTGGAACCGTCCTGTGGCTGACCAGCTTTGATTGTGGGCTATCGTGCTGCTGGATTCACCGTTCTGTGTTTTGGCATGAAACTTGGGGGATCCTCGGCTGGCCCTACAAGGCTAACCTCTGCAGGATTTCGGCATCCTAGTATCGAGGAGACCCGAGATAGGAGGGAAAGTCTGACCACAGGTGCTGAGTCCTATTGTGTCACTGTGCTGCAGTGACCACCATCTGCAATCACTTACCTGATTCAAGTCCAGACCTGAGAGGGTTCCTGCATCGAGTTTTGCTGCATTCTTCAATCGAGAGTCCTTGCAACAGTGAAAGACACAGCCAGAGTTCAGCTCGAACCTACAAACCATCTGAATCAAGGAATGCAAATTTCAGCAGGAAAATCAATGTTGGACCACCTTCCTTTATTCTGCTAAATCTGGGGAAGAATTGGAGAACGGGGGGTAATTTACAGAGCTTCTTACCTACCCCTATACTGCCATTATACGTCAACAGGCTTATAATAAACCTTCATTCTAACATTATTGGCTTTGCCAGTGCTTGCTTGCGCAAGGCATCCGACTGTTGGGGCTACTTTTGGGCATTAGTCAAATTTGTATCCTAACCCTTAGAACACTTCGCTGGACTTCTGTGGAGCTTTTACCTGAATAATTGGGTAAAAGGCCCCAGACAATTTAGGGCTGGACAATTTTAGTTAGGGATAATCTTTGTAGAGGAGGTCCCAAACACGATTCGCAACCCCACCACCCATTTTGAGGTACCAGGAGCGTTCACGCCAAAATATGTGACGTATGATGAGCAAATAAACCAGCAGAGAACAGCAGCAAGGCTCTGCCCAGTACCTATCAGACTGACAGCACCTATTGAAGTACCTGCACCTAAGAAACCACGGACAGTAAGGTACCCATTGAGAAAAGCATATCGACGAGTGAGACAGAATGACGATTGTCAAAATGCAATACCAGAAGAAGCCAAAAAAGTCCTAAAAGAAGACGAATGGTGATGTCACAAGAACCCGGACTGACTCACATATAAAAGAGATGACGACATATGAATGATGAAAAGAGACGAAACACCATGGATAAGTGATATCCTGAGTTTAAAGCGAAATAACAATGTCAAATTTTAAATGCTTATGCCATGAGTGTGATGCAAATATTCAGCCAGCTTACACGTGTACATATGCAAGGAACCACAAGAAGCAAAAAAAAATCGTTAGACTTGTTAAATCTTAATAGTAAAAAAGAGTGCGGCAAGCGCCACCTATACATATCTACCTCAAGAAAAGAACTGTCTATAAGTATACTTCCACTGTGCACAAGAGCAGAACTGACCAAAGGTTACTTAAGGTCTCTCGAGGAGAGCTTTGCAGCAGGAAAATCGAGAATTATAAGACGACTTTCACAGTGTTGGAATCACGTGACCGAGCCAGCAGAAGGAATTATCCTTTCACACCTACGCATGGAATTTTGCCATGCCCAGGAGCATTCACTTTTCGAGACCAAGAAGAAGTCTCGAGGCCAAGATACAAAGAAATAATTGACACATGACCACTGAGGTGATGACTGATTGTTGCAATAATTGGAGGGAGACTGGGGGAGCGGACCAGCTCCCTGCACCTGGCCAGCTTTTCTGCACGCTGCTATGCTGGTGGAAAGGTATGAGTGTGGTCAATGCCAACCCAATCATAGTGAACCAAGTGATCTAGGGTCCTATAGTTAACAGAGCCAATGATACATCATACTTTTAGTGACGTCTACGGCTCACATTCTGAAGGAAGGGTTCAGATGCCCCACCTGACACTGTTTATCCAATCCCCTCACTTCGTTACCATACACAGATATAGTACCTATATTAAAGTTACTTTCCTATAACCAATATAATTACATGCAACATTTTAAGCATTTAACGCCAGTGATGATGAGTTTTTAGTATAAAAGATGTGTTTATTATGAAGTTCGTTGGAGTTGTGAAGCGAGAAGGAAGATCAAGTGACAGCAGATGTTCATGAACTCCCCGTTTTTTGTCCTTGTCATTAAACAGACTCCCTTTGCCAAACTATTGAGTTGCCTTTATTGATTCAATGCTAGAGTATTAATCTGCATTCCCATCCATCTCACGAGTGCTGCTACTCATCTTAAAGTGCTATTGGGCAACCCCCAAATTTATGGGCCTGTTGGGGTCCTAGTGTACATCTCTGTGGATCTTGAGTGCCTGACACTATTCTTACCTTTCCTTGCAGGATCTTCTGATGTGAATTATGCCGTATAACAAAGTGAATGTATATATGTATTTAGTTTTATTGTCTTGTGTGATAACTCTGCCAAGAGACATTTTTAATAGTGTGTTTGGCCATAAATAAATAACTGCTTTTTATACATCCTGTCGAAGTGTAATCTGTTATTCCCATTGGGTGACCACATTGTGGACGCCTTACAAGCTCGCCACCTCTGAAAAACTTTGCCTGGACCGCCTGTCACTGCTACCTGAATTGGTTTGGCCACAGCTCCTCAGAGTTGTGCCTGTCATAATATAGGTTGGCCTTCTATACATCTGTCCACCAGTCCATAGTATAGAAAATCAGTCCTAACAATATCATAACACATTGCTATGTCTGCAGGAGGTGGGGAGGGTGCAGAATATTTGGTGGGCCCCATAACATTCCAAGATGGTGAGACCCTTCTCTGGACTGTAACTCTCTACTGGGCTGCACTAACTCATCTCTGGTCATTGAATCCTGGCAGGCCTCATTTGAAACATCAGTCCCACAGGGACATTTCCTGATTTAGAGAGAATGTGAACACTATTATCAGAAGCCCCAAAGGCAGGGCTTCCTGGACTACACCCAGATAGTGCCTGAGCACAACTCAGACCAGATAGACTGAATACTCACTCAGCACTGTCATACAAAGGCCACTGCCCACCAGGCGTACAACTAAATGATACCAAAGGCTTGTGACAGTATATCTGGTACCATGTCAAACCAGGCATGGCTTATCTCTAGGTATTCCTCGGTTACCAGGCCCACAGACCACACAGTAATGACTTTGGGAGAGAGGCACCTATGATTACAAAGGCAACTCCCCACCTATTGGAACCTTGTGCTTATGTGGGCTGCGTTTAGGAATATACATGCAACCTTTGGCCTGCCATATTGCTATTGCAAGGCAGTTGCCAGGAGACTTCCCCTAGAAGGGTTCTGTGGGTACAGTATGGTTTTTGGTATGAAGCATTAAAGGTAAGTGTACTTATCAGATCTCACTTTTAGGGCAGAGTTACCCAAATCATTTAAATAAAAATTTAAAAATATCAGGCTATACCAACCTCACAGATGGCACACCCTATCACCAAAAAATACCCAGACATGGGTCCTGTGTCTGCTGGGCCCAGAGACCCAAGCTACTTGAGGCTGAAACGTGTCTGGGGATGCTTGTGGTCTCATGCAGAAGGGTATACAGTTTTTCCATAGAAATAATTTCCATCGAATCATTATTCATCAAAATTCATTAATTGAAATGCTTTTCCAAAAAGCATATTCATTGAATGAAGTTTGATGGATTTCCAACTCAAACATACCTTTAAAATAGATGTATGGATGTGTGGGTTGGAAATTCAATGGGTTGAGGAAAGGGTTACTTTTGCAAAATGGGGTTTGGGGGGTTGTTTGGGGGGGACTGGGGGAGGTTTGATGGGGCAATAAACAATAAACACCACCAGTTAGGGGAGCTGTCCAGTGCTGAAATACATTATATATTTCAGCACTGGACAGCTCCCTCTGACTTGTGTAGTGTGCACTTTCATTTTATTTTCTAGGACTGGGCACATTTATATTTTATTGGGGGGTTGGGCGGGAGCCCCCATTAAAAAATAAAATAAAAGTGCACACTACATAAGATAGAGGGAGCTGTCCAGTGCTGAAATACATTGCAACTGTATTGAATAGATTTCAGCACTGTAATGTTATAACGCTATGCATGTTTCATCGACTTTCCATGCAAAAAATGTAAAGCGTTTATATAATGAAACCCTATTCAATGAAAGGGTTTCGATGCATAAACACTTTGCACTTTATGTATGGCAATTCTATGGAACAGCTTTCAATGGAAAATATTTGATTGAATAAACCCTTGATGGAAAAACTTCAATGGAAAGACTAGTAGCCATGCAGAAGGGATGTGACCTAGCAGTTTGGGTTGGACTGCCCCTTTTGGGGTGGGACCAAGCCTGATTTGCATATGGTCTTTCCCTTTCTGTAACAGCTTGGCAGGCTGAAAAACGATGGTCTGGTGGGCTGCCCAGAGCTCTTCCCTGTGCTATGACTATTGGTTTTACTCTGTCACACCCACCAATTATCCTTTCTCCTGAAATCGTATTGTTCCAAAACTATGTTGGTCTTCTTTCCAAATGTATCATTAAGCTTTGCCAGGGCCAGCAAATGCTGTGCTAGCAGTGCCACTACCAACGCTTGCCACCCCTTCTTCTTCCCAAAGTGTGGAGTTGGGTAAAGGAGAATGTGAAAGGGTCCAAAGAATCGTTGGAATGGCTTTCTCCTGTGACCTTTGTGAACAAATGTAAAAACAATATAATGCTGTGTGTAGACTTTAAGGACTTTAACTCATGCATTTGGGTGGGTAGGTAACTGATGCCCGTTACAAGTGAAATGCAAGCCACATTGGGGCCAGGGAAAGTCTTCTACAAACTAAACCGATTATTGGCTCATCACCAGACTGTACTGTGTGAGGAATCCAGACACCCAACATCATGCCACCCCTTTGTCAACATTTCAACGCTGCTGCATGCCGTTAGTCTTGCACTGGTGGATCCATGTTCCAGGGGCTGCTGCTGATTCCATTTGGGGGCATGGGCAGCGTGTACATTTTTCAATGCAACATATTAGTGATGGCAAAGAACAGAAAATGACATTTATTTATTGGGTATTGATAATGTGCCTATACTGAACACTTGTGTGTCAAGATACATCAAGACACGGGAGGGGAAGGTACAGGGAAGAAATACCAAGCAATCATGTTCCTTCTAGGTCTTGAGGCATTCGGATTGTGCAAGTGGAGTAACAAGAATGAAGGGGAAAAGGAGAGGAGGGGAAGTGTAGGTTGGGGAGGAACAGGGAAGAAAACAAACCATAATGTTCCTACTAGGTCATAAGACAATTCAGAGCGTGTGAGTGCAGTAGCAGAAATGAAGGGAGAGGGGGGAGAGGGGAAGTGAAGATTGGGGATGAACAAGGGAGGAAGACAAACAATGTTCCTACTATGTCTTGAGACAAATCGGAGCATGCAAGGGCAGTGACAGAAATGATGGAGGATAGGGGGAAGGGGAAATGTAGTTTGGGGATGAACAGGGAAGAGAGGCAAACAATAGTGCCATAGTATCATAGTGCCTGAACATAATTAGGGGAACATGGTCCAGATTATGCATGGAGAAGGAAACAGGTCTAAGGCACACCATATGCACAGCTGGAATATATCCCTCAAAGGTTCTAGTACAAGCAATGTCTGGCGTACATTCCCCAGGAGATATATTTAATTGTAGTCTTTTTTTGGACTAGTTGAGTACTATTTTAAGTTTGCTGAAGAGCATTGACTAAAAGACCTCCATAATGGGGGAGCTGCTGAAAGGGCCCTCAACATTTACTGAGATGGAAGATTGTCAATCCTAGTTTGCAGAGGAAAAGGAAGAAATGAATATAGCTATCACACTAAAGACATTCAGAGCACTGGCGCATACCTATGTTGATGTCAGTGAAAAAGCTCAGGGCTGGGTCCTCGTCCATCTAGAGGGTGGCCAGGAATTCACAATAGCTTTCACCTCAATAGCCTTGAGAAAATCTCAGCAGTGGAGAGAGAGGCTCTTGTGTTTTGGTGCATAAATATCGTTCAGGTACTTGTCGGGCTAGGTCCTGCCTGGGACTGTGAAAACAAACCACAAACCTCTGGTGCACATGCTCAGCAATGGCAGCATGTCAAAAGTATCCCCGGGTATATGCAGATGGGCTGTGAATATCATGGCACTCAATTCCACAAACGTCTATGTTCCTTGAGCACAGGAATGCAGTAGCAGACTTTCTCCATATGCTGACAAAAAAAGTGGTATATCTAGTGCTGGGTGAAGAGCAACAAGATGTGCAAGGGGAATGTTACATGGTCACAGCAATCACTCTGGCCATAGTTAATAGATAAATGAAGGAGACGACCATATATGGAGAGACATCAGAGAAGGTTGGAAGATAGTGAAACCAGACACTTCGGATTACCAGGTCATTTCCCACAAACTGTCAAGTGGCAGACAGACTTCTAACCCCCAATAATCTCAGGATTAGAGTTATGTAGCTCTCCCATGAAGCCGGCTTAGGTTTCTGCATGGCCAAGAGGAGACAAGGAAAACATTATTGCTGGTAAAAGATGTATACCAAAATTGAGTGTCTGTTAAGAGCCTGTGAACCATATGGTTGGAAAGAGCATCACTGCATGTTATTTGTTTATTTTATAATGTCCTGGTTTTAATTTCACCCTTTCACAAATACAAACTTTGAAATACATAGCATTTTTAGAAAAATACTCCATGGTTTCTATGTTATCCCGGTCCCTCAGACTTTTTCTCACTGCGAGTACATTTTGAAAGCATTATGAGCAGATCTGAAATGTACAGGTTGAAAAATGTGGGTGCCAGGACCCACCCCTGCCTTAACCCATTCTGACTGCATAACACCCTATAGAGGTGTCGTTCAGAATTCAAGCGGATTCTCACACTATTATCAGTGTGGAAGAGGAGCAACATATTTTACAGGCCTGGCTCAATTCCCCACAAAACCAATGTTGCCCAGAGCGAGGCTCTATCCACCCTGTGAAAAGCGGCCTGCTTTTGTCAGACATAGTGTAATTATTAGTCCATTTAGTGAAGTGCCCATACCTTTTCTGAAACCTGTTTGGAAGTGTTCATTAAAGCGTTTGGCCCATACCTTTGCAGAGACATCCTATTCCCCTTCTTAAAAATAGGCCCATTGATTGCTTCAGCCCTGTACCTTGGAAGAATCCATTTTAAAGCAACTTGAGCAGAGTATACAAGATATTGGACCATAACGTAACGTTGCCCTTCAGAACCCTATTGGTGACATCATCCGGACTGCATGCCCTGGAGATCTTAAGATTTGTAAGGGCCACTTACATATTGTCCAGTTCAAAATTCAACTTCCAGTGTGACTGGGTGGGAGTTGCCATATATGTCTTGTTACCTTCTTCATTCACAAACAGGGTAGAAAAGTGTTAAACCCAAGGGGGCCAATTCATAGAATTCGGCGCACAAGTGGCGCACGCGGCTGGCGCACAGTGTGCGCGTGCGGTAGTCTGCGCCAGCCGCGTGCGCCGAAACACATTTCCGCGCACAGCGTATTCATGGATTCCAGCCACCAAAACCAGCCGTGGCGCACAGTGGCGCAGCGACCTTGCAGCAGCGCCAGTTACGCCCCCAAGAACGCCTTCCGCGCAGGGAAAAGCCATCAAAATCCCCAATCCAGCGCAAAGGGCTGCGCTAACCCTGTACCAGCACGGCAAGCGGGCTACGTGTATTCCAGGGGTTCGCGGGAAGTTTCACACGCGATTTCAGCAGGGTACGTGTATTTCAGGGGTGCGCGGGAAGTTCCACACGCGAATAGCCTGGGCGTGTGTATTTCAGGGGTGCGCGGGAAGTTCCACACGCGAATAGCCTGGGCGCGTGTATTTCAGGGGTGCGCGGGAAGTTCCACACGCGAATAGCCTGGGCGCGTGTATTTCAGGGGTTCGCGGGAAGTTTCACACGCGATTTCAGCAGGGTACGTGTATTTCAGGGGTGCGCGGGAAGTTCCACACGCGAATAGCCTGGGCGCGTGTATTTCAGGGGTGCGCGGGAAGTTCCACACGCGAATAGCCTGGGCGCGTGTATTTCAGGGGTGCGCGGGAAGTTCCACACGTGAATAGCCTGGGCGCGTGTATTTCAGGGGTTCGCGGGAAGTTTCACACGCGATTTCAGCAGGGTACGTGTATTTCAGGGGTGCGCGGGAAGTTCCACACGCGAATAGCCTGGGCGCGTGTATTTCAGGGGTGCGCGGGAAGTTCCACACGCGAATAGCCTGGGCGCGTGTATTTCAGGGGTGCGCGGGAAGTTCCACACGCGAATAGCCTGCGCGCGTGTATTGCAGGGGTGCGCGGCAAGTTCCACACGCGAATAGCCTGGGCGCGTGTATTCCAGGGGTTCGCGGGAAGTTTCACACGCGATTTCAGCAGGGTACGTGTATTTCAGGGGTGCGCGGGAAGTTCCACACGCGAATAGCCTGGGCGCGTGTATTTCAGGGGTGCGCGGGAAGTTCCACACGCGAATAGCCTGGGCGCGTGTATTTCAGGGGTGCGCGGGAAGTTCCACACGCGAATAGCCTGCGCGCGTGTATTGCAGGGGTGCGCGGCAAGTTCCACACGCGAATAGCCTGGGCGCGTGTATTCCAGGGGTTTGCGGGAAGTTTCACACGCGATTTCAGCAGGGTACGTGTATTTCAGGGGTGCGCGGGAAGTTCCACACGCAAATAGCCTGGGCGCGTGTATTTCAGGGGTGCGCGGGAAGTTCCACACGCGAATAGCCTGGGCGCGTGTATTTCAGGGGTGCGCGGGAAGGTCCACACGCGAATAGCCTGCGCGCGTGTATTGCAGGGGTGCGCGGCAAGTTCCACACGCGAATAGCCTGGGCGCGTGTATTCCAGGGGTTCGCGGGAAGTTTCACACGCGATTTCAGCAGGGTACGTGTATTTCAGGGGTGCGCGGGAAGTTCCACACGCGAATAGCCTGGGCGCGTGTATTTCAGGGGTGCGCGGGAAGTTCCACACGCGAATAGCCTGGGCGCGTGTATTTCAGGGGTGCGCGGGAAGTTCCACACGCGAATAGCCTGGGCGCGTGTATTTCAGGGGTTCGCGGGAAGTTTCACACGCGATTTCAGCAGGGTACGTGTATTTCAGGGGTGCGCGGGAAGTTCCACACGCGAATAGCCTGGGCGCGTGTATTTCAGGGGTGCGCGGGAAGTTCCACACGCGAATAGCCTGGGCGCGTGTATTTCAGGGGTGCGCGGGTAGTTCCACACGCGATTGGCCTGGGTACGTGTGTTTCGGGGTGCGCGGGTAGTTCCACACGCGATTGGCCGGGGTACGTGTGTTCCGGGGTCCCGTGAACTTTCACACGCGATTGGTTGGGATCCACGTGTGTACTGTCATCACGTGCAATGAGGGATACTCCCTCGCACGTCACGTCACAGACGCGCTCACGCGCTGAGGGCCTTTGGTCCAATGAAAATGCGTATGCGTGCAGACGCGCTTACGCGCTAAGGGCCTTTCCTCGAATTACACGCTGACGTGCAGAATTTTCACGTGCCAAATCACTCCGTATCAAGCTGGCCACGCGTAAGCACACGGAAGACCACGCTCCTGCCCAGAAGGCCGAACTACTGCCCCCCAGAGCCCCGAGCACGCTCCCACCTGCCATCTGCTGCTGCCTGACTGCCTGCTGCCCATGTGCCCTGCCATTTGCTGCCTGCACATCAGCCAGGGGTGCTGTTGGTGTGACCACCCCTGCTGGAACCAAAGACTCCCGACTGGGATTCCATCGCTCCACAGCCCAGCCCCAGGACCCAGTTGCCCACCCACTCCTGCCTCTGGGGTTGTCATGTCGGGGCAAACTCCATCTGTGACCACTGACAACCCCCGGCCAGAGAGGCAGAGGGGCACCAGCTTCAGTGCCACCGAAGTTGGTATCCTGGTGGAGCAAGTCCTGGGGCAGTATGATGCCCTCTTCGGAAGTTGCCGCGCCGACAAGGAAGGACGGACTCGGATCTGGACTGACATCGTGACTGCCATCAACGCGGAGGGGGTGGCAGTCCGCGACTTCCAACATGTCAAGAAGCGCTGGGAGGACTTCAGGTCCAGGACCCTGACCAAGGCCCGGCGCCTCTTGAAGGCAGCGGATGCCAAGGGGCGCCGGGGCCACTTGTCGGAAGAACAGATGAGGGTCCTGGAACACATATCCCCAGCGCTCCACGTCCAGGTCCTTGAGAGGCAGACCCGTCTGGAGTCGAGCTGTGAGTGTACATGCATCCTGATTGTGAGCAGTGCGTGTGGTGATTGTTCAGTAGTGTGCAGGTTGCACATCTGTTTGTATGGGGTCGAGTATGGGTGCGGGTGTACAGGGCCGTGGGGCTGACACATGCGAGGGCTGTAATGTGTGAGACATGGATGGTGCCTGTGTGTGTGGGCTTGCATGCCAAATGCAGTTGTGTGGGCACACAAGTTTGTATGAATGTGTATGTGAGTAGACATGTCCGTGATGTCACGCATGTATGTTGTTTTCAGCTGATTGTATCAGCGCTGTGTACATGTGCATGTGTGTGTATTTGACAAGGGTGCAACAGTGATGCAACATGGATGCATGTGACAGCGGTATGTGGAAGCCTGATGGGCAGATGTGACATGGATGCCCGTCTGAACACTGCGACACTTAGCAGAGGTGTACACATGCATGCAAGTGTGGTGGTGTGTGTACATGTGTGGTGCACTTCCTGTGTTGCATGTGATGTCTGGCTCACCTTTGGCTGCTGATGCTGTTGTATGTGTATGGATGGTGTTGGCAGTTGCAACATGGCTGTGGTATGGCTCGTGTGTGCAAGTTGTAATGACATGTGTGTTGGGGATTGTGATGACATGTCAGAGGTTTGCCAATGCCACTCATGTACAACTGTCATGTGTGTATGTGTACATTGTACAGTGCCCTGATGCCTGTGTTTTGTTTCTCCCTGTCTGCAGCGTCAACTGATGAAGAGGGCGGAGAAGGTGCTGTGGAGCACAGCGGCGGGGATCCCACCGCCAGCCGGAGACGCAAGGCCCGGCTCCCCTCCCAGGTTGTCATCTCGTCGGGGAGTGAGGAGTCCGGTGCCGCGTCCCAGGCCGCAGCTGCCGGGGGGAGGTCCAAGAGGCGGAGGTTGCAGTTGGACTCCTCTGCAGCAGAAGGGGCAGCTGGGACCCCACAGGGCCCAACGGGGGAAGATGGCACAGAGTCATCCAGGTTGGTGGGGGGTTTGGTGGAGGAGGAGGCCGTGCAAGCACCGGAGACGGGGTCTGGGGGTGGGGATCCCACTGGTGCTAGTGGTGCAGTGCAGGACCAGGGACAGGAGGCAGCACAGGCCGCCGCGGAGGTGCCTGTGTGCAATCCTGTCCCTGATCCTGTCCCTGCATCATCTTGCACCAGCAGGGATGCCCATGTCCAGACCAGTTTTCAGGCAGGGGATGAGCTGACGTCAACTGGCCTTCCTCTGCCTGCGGACGTGGCTATCCAGGCCCGGGTTGAGCCTGTCCTGGCTGGAGTGGCGTTGCGTCAACGGGCCATGCGAGGTGACCTGCAGTCTTTTCATGAAGAGACTGCAGGTCATCTCGAATGGCTCGTTGACCACGTCAGCCTGCTGGGACAGGTCACCCAGGCCGGATTCCTCCGTCTGATGGGGCTTGCCACGACCCCCTCCTCAGCTGGACCCCCTACGCGCCAGTCGTCCTCTGTGCCATCTTCCCACCCATCAGTCACCTGGGTGCCCTGTGGAGCTGCCTCTGACGGTGCGGCCAGGCTGGTGGAGGAGGCATCCCTGCCACAGTCTGGAGTCGGACGTCCAGCAGGGGTGGCCACGTCAACGACTGCACCCCAGCCGGCGGAGGATGTGCAGGCAGCAGGAGGCAGTGCAGGGGCAGAGGCACAGCAGCAGCAGCACCATGGTGGGAGCCATGAAGGCTCGGGGCCTTCGACATCGGAGGGGCAGGCATCGGCCGGAGGGCAGGAGGACCCAGGACAAAAAGTGTCTTCCGTGTGGCAGCGGTTGGGCCACGCCATAGATGTGGAGCGGCAGCGGGCGGAAGAGGCACGGCTCTCAATGGTCAGGGCGGAGAACTCCATGCAGAGGGCCCTGAGGCGGGTCGAGTGCCTCGAGGCAATCCGCAGGGCTTTGGAGGTGGACACGTCGACGGCCCTGCGGACCCTGGGGGCCATGGAGGAGGACCGCCTCCGGGACATTGAGGAGGAGTTCGATGATGCCCTGGCCCGGCACATCCAGAAGTGAGCCGTGGAACTAGCCCGCTGCCCTTGTACATAGTTATGTAGGTAGTGTTAAGTTTCATTTTTGTTTTTATTTCATTTGGACCTTTTGGACATTGGCCACATTTTTGTATATAGTTTTTTTTATTAGTTAGTGTAGTTAGTTAGGTTTCCTTTATTTTGTTGGGATGATGGACCCTGGCTTCTTGCATTGTACATAGTTGTGGACTTGTACATACTTTCTTTTTTGACATTATCCATGGATCAATGGCTTATAATTTTTTTTTCACATTGGATTTTGTTTGGTGGACATTGACTTTGTACTACATTACTTTGGATTTCTATATTCTTTGATTTTTTTCTTTTTTTGAACGGACATGCTTCTTTTCATTTTTTTCCATTCACATTTCTGTTTCTTCATTTTTGTTTCTATTCATCTTTCCTTTAATACATTATATATTTGTTGCACTTCAATGTGTGGTGTCTCATTGTTTTCATGCATTTCATGTTATGTGTTTAGAGAATCACTGACACCCATTGGGTGTATGTGAGGGACATGTGTTTGTTTTGGAACTTGCAATTGGTGTTCTGTGATGTAATTGCAGAATATGAGTGGGTGGATGCAATACTCGGGTGGGTGTTTTGCATTTGGGGGCTGACCATAGAGACCAGGGATCTGGACTGTGATGACATGTTGGGTGGGGAACATGAGTTGGACATGGGTGGGGGCCTGCTGGAGGCTGCCCATGGTGGCTGGGGGTTGGGGGTGGTGGGAGACATGGGTGGGGGCCTGGTGGAGGGTTCCCCTGGATGCTGGGGGGTGGGGGTGCAGGGGGACATGTGTGGGGGCCTGGTGGAGGGTGCCCCTGCACTGCTGGGGGGTGGGGGTGGTGGGAGACATGTGTGGGGGTCTGGTGGAGGGTGCCCCTGGATGCTGGGGGGTGAGGGTGCAGGGGGACATGTGTGGGGGCCTGGTGGAGGGTGCCCCTGCACTGCTGGGGGGTGGGGGTGGTGGGAGACATGGGTGGGGGCCTGCTGGAGGGTGCCCTGCACTGCTGGTGGGTGGGGGTGATGGGTGACATGAGTGGGGGTCTGGTGGAGGGTGCCCCTGGATGCTGGGGGGTGAGGGTGCAGGGGGACATGTGTGGGGGCCTGGTGGAGGGTGCCCCTGCACTGCTGGGGGGTGGGGGTGGTGGGAGACATGTGTGGGGGCCTGGTGGAGGGTGCCCTGCACTGCTGGTGGGTGGGGGTGATGGGTGACATGAGTGGGGGTCTGGTGGAGGGTGCCCCTGGATGCTGGGGGGTGAGGGTGCAGGGGGACATGTGTGGGGGCCTGGTGGAGGGTGCCCCTGCACTGCTGGGGGGTGGGGGTGGTGGGAGACATGTGTGGGGGTCTGGTGGAGGGTGCCCCTGGATGCTGGGGGGTGAGGGTGCAGGGGGACATGTGTGGGGGCCTGGTGGAGGGTGCCCCTGCACTGCTGGGGGGTGGGGGTGGTGGGAGACATGTGTGGGGGCCTGGTGGAGGGTGCCCTGCACTGCTGGTGGGTGGGGGTGATGGGTGACATGAGTGGGGGTCTGGTGGAGGGTGCCCCTGGATGCTGGGGGGTGAGGGTGCAGGGGGACATGTGTGGGGGCCTGGTGGAGGGTGCCCCTGCACTGCTGGGGGGTGAGGGTGGTGGGAGACATGTGTGGGGGCCTGGTGGAGGGTGCCCCTGCACTGCTGGGGGGTGGGGGTGGGGGGAGACATGGGTGGGGGCCTGCTGGAGGCTGCCCCTGGTGGCTGGGGGTGCAGGGGGACATGCGTTGGTGGGCAGTAGTGCTAGTTGATATGTGGGTTGGCTGGTGGGCATGGCCATGGTGGATGGGGTGCCTGCAGGACATGTGCTGGGTAGGCCCCTGTGGTGTGAGCCACCTGCAGGGGCCGTGGAGGGTGTAGAGGGTACACCTGGGAGGACCCACACGTGCAATTCACGTGTGCTACTCCCAGCGCACCCCCGGAATCCACGTACCACGCTCAATCGCGTGTGGAACTTCCCGCGCACCCCCGAAATACACGTACCCCGCTCAATCGCGTGTGGAACTTCCCGCGCACCCCCGAAATCCACGTACCCCGCTCAATCGCGTGTGGAACTTCCCGCGCACCCCCGAAATACACGTACCCCGCTCAATCGCGTGTGGAACTTCCCGCGCACCCCCGAAATACACGTACCCCGCTCAATCGCGTGTGGAACTTCCCGCGCACCCCTGGAATCCACGTACCCGGCCAAATCGCGTGTGTCACTTCCCGCGCACCCCCGAAATACACGTACCCGGCCAAATCGCGTGTGGAACTTCCCGCGCACCCCTGGAATCCACGTACCCGGCCAAATCGCGTGTGGAACTTCCCGCGCACCCCTGAAATCCACGTACCCGGCCAAATCGCGTGTGGAACTTCCCGCGCACCCCTGGAATCCACGTACCCGGCCAAGTCGCGTGTGGAACTTCCCGCGCACCCCCGAAATACACGTACCCCGCTCAATCGCGTGTGGAACTTCCCGCGCACCCCCGAAATACACGTACCCCGCTCAATCGCGTGTGGAACTTCCCGCGCACCCCTGAAATCCACGTACCCGGCCAAATCGCGTGTGGAACTTCCCGCGCACCCCTGGAATCCACGTACCCGGCCAAGTCGCGTGTGGAACTTCCCGCGCACCCCCGAAATCCACGTACCCGGCCAAATCGCGTGTGGAACTTCCCGCGCACCCCTGGAATCCACGTACCCGGCCAAATCGCGTGTGGAACTTCCCGCGCACCCCTGGAATCCACGTACCCGGCCAAATCGCGTGTGGAACTTCCCGCGCACCCCCGAAATACACGTACCCCGCTCAATCGCGTGTGGAACTTCCCGCGCACCCCTGAAATCCACGTACCCGGCCAAATCGCGTGTGGAACTTCCCGCGCACCCCTGGAATCCACGTACCCGGCCAAGTCGCGTGTGGAACTTCCCGCGCACCCCCGAAATCCACGTACCCGGCCAAATCGCGTGTGGAACTTCCCGCGCACCCCCGGAATCCACGTACCCGGCCAAATCGCGTGTGGAACTTCCCGCGCACCCCTGGAATCCACGTACCCGGCCAAATCGCGTGTGGAACTTCCCGCGCACCCCCGAAATCCACGTACCCGGCCAAATCGCGTGTGGAACTTCCCGCGCACCCCTGGAATCCACGTACCCGGCCAAATCGCGTGTGGAACTTCCCGCGCACCCCTGGAATCCACGTACCCGGCCAAATCGCGTGTGGAACTTCCCGCGCACCCCCGAAATACACGTACCCGCCCAAATCGCGTGTGGAACTTCCCGCGCACCCCTGGAATCCACGTACCCGGCCAAATCGCGTGTGGAACTTCCCGCGCACCCCCGTAATACACGTACCCCGCTCAATCGCGTGTGTCACTTCCCGCACACACCCGGAATACACGTACCCCGCTCAATCGCGTATTTTACTTCCCGCGGCGCCACTTTTTTGATGCGCTGGGACTCTACCGCCTGCCTTCGTGTGGCGGACGTGTTTCAGCTTGTGCGCGGCTTTGGCTGTGCGTGGGTTTGCCCTATTCCATTCCATGAATACGTGTGGTTCGTGTGCGTGTGGGCGTTACCTCTGCTTCCGTGCAGTGCATCCCCAGTTACGCCCTTATTTTCGCGTGTTGTTCCCCATTCCGCGCGTTACGCCCCATGTCCCGCCCACTTTCTGCTGTGTGCGCTGAGGTTGTGCGCTTTCACTGTGCGCGTTGCGCACCGTCGCGCACGCCTTTCGCGATGTTGCAGTGACTTGTGCGCCATGCACGGGTTTGGCGCACATCCCGCGGTGAACACGCGCAGGGACTTCCATGAATCGCACGCGTGCGCGTGCGCCTGTTTTTTTCCGCTTGCGCATGCTTGCGCATGCTTGCGCCTAGATTTTCGGCGCACGTTGGTTCCATGAATCGGCCCCAAGATGTTTCAGAGGCACAATTAGCTTGCTATGAGGTCTATTTACTTTTTTGATCATTTAATAATCTTCAAGTACCCCTACCATCATTCTCGATTAATAATGCCATCATAATTTGAATTATGTGTATATGATTATGTATTTTATAGAATTTAAGCCAATTCTTAGCTCTCTGTCTAATCACTGGCATAGCAGGGGCCTGCACAGCCCCCACAGTGTGGGGTGCCCTGCTGCCACATGTCCTTGGAGGGGGCCCAATAGTTTCTTTTTGAAGCCACTCCCCCTTCATAAAGAAATGATTTCCATTACAGAGAGAAACTCTTTTTGAAGTCATAGACCCGCCCCCCCCCTCCATGACAAGGAAGCCTCCAGAATGGAGGCCTCTATGTCATGGAGTGGAGGGGAGCCATATGACTTCAAAAAGAGTGAGTTTATTTTTTAAGTCACTCTGCCGTCATAAAGACATTCTTTATGAAGGCAGAGTGACTTCAAAAATGACTCTTTCTTTTTGAAGTCCGACGGCTCAATGTCATGGAGTGGGGAATAGGGAGGGGCCCTATGCACTTCATGCCAGACTCCTTTAGCTTCAAAGCACTGTAACAACACGTTTTAGTATTTTCCCATTTTGCATGGTACAGGATCTTTGAACCTTAGTTAT
Organism: Ambystoma mexicanum; assembly: GCF_040938575.1. NCBI lineage: Eukaryota > Metazoa > Chordata > Amphibia > Caudata > Ambystomatidae > Ambystoma > Ambystoma mexicanum. The sequence continues at coordinate 1,267,016,078 of NC_090931.1, read as the reverse complement.
GAAAGGCTACATGCGCCCTGCGACAGGGTTCAAATTTGTGAAGTGCTGGCCACCCGCCTGTCAGAGACCAATGCTTCACTCCTGAATCCACCCTTGACATAAGCACAACAAGGGCTGCATCTTGCCGTGCGTTTAAAAGGCTGCAAATCGCCTGCTGTTACTTTTGAAGTACGGGCTTGCATGGAAAAATCCATCTATGAGAAGATCGCCCGATTCCTACTGCTACCAGTGTTATGCGATCCCGGATGGATCCACGGGGACTCCTCGACTGAAAGCAAAATGGAAAGGAAAGAGCTCAAACCTCTTTTCTCAGTCTCCATCAGGGCTGGACTGGGAACTAAAAGAGGCCCTGGAAATAATTACTGGGGACCAAAAGAGGCCCTGGAAATAATGTTCAAAGTGGCCCCATATGACACATGTTCAGCTAACCCAATGCTTTTCCTATGATAACATTTGAAAATACCACACAAAAGAGGCCCAGGGTGCAGAGGCCCACCGGGAAATATCCAGAGTTCCCTATAGGCCAGTCCACCCCTGGTCTCCATGTGAGTATTTTTTCTTACCAGTGCCCAACACTCCCCCAACACAATATAAGTAGAATTATGAGATGGCAAGAGGCCGTTTACTCTTGGATACTAAACCCCTTTTCAGGGGCGGCCTAGGCTCCTGGTGCTTGCAGTAGACCTCATACAGGGTCTTGGAACTGAAGGTGAAGTTGTGATCTTCCAGAATGCAGGGAGTCCATGCCTAGACACAGGGCGATGTGAATTTCCCATCACAAGAGAAACCTTATGTCTAAATAGAGCTGGCAGCATTGCTGACAAAGGTGTGGGAAAAGGAAAGGAATCCTGGTGTGTCTGTCTATCCTGGATTTCTATGGAAGAAGAGCATTGAAAGTGGGGGAGGCACAAACAAAGCTAGGTGGGACAAATTCCAAAGAGTAGTGTGTATGTAAGTATGCATAGTATTAAACCACAGGTGTTCCTGTGATTTGCCCAGGATCATAGAGCCCTGGTCAAGTGGGAAAGCTGAGATTTGAGCTCCGGCTTTCTGGTTCCATAGTTTGCAGTTTAGACTAAGCACGTTATCTCCTGGCAATTCTTAGTATTTAGGAAGCATCATGTAATGATATTTGCATAGTTATACTTGAATAGCTACATTAATAATTTTGATTTAATAAAGGTGGCTGAACAGGACCATACCCAAAATATCCTTCTAAAAACATGTTCAGCAAAAAAAGGTTTCCGATTGTCTCTACGAATCTGCTCCCAACAGATGGCTTTCACAGGATTCGAAGGTATACCTGATGAATTATTGTTAACTCTGATACCATTACCGCCACTTGTAACAGGGCTAAGTCTGAGTGATCGCGAGTGGCAGCATGGCAGTGCAGGTACCCATTCCTGAAGCGCATAGTCCTATGTGGAGGATTTGGAGGTAATCCTGCCATCAGTATTTCCTCAATTTTTTGTGGGTAAAGTGAAGGTGGGACCTCCAGCCAAGTGGTGGAGAAATCGCCTCCACTTTATTTCCAATCTTGTTATTTGGCTGTGTGGGAAAGTGGCAGTGACCGAATTGCCTCTTTTTTACTGCCACTTTTTCCCATTCTATCAAACTCGTAATTAAGCCATAAGACATTATTTTTATAGTACCACAGTTGATCTATGACCTTCTTTGCTTCCATAATCATGTTCTGTGTTGATGAAATGATGTTGCTTGATTGTGTTTTCTCTGTTGACTTCCATGAATGATCCCTGACTGATGCATTTCCTGTTTTTAGTTTTGGTTATCAGGTGGCGCTTAAGCTGAAACTGTTGCATCGGAGTACAGCTAAGACGGAGCTGACATGTTAGGAGGGATACACAGTTTATGAGTGGTGTTTGGTTATTTACCGACACACTGACTGCCATCTAACAGTTTTATTAAGACAGTGTGTACCTGCACAGTTATGACAGGGCATACTTTGTGCTGTTCTCCATATTACAATGTCAAATGCAGGACGCATTTGCTCCTCATTTACCAGACTTCTGAAAAGTCCCTTAGCCTGTTTGAGAAGGCCACCCAGTCCTGTGTTTTCTTGCAATTTTGGGACTTGCAGTTCTTTTTTCTTTCACATGACATGGAGGCCGCGAGATCCTCTGCAAATGACGTGAATACGCATTTGTGGCTGCTGCAGAGGACTGAAGGCCTTGATCCCTGGACCAACGGATTCAAAAAGTTAAGAAAATGTATTTTGTTTAAATGTGTGTGTGTGCTTTTAAGTGTGTGTGCATATGTATATAATGTAATTTGTGTGAATACATGATTTATGGGTGACTGCCTGGGTGTGCATCTGTCAGTGTATGGTAAAAGGGAGCACATGTAAATGTACGGATGGCTGGGTGTGTGTGAGTGTATGGTGAATGGTGTGTGTGCTTGTGTTTAAGGCCTGGATTACTTAGTGGAAATCTTCATTACTCCTAGCCCTCCTCTTCCTAGTCCCAGGATTTGTGTATGTGCCATCTCAAGATGGTAAACTGCTAATCAGATATCCGTTTGTAAGCTCCATGGCAAAAACAAAGTCTATTCCTTTACCCTGTTAGACCAGTATCCTGATCTGCAGCGCCTGCTCTCCAATGGCACAGGGCAGGTTCAGGAGATACAGGTGCACATTTGACAGCTGCTGTGACAGACAAGTTGCTGCAGCATAGGGGCTGCATTTAAGACATGCACCCCTTTCCATAAAACAAATAACTATGAGAGTTCCTATTCTGGCGGCGCGTATACCTGTAAATAAGACATTAATGAGTTTGAAATATGGTGACTTGTCTAGTATCTCATAATTATCCAAGCCACAACAATTTTAAATCACACATGTGTCAGGCCTGTGAGCTCAAAGGATTATGTGTATTCCCCCCAAGCCAGGATTTCTCTGCTGCCCCCCTTTCTCCAGCAAGACTGTAGCCCTGGGGGATCGTCTCTTTGATACTTTGTGAGGGCAGGTGATACCCTCTGCAATGAAACAGCCACTCCACATAAGGCTGTTCTGAGAAAAGGAATCAAAGGGTACAACCTTCACAAAAGGGCTAGCCCCACACCAAGGTGCTGCATACCAAAAAGGCCTTTGATGCTATTGATAAGAGAAGGGGGTAGGGTTAGCGTAGACAGAGGGAGCTCAGACCAGCTGTATGAAGGTACCACCATCTTGTTTTCTCTCTTGATCTTTCTTCCTTCCTGTCCCTCACACTTCCTTTAAAGCAAAACACGTTGGGTCTGATGTCAGAAGGCCAAGTCCAGAATAGGGAGTGGAACCTTAAGGCAGGATTGCTTTTGTCCAATACTCTGTACACTTTTGCCTCTAAAAGAAGGGGTTGTTCACTCCTTATGGAATTCTCTTTGGAACAAGCACCTAAGGATGAATTTGCTGGATCTCTGTTAGGAGAGATGACTTTTACAAAGCCCATCCGTCTGAGGTGAAGATTGAGTGTCCAAGGTAAAGGCAATATCTACTCCCAAACCATCCCTAGGGCACATCGGGGATGACCTGTTGCTGAAGAAAGACCTGCATCTCCGACAGCCACACTGCTGCCCAGGACCTCACTATGTTGCAGGACCCTAAAAGGTGTGTGCCAGATTACCACATGGTGGGAACACGAGGACAAGGACTTATCGTATCCTTGAGTCTCTGGATTGGGACTCACAGCAACATGAGTCAAGACAGCCAGGATCCACTTGTCTTTGCCATCAAACCACTGCAAGCTCTCACTTGAGATTTTTGACCCCGTTCAAACTAACAGGACCATCCGGAGATGTGTCTGGCACTTGACTGAGCTTTGAACCACTATTCTGCACTCTCAAAACTGTTCACAATCACACTGCACCAACTGAGCATGTTGTTGCTCCAGTTAAAACTTGAAGCTTATCATTGCAAACCCTGCATTTGAACGGCCCTTCAAAGTGCCAGCCTCTTCATTGTGGATCTTCATTGAGAGTCAACCAGACCATAGGGGATCCATTGAACTACACCCTTCGAACACAGCATCCGAACTGCCTGACTCAAACTGTGCATCTATTCACCAGCATCTTTGCCATTAAGCTGTCAAACCAACCCTGGTGGCCCTCACAATCCTCAATTCACTGAAGCTGCTTTGAGCTGCCCTTTGAACCACCAGCATCTTCACTGCCAATCTTCATCGCCTGTCCAACCACCTTGGTGGCCTCATCAAACTGCAACCCTATCTAATTCATCGGACTGACCACCACAAATTGTGCATCCAGTCACCAGCATCTTCACTGTCAAACTGACCATCAAACCAACCCTGGTGGCTATTCCAATCCACACTTCAAACTGCAATGAGTTTCATCTCAGCCCCACCTTGGCACCTGCTCCCGTCTGGATCAATGCAAATGACACTCAAACCAGATTTGAAACACACCAACAGTAATGAGAAGCTTAGTTTGAAGCCGTTGAATCGACAAGACCGACAGAAAGATATTATTGACTAACAACTGCCGCCTTAGTCCTTCTGGTCCTAGAGACAGGTTAGGTCACTTTAATCCTTTTGTGCACTAATTAACAAATCCTTTTAAAAGAACATTGTGGTATTACTTTACTTTCACCCTGGCTTCACAACCCAGATTGCTGAATGCTGCTATATTTGCATATTCTGTGCTCGTGCCGCAGGGGTGGGTTTTGTGTTGTGTTTAAACATAGGTATTATTGCAGATGGAGTATTTCATTAAAATATATATTGTGTATAGAACCTAAATAGGATGCTCCCTTTAATTTTTAACTTTTGGACGTTATTGTTTGGGTTCCTAATGAATCACATTCACGCTCCTCTTGAGAGTATAGCCTTCCCTCATTACCACAAAGGGCGAACAAGGTCTACCTCTTACTGTGCCCATTTTACCTTAATGATTGGAAGGTGCATTGGCCGCTCCTCACCATTGTATTCCTGCAGGGCAGAAGTCAGTTCATTATAGCAGGTGATTCTGATTTATGGTTAGACATGGTATGCCTGTGTAGGTTCATCTTTTTGCACAGTTCCTGCCAATTTTCACCTATGTCCTTTTGCTGTGGGCCTTTCTTGAAATGGATGAGGTTCACAATGTTGGACCTTTGTAGTTGTATGTCCATTAAAACTAAATTGTTCAGTTCTGTGGGGTTGTTACAGCAGATGTGTTGGCAGGGTTTGAATCTGTTCTTATCGCATGGATCTGTTCAAAGACTAATTTCTTCTTGATCCTTTGGAGAGGCATTTCTGTACAGGGACTATGCTAAAGGGGCTCCTTGAAAATGTTATTTAGTTCTTTATCCATGCAGAATATTGGCTGTAAGACCTTAACAATGTTTTTCAGTTGTGGTAACGTTGGGTGATGGTTGGCATGTAGGAGTACACATTCTGTATTTTTGAATTCCTCTGTATTGTAGCACGGTTTTTCTTGCTATTTACAATGCACAATCAAACTCCCTGTCAATCTCTCTGTCTAAGTGTCTTTTTTCAGAAAGGATACATGGAGTTTAGTCTTTTGTCCCTTGTCCTTGTGTTGGAGCATATTCATTTGTAGCTAATTGCCTGGCTTTAAATGACATATCTTTTTTGTGTGGCTTGGATTGAATCTTGTCCTGTGTAGATACTCCTTTTATGCAGCTATTCACAGATGGCCAGTCTTACCCACTGGGATAGCAGAATCCAGAAAGTGTATTACAAATGTAATGTGGCAGTGGAAGAGAATCATTGATTCATGGACTGTTTAAGAGGCTTGCCAGCTTCAGTCCAAATCATGAAAATGTTGTGAATATATCTCAGGTATGATAGTGAAATTGTTTTAGGAACTTTACCTCAAACACTGCCAATAAGAGATGGACATATTGCGATGTCTTTTTCATGTCTTTGGTCATTTCAGGGGTTTGTAGCAATTGTCATCCGTTAAAATAAAAGCTGTTGTGTGTGAGTACAAATCACATGAGATCTGGGATCGCTCTGATTGGGTGTCTATATTTTTAGTTTCCTTTTTGCAGATATTTCTGTTAAGCATTATTTCATCTTCCTGAGGAAATGTACTGTGTCATGTAGAAGCCTATTTTGTCCATTTCCAGAGGTTTCAAGATAGACTCCATGTATCCCGATATCGCTTTGGTTAGTGTATTAATGCCAGAGAAGATCGGGCAGTCTTGATTATTCAGTGTATGAGTCTTCAGCAGCAAGTGGAATGTACCACGACTTGGTTTGTCTGGTATGAAGCTGTAAATGTGCTCATCAATGTCGTTGTTGTGCACCGGGACCACCAACCGGCCCATAGAGTTAGGGTTTGCCCAGAAGCAGTTTAAGACAAGATAGCAGCACCCTTGAGATGGATGTGGGTGCACATTAATACTCCAACACCAAATCAATAATGACAACTCAATTGTTTGGCAAAGGGAGTACATTTAATGAAGTACAAAAAGCGGGGAGTCTCATGAATATCAGCAGATGCGTGACCTTCTCTCTCGCTTCACGACTCCAACAAACTTCATAAAAAACATAACATTTATGCTGAAAACTCATCATCATTTACATGTAACACTTAAAAGTTGGCATGCACTTCTATTGGTTCCGGAAAGGTAACTTTAATATAGGTACTATATCTGTATATGGTAACGGAGTAAGGGGAATGGGTAAACACTGTCAGGTAGGGCATCTAAGCCGTCCTTCAAAATGGCTACTGTAGACGTCACTAAAAGTACAATGTCCTATTGGTTCTACTAACTATAAGACCCTAGATTACTTGGTCCATTGTGATTGGGTTGCCACTAACCCCACTCATACTTTTCCACTTTGCTTAGCAGCACGCAGAATGGTTGGCCAGGTGCAGGGAGCCCTTAGTTCCCCCGGCCTTCCTCCAATTATTGTTACAATCAATCATCACGTTAGTGGCCATGTGTCAATTATTTCACATTGGTTGGCGTTGAGACTGCATCTTCTGTCTGGAAAAGTTCTGATATCTTCGCCTGCCCTGCTGCTATGCGTAGGTGTGAAAGTCTTACTTCTGCTTGCTCGGTTGGTAACGTGATTCAGACACTGTGAATTTGACTCTTCTTCATATAATTTGTGTTTTTGATTTTCGTTTCACCCACCACCTGCCTTTCTCTTCTTATCTTGACCTTTCAGAGCAGGATATTCTCTTCTTAGCTTCAATTATTGTAGCTACTGTTCGTCCATTTTGACTGTTACGACCTTGGTTTTCCTGGCATGAGTTGCCTCTTCTGAGTTTCGTTTATGCCGCTTATTCTTGCATTCACTCAATATGAAGCTTTCCTTGTGTGGCCTTTGGTAACCTTTGGGTTTCTTGTACAAAGTGGAAATATACTCATATAACGTGCTTTGTTTGAGGTAGATATGTATAGGTGGTGCTTGCCGCACTATCTTTCTACTAAGCATAGCAAGCCACACGATTTTCTTAGCTATCTTGCGGTTCCAAGCATATGTACATGCATAAACTGGTTGAATATCTTCTTCATGCTCATGGCTTAAGCTTCTTACATTTGACATTGTCCTTTCACCTTAGGTTCACGATATCCCTGGCCCATGTCGTTTCATTTCTTTACGTCATTCTCTGGTCTTCATTTCTTCTATATGTGAGTCAGTCCGGGTTCTCGTGTCGTCACCATTCGTCTTCCATTAAGACCTTTTTGGTTTCTTCAGGGTCTGTACTTAGACGATCTTCATTTCTTTTCATTTGTTGATATGGTTTTCTCAATGGGTAACTTACTGTCCATGGTTGCCTTGGTATTGGTACTTCAATAGGTGCTGTTCTTCTGATAGGTACTAGACCGAGCCTCACAGCGCCTCTCTGCTGGTTTATTTGCTCATCATATGCCACATATTTTGGCGCAAACGTTCCTGGTACCTCAAAATGGACGGTTGGAGTGTGGGCTGTATTTGGGACCTCCTCTACACTTACCTCTCTGGGCGATTCATCGACCACTTTCCCCTCTTTCTTTGGATCCATCTTCTTTGGTTCCTCTGTATTCACCTTCACGTCATTGCCTGGCTCCATTCTTTCTTCGTCTTCTGGGTCTATACATGATGGTTTGAAGAAATGTCTCTTTGGGGTCCATATCTTTATTACTCCTTTTAAACTTCCTGCTGTTCTCACGTGTTCATCCTTGTTCCACTTCATCAGTTGACACTGTCCATTTGAGCTGCAGTAAACACATCTTCCCAGATAATTTCTATGCATACTGGGATATCGAAACTTTGTTCCTTCTGGTGCATGAATGCTGGCCTTCACAAAGTCTCTTATTTCTTTGTCAATCAGGTCTTTGGGTTTCCATCCTGGCTCGACATCAATCATGATCTTCATCCCTATGGCTTTTTTTGCAGTTTACTGGCACTGAGAGATTATCATCTTGATAACACAGAATCCTAGCAATATCATCACTAGCAGGGCTCCTAGGAACTTGAATGCATCTGCCATCCATTGTGGAACCCATGAGAATAGTGACCCAAACCAACTGTCGTCGTCTACTTCGTCAGTTTCATCAATCATCTGATTCTGTAGTTTCGTCAGCATACTTATGGCCTCCATTAGAGTTCCAATTTCTTCATCGTGAGATGGTATAAATGTGCAACATGATTCTCCAACTTTTGAACAAACACCTCCATCCATAGCTGTGATCATGTCAAGTACTATCTGTTCTGGAGAGTCATCAGTCGGACTGCCCTTAACTATTCTTTGATTGTGTTGAATCCCTTTATGGTTGTGTTAATGGTCTGCAGTAAATCCCATCTGGTTATCTGCAACCATTTAGTATTTGTTCCAACTTGAAATCTTGGCATGAAAATTGTCGTGAACACTGATGAGGTGAGGCTGAACAGCCTGTGTTCATTTGGGATTGCATGAAAATCTTCTTCTGATTTGGCAGAAAAGTCATTCTCTCTCTTCATTCGATTCAGCAGTTCCACAGATCTCTTCTTCCTCAGGTGAGTATTTGCTTTCAGGAAACTGTCAATGTTCAGGTCCCTTTTCGGGATCACCAATGCTGGAACGTGGACATTCACTATTGTGCATATACCTCCCCAGTGTTTTGCCAGTCTGATGTATGCTTTGTATCCACATGCCCAATAATGATCCATTACCACTGCCGTTCCATGCACCATTCCTGGAGCATCAAAAACTTTTCCACAGTTCTGATTCTCTCCCATCTTCCTTGTGCCATTATTCCTGAAACAGAATGTTGGGCTTTCCAGTGGCACTATCTGTAAGGGTCCCCCTCTGTCTTTGACCCATGTTAGCAGTTTTGCAAGCTTTGGCCATAATGGCTTGCATCCATTTCGTACTATGTTGATGGTAGGTTCGTATTGACCAATTACCAACCATGCTCTACAAATCACTACTCCTTTCTCCCATCCATCAGGTGAAAGCACTGTTCCACAAATCTGCATTTGGCCTCTGTTTTTCCTACCTCTGAGTTTTTCCTTGGACATTTATCTTCTGGTTGCTTCTCTTCTAATTTCAGCTCCTTTAACTCCAGGCTTCTTATATCTGATCACAATGTGTTTCGGTTTTTCCATTGTTTCTTGTCTTTATGTCCTGGACATAATTGTCTTCATTTGGATCGGTTGCTTCAGTTACCCATTTCAGTGAGGCATCACTACCCATGAACTGGCCTCTGGGCTTGCACATTGCTACGTGTGAAAGACAGTGTGCTGTCTGGACATCAATTTCTACAGCTACGAAGATCTTTGACTTCCCCATGCTGTACGGTAGGAGTGCACCAACAAAACATTCCCCCTCTGAACTTCGTCTTCCAACTTCTTTCAAATGCTGGTACCAGATGATGTTTCCTAAATGTGCTGTGCTGTCCAAGTAATCGTTTAGTTCACCGTTGTCCCCATGTATGCTTCTCTTGATTCTTAAGGTTTTCATGTAATTTGCTATAACTACATCCCTGTATGCATCTGTATGGCTTCTTCTTGCTGGAGGATTCTGGGGTATCCTTGTCCATGGTGCAGGTCTTCTCATCTGTACCATTTGAGTAGACAAAACTCTGGCAGTTCTTTCTATTTCCTCTTGCCTTTTCCTGACTCTGACTAATGAAGGCCATATTGATTCTGCTATCAGCTGTACTCATGAGATTTTTTCTGAGCTTATCTTCGTCTCAATCAGTGTTGTATCAGGGGTGATCATTAATGTTGTTTCTGTTTGTTTCTTCTCCAACTCCTCTTGCATTCTTTTTCTCTTGGTCAAAAAAGTCCATATCATCCACTCTGACATTGGTCCAGTGTATGGCTGTATTGTAGGACTTGTACTCGTCCCCTTCATTGGATCATGTGTGCTTGTTAATGTTGTCTCTGTGGGTTTATTCTCCGACACCTTGTCTCTTCAGTAGTTCAGTTTTTTCCATTTGTCTTTTCACCTCACTTGTAGTGGAACTTCTCATAATAGGCCGTCTCTTCTTCTCCCATGCTTCGGATTGTGGTTCTGCAGTTATTGACACTAGGCCTGGCGTGTGTCCAGTCAATGTTTGCGTGCGTGTGGTTGTCAATAACCTTTTTACATTCATACTCTGCTGACCCTGTTTCCGGCTTTTCGATTTGCTTTTTACCACAAGTGTGCGTGTGTCATTGCTAATCACATCCATCTCAAGTTCACTCACTCCATTATCAGATCTTCTAGGGACTGGAATGACTTAGTAAGGTCTGGGTGCCTTTTTGGACTTAATTTGTGCACTATTAGGAGGGTGCACTGGGATTGGAAAGCTTTGTGCACCAATCAAAAATGCAGTTCTGATTGTCAGTGACAGTAAAACAATGATGAATATAATGCATAAATACTTAATGCCCCTGTAGGGCAATCTACAGCATTTACTTCCAGAAAAGTACAGACGTCCCTCCTCCTGAGGGAGGACAAGATTCCTGTTCTGGATCCCCCATCTCAATCATCCGTTGAAAGATGATAACTTTTAATACAACTTCTAAACAATATTATCTCTGGATTCTGTTGGTTCTGTTTGTGAGCTGCAGGTACTGAAACAATTGCCCCCCTTTGTCTGAACACTGGATTGTCCATTATTTCTGGACACAGTTCTCTTGCTAGGATATGGGAAGTGTCCAAATCAGGCAATAATTCAGCAAGTCTCTTTACTGTGCATGTTCAACATATAATGAATCCCAATCTATGCCTCTGATCTGCTTAATTCCCAAAGACATGCTGTGTCCTTGTCAGTATAAAAATAAAAAAATGGAATCTCTGGCACTACTCTCTCGATCTGTCCCTCAGCAGAAATTTTAAAATCTTCTCAAATACTTCTGTTGATGGTTAGAAAGTTCGACTTGCATCACAATACCATGCAAGAGCATACCCATCTGCGTAGAATTAGCTGGGTTAACATCGACAGGTCTCCCCACAAGCTCTGGAAAATCCTTGATTAGGTGAAAGAAAACATTACTCGCCAACCTGCTGTGGTTTGGGACTGTTGGCTCTCACTTATTGTGAAAAGTTTCTGCAAATTCGGTGTGCGTGAAGATCAATTTGAATAACAATTCCGTTTAGGATTATACTTAGATGTTCTGTATTTTCTGGATCTCGAAGAAATGTCAATACGTCTGTAGTTCTTCTGACAAGATCTGGACAGTCTTCAATTATGGGAAAGAACAATACATTAATAAGCCTATTTGCTTCTTCCTCCGTTGGTTTTACCTCGCTGTATTCCGGAAGTAGGAGGAAGTAGGAGGAACTGTTCCTTATAGTCTTTATCGTTTTCAGGATCTTGAAGAAAGTCAGTGATACTGGTGAGCCTACCCACAAGTGACGGGAACGATCTTAGCACTAGATCAAAATATGTTACTACATCTCTAGTGATGTCGCTACTGTGGGATACCATAAGTGATTCCGAACAAGGTCTCTGTGTGGAAAGAATCTGGATACTGTATTATCTTCCAATGTATGTGTTCTCGATCAAAATTTGGCATATTCTTTTCTAATCAAGACTTCAGTGTGCCTAAACCCAAAGTTCAAAGTCAACAGACTATGTTGTGGCTTATAATTGCAATTTTCTTCTTCACCCTGCAACTAGGATGCACAGAGAGTCTGTTTTTATGTCCTTATCCCATTTTTTGCTCAGAGGAATGTCCAAAATGAAGCCACAACTTGTACACAAAAGTTCTTTGTCTTTGCTTTGCTGCTGGTCATGCGTCTTTCTTCCTCATCATGGGTCGCGTCTGCAAGTGCTGTGGTTCTTCCTCGTCATTCGTAGTCTCTTCAGGGTGGGGTGTAGGGAGGGGGCCTTCTCCGATGTATGGGTTGATGTCACCCAAAAAGATCCAAGCTCTTCTTCCTTGTAGTTTCACTGCAGAGGGAGTGCAGTCTTCCACTCTAAAGGGACTGTTAAACCTTGGCTCGGCCCACCTTTTCCTCGTATTATTCTTCACCAGATGGTATCTCCAGGGAAGATTGATGGAAGATGTAGTCCTTGACCTGTATCTGCAGTAGTATCTCCTTCTGTGTTCCGTGCTGCCCTGCACCCTTTTTGTCGTCGCTGCAGCTGGCCTGAAATCACAGTGACAGGATGTCATGCAATTCAAGTAATTTTTTATTTCAGACCCTAAGATTTCTCTTGTTGGCTGGGCATCATATCTAGATCTGTCTTGGGGTGTCAGGGGAGTGTGCATTCCTCTTCCTGTGCCTATTTCGTGCAGCGTAAGATGGTTGGTTCCTGAGTGGATACCATGCCAAAGGAAGTCAGTGTAACCATCCCTTTCTTAGAGTAAGCTTCAACTTGGCTATCTTCAACTTTAATAAGCCATTGAGCTTTTCACATACTCCTTTACCTTGCAGGTAATAAGCTGATGAGAACTTGTGTTTTATACCAAGCAACAAGATAATATGTTCTAAAACTTCATTTACAAAATGAGCCCCGTTATCTGATCTCATGACTTCACATACCCCCACCTGGGAAATACCTCTCTCACTAGAAATTTGGCCACACAGGTAGAGTCTGGGTGTGTACATGGACCTGCTTCTATCCATCTAGAGAATGGACACACCGCAACAATTAGATACCTGTACCGTTACATACTTGAATCATATCGACGTAATCGACATGCAAGTGCTGAAAAGGTGCACTGGGCCTTGGGATGACTCTTCTGATTACTTCTGATGTATGCCTAACCGTGAACCGTTGGCAAATTATACAGTTCACCATAAAAAATGCAACGTGCTCTGCTAAGTTCGGTATGAACCAGTCATCAGAGAGTGTTGCCGCTAGATTCTCTTAGTCATGTGTGCTGCATAGTGTAACTGCTCCAGCGCTATTTTTAACAGGGCTATAGGCATTACTGGTTTACCAGTGCTGTCTTATCGCCACAAGCTTTCGGAGGGGTTTAAAGAACACCCTCACCTCTTCCAGTGGTTTTTCTCCTCCTGTGGTGCCTCCCCTTAGAGTTCCATTAACTGTGTTTGTCACATATTATTGTAACTCTCAGGTTCACTCCGTGCGACATTCATGTTTTCATTCACATTTGTGACTTCTACATCCATGATCGTCTCACTCTTGGATGCCATACTCTTGGCTTCTGTGTCTGCTGCTTTTCACGTGAGATAAAATCTGTCCCTATTATGTGGGCGGTGCACTTCACGACTGCTATGCCCACTGCGAGCTGTAGTGCCTTAATCAGCCTGTCCAATAGGGCTGTGTGCTGTACTGGTGTGCCATCAGCTCAGAGGGAACCCCTCATTTTCCAGCGTGCTAAGCCTGCATGTACTGTTGATGTCACATAGGCGGAGTCACTGTACACTGTTACTTTCTGGTCTGAGTGATTCTCAATAGCAAGTATCAAGGCTAATAATTCTGCAGCCTGTGCTGAATAATGAGATGGTAATCGTGCACTAAGATGCACTCGAAATTCTCCATTTGCTGTGTGTTTCATTACAGCAGCGCCTGTATATCTTTGCCCATCGTTTTGATCGATTCTTGTGGAACCGTCAACAAAGACAATTTCTCCTTCTGCAATGCATTTTCTTTCACTCTGGAAATTCTTCATAATTTGCACAGTCATGTATTTGCTCTCCTTCAGTGACTGGTACTGCTATGAACATAGCTGGGTTCGCTATTTTGCATCAGACTATTTTAATTGATGGATTTGATATGATCACTTCATAAGCAGAAGCTCTCTGAGATGTCAGTGTGCCTTTTGGTTTTTCTAGAATAGCAAATAGCGAGTGCTCAACGTACAACGTCATTGAGCATCCGATCACAATGGTTGTAGCCTTCTTGATGGCGAACGCTGCAGCAGCTAAACTTTGTTCGCAAGGGAAATGACCTCTCATCACTGGGTCTAAATTCCCACTATAATATGCCTGGGGCTTGTACCCCAATGTGGTTCTCTGTGTGAGCACTGCCATCATAACACTGCCATTCGTGTGTGAAAACAGGTAAAATTCCTCTGCATAATTGGGAATCCCTAAAACTGGTGCTGTGCAAATGTCTCTCTTGAGTTCAGCAAATCCTTCCTACATGGTCTCAGACCATTCAATCTTTTCTTTCGTCACTTGTGTATTCTTTAGGGCCTGTAGCAAAGGCTTGGTATATGAGCTGTAGTCGAAGACCCATGCCCTGTCATAATTGCAAAGGCTTAAAAAGCTCTGCATCTGCTTTATCGTGTGTGGCTTAGCCATGTTCAGAATGGCTTCAGCCCTTTCTTGGGTAACTCTCTTCCCCTCATTTGAGATCAGCTGGCCTATGTATAGCACTTTTTGTTGACAGTATTGTAACTTCTCTTTGTCAATCTTATATCCTTTTTCAGCCAATATAGTCAATAGCTGAATAGAACCGTGTCTGCATCTCTCTTCTGTCATGCTGCAAATTAAGATGTCATCCACATATTGTAAGACAAAACTTTGTAATGCAATATTGCTTAGGTCCATCTGCAGGACTCTTTTGAAAATAGAAGGAGACTCACAGTATCCCTGGGTTAGCCTCATGCTTTTCAGACGCATTCAAAAGCATTTTTTAAATCAATCACCATAAAATATTTTGCCTCAACAGGTATATTACATAGAATTGTAGCCGGGTTAGGCACTAAAGGGAATCGGATTCCACAATGTCATTTATCAGCCTCAGATCTTGAATTAGCCTCCAAGACCCTCCCTTTGATTTTTTGATAGGGTAAACTGCAGTATTGCATGAGGACTCTGACGTCACTAAGATACCCTGCTCCATCATAGCTGAAATTGTCTTAAAAATTCCTTCATCTGCCTTCCTGGACATGGGGTATTGTCGTGCTTTTGGTGGAATTGCTCCTGGCTTCAGTTTAATTTTCACTTCTCCGACTCCTTTCAATAAGCCTACGTCATAGGGGCCTGTGGTCCAAACTGAGACAGGCACCTGGGCCATGTCATCCTCGAAATATTCAGGATGGTTCTGTGCCAACATCATTCTCTGCTGCACTTCTCTTTTGATCATTTTCACCCAAAAGGTGAGGTTTACCTCAACTGCTGTTTCTCCCATATCTGCTTGCTTGTCAAACAGATCGTCATCAGTGTTGTCAGTCAATCTATACCCTTCTTCGATGGCGATTACTGTGCACGATTGTCGGCCTTCATCATCACAACCATCAATCAAAGCCATTTTCCCTTGTATTGCAGCTGTGTGTATCTCCAAGGGAAATACTTGTCCCTTTTCCTCATGCATAGGTATTCTTGGCCCAAATAGAAATTCATCTGGGGTCCTCATGGTTTTCTCAGCAAGGCCTGGCAGCCCTGCCATTAGCACACATATTCCATACGTGAATATTTTGGGCTCTAATGGTACAGCCCTCATTGCTGTGTGTCCTGCGTATGCTCTAATCATTTTGCATATGTTCAAATAGTGCATTCCTGGAGTTGAACATACTATGCCCTTCTCCATGAACGAGATTGTCATGTTTAAGTTCGTCATTAGATCTAGATCCAAGATGTTTACTGGCATTTGTTGCGAATATAATAGAGGTACACTCATCTCACATTCTCCTATAGAGACTTGAAGTGCGTCTGTAAAAGGAACAGGACTTGTAGCTCCTGTGAAACTCTGAGTATTGATAGCATTGACGGACAAGGAAAACTTTCTTTCACGTATACACGAATGTGTTGCACCCCTGTCAACTAAGAAGGAATATTCTTTATCCCCTATAATGACATCCACCCTTGGTTCCTCGTGAGGGTCTGGTGTCACTGATAGGATAGAACACATCAGGGTTCCCAGTGAGCGGTCCTAGTCCATATATAATTTTTTGCCACCCTGTGCGAATGGACTACCCCCATCACCAGTGCTACTGCTCATTCCAGGGTTCGCAGCCTGTTCTGCACTTACGGTCTGTGACAGTTGCATCAGCGACTGTTGAGACTGTCCTTGTGGAAAACTCATTGAATTCTGAGGTTGTAAGCCTTGCTGTGCTCTTGTTGTTGCACTGTGTGATTCTGTGCAACTCCATTTGATCACTGCTGTAAAAACACAGGTGGATTCACCATACCTGCTCTTATTCCTTGGTCATTTTGCATCATGCCTTGATTTCTGCATGTGCGTGCTAGATGCCCTGTCATTCCACACAACCAACATACTTGTGGTGGTCTGATTATTTGGCCATTTGACATATCTTGATTGCCATTTTGCATGTTTTGAAAGCCTCCTTGATTATTCTGAAAACCTCCATGATTACTCTGCTATCCTCTTCCTCTGAATCGTCTTCCCCTGGGGTAAAACACTGTATTGCCCTGATTATTCTGCTGCGGATTATTGGCTTGTTGCATTCTCTACCCGTCTGTGCTAGTTATAATTGCTCCTTCAAGGGCATATTTTGACGATTTCTTCTGCACTAATTTTGCCTCTTCACCTTTTGTGCAGCTTCTTTTTTGCGATTCTTTTCTTGCAGTAGCCTCCAATAGTGTGCAATGGTCAGCTGTATTTTCGGCCACGGTTTGGCCTCGATTCCTACCAATTTCTTGAGCTATTTCTGTACCAGATCTGGCAGCCCTTGGCATAAAATAGCTCAGCGTGTTGAGCACTTGCTGCTGTGATCTGAGCGTGATCTGCAGGTCGCATGTTCGAATCCCGGCAAGGCCAACTCAGCCTTTCATCCTTCCGAGGTCGATAAATGAGTACCAATTTCAGTTGGGTGATATTGTATGTAAATATGTGCTCTGTTAAGCGCTTTGGATTAAGGCGCTATATAAATAACACATCATTATGATTATCATTATAATATATGGTAGAACACAGGTATAGATTTCCTCCAAAATTCCCGAGTCTCTAGTACCCAAGCGTCTTGGAAATTCTGAATGTAAAGCAACGGGTCTTCCGACTCCTTCATTTTTCGAGTCATGATAGCTCCCATGTCGGAAGTATCCGGATATAGCAATCGTAATGCTTTCCATACCGCGGCTCTGAAATTGTTAAGTGGAGCTCCGTCATGCACAGTATTAACTGTGGTCACGCCAGGGCACCCTGCCCATGTCCACACATCGTCTGCTCTATCACCAAGTATGGCAATTAAGAGACCGTTGATATCCCCTATAGCTAACGTTTTCCCTCCCGTAATTTTTTCTAGCTTGTGTATCTATTTTCCGGCTCCCGATGTCAACATTGGAAGCTTATTTTTCAAATTTTCCCGATCCATGTGTGGCCATGGAATATACTGTGATCTTGTTCCACCTTTCTCGAGCAACGGAAATTGGGACGCATAGCCCTCTCTCTCTTATCTCATTGTTCTCCTGTCTATTGCAGGAGTAATATTCATGTATCACGGCCTACCGGGCAACAGCCTTAACCGGCTCACATAGGGTGGTGGAGACACCCCCTTCTGACCGTGAGATACTTCTTCGTGTTGGTCTGACTGCCTGGCTGATCCTGATTCCCTCGGTGTAGACCCACTAGAATCTAACCATCTTATCCATTTCCCTCGTGAGAATCGTTTTTCGCGTCTTCTCTCTTCCTCCTTTTCGTCATGCTCCTCTTTTTCGGTGTCAGACATTGTCTGCACCCAACTTGTGCAACTTCTTGCATCCTCTTTGTTCCTACTGATTTCCAACCTATCTAAGGACAGTTCTCTATTTCCACTGCTTC
The DNA here is from genome assembly GCF_040938575.1 of Ambystoma mexicanum. Lineage (NCBI taxonomy): Eukaryota > Metazoa > Chordata > Amphibia > Caudata > Ambystomatidae > Ambystoma > Ambystoma mexicanum. The sequence continues at coordinate 1,266,998,014 of NC_090931.1, read as the reverse complement.
GTGAGACGTCCTCAGTATCGTAAAACTGAGTGCTCTCCAGGCGCTCGTCTTCTCCCTCCCCTTGGGGTACTTGTTCTAGGCCCATTTCATCATATATTCTATCGATCGTCTCTCCGATGCTTCTGGTGTCGAAGCCTTCCTCGATATGTGCCCTAGATGTGTAAGGTACTGAATCGTACTCAGGAAATAATTACTACAACTGGCTCAGGTTTTTTAACCTCCCTTTCCAGATATTCGAGATCGCATGCTCTCTGTCTTCGCTTACGTTCTACATTGTCATCGAATGCTATGCGTTTTCTCGCTTCTTCTCTGACCCTGGCTTCTTCCTCTTTCTTTGCGTCCCTACGTTCATTTGCACTTCGGATTTCCTCATCCCTTTGTCTCTTTATTCTTTTCTCTTGTATCCTTTGTTCTTCCTCTATCCTTTGCTGCTCCTGTCTGTCTTGGTCATTGGCTGCTCTCTGTTTACGATCGCGTTGCCTTTCTTGCTCTTCGCGATATAGCTGTGCTCGTCTCTGCCTAACCTTTTTCTTATTCTTCTCTTTTCTCTGTAAATCGTCTAGCTTTTTTCTTTTTGTTTCATGTCATCTATGCCTTTACCATCGAGTTTCAATAGAATCTGACCTCCCATCCATTCGTTTTGTGTGAAAGCTAGCTCATCAGTTCTATCCTCATTTCCTTTCCATCTTTTGCCTTCTCTCTCTCTGTGTCGAGAGATGTACTTGCTTGTGTCTGGTCTTTTCTCTCATTCTCGCGTCTCTCTGTGTCCCTCGGGACTTTGGAGGTGATATCTCTATCTTTATCTAGATTTGCGTCACTACTTTGCGTAGGTGACTCATATGCCGGGCTGCTGTACCCTGTGGCTGCTTTAAGTTCTCTTAGCGGGTATAACCCTTCGTCCTTACTGTCTTCAATTTTTGTTTCAGACGGGGCGGGTGGCGCTGAGGGCGTCTCACCCCCCTCTGTGCATACGTTAAATATCCAATCTAATGGCGGCTCCTCCTCTTTATCCTATTGGTACATTTTCCACAACTCTAGACTAGCTAGGCGTTTGTCTAATGTTTCACCCATTTATGTGGCGTGCAAATATGCCGTCCTTTGTTGTAGGACCATTTTAGATAACGATCCACCCTGGGGCCAAGGCATAAACATTTTGTTCGCGGTTCCTTAACCCATTCTGCAATGTACTTTTTCAGCTTTGGTGTATGTTTTGGCAACTGTTTGCACAGGTGTACTAATGGAGTCATGTCTTCCATACTTAAATTAGTTTGCTTTCTCTTTATACAACACTTGTTATGCCTTTCGTTATCTAAACAATTCCAACAATATGAGCGAGCACCAATTGTCGCACGCTCCAATCCTGTTTTTCCACAAAATTTTATATCTTCTATTTTACCCAATAAAAATCAGGTTGTATTCTACAATATTTCAATTATCCAATCGGGTAATTTTTATGCTAGTTCCTCGAAGGAAGAATGTTCGTCCTATGACGTCACAACAAATAACACATAAGACAGACGTTCACAGACTAGACAAACTCCAGCTGGTTAGATAGACCTCTGCCTCTACTATTATTACCCCGACATGGAGTTTAAACTCATCCCTTTCACAAGCATCTTTAACCGTCGTGGTGAGCTATTTGTTCCTCTTCATTCAGGACTCTGGATGCAAGTTTCTAGCCGATATATTAAAGCGTAGGAATTAGGTGAATCCTCTCTCTTCTCAGGTGTCCTCCCCGGTATCCTTTCTCTTACTACTTTTAATCACCCTTTAAGTCATTATTTCCTTCCCTATATATATATATATATACTTCCTACTCTACTTCTGACTATATTTAGTTTTCCCGCGCCCTACGTTACCTTTCCCTCGCTTGTTCTAAAGTTGCACTTTTGCCAAAACATTTAGTCTTTTTCACTCACTGTTCGCATGTTTCCTCTCTGGGTGCTCGGGATCACTGCCTTCCTCACCGCCTCTCCTGCCGTTCGCTCGCTCAGCTGCCCGTAGGAGTGGTAAGGTGTTATGTGGGGAACACATGACCCTTCAGACCTCTGTCTGCAGATTCTATTTTTACTCTAACCACTGTCTATCAGGAGCTTCACGGTCTACTCAGCGGGATGGCAAAGGACTTGTGATATTGCTGAAGACCTAGAGTTACTTTTTGTCGATGGTCAATGGGTGTCTTATTCTAATCGATAATCGATAACCATCCGATCTCTGCTACCAAGTGTGCTTCGGGACCCCCAACCGGCCCATAGAGTCAGGGTTTGCACAGAAGCACTTTAAGACAAGATAGCAGCAACCTTGAGATGGATGGGGGTGCAGATTAATACTCCAACACCAAATCAATAATGACAACACAACGGTTTGGCAAATGGAGTATGTTTAATGGCAAGTACAAAAAACGGGGAGTCTCATGAATATCAGCAGATGCGTGATCTTCTCTCTCGCTTCACAACTCCAACAAACTTCATCAAAAACATAACATTTATACTGAAAACTCATCATCATTGATGTTTAACACTTATAAGTTGGCATGCACTTCTATTGGTTCGGGAAAGGTAACTTTAATATAGGTACTATATCTGTATATGGTAACAGAGTAAGGGGATTGGGCAAACACTGTCAGGTGGGTTATCTAAGCACGTCCTTCAAAATGGCTACTGTAGACGTCACTAAAAGTACGACGTCCTATTGGTTCTACTAACTATAGGACCCTAGATTACTTGGTCCATTGTGATTGGGTTGGCACCAACCCCACTCATACTTTTCCACTTTGCTTAGCAGCATGCAGAGTGGTCAGCCAGGTGCAGGGTGCCCCTTAGATCCCCCGGCCTTCCTCCAATTGTTGTTACAATCAATCATCACTTTAGTGGCCATGTGTCAATTATTTCACTGCATCTTCTGTCTGGAAAAGTTCTGATATCTTCGCCTGGCCTGCTGCCATGCGTAGGTGTGAATGTCTTATTTCTGCTCGCTCGGCTGGTCACATGATTCAGACACCGTGAATTTGCCTCTTCTTCATATAATTTGTCTATTTGATTTCTGTTTCACCCACCACCTGCCTTCGTCTTCTTATCTTGACCTTTCAGAGCAGGATATTCCATTCTTAGCTTCAATTAATTGTAGCTACTGTTTGTCCATTTTGACTGATAGGACCTTGGTTTTCCTGGCACGAGTTGCCTCTGCCGAGTTTCATTTCTGCCACTTATTCTTGTTTTCACTCAATATCAAGCTTTCCTTGTGTGGCCTTTGGTAACCTTTGGGTTGATTCTGCTTCTTGTACAAAGTGGAAATATACTTATATAACATGCTTTGTTTGAGGTAGATATGTATAGGTGGTGCTTGCCGCACTATCTTTCTACTAAGCATAGCCAGCCGCACGATTTTCTTAGCTATCTTGCGGTTCCAAGCATATGTACATGCATAAACTGGTTGAATATCTTCATCATGCTCATGGCTTAAGCGTCTTACATTTGACATTGGCCTTTCACTTTAGGTTCACGATATCCCTGGCCCATGGCGTTTCGTCTCTTTACGTCATTCTCTGGGTGTCATTTCTTCTATATGTGAGTCATTCCGGGTTCTCGTGTCGTCACCATTCGTCTTCCATTAAGACCTTTTTCGTTTCTTCAGGGACTGTACTTAGATGATCTTCATTTCGTTTCATTTGTTGATATGGTTTTCTCAATGAGTACCTTACTGTCCATGGTTTCCTTGGTATCGGTACTTCAATAGGTGCTGTTCTTCTGATAGGTACTGGACAGAGCCCCAATGCGGCTCTTTGCTCTTTTATTTGCTCATCATAGGTCACATATTTCGACGTGAACGTTCCTGGTACTTCAAAATGGACAGTTGAAGTGCTGGATGTATTTGGGACATCCTTTACATTGTGCATGGACTCGACAATTTGTTTGAAGATTTTTTCATACTCCACAGTGTCATCATTACTTTAATCTTAGTAATGTGTATCAAGGAGTTGTCTGTAAGCTTCTGTTTTGTATTTTGCTATACAAAATGGCCCCACCTTAGTCTACTGGTTATATTATGGTCTCCCTGGTTGTCTGGGTGTTCATGTAGCCCTCTTCCCTTTGTTTTGGTGGTTCTGTTTAGTTGTCCATTGTGTGTGGATTAAGTCATATTTTACCTATTTCGTTCAGGCAATGAATATAGTTTTTAAGTTGGGGATTGAGCCCATAAAGGGGAGACCAGCTTGATCATTTTCGATGACATCATAACCATTGTCATTTTTCTGTTCATTGTTCTGTCCCGGGAAATATTGTTTGGATGCAACAACTGTACATATTCTTCAATTTCTCCCAAAAAATAAGTTGTGTCCTGATTGGGGCGCAATGTCAGTCCCTTAGAGAATACAGATTGTTAAGAGTGTGTGTATTGGTGTTGTTAACTGAAAGTTGGTTGATTTGTTGCCCTGTCCCCCATTGAGGTTCCGCCACCTGAGGGTCCCATAGTTGTTCCTTGTAGGCCACAGAGTTGCTTGTTCCTCTGAATTAACAAGTAATAGGAGGGTTCTCAACCAATCAATAAGTTTATTTGGAAACACATTTTTCATAAACAACAAATGCAAGATAAAATACAATAATACAAAATGCAGTTCTGCATTTTACAAAAGAATCCATGACACAGACATAAAACATTTCATATGATAAAAAGTTTAAGAGGTGCATGTGTGTAATCCAATTAGTCCACCAAAAGAGGACCAGAATAATAATTAAATTATCAATGTTCTGTCAAATTTTGAGAGATAATTTTAGTTCTCCGTGCCAGGCCTTTCTCAGATAGTCCACCGAACCCCAAGCCGCAGGCAGCGTGGAGCTGAAAGCAGATAACATAGGGCAGGCCTAGCCTGAGACATACCAGCAGACCTAAGTAATGGTAAGAGTGTTTTCCTTCTTAGGTCCATAATGCTGGGCAAAACAGCACAATATGCAAAAGATCCTCCACAGGCCACTGACAACAGAGGCAGGCCAAGGGTTGTACATTGTGAGACCAACTTTTTGTTCGAGCCCCAAGCCATAGGCAATCAAATCGGGCTCGAGGGTTCTGTGTTGCAGAGATGAGAGGGAGGATGACTTTCTTGGAAAGGTAGTGGTACTTATTAAAGAATATATAATTAACTGATTAAATGAGGACACTTCGCCACAAATGAGAAAAGGAGCCTCTAGATTCTGTATTGTAAGCTGTGGGAAAATAGTTAGCACTAAAGGGCACAGCCCACCAAAAGAGAAGCTTAAATTGAAGACCTGGCTCTCACTCAGCTGCAAGGAGAAAACAAAAGCACTTCTTGATGCCTTAAAGGCCACCCACCCAGATACTGCTATTAAGGCAAAACGATTGTAAAAGAGATTGGCAACCAGAAAACATGAAATTGCTCGAAGCCACTGGGATGATCTGTGTGATTCTGCAACCACCCATGACAATAGGAATTTCTGAAGGATCATTGCTAGGAACTCAAATGGTCTTGACTCAGGCTATCCTGAAGTCCTCAAAGCTCATGTCTTGGAGCAGGACTCGGTTGAAAGTTTTACTAATCTGTACAGTGTGGACAACAACATTTATACCAAAGGTAAAGTGAGCACACTAGTTACCAATCCAGCCTGTGCCAATTTGGATCCCTTTTCCGTGAAGGATCTTGAACTGGTAATAGGATGACAGAAAGCACGTAAGGCACCTGGGGCTGAAGGGGTGCCAAACTATCTCTTCCGTACCTGCATTGAGCTATGGACTCCCTTTCTAATGGAGGTTTGTAATGCTCTTCTAGACAGTAATTTTATGCCAGAGAGCTAGAAAACTGGCACCATTGTCCCCATCTATAAAAAGGCAATATATTTCTTCCATTATTAAATGGAAGATCTAAAATGTTTTCTGGAGTCATAATGAAAAGATTGAAGGAATGGGCATCAGAGAATAATGTTCCATCTGACACTCAGCTGGCCTTCAGGCTGGGAATGGAAACAGTGAATCAATGTGTTCATCTGTATCTGCTCCTGTCCAAGTATATCTTTCTTTATGGGGCCCCAGTCTAGATGACCTTTATGGATCTAAGCTCAGCTTTTGGCCATATGGACAGGGGTCTTTAGTGGAGCACCCTTGGTGACATGGTTGTTCCAATAGCATTGCTGCAGAGGCTTGAATCCTTACAAACAGATTATATGGTCTCATGTTAGGTGCAGAAAGGAGGAAGAGGTAAGCAGCAGCATTTTATTTATTGATTATTTGTAATGTGCACTATACAGAAAATTGTGTGTTTCAAGGCATGTAATGGCACATAAATGTGTAAATAAATGTTAAAATAAATATTCTATTCATCTCTTTGATAGCATAGTGTTATCCGTGCATATTCCTGGTGCTTTCCTTTGAAGAAAACAAGTTCACTCTCTTGAGCGTCTCTACTGTGCGCTGCCTGTAATAAGTCAGCCTCTGCGTGTCTTAAACACTCCTGAAGCTCTATGTTAACTTCCCTAATTCTGGTCAGTCCCTGAGAACCTGACTGACCATTTTCTACATCCATTCTCAACAGATTCACATTCTGTGAGAGGACACTGTTATCCTGCTTCAAGAGGTATTTTTCCTTAATCAATTGCATTTTCTGTTGTTTCAGAGTAAATACATTTTGGTGCATTTGATCAAAGCCATCCTGGGAGTCAACTCCTTTTATAATTAACTGACTGTTTTCTCTTTTTGGTTTATTCATGGACTGTTTACAGGCCACAATCTCATCCACCAATACATTGATATAATTAGTTTGACCATTCTTCTTAGTTTTCAGTGTGCTCAAATTTTCCACACACTCTATGTGTGTCTTACAGTGCAGATAACCTTTTTTTTTTGGTTTACTCTTTATTGTGCATTTAGCTATTTTGCAAGCCTTAAGCACATAATAAACAAAGCAAAATATGATCAAACAAGTTACAAAAAAGACATAAAAATTACAAAATTACAAGATTAATATTAGATAACACTACATTATACCATCTAGTCACACTGTTAAAATATCAAATTCCTAGCAAGAACTAACATTGTAATTCATCTATGTGCTAACATAAAAGCAATTGAATACAAAGAGCTAAACTTTGGTAATAAATTGGTAAATCCAGTCTCAATCAACTTTAATACGTCTTTCCAAATGTTATGGGCTGACACCATTATAACAGATTCAGCCCTGTATAACATACTCCAGAATTGTTCAGATCTGCCCCGATCGAGATGCTTGACAAAGTTGCTGTATCCCCTGACATAGTAGGGTTGTAATAATAGGCATAATGACAATATGTGTCGACTTGTCTCGATGTTTTTCCTAAAAAAATGAAAATATGAGTCTATGCCCCAGTATATTTCCCTGTTGGAAGTATATTTAAGCGCAGATGTAAAATAAAGCACTTAAGTTGAATTGAACATAGTTTGGTTAGGTTTGTACGGAGAGAGTTTAACAAAAAACTCCAAGTTGAATTCTCCCATCTCCTCTTGGTTGACAGTTTTCCAATGTTGCTTACTTTATCCCAGTTCCTTGACTTGATCTTTAAGAGAGCTTCGATATTTGGAGCATTTGATGGAATGTCGGTGAGAATGTCTAGTATAGACAGACAATCCACGCCAATTGACTGCAGGGAGCTGCATTTCTCTCTCCAAACCATCTTGCTGATGTGCTTTGAGCTAATTTTTTGTTAAGATTTTCATATTTAAGCTCTAAAATCTGACCGTGTTGTATATCATCTTCCAATTCCTGAAGACATTTCTGGACCTGTTCCAGGGCGCCAGTATGTTTCAGCATACTGGCCTTTTATTTTTCAGTCGCTCTTCAACTAATTGCAAAATGACATATAAATGTACCATGAGCTGAGCCATTTGAATTTGCTCCTCCTGAATATTTTGGTTCATGTAGAACCCCTCTAAAGCTTTGTGTAACATCCCACCTTCAATCCATACATCAGTGCTTACTAACGTACCTCCTGTACCATTCTGGCTTGCCATCCCCCAGTGCCCATCACTGGCCACTCACCACAAATTAATATTTTAGTAGGAGATGCTTTCTGGCATTATCCATTTCAATGGCCACTATTTTAAATCTGACTTTTTGCAACTTTGTGACCTCTATTTTCACTGTAACAAAAACCTTGCCCTATTATGTTTCCACAATCAATATCAAATAAAATCAGATGAATTTTGCATTACTCTGCACAATTGCATTACTCTGTACACCTCCCTGATTCTCAGGGGTCAAGCCATAGTGGTACTTAAACAAAGCATGAACAATCTGCCTTTGCACTAAAATGACTGGCCTGCTAAACAATGCAATTGTCATGAATCAAAAAACAGGAAGCTAGATCCCGGCTATGGGCTCCCACTCATAACAATATATTTAGAGACTATCCTTGTATATCATTTGTCTGATTCAGTCTAGCTTGGTCTATGACTCATATAGAACCACATAGATCCCTCCCCCTGTGCCACCAATCAGCCAAGAACCAGGCCAGGGTACAGACAGAATATATACTTCTTGAATAATATGTCCAATGAATATGTACACCACATGATTACACACACCACCTTCTCTGTGGCACTAAACAAAGCTTCACTATAAAAACTCTCTTTTGGGGATTTTACTTTTGGGTCTCATGTACATGGAACACAGGTCAAATAAACAGTACAACTCACCTGTTGTACACAAAACCATGAATGTCAAATTAAACAATACCATGGAACATTACAAAAATCATGTACTTGGTTATCTTTTTCTGAAGTTGGGTTTAAATCACAGTACCATTGTTCAGATGTGTAAAACACTTTCTCCCACGCAATGCACTTGACTTATTATCTCCATATGCACATGTCAAACTTGCAAAGTGAAAACACACCAAACATTGAAAAACAGCACATTTATCACACATTGAACCTTTTCATCCTTTGCCTTGAAGCAATACAATATCTCACTCCTATCAGGGTCACTTTCTCACTCTCAGGAGAGAGTGTATATTTCATTTAAGAATACACTTTGGGGCTGATTCATGGAATTATTTGCACCAAAAACAGGGATTTGTGCGCCATTCTGCCCGCAAATCCCTGTTTAATAAATGGGGATTTGCGGGCAGAATGGCGCACAAATCCCCATTTTTTGGTGCAAATAATTCCATGAATCAGCCCCTTTGTTTCATTTAGCAAAGCACTTCTCTGCCCCAACACCAAAAACATGGACTTTCAGTGTACCTTTATCAACCCTCTAAGGCCTGGTTTGAGGCATGGTGAACAATTTAGGAATTTCGTTTTTAGTCAAGGACACCCTTGATGGAGTTTTGGGATTGGGAACGAGAAATAGGGATACTCCATTTTTTTAAATGACTATAACTTGAATTAGCACTAGGAAAGAAGGTAGAGATTTCAAACTCCCCCGAGCTCCAACCTGCGTTCAATGACGATATAGTAGTTATATACATTATTAGTCAGTAAAATAGGCTAAGGCTCTACTCAGTTTTTCCACTGCCCACTAATTATGATATTAGCCCAAAGAGATCCCCAACACACTGGGATCTGCTGGACAATTACTTACATTGGATCTCTGGGTTTGGTGCTCAGGAAAGATATCAGCATTTCTGGACCCTCTCGTGGGGACCACACGGATCTGGTCAGGCCCTTCAGTTGGGTATAGCCACCAGCATCCATCTCTTTAATTAGCTCTGCCTGCAAAGATCCCAGCATCTTTCTGTGTTTCTCTGGTTTGCTTCAGCAATCGCATAAGCAGTTCCAAACCAGGTAGTGTCAGACAGTCTCCAATGCACTTTTAAATCTCCATCAATCTTTCAACCCACATGATTTTATCAGTTCTCTCTTCTTTTCCCAGGCTGATCTTGGATTTCTATTGTGCAACATCTTACAAACCCATAATCACATGGACTAAAATGTCTAAATTATCATATGCTAGTTTATTGACTATTTCTTTTCATTGGTCAACTCTTCTCTATCCTGTACTTGCAGGGGTGGTCCTTCTGTTCTGATTGGCCCTTTCAGTCTACCTGGGCTAAATTTGGGAGAAGATCTGTCCAGAAACTTGCATCTACTTACTTGCATTTACTTTTTACACATTTTAGATTTTGCAGTGAAAAAGCCTCTACATGACATCTTTCTCCAGTTTCTAAAAAAAAATATAACAATATATATATTTTTGAATTCTACTCACCATGACGGACTTAAGATGTGTTTGGCATCTTCACATTGTTGCATGTGGGAACAACAGATGTTCGTGGATAACTCGACAATTATAACAGTTCTCAACATAACCTTTTCTAATTTATTAAACAATCACCTCCCGGAATCTCTGATTTTTGACGTTTTATGGGTAGTTACAACCACATTTTAGATTATAACCTTTGTTTCCAAGGTCGAATTGTTATAAGAGTTGAATCAATGAAAATATCTGTTCATTGGCGTTCACATAATATCTGGGTTATCTTTCTATGACTTACAGTTCCTGAGAACATCAACAAAATCTGATCTTCAATGTAAGCTAATGGCAAAATAATTACATATATGCATATTCTATTTTGATGGCACATTATGTTTTGCTTTCTCCACTCAACCTGAGCCATAGGCATCTGCTTTCTTTGTTGACTCAGGCTGGTGTAAATCACTTAACATTCTTGTATAGTCAGAGGCTGTCCAGATGGGTTTCTGGTCTCATGTGAGAATCTTGATAGCAGGGCATCACCCCAGCCAGCCCAGAGCGGGACAACATAAGCTGTTGAATTTTGGGGAATTTACAGAGTTAATCTCATTAATGGAGGTATTTCTAGTGACCCAGCCACATCAATAAATCCCTTTGTCCTGCATGAACACGGCTTCATCACTGGCCCTGACACTTCAAAGCGACGCTCTTTCAGATAGAGAGCCTGGCATATGATGCGGGATGGTCACTATTGTTTACTTTCATGGGAAAAGTCTTTACACTCACACAAGCTTTCTGTGCTCTGAATAATAGAAACAGTTGCTTTCCAATCTGTCGCATTTACTTTTCATGTGAGGCCCGTTTAATATCTTGCATCATGCCATCAATGTTCATATGTATATCCTCATATGTACATCTACTTGACTCTGGCCATGGAGATTTGTTTTGCCATGTGTATATTGTTCTTAGTTGCAAAAGTGCCAGTGTTCCACTTCACATTATGATATACCTTTAAAATGTTTTTTTATTAAAGAAATACATTTTTATTGCATACACATAGCCATATAAATGATTTTATATGCAATTAGAATACATCAATAACACAATATCATCATAATATGCCACATATGCTCATTACAATCCCAAGATATAAGAAAATACAACATATTAATAACAATCCAATACATGTAAGATAACAAGTCATAAAACTTAACCATATTAAATTACAATCATTCCCAACCTTACCTTACAGTCCACCCAGAGGTCATCAACTCGTTTGTCCTTCCATGCCCAGGAATATTTGTTCATAAATTAGTGGCGTATATGTTCCAAACTGTTACAGTACATCAGCAGATGCTTGGTAGTCTCAAGCACACAATCACCACACAATATGCAGCCTCTGGAAGACCACTTTGTACACCTATAATTTCAAGGGTATCCATCAGGTTAAATTTGATATGAATATACCAACCTAAAATATAACCATGAGGATAAGCCTCTATGTACATTTTGGGTGATTATCTCTTCCAATATAAATATCCAAGCATATCCCACTATTAACCATATTGGATAAACAGACTGTGAACTGTTCCATATCATAACTGTTTAACAATTTTTTCACCAGCCCCATGAAGACTATTTGAGGAAGATCAAATGAATGCAGACCCACCATAGGTGCCCAGCAGTTCATGACTGATTTTATACCTTCTATACAACAGCCCCTAATGCACAGGCATAAAGGGAAATGTTCAAGAGCTATCCTCCTTTGGAATGTTCCTTCACCTTCAGACAATAACTTGTGACCAAATAATAATATTCTTTTATCAAATACAGTTTCTACATGGATCATATTAAACTACAAATATAGGTAGTCTATTGGGAGAGCAATCGGGAGCTTAAGTAATTTTTCCTTCAAATGCTGTTAAAATACGTCTGTATCATATTTCACATGCCCCAAATTTCTACTTCATACAGCATCAGAGGCATGTACTTAAATTGATAAATTGTCAGTAAATTTTGGAGTGAATGACCACTGCTTTTTCCAGCAAATGTATTTAAGGCCCCAGTGTGCCGTTGAACCGTATTATTCACATATTCCCAGTGGTCATTCCACTTCAGTCTTTCATCAAAAATGACTTCCATATATTCATATATATATAGTTACCTGCTCAATCCTATTATTATTTATTTCCCAACAATATCTCTTCATTACAGTATTCCTGGGTCTAAAAACTATGGTCTTCAATTTTTCAACATGTATATTTAGAGCATTTATTTCAGAATACACCCCCAATGCTTCAAGTTTGTAATCCCTTTGGGGTGTAGTCTATGATCAGCAGGTCAATTGCGTGTCCGAGTCAGATACCACAAGTCTGCCAAGTTTAATGGAGTCAGTGCCTATATCGCTAAGACCTCTTTCAGATCAGCCATATATATATTGAACAATATAAGTGCAAGGATGCAGCCCTATTTAACACCCCAGGTTGTAGTTATCAAATTAGTAGAACTACCACTAGCATCAAGCCTAATTTTGACTTATGTTAAAAATCTGACACTTCATCAATTAATGTCCATACTCCTTGCGCACATGTGTGTCATTTTGTGTGTAATTTTGGGTAAATGTCCGATATTGCAAAACCAGTTAAAAAGCGCAAAATGTTGTCATTTTTGAATGCAAGCCCCCAGGAAGATCAGAGGCGGACAAGCATGGACCATAAGGAATATATAATGTGCACATGTAATTTCAACAAATTGTATATCTGGGAAAGATGTATTTGAATCAAATATAGATTTGTGAGCAAACTGACCAGGGGAGGATCCTCTGACCCATAAACAGACCTCATCATGATGACAATCTATTTCCTTCCCCCAATCATGGGAGAGGGGAGAATTGGGCCAATGACAAGTAGAGAGGGGCAGGCATAGCTAGGCCCAGGCACACACCCATGTTCAAAACACATAAAAAGAGACTGCTGGGACAGGTAGAGACATTCAATTCCATTTGCTGCGGAGCATGCTGACCGACGACTTCACATCCAGAGATCCAACACTTAGACTTCCAAGCTAAAAGAGACTACAGAACTTTGAACCAAGAAGGCCCACTGCAAGCAAAAGTATTTGTCAGCAGGCCTCAAAATCATTTGCAAACCATTCCACAGCCGGGCGAGCTGTCTGAATTCTTTTGCCAAGAACTCTTGCCAGTACCCAGAAAGCAGTGTTACATCCAGAATCCACTAGATCCGGACCGGAAAGCAGAGCAGTATCCAGATCCAGAGGCCGCTAAATCCAGAGAGGCTAGACCAGCAGAGCAGAGCTGACCCAGATCGCTGTGAGCAGAACCAGTGCCTGATTGACCCGCCGAGCAGACAGAACCGCAGCCGGACGTGTTGACCAGATCCGTGACGAGGCCTAGTTCAAATTTATATTGTGAGTACCTAGCAGAACTGTGCAAAACCAATCTCTTAGTTAAAATAATCGAATCCAAACTATTTTAACCTAAGTAGAACAGCCTCCTAGAAATCGTGTCATCTGTCAGTAGTAAAGCTGCACAACTGTCACCTGTCAATTCTGAAGCTGCAAGCTGTCACCTGTCATTTTGAGTTTACGTTAAATCCGAAAAACTACCTTTATTTAATCGTCCGTATCTCTGGAACCGTTTGGGCTAGGAACAAAATTTAACTTTCATCTGAAAGCTTAGAATCTAGGCTTTCCAACAAGCCTAGACCCACCTTGCTAGTCCTTATACTTTTGCCGCAATCACGATTCACTCACTCGCGAATTTACCGCGATTTGCGATTTTGGCTCAATTTCTCCACTTGTCAAAATAGCAGCTCCATTCTTTCCTTTGTTAAAATCCGTTTGCAACCTGGTAATAACTCATAGAGCATTGCTAAAGTGAGCCTGAACTAATACCAACACGCATCTCCCACTCACCCTGAATCTCTAGAGGGAATTAAAATCAGTTGGCATATTTTCCCATCCATTGCCATCACATTTAAAAAGCATTTTGGGCCTGTGTTTCAAACTCCTACCCGTTTCCTCTAAGCTTGCTGGGGGGGAACTGGATTTCGTATTGTATTTGATTGGAGACCTGAGAACTGTGTGCTCCTCTTTCCATCTCCTTCCATTTCTTACATTGCATAGGGGGGGAGTGAATTGTCAATGAAAAGTGATTACATTGCCTTTTGTTGACGCCATATCAAGTTATTTTCTGTACTGCATTTCATTCATCATAGCGTTGTGCTTGAAGCCATAAAAGCACTTTCAGCTACCTCATCCTCTACACTACTCCTAAGTAACCAAATCAGTGTACCCCTGTAACATTATCCATTGTTGATCACGGTCATATTCACAAGTGTAATATCCATTATCAATTTATTTATAGAAGTGTGATATATATATATATTGTTTACATTTTCAAATAAACCTTTTAATTTGCAAAACAAACCTACTTCTTGGCTCAGTGGGGTCATGGGGATTCTAAGAGGGGGGTGTTATACAAGGGTTGTCATCCAGAGTACTGAATTGGACATAAAAATACATCAATAAGGGTTTTCCTCAGCATCCCAGACTAGGCATTGACTTAGCTGTAGTGTTGATTGAATATCGCTTACAGCTTATGAAATATTATTATCTGCTAGTCTGGGTGAGGATGGTGGTCATGAGATGTGGCCCATTGTGGTCATGAGATGGGGCCCATGTTTCCGCAATGCTTATGAAATATTATTATCCACAGGTCTGGGTGAGGATGGCGGTCATGAGATGGGGCCCATTTTTTGGCAATGCTTATGAAATATTATTATCCGCTGGTCTGGGTGAGGATGGCGGTCATGAGATGGGGCCCATTTTTTAGCAATGCTTATGAAATATAATTATCCGCTGGTCTGGCTGAGGATGGCGGTCATGAGATGGGGCCCATTTTTTAACAATGCTTATGAAATATTATTATCCGCTGGTCTGGGTGAGGATGGCGGTCGTGAGATGGGGCCCATGTTTCCGCAATGCTTATGAAATATAATTATCCGCTGGTCTGGCTGAGGATGGCGGTCATGAGATGGGGCCCATTTTTTAACAATGCTTATGAAATATTATTATCCGCTGGTCTGGGTGAGGATGGCGGTCATGAGATGGGGCCCATTTTTTAGCAATGCTTATGAAATATAATTATCCGCTGGTCTGGCTGAGGATGGTGGTCATGAGATGGGGCCCATTTTTCAGCAATGCTTATGAAATATTATTATCCGCTGGTCTGGGTGCGGATGGTGGTCATGAGATGGGGCCCAATTTTTCAGCAATGCTTATGAAATATTATCCGCGTGCTTTATCATATTGTAGTGGTAGACACAACTATTGATCAAACTACAGTGCACGTTCTCTCACTTCACTGATGTGAACAACTGCAACTTCACCACTGCCCTCCCATTACCCCGGTGGCACTGCAAAGCTGAGTAGATTAATAGCCAAGTATTGGCTCACAGCATCGATCGCCTTCTATTAGACCAGAGTGGAAAGGAGTAAACAAGCTCCTGGCTGGAAATGAATAGCTGGTCCGCGCACGCACGCACGCACGCACGCCGTCAAAGGGAGCCGCGTGCACTTTAGCTCCGTCGATTAGCAGGGTGGCTACTCAGGAACATTAGGAATTCGCTTCGGCTCCGCTGATTGGTAATTAAGTGACTCATCTACTGGCCGACAGTCCTGTACGCTTCTCCGGGCAGTTGTTAGTTCTTCGAAAACCACTACTGACAAAATGAGGTTTGCCCTTGGTACACAGATAATGAGAGCGAGGCTGACAGGTGTGGCGCGATTAGAGCATTTCTGCATGGCTCTCATCCCGCTATCCACTCCACGGTAAACAGACTCATTAGAACCTGCTGGTCCCCGGAGGCAAAGCATGTTTGACATTATTAATTGGCTTTCCTGTAGAAGGAGTCAAATAGATGAAAAGGTTTATCAAGCTGAAATAATTAATTTCGCCTGGATTCGCTGACGGTTCAGTTCTGCCTGCAAAAGACCATTTTAAAGGTCCTGTTTTTAATCTCAAAGTTCCAAAGGCATAATAGTGGTAAAAGTGGAGCTTTTAAGTAAATCATAATTAAAGTAAATTCAATTAATTTAGACCTGAAACAGGCTATCAGTGGCTCTGCAGAGGTCAGAATGAGAGAATGCAGCATGGGTTAATAATGCATTGCGTTTGATCTAATCAGGACTCAATAAAAGAGGTAATTATACACTTAAAAAGATCACGCTGCCGAATCAGCATATTTAAATACTGAGTGCTGGCGCTACCTCTTGGCTGCCAAAGGTTATAATTGTTATGCTCAAAATTAGCTTTTTGTAATGGCTGGTTTTTATTCAAAAGGTTAAGTGAATGGACCAATGTAATCACCCAGGATTCAATGATGACCAACTAGTGGGTTCGAATTTTGCAGCAGAAAATTAAAAATCCCCGTGATTTTTCTCATTAAAGGTCTCCGATCTCTACAGCAAAAATAACAATGCCCAATGGTATGTTATCTTGGATGTAATTCATTAATTTCTGCATTCAGTGCTACAGCTTAAAAAGCCAGCATGTCATTGAAAAATCTCTTTTCATGTGTTCAGGTTTGCCCCAGTTTTGGCCTGGAAAAGTAATAGCGGATCATGGACATTTGGAATAAACTGGATGAGCACGTCCTAGATGCCTGTGTTTACTAATTTCCTATTTGAAGTGGACAAGATCAAGGTGCAGAATGCAAAATGATGTGTCGAAGATCACACTGCTTTTCGGACAGTCTTGGGAGTTGGATTTTTAACTTTCTACCTTTTAGCTCATCCTCCAAACTGGAGCCAGAACTCTAATCTGGTCCAAAGGAGGAGTGCTACCTTTTGCTCTGTTTCCATTTGAGCGTTGGCTGACAAAAACCATGTCAAGGACAAAAACCATGTCAAGGAAACACAGTTCTCCAGACTTGTGCTTAATTTTTACAAGCCATTGCAATCTGGAATCGTAAACCTATGTTTTTCCTTCAATTTAGGTGGACCTGCACTACAATAAAGAACAAGCAGCAGAGTTTTAATTGAAAGCATGGTCATGCAAGTGGTCGTGTATAGCACACGAATGCCACTAGTGGTGGCTTCGCTGCAATCACGCATAGGATTTTAGCATGGTGTCCCCAATGACCTGGCGCCAGGTGTTGGGAATGGATATGTGTTGTGAAGCACGTGCTGCATGGCAAAATGCTGATTCGGGACCATCCCTTTAACTTCAAAACATATTTTTACACTCTCGGCTAAAATGCCCTCCATAATAGGAAACGTTGTGGCAAAGGTCCACAGCTGATATCTTCAGCAGGAGACAGTCGCAGTCCGTGTATTGCCTAGGGAACCGTGCTTCCCAGGGTGCATAGCCCATTATAGAGCATGTGGTATGGGAACCTAGGACTCACCGTGTTGCTTGCAGTTTAGACTTGGGGGTGGGGGGGCAAGCTGTACCCCACTTCACTCACCGAATGTGGCCCTCAGGGCACCTTCAATCCTTGGGACCACCAGAAGCCCCTAAAAGATGTGAAAGGGGAGGAGGGCTACCCCTATTTTAGGGATTGCTTGGGGGATTTCAGGCACCTATGTAGACAGCACACAGGTGCAAGGCAGGGGTGCACATACTGTTTTTGGGTGCCTCGTGCAGATGTAATCAAAGCACAAGGGCATTTCGCCAGCCGGAGGTGAACATTCCATGCATCACATGTGATGCTCCTGCTTGAAAGAAAAGCAAGGAAGTCAGTGCTAAAATGCTCGAATGACTTTTGAGCTCTTCTTGTTCTATTGTCCCAAGGCGTTGATTTGCTATTTTTGAAGCTCATACATGTCACATACATTGCCTTGTGATACTACGAGAGATCGCAGCCATTACAACATTCAAGCATTGGCACATACTGGCATAAAAGCAAGGTTTCGTTATTTCTCAGAAAACTGCTGAGATGTGATCACGATCGACGATTAGGTGTATTTCCTAGCATGTGTGGGGAAATACATGACGTTTTTGATACCGTTTCAGGCTAATTCATGTTATTAAAAATACAATAAAAATTAGCTCATTTTAAATGTAGCATTATGATTTTTCTTTATGTTTCGCGCGTTTATGTTCAGGTGTATTGCATGCAGCGTGTTTGCTGCGCCCAACTGCACTGTGTTCCAGTGCTCTTCTGAGAGCTAGGACCTCACCTAGAAACATGAATGAGTAAAATATTCAGCCGGGACTTCCACGAAAAGAATCAAACACCAATCTGCACGCATTCGTTTGCAGGGTATCCGTAGACATGTCTATTTCCGGTTGATTTGAATGCAGACTTGACTAAGTGCTCAGAATCTCTCACTAAAAAGGTGCAGGTTCGCAGAGGCGTTGCTAGACAGGGGTGAGAGGTGGGGCTCTAGCCTGGGTCTTTTGGGTGTAGCCCTGGATAGAAGCTCAGGGGCTACAACCAAAAGGCTAGCTAGCCCAGAGTAGTGGCCATCCCAGCATTAGCATAGCCCCGGATCTTTTCCAGACCGTGGAACACCCCTGCAGGTTCATGGCCCTGGATTGCACACACAGGAAAGCTGTTGCTGCTGAATATGCCATCTTACACTCCAGTCTGGGCCACTGCATTGTCCTACACGGATGGCATCAAAGAAGAAAGGCATAGGGGCTCATTGTTTAAATCCCTGTAAATTGCACCGGGGTGGGGGGACCTCCTATGTTTGGATTTACGTGCAAACAGGTGCCCTCATCTGATTTTTTGACATTTGCACTGTGAAGTGTAAAACAAAAGGTGAAAATACAAACGTAATTGCCTGCACACCTTTGCTTTTGCTCCTTGCAGTGCAAATAGAGAAACCATGCATGCCCTTTATGCATGACAGGAGCATTTACAATGGATTCCTATATAAACAACCTTCTTTTTGCCGGTGTAAAAAGCCGGCAGACTGCACAGGAATCCACAGCAGTTATGCTACCGTGCGTATGTACTGCAGAGCGGATATCAGAGGCAGCAACAGGTATTCCGTACCGTGCCCCTTTTCCACCGTACAAATGAAAAAAAAATGTGGAGTGAAAGAAAATACATGCGTAACATATTTATGCATGCATTTTAGAAATGCATTTTCCTAATACCCACCAGGAAAATGCGCCCCTTTGTTGGTCTCTAGCAAGCAAAGAATGCAGTTTATGATCATTTGTCTAGAGCCAGTACAGATCTCCGAATGAGCTGCACCCATTTCAATCACCTTAGAGCTGCTGGCCATGAACGAGCAGGGCAGGGGCTGTCCTGGCCACAGCTATCTGGTCTAAAGCATCCAGCCTAGATCAAAAGCTAGATGCAAGGCAGTCCCAGAAACCGTGCAACCCTCTGCATCGCGCTGGCCATTCCACGGAGCCCCGAGTCCAGCGCCTAGAGGCAAATGGACCAGGAGGATAGTTTGGAACCTTCAGTTCAAGCGTGGGCCCATTTTTCATCCTTTCAAAGACCATGCATGAATATCATTGAATGTCAAGTTGAGGATTGAATGGGACAGGTTTACAAGATATACAAGCCAATGATAATGTCATCCGGAAGGACCAAGAAGTCCATGTACGTATTATTTATTGTCATTTTATGGCTGGTTTCGTGAAGCACGACTTATGCTAGGGAACCACCGAGCTTCGATCGCAGTAGAAAATGTACATGGTACATCCAAAAGAAGCAATTAAAATAGTAAAACATTAATCATGCAGTGTCAACATGTACCACAACTGTTTCCTAGAGAGAGAATGATTGCAATCAGAAAGAGGATTCCGAGGAACGAGCCGTGGGTTTCACAAGTGACAGGTGTAAAAGGCTTGCGGAGGGGAGTTTGCCTTCCTGAGGTATTTCCCACGGCCCCATATGCTAAGGACATATATTTGGCCGCTTGCACAGGGGACGCCCTAAAGGGGCTGGTCAGCATGCCGGCGCGGCACTGTTTGAAACCTTGTGGACATGTTGGCTCTGCATGCACACCCAGACACGCCAGAGAGCTGACAGGGAGCACGCGGATCGCATGAAGTCCCACATCTGGTTTCCATGCCCTCTTTGTTTAACACTGCATGAGCCCGCTCTGTATTTTAAAACAGTGCTGATTTACTTACATTCATCCAAATGCTTGCCCGCCCTTTTGGTGTGCACTGGCACTGGCAGCATGACCATTGTACGGCTGCTATAATCGATGGCCAGTTAAACCCACTGCAACAGTGACTGGCAAATGGCTTACTCATGCCTACACAAAAGCCCAAACTGTTGGCATTGCCAATGCTGGATACGTTTTGGTTCTGGATCAAACATTATTGGTATGGCTAAAGGTAGATAATAAATACAAATGTATTTTATGTTTACACATCCATCTCAGTGATGTTTGAATGTTCCTTCCTTTGTATGTGGATTGAAGGGTCCATCTGTTTTATATATTAAGTATTGTAATGACTGTTGTCACTTATAATGGTGTGAATTGGGTTGCTGCCCCCTTGATGAAGCATTGTAAGCTAAGTGGGGGAAGAGCTGATAAGGCTATTGGTGAACTTTTGTTGTTGTTGGAAGGGTTTTAGAATTAATCCTTTAATTAGTGAACAAAAAGCCTACTATCAACATAAAGCTTAATTATCAAGGCCATCTTACATATGGTGACTATACTGTGCTTATGATGGCATTATCAGGGCACAGGGCCGATCATTGCAAAGGAGTTGAAAGTAACCACATCTATATTTTTAAATGTACACTAATAATGGTATTATTTGACAGGATGAAGACACAAATTAGGAATGAAGGCCATATACTATTTTGTTTTTGGTTGCAAAATGTGTGATATTTTTACACCACCTGCCAAAATGCAGCATTTTACACTATTCATTTCTCTTAATTGTAAATCGTGTTGGATTTATTTTTCTTCTCCATTTCCCAGAATGCAAACGAGAACGTCTCTGAGCTCAGACAATATTAGCTTCCTATTGGTAGATTCGATGGGCTATTTACTCTGTCTACCAGCATCCAGAGCTTCCCTTATTTAGCACCACTTTCCTCTTTCTGCTAAAATGTGGCCTTTCTCTTAATTCATGCAATCTCTTATTTAATTTTTAGTATTCCCTTAATGTACTTAGTTTCTTCATTTCCCATATTTCAGTCAGACTCCATCTCTTGTTTGGAAGTACTATGGGATTGTACCCCCACCTCCCAGAATTCGATTTCTCTTGGTTCACTCAACGTCTTTTCTTGGCTGTTACCTCTATAGGATTGTCCAACTCCCAGAATGCAGCATGTAAGTTGGTTAACGTAGTATCTTACTATTGGTTGCAAATGCAGTGGAAGAATAAGGGTGTCTGAGAATGATCATCCTGTTATCAAATTTAATAATTTGCACTCAGTTATTAAGCTCCACTTCAACACGATACGCAGGAGTTTTGCTCTGACTATGCACAAAATGAATTCACAAAAATAGCTGTGCATAATTCACGAATAATTGTATTCAGGATATGTTTTAGGATTATTCCTGAGTTGTACTACCAAATGATAAATGTCAATACCCTTTTGTTTCTTCATTTTCTCTTTTTCTAGTTTTTGTTTTCTGTTTCTTTTCCTGTTCGACCTTTTCTTCTCATTCTTGCTTTGTTTTACATTATGATAAGGTTTATTTTTAGATTACATTTTATTACCTTATGTGTGACTTTGTGATGCTTATTTATTACTGATTGTATTGTAAACTTTATTTGTGTGAAAATACAAATAATTAATTGTTAGAAAAAACAAATAATGGCATTCTTCAGGCAGAAACATTGAGTATCTATGACCACAGTTCACAGGATGTACAATGCGCTGGAAAAGGATTCTTAAGAAATTGGACTCAGAGAAAATATATTTGTATTGTAGAGTGCTTTCACAAAAGTGCTTAAAAAAACTTGTTTACAGCGGTACATATCAGAAGGTAAGATAATATATCAAGCAATGGCAGTAGAAGTTACGCATGGGAGAGAGAGAGAGAAGATGGTGTTTAAGAGGGAATGAAAAATGTGAACGGATGAAGAAGAATACAGTGTAGTGGTAAAGCATTCCAATGTTTAGAAGAAGGTAAAGAGAAATAACGAAAACGGGAGAAGGAACGAGGGGTTGTAGAAACAGAGAGGAGAAAGGGTGATTGAGAGTGGCGGGAGTGTGTTAAGGGATAGAAGGCCACTAGGGAAGAAAGATAAGAAGGAACAAGACCATGCAGGCACTTCAACACAATAGAAAGGAAGTGCAAAAAAAGATAAAGATCAAAAGAAAGGAGAGCAGCGAGGAGAAGAGATAATAGACGACCGAGGTGGGAGTTGAAAGAGGAGATGATTTGAAGAATTAAAGACAGAACACAGTGGAGGGAAAGGAGAGGAAGGAAGGCCAAGCAGTGAGGCAGAGCAGCAGTTGAGCCAATGGATTATGAGCAAGTAAATCAAGAGTTTAGTATCCCAGAAAGACAGAAAAGGAAGAGCATGACGACGAGTCATTTTTATTTATTTATATTGTATTTCTAATGTGACTATACAGAATGTGTTTCGAGGCACAACAAGACAAGAGGGTGGGGGAACAGGGAGGACAACAAAAATCAATCCTACTAGGCCTTGTGACATTCAGATCGTGCAAGTGGAGTAACGAGGTGTGCAGAGGGGAGGAGAAGTGCCTGTCATGGTGGAAGGACTCGTGAGAAAAGTGAGTGCCAAGGGAGGCCAGGTGGGCAGAGCCAGTGGAAGCAGAGTGTGCAGGGGAAGGAAGGTCTGTGAGCTAAGAGCAGTAAGGGGCTGGAGGGGCCACAAGGGCACAGGCCCAGCCAGGATAGTGCAGGGGGAGGGGCCTGCAAGAGCAAGTGCAGGTTGAGGAGGGGGCAGGGCAGACCAAGTGCAGGGGTAGAGTGGAGTAGGGGAGCTGTTTCCATGCACTGTTCTGGAGGAACCAGGCATCCAGTCGAGGGCAGACAGGGACATTAGCAGGGGAGGTGGAGCGGGAAAGAAGAAGAGAAAAGGAAGGTCTTGCTAAGCTTCTGGAAATCAAGGCGATCCGGTTCAAGTCTGAGAGGGGCATGGAGGCCATTCCAGAGGAAGGCAACTGCAGAGGAGAGAGATCTACTCCCCACTTTCTGCTTGGAAAAGCATCTAATCTGCAGAGTTAGAGGTAGACAACCGAAGCGCTCAAGAAGGGAGGTTTTGAGGGAGAGAGAGTTGGAAGTAGCAGGGTCCCAGGACCAGATACAGATGATGCAGAGGGTCTTGAACTTGATCATCGCAGCAACCGGGAGCTGTAAAAGACCAAGGGGGGTGTCTGTACTCCTGCTCCCTATATGTTAGAAGAGAGGCACAGAGGACCCCAGCCAAGATTCTCTATTATTGTTAATGTAGTCGAACAATCAAGGCCAATCTTCTCAGGAGGTGATGCGGGCTGGTTCTTAAGTACGGTGTAGTCCCCAAGCACCCACAAAGGAATGTCCACACACTGTGTTAGTTAAAGCACAGTTGTTATATAAGTAAGGTTCAAGGTTATATACAGAATCACGATAAAACTTTGTGCTCCGACAATTCTAAAATGGTAAATATATACAGTTCTAGATGGTATCACGATTACTCTGATTCCATTAAAATTCATCAATTGTACTTAGTTAAAATAGCATACAAACCAACACAGTAAAATGATATCAACCCTAGAGTCAGGAGGAAGGCAAGTTGGTTACACAATTGGCAGAATGCTGGGCCCTTACCACTAGGCACAGTTCCGTATGAGGATCCCCCACCTGGGCAACCTGTAGATGAAGATGCACTACAAGCCCAGTTAGAGTCTTATCTTCTTCTATAGTTCTGCAACCCAAATGTACCTGGTGTTGTAGAGTTCTTCATCAGGGAATCGACAGGCCCTCTTGAGTGAGCTCCCTTTCAGGCATGAGCCACGGGTTGTCGAACTTCCGAGATGAAGAAAAAGGTGAACGGCGGTCATCGAGGGAGGAGCTTCGGTCTTCGCAGTGCTCATTGATGAAAGGTCATGAATGTCCTGTGAAGGAGAGGCGTGCAGTGCACCTCAAAGATGAGTGTTAGTTGCCACAAAGAGTGGATGAAGAACTTCGGCCCAGCAAGGGCATCGAGTCGTTGGTGTCTGGCATCAACGGATGGGAGGTGACCACGGCTGGCTTCAGTAGCTTCATCAGCATCTGAGGTCTTCGGGTGGTGGGAAACCCACTGGCGGATTCTCCTCGGTTGTCCGTGGCCTTGACTTTCTCTGGTGGAACGAAAGCGGTAGACAAGGAAGAACAAGGGAGTCCTTGGATCAAATGTTCTTAGGCAAAGGGTGCACGGCAACGGCGGTCGTCGACTGTGGACGGCTGTTCGGTGCTTCTCTTTGTTCTCCACTGTGCTCCCCTTCTCCAGTCGGCAGCCTTTCGTTGGTCTGTCTATCAGGGAGCTTTGGCAAAGATCAGCTGGTGCACGATGGTCCCTTGTAGCGAGGTCTCCTAGCCAGGTCCTCTCTTGGATCAGTTCCTTGAAGGCACATCAGCTTTCAGATTAGCGAAGGACAGCAGCAGCTGTTGTTCTTCTTCCAGTGGGCTTAAAAAGGTAAGCATCAGTTTCAACTTCTGAACGATTTCTAGCAGTGAGAGGCCCCCAGATATACTGTTGAACTCCCATTCATTCTGCTGGGTCACACGCAGGCAGCCAATCATTCAGAAAGGCATTCAGGCAGTCAGGCAGCCAATCAGGCACACAGTGCATTCAGGCCATTCTTCTCCATCCAGACATCGCAACACAGAATGTGGATTCGGACAAGCACTCTGCCATTCAACATGACACACTGCATTCATACCAGTTTCGGGCAGGGCTGTCTCAGTCATTGTGTCAAACACCAGGCACTAGACACCCATAACACAGAATGCGTATTCGTCACACTCTCCATTCACCCAGGTGCCACCCCACGGGCGTACCCACAACATACAGTCATTGGGAAGAGACAGAGTCAGGCCTTGCCGAGACTTCTGGAAAAGTAAGTTAACAGGCGATAGAAAGCAAGAGGCCACAGGGGCCATCTTGTTTCTTATCAGGAATCTACTGATTCCAATGACAGGGTCTGGGCATCCCAAAATGGAGGATGTGCAGGACACCTGTCAATTCAGCAATGAGCTGCCACCAGCCCAAACCTGCTCTGTGGACCACACACAGGTGCCCAAAAACATACATTAGGAGTACAGGGGCGTACTCCCACCCATGGGTGCCATAAGGGTATCCCAAGGGTCTGTGCACTAAACCAAATACAGGAAGAGCCGCACCACCAGGAGTCCCACGTGAACTCCTGCATAGAAAACAAGTCAGAACACATGATAAAAAACAAAGGACAAGGATCAAGAGGCCCTGTCCCTCCACTGCATTTCCAGCATCACAAGAGCCAGTGGAGATATTTTAGGGCTGGAGAGATGTGGTCCGATGGCTTGAGGCCAATGATGAAAATTGCAGTCCTGTTCTGGATTAGTTGAAGGGGGCAAAGAAAGGAGTTAGGTAGATAGAGGAAGAGGCTGTTGAAGTAGTCCAATCTGGAGAGGACCACAGCTCTGGAGACATTGAGTTTCTGGGGGAAGGTGAAGAAAGGGAGAATGCCTCTGAAGAGATGCACCTAAAAGTGGGCCTTCTTGGCAAGGTCTGCGATGTGAGGAGAGAAGGAGAGAGAGGAGTCGAAAATGACGCCAAAGTGTTCTGCCTCAGTGAGGGGTGCAGGGAGGGGGTCCACAGAGAGCAGCCAGAGTGTAGGAGGGAAAGAGGGATCCCAATGAGAAGGATCTCTGTCTTACTGGCAAGAGATTGTTAGCAGTGCAGCATGCCTGAATAGCAGACAGCCAGTCAGGAATGAATGAGGAAGAGGAGGAGGCAGAGGAGGGAAGCTTGAAGAAGAGCTGCTTGTCATCTGCATAACACTGGAAGTTTGGAGAGAAGGTGGAGATCAAATTGGCTAGAGGGGCCAGGTAGATGTTGAAAAGCCATGGTGAGAGGATAGAGCCCTAAGGGACACCGCAGGTGCAGGGTGAGATGGTGGAGAGAAAAGGGCCCAATTGAACCTGAGTATGTCAGTCCGAGAGGAAGGAGGTCAGCCAGTCCAGAACCACGTCTGTGATGCCGAGGGCATCACACAGTTGATTCATCAGAGTGGCATGAGTGACCATATTAAAAGGCAGAGGAAAGGCCAAGAAGCATAAGAACGGAAGGAGAGCTGGAATCAAGATTAGAGAGCAAGTCTTCACAGGTGTTCAGGAGAAGAGATTCTGTGTCTCTGGCACCTCTGAAGCCAGACTGGTGGCTGTAGGGACAATCAACAGATTCAGTGTGGTGGCTAAACTGGGAGATGGCCAGCTTCTCCAAGAGTTTACAAAGGAAGGGGGTAATAGAGATAGGATGGTAGTTTGCCGGACAGGAAGGATCAGCAGAAGGCTTTTTTGAGGAGAGAGTGCACAAGGGAGTGCTTGAGGAGAGAGAGGAAAGATCCAGTGGCAAAGGAGTCAATGCAACAATTGGCCAAGGCTGGAGCAGGGGAGACAATGTTATCCTTGATAGTTCTGGGGGAGCAGGGTAGTACCTCTTTGGATGAGACTTTCATAGAGTGGACTTGTCTAGAAACCTCATCAGGTGTAATGGAAGAAAAAGAGGAGAGTAGGAGGGAAGGGTAAATGGGGGCCATGCGAGGCCTGAGAGTGGGCGAGGGAGAAGGGTGTGGAGTAGAAGAGAGTGTGGAAAAGATCATCTGAGTTTTGGAAATGAAATGAGAGGCCAGAGAAGTGCAGAGGGCCCAGGAGCAGAGAAGAAGTTGAGACTGCAGCAGGGTTGGGGAGTTCCTTGCAGATTTTGAAAAGTTCAAAATCTGCAAGGCCATGTTGTAAGTGGCTGCAGAGATGCAGGCTTGGATATAGGCCTTCTTTTTCGAACAGATGGAGTCTGTATTGCCTTAGGAACAGGCGGCAAGCCCGTTTGTCAGTGGATGTGCTTGAAGCCTGCCACTTCTGCTCAGCTGCTCTACACTTGCTTTTCAGAGTGTTCAGTTTGGAGTCATACCAGGAGTTGCACTTGTAGGCAGGTTTCATGCAGATCCTGACAACAGGGGCAAAGATGTCCAGAATATTGGAGATGTAGAGTTCAAGGTTAGTAAGGGCTGCTATACAGTGTTGTAACGAGAGAGAAAATAACAACAATCCTTTTCAGTGAAACACAATTAACGCAAAACATATTTTTAGTAAAAGTATATATGGGAGTGGAGTAAGGTCTTAAAACGGGTTGGGGACATTTTGGGGGTAAAAAAGCTGTGGAAATCAGGGACCTGGGGGGCCCCAAATTAAAAAAGAAAACAAAGAATAATAAATACATTTTATATTTTCTAAATTTCACTGAAAATGTTGTCATTTTATTTTTTGTCATTATAAAGACATGGAACCCTAAGGGCTGTGTCAGAGTGAGAGTCAGTGGCAGGAGTAGGAGGGGGAGTGAAGGTGGTGGTAAAAGCAGTAACTGACACTCACCTCATAGGTCGAATCCCAGAGAAGAAGGCTGGTAATGGGGGCAGGGGCTTAGCCGGGGGACCCAGGAGGTTCAGATGAGGACAGGAGAGCATCCAATGTATGTCTGGCTGAATGCATCAGACCAGAGGGAAGAAGGAGAGGCAAAAAGGGTCACAGAGGTTGTGGAAGAGTCCAGAGGCTACATCAGGGGAGTCGGGGTGAATATTGAAGTCTCTGAGGACGAGAAGCTTGGAGGAGTAGCCCAGGAGAGAAGAGGTCAGCCCATTCTGAGAGGAAGTGGGAGACCTGGCCTGGGGGACTGTAGATGGTGGCCAGAGTCGGAGAGAGGCCAGGAGAGACACCAAACCTGCAGACAAGGCATTCAAACGCATAGTAGGCTATGATAGTAGCAGGGACCCACTCAGGGAAAATATGGGCCACTCTGCCCCAGGCCGATTAGGGAGGAGAGTGTCAAAACATGTGACAAAGCTGGCAATGAACCATGTCTCATGAGAGTGAAGACATCTAGGTCGAGGTCTTTAAGGAGGTGACAGATGTCCGAGTAGTCTTTGATGGCAGAGTTAAGGATAGCTAAGTGGAGCATACTGCCACTTTCGAAGGTCTTCCGAGGATCGGTACAGGAGTGTGGTACACCTGTCGGAGGTGGCAGAGGGGCCATAGGGCTGGCAGAAAAAGGAGTGGCAAGAGAGGGGAGGAAGTTGATGAGAGATGGAAGATGCCTATCAAGAATGAAGAGGTTGGGCTGAGAGCCCTGAATCATGAGAGTGCCCTTTAGGTAGTCATTAATGATGACCCTAGAGGACAGGTAGGATGCTATGAGTACCTCCCAGAGGGTGCCACAATTAATGGGAGAGGAAGAGAAAGGGGAGAGCACAGAGACCATAAGATATTCCAAACATCCAGAGAAGCAACAACAATGAGGATGCTGGTTAAGGTCTGCCTGAAAGAAGCACTGACAAAGGTGTCAGTGATGGGCAGGCTTGGATTGGCGAGTAGGAGATCCTTCTTATACTTTTTCCTTCCAGACTTCGACAGAGGAATAGGATAGGTGATAGAATAGCAATTTGAAGATAGGAGAGATAGAGAGCACCATTGCGGGAGATTGCATCGAAAGAAGGAATGGAGAGAGATTAAGGAACGCAAGAGCATGACACCAACTACAAACACAGAACAATGCAGCAATCTAGTGTCAAGTGTCCGGGAAGGTAAAAAAGGCCTAGGTTACATCATACATCAGAAAGCATGACACCTAGAAGCAAGTTATCTGGGCATATGCAAAAATCTAGATAGAGGGATAGAGGGATCATCTTAATTTCTTTTTTTTTCCAAACACAACAGCAAATGAAAAACACAAAGATTCGACTATCCTGGAAAAGAGAAGGAAAAGAAACTAAAATTTTAAATACAGCACCAAATTAAAACATGCATATTCAACCTTCCTAGAAGAGATTGAGAAGGCATAATTTTTTAAAACACAGCGGCAAATAAACAAACAAATCCGATTTAGCTGGAAGGGGGAGAAAGCCCCATAGGCTACTTATGACAATTAACTTTGGCCAGATATGGATAACATACAACTGCAAAGTGCAGCAGACTGCAGAATTAGATAATAGAGGTAATAAGAGAGGAGGACACACAGTTACATTGGGAGCAGTAATGGCTGTTACCCCTACGCGAAAGTTAGTTGCTGCTGGTTGGCGTCTGTGCTGCATGCTCCCATGGCGAACACCAGCTAACACCCTCTAGAGCTGCTACTGTGCGAGCTGCCCTTTGCCTCAGGGCCCTTCACTGAAGGGGGCTGCAATGGTCAGTGGAGCTGCCCTGAGGGCGAAAGTAAACTAGGACCTTGTGCTCAATCAGGGTTGGGGTCGGGCAGAGAGGGGGAGCAGGAAGAGGAACATGGGGTGGGTAAGGAAGCCAAGAGCATAGGGAGTGAGGTGGCAAGATGAACTAACACATTTTCAATAATTAAGATGGCAGATGGAAAGAAATATAAATATAAAGCAGTGTCACGAGCAAATGCTCAACCCTTTCCATTTGTGCAGGCCAGCAGAATGAAATAAAATGGGCCGAGCACTGCAGTGTAGTTATCGAGCAAGAGACAATGGGCCAGTGCCCAATTAGGGTTGGGGGCCGGGGGAGGGAGCAGGAGGAGGAACAGGGGGTGGGGAAGGAAGCCAAGAGCAGAGGCCGCAAGGCAGCAAGATGTTTACATAATTAAAGGGGCAGATGTAAAGAAATAGAAATCTATAGCAGCGCCACAAGCAAATGCTCAACCCTTACGATGTGTGCAGAGCAGCAGAACAAAACAAAAGTTTAAAGCTGGAAACAGGCAGAATGGGATTGATGATTGGAGTGAGAAGGAAAGAGAAAAATTCAAAGGTAATGCTAAGATTTCAAGCTGAGGAATAAAATGAAAAAACAGTAGGGGTAAAGCAAAGACCTTAAGGGGAGGTGGGTGGAAGAGGAAGGAGACCAGGTAGGGAAGTAAATAACTTCTGTTTGTAGAGAAAATGGTAAGCCATTCAATTTTTGATTGCAGAAAGACAACACAATACAGAAGAGTGAAGGGAGAGAGTGAAAGAAGAAAAAGAAAACCATATTGGAGTATAATCTGCATAAGAATGGCAAGAGATATTAAAAGAGCTGATGAGGTCTGTAGAGGGAGAAAAGCAGGTGACCAAGATTGGAGCCCTCAGGAACGCCATAGAGAAGAGGAAAGTATATTCAGTAGGAGAGATAGGACTCAAACCATGATAGGACAGTTCCAGATAAACCAAAAGTCAAAAGGGAATAAAGAAGAATAGGGTGATTGAGAGTGTGAAAGGTGGCCGATTGATCATGAAGAATAAGAATAGATAATTGTTTGTTGTGACGAGCAGAGTGGTAAATTTGAGATGATTAATAGCACAGGTTTAGTGGAGTGAGAAGGAAGGAACCCACATTCGAGTAGATGGAGAAGCTAGTCAAGGTGTAGAAAATAATAATTTCAGAGTATCGAATTAGAATTGACTTCTATTGTTTTTAATAATTACATAAAATGAAATATAAGTGGATTAACATTAAAATGAAATTGAAATATATGAAGTGAAAAACAGATACATTCACAATAAAACAAGGATTGGAATAATAAAATACCATTTAGATAATATTTTTTTCTGACTGAAATTGGTGCAGGCAATTGCTGAGCTGGTTTTACTACCCCCTCCAATGGAATTGTGACTCCAACTCTCAGAATACAGAGTTTCTCTTACTTCACGCAAAGAATTTTGCTAGTTTTCCAGCATCCTACTACTTTTGCTAGCTTCATGACCGGTCAAGGAACTTTTCTCTCCCTGGACTTCAGAAACTTGCTGACTCACTGCAGGTTCCACTCATCTAGCTCCCGGATTTGTCTGACATTTGTTTAACATTCAGACTTTGTGAACTCACCACAGGTTCCACTTTTCTCCATCCCAGCACAGTTTAGTCAGAGGGCATGTCATGCCATGTGCTTTACCTTAAGCATCTCGGCTGGGTCTCACCTAGGTCTTCCATCTCTGGTGGAATATACATCCCTCTTTAAGGGACTCCGTTTTCACCTCCACCTTTTGCCTCCCAAAGGCTCTATAAGCTCTCAGCATTTTGGCTTCTGCTCGGCCACCTGTGTGGCTCACTTTCTATATTAAGGATGACATCTCCATCACATCTTCAGTCCTTTTCCAAGCGATAATGTTATTTCTCTTATTTGCTCTACCAATTCTCTACTCAGGTGATCATGCATAAATATGATCAAATTCTGTGCCAGTAATTCAGTACCCTTGTGACAGAATGCCATCTGGGGTGTGTGTGAAAGCTGTAGCTGTTTTATTTGTATACACATAAAATGATTGAGGTTATTCTGTTTATGGAAGGGCGGACTGCTAGCCAGGCACACTTTCAAAAAATGCTGTACCAAAAGGATAGTGCATTTATTTGCTTTTTCTGAACCAGTCTCCTGACGTCTTTGCCTCCTGCTCGTCAGTCGACAGGGCAGTTTCAAAGGTCAAATTTTCATTCCTGACAGCTTCTGGCCAAAAGTCCTGACATGCAGAGGTAGCATTTCAAATTCAGCACCTATGATCTAAATTATAATAATTGTCTGCCTTAATCTGTCTCGTGGCAACGTAATCTCTTAAAATAAACCATACCTGGATTTGTTATGGTGACTGATAAGAGCAGACATTATGAAAGCCACAGCAATCTGATATAATTCAAGTGTCAGCCCTGTTAACCCATGCCCAGCTATGTTAGGGTAATGTTTATTTATGGCTAGTCTGTGTCTCCACTACCATCAAGTGGGAGAATTACTAGGATAGTGCCTCTATTGATTCCCAGGGTGGAAGGTTAACACCTTTCCTCAAGGCCCTGGACCTCTCAGCAGGATGTATCCTCATAGTCATGTTTTGAAGACAGCACTAACAAAGCAAACCTCACACCCGAATGCTGCACACCAATTTTCCTTTGAAGTAAGCAGGCATAGGAAATTGGCAGCATCATTACCTTTGACAGTCCTTCAGTCTGTGCACTGTAAGGAAGGCATGGTATCAAGTAGTAGAAATAGACACAATGGACACAAGTTTTGAAAACCTTTATTTGGTATTTTGGTTGGGTTGGTAGAATTCCTAACTGGCCCCAACTCTAGAATGGGAGTAGTCTCAACCAGTAAACAAATAACAAAACAGGTCCAATTACAAAACCGGTCTAGGTCTGTCTGGTCAAATTAAAAAGGCCTGTACTAAAAAAAAAAAAAAAAACCTTGTCTTCCTGCTCAAAATGACAGTTGTGTTACAGGGAAATAGTGTCTCAAAAGTAATGTCAGAATGGCTTAAATAACTCCCTTCCCCACGTTCACCACCACAGGGTCTTGAGAGTTTCTTAAAAAGGATACGTGGATGGCACAGTTCTATCAGTCTTGCACACTTTGGCTTACTGGTACAATTTAACAGTTCAGTCTTGGGCTTCAAGCTTCTGGTAGTTCAATCCCTTCCTTAGGCTTTCTCTGGCTTGTCATAAATACACAGCTCTACATTTGACCTTTACACACAGGCTTCCCTACGCTGGGCTTGAACCGGTCTATTCTCTATGGGGGTTCCCTTCCCCACTTTTTGTCTTGGGTGTCTTTTCACTGTCAAAGACTTTCAAAACTGCAAGGTCTGCGTCGACCTCTGCATGACCACTTCAACCTCTCTTAAAACAACTCCTCAATCAACAAACCTTCTCATCTTGCAACACCAATGCCTCTTTGGTACTTGTAGTTGCTTATTCTCTTTAGTTTGCCCTCATGACCTCTTTAAAAGTTCATATACTTTGCCCTCTGGCATATTCAGAGTTCAGTAAGGGAGGCATGGTTTCACAAGTATGACAGTGACACAAGTTACAATTTTCAAAACTTTAATTATATTCTTGGGGTTTGGAAACACTCCTACTTCACCCTATAGTTTTGTTGGGAGGAGACTCTACCATCAAATAATAAAAAGAAAACAGTCTTAGTCACTCTGTTTCAAATCAAAAATGGCCTATAACAACAAAACCTAATGCCTACCCTTATCTCCTATACAAACCTTGTGTAAAGGGGACTATGTATGCACAGGAAAATCAGTGTTATAACAAAGGATCAAGGTAGCTTTACACAAGTTCTTTCACAGTTCAACAAAAGTTCATGTTGTTCTCCCACTGTTGGGCTCGGAGCCCTCAGGGCATCAATAGTTCACTTAGGGCTCCCTCAGTCAGGCTCAGATCTTACAACCAAAAGGTTCCTGATTCACCGTAGATCTCCCTCAGCTGGGCTTTGACCTTGCAATCACAGCACTTGCAGGGGTTCCCATCCCCAAGCTTTATTCACATTTCGTTATGGGTTCCCTTCCCCCAACTTATGTCACATTCCAGGTCTCCCTCAGTCGGGCTTGGACCTTTCACTCGATCGAATGTGCAAGGCTTTTACTATGGACCTCTGCAGGACCACTTTGACTTTCACTCCAGCTCTCCCTTCATGTTATTTGCCCCAGTGTCTCTTGGTCGTGGTAATCCCATTCCACAAGCACAAAAGTTCAAATAAATCTTCCTCTTAAAGCATTCACCTTTTCACATCCCCTTTCGCCGGGGTTAATCTTGACCATTGCGCATTTCAGAGTTCTTTCACTTTGCCGCTTTTGGCGAAAAAACCTCCATCTATTGCTGTGATCATATCAAGGACATATCTGTTCTGGAGGGTCATCAGCCTTATGGCCCTCAATTCCACCTTGATCACATTGAATCCCTTAATAGTGGTGTTGATCATCTGCAAGAGTTCCCATCTGGTAATCCGTAGCCATTTGGCATTATCCATTGTTTGGATCCCAGGCATAAAGATAGTCGTACAATTGAAGCAGGCTTGCTGAACAGTCTATGTTCATATGGAATAGCATCGAAAGCTTCTATTGATTTAGCAAATAAATAAATTCTCCCTCTTAGTTCAATTGAGGAATTCAAGTGATCTCCTCCTCCTCAAATGGGCATCTGCTTTTGGAAATTCACCAAAATGCAGGTCACTCTTCAGAATCACTAATGCTGGAGCATGGACAAGCACTAAAGAACACGTTCCTCCCCAAACCTTGGGCAACTTCATGTAGGCTCTGGGCCCACAAGCCCAATATCAATCCATCAGGACTGCTGTCCCTGCTCCCATATCGGAAACATCTATTGTGTTGCAACCTCCCACATGTCTTTTCCCTTTCCGTGGGAAACACAATGTCACATTCATCAGTGGGATTACAAACATTGGCCCTGATTCACCTTCTACCCATGTCAGCAGGTTGGCATGTACGGCCCATGACTTTAAACATTCATCATTCACCTTTTGTACTTCTCGTATGTATTCTCTCTTTAAAAGATGAGCTGCACAGGGCATCAATGCTTCTTCCCATCATTTTTTGGTCCTTACTTGTCCATAGACGAGCATTGGTGTTCTCTCCAGGCATCCAGGCATCCAAGCCAATTCTGCTTTATCCAGACAGTCCATTCTCCTAATCTCTCTTATGACTACTTCATCCTGTCCTGTCCTAGGGTATGTGAGCATCTTGCTCTTCCAATGCAGGCTCTTTTTCCATCTGTGTAGTCTTGATATAATCATCTTGGAATGGGAATAACGATTTCTATCTCATCATAGGGTGGCCCAATGCCCTTGGAACTTTCCTCGGGTCATGCATGCAGCAAGATGGACAAGACATCCGGCATCATACTCTGGTACTTCTCTGGGAATGAAAGTTCAGGCAGCACTCATGGCAAAAGGTACGAGAGAACAGACGTAGCAACCCTCCTTAGAAATTATTTCACCCAATTTTTTCATGTGCTGATACCACATGTTATTACCCAAATGTGCTGTACTGTGTAAATATGTGTTAATCCCATTATAATCTTCCTCTGCATTTCTCTTGTGACTTCCCAACATAATGGTTGCAGCCCATTGAAACAACTATACTGCAGCTCTGCTCTGGGCAGAAAGCACTTGAGATCTAGGCTCATCTAGAATGAGCAAATCTGCACAAGTTCCTAGAGTAGGGAGAATCAAATAGGTTTCCACTGTTCTTGGACCAATTAAGTAAAGAGTTTGGACCATGAGAAACAGGAAAACAAAAATAGACAATGTTGATGCGTATATTATACACAAGCATATTAATCCACACTATTTGTGGCACTCTGGTATTTCTTGAGTTTGCTCATTTTTTGAAATAATGATTTTTTCGAAATTCCTCATTATGCCTGTATACTACTTTAAGGAAGGGAAAACCCTTTTTAATCAGGCAATATAGGTAAATCAAGTAGCTGCAGAATCTGCTCAATAAATCCAATAAACTGCCACCTTATCGCAGGGTCACTTTTAGAATCATGCAGAAAAGTACATATGTTGACACTATGCCCAACAATAGCAGGATAAGCTCGAAGTATATATATGAAAACAGCAAGTAGGAAACCTATGGGCATCTTCGTTTATCGAAACCATAAATTCAACCAAACAATTGCGTTGAACGAAAAGAATCAGCGTATCACTCACGCTTCCAATTTTTTCATCAGATTTTGCCACTTAACCATATTCACAATGTGTCAACAATTTTCTAAAATTCATTTTCAATGAACTCTGGGGCACAAGAAATGGATTTTCACACTTGCTATAATACCTATAAAGGAGTGTTTAGGGGAGCCACAGTCCATGTGCAACTCTACTTTTTAATTAATCCGTTGCTTTATTGTCCTTCTTCCTCATCATCGATTGAGTCTGCACGTGCTGAAATTCTTCTTATTGCCTTGCTGTCAAATCAATCATTAGGGGTGTGTCAGCCTCTCAATGTAGGTTTTAACATTGCTTAAATCGATACAGGCTCTTCTGCCTTGAACCTTTAATGCAGAAGGAGTAATGTCTTCCACAACTAACGGGCCAACGAATCTAGGCTTGTGCCACTTTCTGGTAAAATTCCGAATTAGCACCTTACCAACAATAGATAACTTGGGTGCTGATATTAAGTTAGATATTAATAAAAAATTTAGAAACTCCAGCTGCTGAATGGTCTTCATCTGTGTCTTGAGGCCGACCAGCCTGGCACTTGAGTTTATCTGAAATGACAGAGATACCCACGGTCATACATGTTAAGTATTCATTCAACTAATTTCCTAACTGTTTTTTGGAACTCTGGGCATCACTTCTGCTCCTCGATGGAGGGGTCAAAGGCACTCATTTGTCTCCCTGTCACTATTTCGTGGGGTGTGAGGTGATGGTCCGAAACAGGCTGATTGCTTAGGGCATATAGCACTAAGGGCAGGCAATAAAGCCATCCTTTCTTCAGTGTCAATTTTAGTTTAGTGACTCTCTCTTTTAAGAGGCTGTTGGGTCTCTCACATATGCCATTCACTTATGGGTGATAAGCAGAGGAAAACATTTGTTTAATATTCAATAACAATCCTATCTGTTAAAATACTTTATTAACAAAATGTGGTCCATTATCGGATCTCAGCACTTCACACACTCCCCATCTTGGAAAGACTTCACATATTAAAAACTTCATTTCACAAGTGGCATCAGGGTATGTACAAGGATCTAATTCAATCCACCTGGAGAAGGGACACACCACCACTATCGGATACCTGTTTCCACTACATACTTGCAGCATATCAACATTATCAATATGTAAATGCTGAAAAGGACCATTCGGTCGAGGACTCACTCCTCTAATTATTCACAGTATATGCCCAGTGGTAAACATTTGACATATGATGCAATTTAATACATAAAATGCAACATGTTCTAACAGGTTCAGTATGAACCAGTCTTCTGCAATAGCTGGAGCGAGACTCTTCCTAGTTACATGCGCTGGGTAGTGCAGCTGTTCAAGCACTATCCTCAATAATTCTACTGGCATCACTGGCTTTCTGGAACTGTCTGTCATCATAATGCTCCTATGGGGGATACAGAGCACCCCCTTCTTTTCCATAGTTGATGCGCTTCCTGCGGTACATTACCCTGAATCTCCATTAACTCAGCTCTTGATAGATGGTTGAACCCTTCATTTACCACCATGATTTGAAGAATGTTTTTCTTAACCTCTGGAGCATCAAAATTTGAAATATCTGGTGAATACGCAAACCTTTTGGCTTGTGTGTCTGCGGCTTCATTCCAGCAAGAAATAAAATCAGTCCGCTTAGTATGTGCTGAGCATTAACCTATTGTTATGGCTACCGTGAGGTGTAGTGCTTAATAACCCTAATCAATAATGATGCATGCTGCACTGGAGCACTGACCTCTCGGAGGTAGCCCTCCTTTTCCAAAGTGCTAACCCTGTGTTCACAGTCAACGTCACATAGGCGGAGTCACTGTATATCGTCACTTCCTTTCCTTTGTGTTTTTCAAGCACTGCAATAAGCGTTACCAGTTCTGCTGCTTGTGCTGGAAAATGAGATGGTTGTCTTGCACTTGCCACAACCTCAAACTCGCTCTTTGCTCTATGCGCCAGTATGACTTTTCCCACTTGTCTGATCAATTTTCGAAGAACCATCAATAAAAGAATCTCCCCTCCTGACAGTGTGTTTTCCTTAACACGTGGTATACTGTCATAAAACACCTCGTAGCTCACACAATCATGCACATGCTCACCCTCTGCCACTGGTCGAGCTACAAATGTGTCAGTGTTCACTGTTTTACATCTAACAACTTTGATTGCTGGATTAGATATAACTTTGTACACAAAAGCCCTCTGAGATGTCAATGTACCCTTCTGTGTCTGCAAAATGGCAAACAACGCATGCTTGCAACTTCTCAATCGCGAATGTGGCTGCTCCCAACGACTGTTCGCACTGAAAATGTCCTTTCATGACTAGGTCTAGCATCCCACTGTAATATGCCAGTGATTTTTACCCCAATGTAGTTCTTTGTGCTAGCACTGCTGTCATAACTGTCCCATCAGTGTGTGGAAATAAGAAGAATTTGTGATAGTCAAACACCCATGCTCTCACATAATTACATAATCTCAAGAGTGGCTGCTTCTGCTTTACCGTGTACAGTTTTGCAGTCTTCATAATTGCTTCATCTCTTTCAGGCGTCACCTCTTTCCCTAATGTGAGATTAATTGGCCTATGTACAACACCTCTTCTTTATCCACTTTGCATCCCTCGCTGCGAGGATAGTAATTAGTCGAATCAAATATTTTCTGCACTCATCTTCTTTCATGCAACAAATCAAAATATCATCTACTGACTGTACCACAGTTCTGTTCATATCGATATTGCCAAGGTCCATGTGCAGGACTCTATTAAAGATTGATGGGGTCTCACAGTACCCCTGGGGAAGCCTAGTATGTTTCAGTCGGATTTGGCAAAACATAATAGAAGTCAAGTCTTGTAAGTCCTTGTGCAACGGAATTGAGAAAAACATATTTTTCAAGTCATCACCATGAAATATCCTGCTTTTACTGGGATACTACATAATATTGTCACCGGATTTGGAACTAAACAAAAGTCAGCCTCTACAATCGGATTAATCGGTCTCATGTCTTGTATGAATCTCCTCAACCCTCTCTTTAATTTCTTCACAGGGTATACCGCGGCATTACATGGTGACTCTGATGGTACCAAAATAACTTGCTTCATCAATGCTGAAATAGTCCCAGAAATGCCCTCATCTGCCTCTCGATACATTGGTTATTGCTTCACTTGAGGGAAGATTGCTCCTGGTTTCAGCTTTTATCTTAACCTCTCCCAATCCCTTCAATAGGCCTATATCATAAGGGCCTACAGTCCATAACCCACTAGCCACTTTTTCTAAGTCTTCATTAAAAAATGCTGGATGCTGTAGCATTATTGCCATGCCCTGTGGGATCTCCCTTTTCTCTATCTTATTCCAATATGTAATACTCATCTCGAATATTACTTCATCGTCTGCTTGATCATCTCTAAACATGTAGTCGTCAGTGACGTCAGTCAATCTGCACTCCTCCCCAATGGCAATTACTGTTCTCCATGGCCTACCCTTATCATCTGTTCTTTCGAGCATTGCCATGTCCCCTCATACTATGGCTGCATCTAATTCTAAGGGAATAATCTGTTCCCCCTCTTCGTCCATAGGTACCTGTGGTCTAAACAGGACTTCATTAGGTATCACCATAGTCCTTCCCACTAAGCCAGGTAGCCATGTTAACAGAATGCTCACGCCATAAAGTAAAACTTCAGGCTCAATCAGCAACCCTCACAGTGCCATTTGCCCTTTAAATGCCAGTATAAACTCACCAACATTCATATAGTGTATCCCAGGAGTGGACACACTATACCATCATCAGTAAAATAAATAGTCATATTAAGTTTTGTCATTAAGTGTCTTTCTAGAATATTAACTGGTGTGTGCCACGAATACAATAATGGAACAGACATATCACATTCTCCTATTGAGACTTGTAGTTCATTGTTAAAGGAACTCAACTTGTAGCTGCAGAGAATCCCTGAGCATTCATGGGATTTCCTGTCATTGGGTATTTTCCCTCTATACATGAACGAGTAGCCCCAGTGTCAACTAAAAATGAAAAGGATTTGCCTCCTATTATCACATCAACCCTTGGTTCCTCTTGAGGGTCTGGTATCAAAGATAGTACTGAACACATCAAGTCGCCCTGTGAGCGGTCCAATTGTGGATACAGACATACCCCTGTACCTGTAAAAGGATTCCCTGCAACTGCTGTGCCACCCCCTTTTCTAGGTGTCAATAACTGCCCTGGGTTTGTGTTTTGCTGTATCTGCATGGGGTGTGCTGCGACTGCCCTTGCAGTGGGTCCAATGGTGCTGGCTACAATTGCTGCAGTTGATGTGTCTGTTGTATTCTTGGTGCTTGTGCCTGATACTCTGTCTGATCTTGAGTGACTCCATCCCTAGCCTGCGAGCTATGCTGGAAGATAAGCTGTCCCCTTCTTATTGAGTATTGACAATTTTGTATATACCCTTGGCTCCCACATGTGCACGCAATGTGTCCTGCCATTCCACACAAACAACATATAGGGGGGTTTTGTCTAATTAGCCCTCCTTGGTTAAATCCTACTTGCACATTCAGATTCTCATTCTGCCTATTCTAAAACCCACCATGAGTGTTTTGAAATCCATCCCTTCCTCTATAACCCATGGCTCTACCTCATGGTAGAAATTCACTTCCTCCTTGATTCATCAGGCTCTGATTATTCGCGTGTGATATGTCCACTGCTTGCTGTACTTCTAGCCCTTCTCTGCTTGTTGATACCGCTCCTTCTATGGCATATTTGAACTGTTTTCTTTCTGGCCTAACTTAGCCTACTCAATTTTTCTAGCAACGTCTTTCTTTTTATTCTTCTCCTGTAACAGCCAGCAGTGATGCACTGTAGTCAACTTTATTTCAGGCCACGGTTTTGCTTCCATCTCCACCAACTTCTTATGTTGCCTTTGTTCTGTCTCAGGCAATCCCTGACACAAAATGTGGTAAAATACAGCCACTGTTTTACTGCACGGCTCACGCGTTTCAAGAGACCAGTGTTCTTGAATGTAAGCAAGTGGATCTTATTTCATTTTTCGTGTCATAATCACACCCATATCTGATACATCATGATATT
Source organism: Ambystoma mexicanum (assembly GCF_040938575.1). NCBI lineage: Eukaryota > Metazoa > Chordata > Amphibia > Caudata > Ambystomatidae > Ambystoma > Ambystoma mexicanum. The sequence goes on along the minus strand of NC_090931.1, from coordinate 1,266,957,205 downwards.
GTACTGTAAGGGATCTCCTAAATGACGCTCCATTGGGCGTCATGTTTTGTGCTGTGACACTCAAATAACCTGCTCTCATCCAAATATCATCTGCTCTTTCCCCAGGAATAGCTGCTAGGAGACCTTTGATATCCCCTATTTGCCAAGGTATTTCCTCCGGTCATTTTTTCAAACACATAAATCCATTTTCCCGCACCCACTGTTAAACTGTGAAGTTTGCACCTTAAATTATCCTTGTCCATCTGTGGCCATGGAATATAGTGTGGTCAGGCACTCCCTTCTCCACCAGGGGAAATTCTGTAAATCCAATTCCGCCATCCACTCCCATTGCTTGCCTATCCTTGGTAGGGACAATGGTTCCTGATCGCCTTCTTCCTGGTAATGACCTCAGCTTAATCATATATGGCGGTGACTCTCCCTTCTTACTACATGATCGTCCTCTAGGATGCTCTAGATATGCTATAGGATTTGGCACCCTATCCTTGGGTTGTTCTACATCATACCATCCCACTCCCTTGTCTGTCTGCAGATATCCCTCAGGATCGCATACACTTACTCCCATCTCTGGATGGAAGATTTCTCTCTCCTTGTCTGACATATCTAGCGCCCAGCTAGAGTGTCTCTCCTCTCTTTTGTCTTTATCTAAGGTCAGCTGATCTAAGGACAAAGCTCTATGCTCAAGACTAAATGGGTCTCTTTCTTCACTTCATGATTGGAAGACCAGGGATTGATCTCCCTTTCCTCAGCTTCTCGATTTGCATCGGAGAAAGGATCGATAAAGCCTATCGAAATCCTCACCTAATGTAACCTTAGATTGCCCTGACGTTGCTCCCTGTAATGGGCGGGAATATTCTATGTCGCTCCATTGTACACTGGACTTGGCTCCATTAATTTATTCTGAATGTGATCAATCTCGAGTTCTCGTCTCCTTTTTCGTTCTAATTCATATACTTCCTCTGCTTTCTTGCCTCCCATCTAACTCTCTCTTCTTCCTTTCTTATTTCTTCTCTCCTTTCCCCTGTTCTTCTTTCTTCTTCTTCCTTTCATCTCTGTATCCTCTTGTATCTCAATTTCAGCACTTCCTCTGGGTCTCTCTTCCTATCCTGTCTATCCCGTTCTTCCATTGCTCTCTGTCTGTTATCATACTTCTTTTGTTCCTCTGCCCTTTCTTCTTTCTTTTGTTGCTCCTCCTGATACAGCTGTTCTCGCCGCCGTCAGCTCTTCCTTTTCTGCTCATCTTCTTTTAATCTCGTTTCTCGTTCCCTGTCTTTTCTGTCTTGTTCATCTCGATCTTCCCTTTGCCTAACCTCCTCGATGCTTCCCCCATCTAATTTAAACAATATCTGTCCTCCCATCCATTAATTTTGTATGAACGTTACCTCGTCAGCTTTCTCCTTTTCTCCTTTCCATCTCTTTATTTCTAGTTTAATATCTGTCGATACGTTTGATCGCTCACCTTTCTCTTCCCTGTTTTGTAAGGTCTTAAAGGTTTCCTCTTTTCTCTTAGTCTCCTCTGGACTATCGTCACTGCTATGGGCAGGCAGTTCGTATATTAGATTACTATACCCCGTCACTGCTTATAATTACTTTCATGAATACAATCTTGCGCTTTCTGAACTAATGCTTTTTACTTCAAGACAGACAAGGGGAGCAGAAGGCTCGGCACCTTCCACCTTACACTTATTAAGCATCCAATCCTCAGGTGGCAGATCCTCCCTCTCTTCCTAATACATCTTCCAAAACTCTAAAATAGCAAACCTGTTCTCTAATTCCCTTCCTGTGTACGCACCGTTTAAGTATGTGGTCATGTGTTGCAATACTGCTTTTGCCAAAGATCCCCCTTGTGGCCATGGCTTGAACATTTTATCTGCCGTGCCTTTCACCCTTTCTGCACTATACTGTTTGGGCTTGGGTATTGGCAAGGATTTACACCGGTGCATCAAAGAGGTAACATCTTCCATTGTGACAAGTCTCAATTGAGTGTCAATACTTACCAGCACTTTACAAAAAATAAGTTTATAAAAACAACTACTATGAGCACACTCCAACAAATCCTCTCTCAAACCCTTTATTTTCCAATAGTCTTACTTGAGCTTTAAGTCGGTACCAACAACTTCTATTAGCTAGATGCTACATTTTCATAACCTTTCTTTGATTTTCTTTACTTTGTCATTCTTTGACACTTCAATACAACACAAATACAGACGGACTAGTTGACTCTTCACATTAATCCTCAGCGCTTTTTACCTTTTCTCTGCCCCATATAGTCGTTATCTTACAGTGATCTATCCTCTGCATATACTCGATTACTTCGACTGAAGTGTATAATGGCTTCTTCTGAAATTCCCTTCAACCAGGACTCCTTGGGCTTATCTCCTCATCTCTTATCTATATACACAAAAACCCTACTCATTACTTTCTTACACTATTTTCTAAATCCCATGTTATTTATTTTTAACTAACACAATCCCATACCCTCAATTTGCCATTCCCCTTTGTCTACGCACCATTCACTCTTACAGCTTAAGACCTTCGGTATCGACTCTCCTCTCCAATCGACCACTTTCGCCTTCCGTCAGCTAAGCGCCTGTGGAAACTATGAGGGATTTCGTAAAAGAGGGACACGTCCCAACTGTATCGATTTTCTTGCAAGAATTCTATATCAGCCACTCTCCACAGGAAATCTCACAATCTTCCGGCTAGATGGCGAAGGGCACTCAATTGTCCATAGCAATAAAGTTTATAGATCGATGGGTCTTTGTGTCAACCATCCGACATGCTACCACGTGAGCCCTAGAGGCCATTTTACTCAAGGTAGCATGTCATACTATGGATGGGACAGAGAATACCTTCTTACATAAATCAGTAAAACCGACTTGGAAATTTGGCAAATAACTATTTTAATAACAATAGCCTAAAACAGGGAGGACAACGGACATCAACAGACGTCGCACAGCATGATCTTGAAGCATTTCATAAAAAACAACACATTTGTACTAAATGTTTGTCTTAAGTGACGTCATACTATGTGCCAAATTAAGAAAACTTATGGGAGAATGTGTTTGGCTCAAGGGGAACATCTAAATATACTTTCTATATGGGATACGATCACGATTGGGTCTCTACAGTCAGGTGGGCACTCATGCCTTCCCCTAGTGCAAGTGATAGTGCAAGTCATCTTCAACAGTAATTAGAAGTGCAAGTCATCTTCAACAGTAATTAGAAACACAACACTTCATTGGCTCTTAAACTACAAGGCTCTTTGTTATATGGCCTTCAACAATTGGTTGGCACACTTGTATCCCTCTGGAACATTCAATGCTCTAGCAGCACGTAAGCTGGTACCCCAGGTTCTGGTGGGTGGACTTAACTATATCTCCTCACCTAATCAGCCTGGCATCTCTCATCACTCATGCTGTCTGCCATTCACATTGTCTTTGAACTCGGCCTTGTAGTAGCTTCTCATCTCTGGGAATATAAGACACACTATGTTTAATCGGGTGCACCATGCCCATCATTAAATTATTTTCACCTCGGCTCACGTGATCAGAGACCATGGATCTACTCGTATTATGGTATTAAATTCTCCTTAATAAAGAAACTTGGCACCCATGGTATTCTCTCCTTGAAAATGATCAAGGGATGCCTAGGCTTCTCAGGTTTTACTTTTCTTCACAGCTGATAACCAGTTCTTGACTGCTTCCAGTCTTTAAAATCAAGCCAGAAAGCCTCTTTGGCTTTGCTTTGAATTCGAGCATATGCTTCGCTGCGACGCACATAGCTTCCAATCTGTCTTGCTTCATGGAGACTCGCTTACTAAAATGTATCATTGAATGTCCAGAACTCTATATACATGTATGTTGGTGGCACCACCCGCAATCTATATACTACATACAAGAACCTTTAGTTCCTCTAGATGTGCAGGGAAACCACTCTAGCAGCAGGGAAAGACTGGCTTCCTTCGTATAAATTTATTAAAAGCAAGTCAGAATTTACTTAACGTGTCCTGCTCCTCCTTCTGACCCACCACAGTACCAAGAAGCAGGATGGCTGAATGATGAAAAAGGGTCTGGCAACTCAAAAGAAACCTCTGGAACCTGCCCTAAGGTATTTGCAGTTAAGAGTAGAGAGGTTCACTCCCGGTATGGCTACCTTCCATACCGAACATGGCATGGATGTGGTCTAGACAACATGTCAAGAGAGTCTGGAATTGGATTTGAAGAGGTTCAGGTGGGTGAATCTATATTGTAGAAGGGGAGAAAAAACAATAATAATGAGGTCAGTATTTAATGACAAGGAATCTAAGGTTGGCTATGTGCATGGCTGTATGTATCCAGGTAAATAGAAAAGACGTATGGTAAGGCAAGACTGGGGCATCAGGTTTTAGGTTGTTAGGAATGACCCCACCCCATATGCTTTTGCTCTTAGTTTTTGTTGCTTTGCTTCACTTGAGAAATCCTAACTATGAAGATGTGGAATCTTCCTAAATAGCCCTAAAAGTAGGAAATACCATTTTGGATGCTTTGTAAATCTCTTGCTGATTTGAGCATTGTAAAGACTCTCAGCCGTATGTATTCAGCAGTCTTATGATCCTGAACCTAAAGTAGTAACCTTCTATTCCAGATTTACAACTTGGAGGCTTGCCTTTGAGATGCAAACTTGAACAAAGGCGCAGCTGCACATGCCAGTCATGGCTGCCTCAAACCCTCATTGTACCTATGTTTCGAACAGCTGCTGGTCCTACGACTCTTCTCCTGTAAATATCTGGCTGGGTCGGCCTGGTAGGGTTTTCCACAATATTTGGGCTTGTTTCTTTTCGGAAGAGGGAGGCGAGGGATGTGTTCACTATGATGGTTTTATTACAGTTCGAATTAGAGCAGCAAGAGAGGGAAGGTAGGCTGAAGAGGGGTCCCACCATCGTGGTTTTCTGTTATGGATCTCTTCCTTCTGGTCTCCTACATTTCCTGAAGAACATGGACCACTGGGTATGACATAGGAAGTCAAGGGTCACAGCAAAGGATATTTGACTTGTTTCAGCAGGCTTGCTTTGGACCAATCCCCTGTAACATGTTGTCTTTTTAAGGAAGGGGTCTACCACTACTTCCTTGATTCATATCTGGATTTGCACATGAAGAAGAATTAATTTGGACCTCTGTTGGGGATACAATCTATCCCAGGGTCCTCTGACAGGGAGGTGAAGTCAGAAGGCATCCATAGCACAGGGCAGCTCTGCTCTCTAATCATTTCCTTGGAACATTGGGGATTAACTGCTTTTGGATCAAGGCCTCACAAGGCTGCACTAAAATCAGGACCCTTTCACTGAAGGTGGTGGAACCCCTTCAGGTGCCAGCCAAGCGCTTTAGAGTGGGAGTTAATCAGAAGGATTCACCTTGTCCTGGAGACCCGGAATTAGGAAATCTAGAAGCCCAGGAACAGCTGGAGTACTGTTTTCACATCTCAAGAGAACTTCAAGCCATGCGTGACACCTTTGAGATGACACAGGATCTGCGATGCTGCTTTTGGTGCTCCAAGCATACTTTAAACTGCTTGGTGCATCCCGAGCCATCCAAACACCAGCTCAAGCCAACTGCAGGCTCCCTCTTTGTGGGAGCAACCAACTCTAGCACTGACTCCACCTGCTGGAAGACATGATCTTGCTGCTGACTTGACCACTGCTCAAACCATTGAAAAACTTAAATTTGCCATAGGGAATGCTGAATCAACTCTTTGGAATCATGCACCATTAAATTGACTCAATGCCATCAGCCAGTGGGATTACACTGATGCAAACTGTTTGAACACTGGCTCAACCACAGCTAAAGTGCCAGGAAGCCAGTTGTGATGCTGTCAAGCATCCTAAAACAAGAACAGGCTACTGTTAAGCGGCTATGTTCCTTGGTCAACTTGCAGGAACCATAGTGACCTTTAAAGCCCCAATCCACTTTGTTCTTTAAAACATATCCTGTTTGAACTGTGACACTCTTGCAATTTCTTGCCTGAACACCCCTGCTCAATTGTCCAGAATGCCACACAATAGTCTATATCTTCTGTGTTGTTTTTAAATGGGTGGGCCTTAACTAGTGTTCATTTGATTATTTACAAATATTATTTTATTAAAAGTCTATATATTTACAGAACCTTGTTTGCACATATTATTTTATTAAAAGTCTATATATTTGCAGAACCTTGATTGGCATTCTCTAATCTTGGAATCTTTTTACAATTGCTCTTTTGGTTGCTACTGTCATGCCCTTACATCTTTCCTGAAGATTATAGCCTGACCTTGGGCTCACCTTACCAGAAAATCTTGTAAATGTATGTCTTGTGCTTATCCAGAGCTTAATTCTAAAGGCAGGGTTCCAGAGGTCATCTTTTTATAAAACAGACCCATCAATAGCCAGTAACTATGATATCAGCTGAGACGAACCGACATACCTGTGGACATTGAGAGCAAAATCTTGGTCTTAAAAATAGACAGTGGTAGCTGGCAATTTTTGTTTTAATTGTAAGCATATAAATATGCCGGAGTGACCAAGCATGTCAAGGAAGCCCAAACCTACCAGTGAGCCATTTTTGTCTGGAGGCGGGGGGTGGGAGGGGGAAGTCTGCCACCAACATTTCTTATTTAATGGGCAAAATAGTGCATTTTACTGTACACTTTCTGTGAAATATTTGGTTAAATGTAAATGTCACACAGTTTGCAATCAGTTTGTAGGGTAACTCATGAAAACATTCAATAGATGAAAGCCACCAAAATTGCACAGGAACATTTCCAAACACATTTTCATGATGCTTTTCCAACAATCTATGTCAGTGCGAAAAACATGCTCATGCTGGCAGTGCCCAAACATTTACATGCTGGCTGGACCAATATATGCCAATAATCCCATATACAAACATACTCATGTTTTGTACATAATGCCGGCAATTCAACTATACGAAAACACGTCCATGCTGGCTCTGCCATTATATGCCAGTATCCCCATACAATACCAGACTTGTGTTGGCTTGGCCAGTAAAAACGCAATCCCACAATAAAAAAAAACATGTCCAGAATGGCTGCACCAATATAGGCCACAATGGCAAATTAATAACACTAACAATGTTGGATTTAACCTTGATGTCCAGCAACAAATGGCATGCCAGAGTAGGATAATATGTTTAGACAGGTTGCACCAATGTAGGCCAGTCTAACCATGTATTAACACTTATCATATTTGCTTTACCATTGATGCCCAGTAACAAATGACATGCCACAGTAACAATAAATGTCCAAATTGGCTGCACTAAAGGAGTCTAGTGAGCAATGCCACAGTATTGAAATATAGCCAGAATGGCTGCACAAAGTAGAACAGTCTAGCTACGTAGTAACACCGATCATGTTTGCTGTATCTATGATGTGCAATAAACAATACCAATCCTCAGTAAGAAAACATAGCTGTAACAAAGTAGGCCAGTCTTGCCATATAATAACATTATCATGTTTACTTTATCATTGATGCCTAGACAAAAATACCATGCCAAAGTAATATATGGCCATGCTGGCTTTACCAAATTAGGCCAGTCCAATCTAGCCTTACACTTACCATGCCACAGATGGATCTTTTATGTCTCCACTGCCCCGCCCAAATCAGTGGTCCCCAGATACAACGCTAATGAAAGCACACACACATTCACATGCAACATTAATTATCTCATTCACACAAATATTCACACAGCATTTACTTGTTCATTCACATACACAGCCATACCCAGATGCGTACATACTTTTCTTTTTTCTTACCTTCAGCCCCAGCCTGGGCACTGTTCCTCATGCCATCCCACATAAAGGCCCTCTGGATCCTGTGCCACACAAACAGTAAGCAGGGAGCACTTCCTGGCTCCTGCACATGCACGGAGGAGCTAGAATGCTCATATCACAACACCCAAGGCCATCTTAATATGTGATAAGGTGCAAGAGCACCCCATGGACACTTTCAGACATGCAGTTTTCCTGCCTGAATTGCCAATGGTCCATAAAAGGATGTGGAACAAAACACACCCTGACTGGCATGGTTCATGGTACATGTGTGCTGAATGACTGGAACTGTCATCAGTAAAGGATAGCAATGAAGTTCTCCCTCAGCTGCAATAAGCAGCTGAGGATGCTCTCTGTGTTGTCACTGGACTCACTTAGCTCATCCTGAATGGGAGGGTGATCTCTGAAAATACACATAATAAAACTATAACATTCCAGAAAACAAGTTTTCATGGAGCTCCAAAGTTTATGAGACCAGCTGGGTTAGAAGCCATATGCCTGCTTCTTAAGTAAAAAGCTGCTTCAAAGGAACATATTCCCATACCACCTTGAACCCTTTGATCTGAGTAGAGTAATATGGCACCATCTCTTATGTATCTGCTTCATGGCCTGTGGTCTCAAAATATTTATTAAGCACATGTTTCTGGTTTACAACAAACTTCAATAAACATGTAATGCAAAGCTTTGGAAATTGAGCACATTTGCTCATTTAAAAAGGTTACAAATAATGAAAGGACATCATAACTATGAGTCTTTTCGCCATTTAAAAACCAAAAATAGATTTGAATTCGGCAACAAAGTGCTCATCACATGCCTATAAAGACGATGTATTAATAGGTGTGTAGTATTAATAAATGTACATATTTTAGTAATTATCCTATGATTACCTTCTGGGACAAGAAAGATGTCTATACACTCAGAATTTTCTTGTGATTATGAATATATGTTCCTCACTAAAGGTACATGTCCATACAATCATTTATAAGAGAAAGACATATTTCAGTCTAATATGATCATAATTCCGGAGGGGGAGGAGAACAATTCATACACTGTACTAATCAAAGGAAAGTGGTGCATTGTTGGGACTGTCCGTATCCGTAGAGAGCCTATCACAGACCTTATCCAGTCAGGAATTGTTGGGTCATATGATGCTGCATGGGTGTGGTTAGCCAAGTATGTGTGGCCAAATTCACAGGAGGTTCGGGGGTCTTGAGAAAACTGCAGGGGCAGTGAACTTGTCCTGTAGAATCCCTTCTCAAGACAGAACCAGATTGGCTGGGTGGGACAGTGGCAGCAGGTGACACATTGGGGGCTGGGCTCACCTCGCTGCATTACCTGGAGCTGTTAATGTTCCTAGTTGTCCTGAGCATTTAAAAAGACAAAGTGAAATTGTACACCACAAACCTTCTGCGTATAGATATGTGTCCCCAAGAATTAGTTTAACCCCAGATAGCAATTTGAGGTCTTTAAAATATGCCAGTAAATGGTGAATGGGCCTGCAAGGGAAACATTGTGGAAATGTATTTATGAATAGAATGCTCTATCATGAATAATTGAGGTGAGCACATTATTCTCGGACAGTAGCCACATATTAATTAATCCCAAAGGTCAATGTGTGACCATGGTGTGCAATGTTTCTCACAGATTTGCCAGAATTGATAGACTTCTTGACCTGTGAAAAACATAAAAAGGTAAATCCTGAATAGGGCATTGCACCCCTTGAAATGCAATAGGAAGGAGACCATAATCTCTATTTCATTATTTAGAAAATAAAATCTATTTAAAGAATCAGTGTCATTTTTCTAAATAACTTGGTCCAGAAAAGGAAAGCTTTTCGCTTTAAGTGTACTCAGAATGGCAATTAAAATGCAGTCTTGATTCCTTTTGTTTCTCACATGTATAATCTCATGCTTGTGGGACCTGTTAATTGAATCTAGACACTGTACTCTCCATATTAAAAGCATCAATCCTAAACCGAAACCTGTAGTCAATGTATCCTAACTAGCCATCCCCAGTGTTCTTTTATCTTTGTCCAAACTAGAAATGAACAATGTGGGGCATTTAGAGTACAATCTGCCATAGAAAAAGTTATATGTGAAACTAGTTTTTTTTCTCTGATACAAATGTTGATGCTGTCAGAGAAAATTAAGTGATTTATACATTTTATATGGGATAAACTATGTTCCGAGGAGTTCCATGACCAAATAGAGGAACAATGCCAAAGGTGGAGTTCGTTTAGAAGGTCAAGGAACAGAGAGGTGACTTGAATTATCCTTTTTACATACAGTAAGCAGTATTTTATTATAATACCTTGCCACACAATGTTATCCCCTTCAATACCTGTCCTCCTGCTTCATCTAATGTAATAGATCTTGCATTTATTGATCCATATAATCAATGTAGAATCTGTTTTGATTTTAAAAGATAATATGCAGCTTCAAATGTGTTGCAGAAAAATAGTTTAAACATTGCAATAAAATGCATTTAAAAACGTTTTCATTGTGTACGTTAAGATAAGTTATAACCTACAGTTTCTTGCTCACATGTGTTAAACTTCAGCAGTGCACACATTAAGCATTATATCATAAACAGTTCCTTGTCAATAAATCACTGTAAAGTGTAGCAGACAGCTATTTAAAAAACAAGGAATTTGAAAAGCTTGCTACTGCTGCTGTGACAGCTGGAATTCCGACTTTGCTGGCTCAAGCAGCATGCATTGTGATGTCAGACTGAAGGGTAAAAACTGATTACAGAGCAGTTTTGATGTAATCTTCTTGTTACAGGTCAGTTGTGATGTCACAACAAGCCTGTAGTAAGAACAATATTTCTAGGCTTTCATACAGATATTGCAGGCTGCCATGTATTTTAGAGTTATTAGTGTAATTACAGGGTCTGTGGTAGCTGCCCTGTAGTTATAGTTAAGTTGCTCAACTCATAGGAAGAGCAGTTGTTGTGTGGCTTATAACTTCACCCCCCTGCACAGATCCTCACAAAGCTTTGCAAAAATACCGTATGGCCACCCCGGAATGGTACTGCGTTGTTTGGTGCGGTTTCATCCAGGGGGAGCAAAGTTATTGGGGGGTCCAAACATTTGTGGAAATCTTCATAGCTACAATGGAAAAAAGAATATGGTCACACCTACAACCCAAACTGCTGGACGGATTTCACTAAATTTGAGTGATGGCTTTGTCCCAAAAGCATGCTTTTGTAAATTCGGCGTATATCCCCCCAGTCGTTTTTTTTTGTTTTTAAATGTGCATAAATTGGCAAAACAAATTAGCAATATTTAGGTTTGTTCCATGGACCCACTTCCATATTCACTCCCGGACAGCCCTATGGACCAAACAGGGGGTGGCGTAATATCCGCGGACATCGGATGCGCCTGCTGATTGGATGGTGAAAAGTGTGAGGTGCGTCATATTTTTGGATACGGTCGCCATGTTGGATCCGCAGGAAGCGCGCCTGGGGAAACGTCTGGAAAACACAGTTTGGCTTATTTGGTGGTCAATAGAGGGTTTGGAAAGGGTGGGGGCGGGGTGGAATAAAGATTATATGATGTTTTTCTAGGTGAAAAAAGTGGGTGAGGGTGCAACCTGCTCCACGAACACCGCGGTAGTCTGCGGACAGTGGCGTGAATTAACGGTCGGAAAACCCATTTGAGGTTATTTGATGGCTGAAAGGGGGATTGGAAAAGGTGGAGGAGTGGAATAAAGATGATTATGGAGCTTTATTTAGGTGAAAAAGGGGTTTGAAGATGCCACAGAGTCCGCGGTTAATATTGGTATCTGCAGACATCATTTCAATTGCTGTGGGCTCAGGGGGAGTTTTGCTTTTTGAGAGTCTATTGTACGTACTAGTTATATGGATTAACCATACTGTGGTGGTTGTGGCCAGTGGACAGATACTTGGAGCCATGGCACTAGCCATGGCCTCAAGAATCTGCCCACTGGCCACAGCCATACACTAGTAATATATGTATAGTAATTATAGGTAATGTAGTGGGAGTAAAAAGTGTTTGTAATATGGTGGAATAATATAATTGAACTGTATATGGTATTTATGATTGTAGTACAATTGAGGATAGTGCTTATGGAATATGTATTTGTTTATACTTGGTATGCTTACTTAGTTGCATACAGTAATGAAGCTGGACTATCTTGTTCATTTTCTGAGGGAAAATGAAGTATAATTTGTTCAGCAGGATAGTTTAAGAGTTTTAATTACATACAATTTTACATATACATTTACTTTTTTGACCCTCATAAGTGGTACATTCTATGTTTGGTACAACAATAGTGTATGATATACTGTTGATGTATTGCATTAATGAATCATTGGGTCATTGGGAAAAAAAACCCAAATCAGGATTTTAAAAAAGAACTTGAACAATTATGTGAATGTAAGAGTGATAGTATGATTGTTTTAGTGTGTTGTTATTAAGGGAATGTTTAAAGTAGTTAGATACCTGTTGGCGTAGTCTAACTACATTAGCCTTCAGAAGACGTTTTGAAGTAACAAGAATTTTGATGGTGTGTTTGAAGTGTATTGTAATGAAGGATATTTTTGAAGTAGTTAGATACCTGTTGTAATTGTAATTGTTTATTTGTAAAGCGCTTGTACACAAGTGTAGTACTTCAAAACTCTTGAAGACAAGAAGGGAACAAGGGAATACAGTAGTATTTCTTAGGCCTTGAAGTTTCCGAATTATCTAACATAAATTAACTAGCATACTAGGCCTGAGGTATTTTTACTTCTGCAAGTGCATGACAGGAGGGAAGGAGAGAAGGGGCGGGAGGAGAATACAATCAATAGGCTGCTGTCCTAGGCCTAACGACTTGTCAGATAGTACAAGTGCATGAGAAAGAGTGTGGAGGGAAGGAGGGGGAAGGGGGAACAGGACATACAGAACAAGAAATACTGTACTAGGTCTGGCGACATTCAGATTGATTGATGATAGCTCATCATCAAATGTGCCTATGCCCAAGTGTTTCACGCGCAACCAAGCTAGCGAGGGGACAAAAATGGAGGACGGGACAAATGATCTTGCTAGGCCTAGTGCATTCAAGGTTGTGCAAGTATGCAGACAGGAGTGCGAGGGGGCACCAAGTGCACCCAGTCAATCAGGGGCCTGGGTTAAGTGCAGAGAGGTTGCCCCTCACATGGAACACATTCAGATTGCAGTAGTACATGGCAGAGTACAGTGGCCCACAAGGCAAGTGTGGGAATGGTGGGGGAGCTTGGGACCTGTGAGGCTCTGGAGGTGCACCAGGTGACCAGTCAGCAAAACTGAGCAAAGTTGGGGAGGATAAAGGATGGGGGAAGCAGGAGGAGGTGAAAAGAGATTAGCAGGGTACAGGGAGAGAGAAAGAAGAACAAAAGAGGATGGTCTTGAGGAATTTCCAGAACTTGAGAAGTTCCAGCTCAAGATGAAGTGAGGCAGGGAGGCACCTGGAGAGGATAATATTCTACCAACAAATCTCTGGAGAAATGGCTCATCCGCAGGGAGTTGGAGGAGGCCGAGTGGAGGCCTCTAGAAGGAAAGCATTTAAGAAGAGAGCATTGTAGGTAGTGTGGGCACTGCCTCCAGAAAGCCTTGTGGACTATGCAGAGGGACTTGAACTTGATCCTTGCAGTCACTGGGAGCCAGTGTAGTGATTTCAGCACCAGAGAGATGTGGTCCCTGGGCATGAGGCCAAGATACATTTTGTGGTTCTGTTCTCCATATGTAGAAGAGTAGAAGTAGGAAGATTGAGAAATAGATTGTTGCAGTAGACCAGTCGAGAGAACCAGGGCTCTGGAGACTGTGAGCCTCTGGGGGAAAGTGAGAAAAGGTAGACTACCTCTGAGAATGTGCAGCTGGTAGTGGGACTTTTTAGAGGTGTCTGAGATGTGAGAAGAGAAGGAGAGAGTGAAGTTGAAGATGACCCCCATATTTTTAGCCTCACTGGTTGGTGAGGGTGCAGCACCAACGAATGCTAGCGTATTTGAACTAGATTGACTTTTAAATGTACTATTGTAGTTTTATGATGTAGTTAGATGCCTGTTAGAGTATTCCAACTCTTCATTGGGCTACAGTACAGTGGGTAATTTTGGGTTGAAGGAATATTAAGTAGGAATTTGTTAGGCTTGCTGGTAACCTATGTTTTGGGGTAACAGGGGGGTCATTACATTCAAACCAACCACGACTTTTTTGAAATATGTAGTATCATGCACTGAGGTGGTTGTGGCACCAGTGTTGTATAATATGCCTACTGTTGTGAAGGTTTTGTTTGCCAAGAGATACTTGGCCATGTATAAATCTAGTGAGTTTACAATAGTTTTTGGTACCGTCTGCATTGTACCTTAGAAGCATTAGTGTGATATATTGGCTATGTGAGTTTATTTGTATGCCAGAATGATTGTCTGAACTGCAAAAAGGGCATACTAATCCGTGAGTTTCATTCTGCAGAAGCTGGTGAAATGGAATCACAATTTGGTATTGATACATATACAAATAGTTCATTAGCAATGTGCTTTTGTTAAACATGCTTGTATAGAGTGCATGTATGTTTCCACATGCATGAAATCTGGAAGATTTAATTTGTAGGCTTGTTTCTTGTTTCCAGTACTTGTAGTAACTACATTAGGAATTCTTGAGGATCTTCTTGTGTGTTTATGGTACATTTTTCCATTCCTGTACAGTATTTAGTCTAATTCTTGCCTTATACCTGAGACACAGTAAGTGCTGTCAGGATTATTTGTGGCATTTCTATGAAGGAGGAGCATTTGCAAACACAACTGTTCTGAGCCGTTTAAATAAATCTTGTGAACAATTAGAGGCAATCGGAACAGAAGATTGATTGTTATATTTGTATATCAATTTACTCCAGTTGTGTTACTGAATTTAAATGCACCAGAGAGTTGTATCTCTGCATCACTTAATGGGTCCGCAGGTTTTCTTGGCAAAGAGAAATTTGACTTTTTGTCTTCTGATGGACGTGCAATTGAGTTTATAGTAGACAGTTTTGTGGTTGCATTATTTGATGCAGACGCAGTTGGTCGTTGTTTCTTTAGTGCTGTTGTTGAAAGATCTGTAATATGTTCTGCTTGTATTAATTTTCATTTTAAAGGTTTTCTTTTTTGAGGTACATAGATAGATGGGCGTGTACAGTGAACGCAGCCTATTGTAGTTTAGGATCTAAGGAATGTCCCTGTTGACTTTGTTTGCATCAAATGTAGCTAGGAATAGACCATTGAGTGTATGGAGAAGTGAAAGTGCTACGTAACTCATACCTAATACATAAGGACTGTGCGACCAATGTCAATTAATGCATGATCTAGGGTTAGACCTTGTGATTTGTGAATAGTGACAGCATATGCAAGAGACAGAGAGAATTGTTCTCTGTATACGTACATGTCTTCGAAAAGAAGGAAACGTGCTATTGTCCGGCCAATTCTTTTAACTTCTGCAAGCTTGTCAAAGTGGATGTTGACAAACTGAATGTTGTCATGTGGATATATTGGGAAGCCAACAACTGTACCACTTGTTCCATTGACAAAACATTGTTCTACAGTAAGGTTACATTTTAGAATGACTCTGCAGTTTAGACACAAAGTTAACATTTTCTCCAGTCCAGCTGTGTTGGAGATATATTTTTCTAAGCTATTTAGTCGTACTGTAGCTCGTTGACACATAGGGGTAGCATTCAGTGCACTTCTAGTTGGTCTGTGGAGCTGATATGTAGTATGGGGTTCATTTCTTTTTTTAACATTGTCTCGTTAAATTGACTACAGCTTGCAAGGGTTGGCATTAAGTACATACATGTTTATGTTTAGTTGATTGTTACATGACATCAGGAGCAGATCTGTTTTGCCCATGTAGCTCAAGCAAACCATTTCTAATGCTTTTTAAAATGTTAGCATAGGCGAGGTTGGCAGACTGACACATGTTTTTAGTTAGTTCTCTGTACTGAAGATATTACCAGAAATGTACATCTCTAATGCTGTCTAGTGTTTTGCGGCATTGTTTGTGTCCTAATGATTTGACAATAGGTGGACCTTTTACTGGTGTTACCTGTAGGTGGTCTCTGAAAACAATAAGGTGTTTTCCTCCAAACAATTCTTTGTAGTTGTTTTTTTAGGACTTCTTGCATTCTGAGGTCAATTAAAGCCAACATGAGGTTGGAAACCTGCTTACTTCATCTATTAGGAGCACTTTAATTTGTTTCAGAATTCTGCATACTTCAGTAGCAGCTTCTCCTGATCATGTGCAGTATTCTAATTTGTTTTGGTGTTCTACTGGAAGGAGCAGTAATCGGTGTAAAGTTACACCTCCAAGTTTTAGGCAGCTAAACTTGTGGGGGCTATTACAACAGCTGAAAGCTTGCTGTGTGTTAGGTTTTGTGGAAATGTGCTGATTATTTTAATTAAGAACATTTTACCAGAACCAGCTTTGCCACTTACATACAGGAGCAGAGGTTTATAAGGTTTGCAGGTAGAGGTTTTAGTTTCATGTTTAAAACCATGTTCAATGTCTTCATTGACTTCTAGATAAATGGGGAGTTGCTCATCATTTAACTGCGATTTGAGCACTGACAAGGATTTTTCAGATTGTTTATATTGATACATAGTATTGTCTACCACAGACATGGCTATTTCTGCTTCATTTAGAATGAGTGGTTCACTTAGTGGTTCTTGGCTTCCTGAGAGGGATTTTATTGTTCTTTACTTCAAGGTTTAAAAAGTTGCAATAGGACCATGTAACACAGTTCTCTAGGTTGCAGAGATTTAAATGATACATTTATATGATTAATTAGGCTGGGTTTGGTAGGTTTTACTAGGCTTCCTTCACAAGTTGAGACTGAACATTTGCCAGCTATCTCATCTGGTGTGATATTGTATTTGTAGGTGTAGTTTTGGGCTATGTTGTACAGGCACCTGTTTTCCAAAGCAGTAATTCTGTTTGGGTAGTACGTGTCAATTAAATTGTTTTTTGAAATATCCTGGCTGGCTGAAATGTCCTTGCTATAGGGATCATTTGCGGCTATTCATTCTATCTCTTGATAGGATTTATAGTACTATTTTACGAGTGGAAGCTGGACCAAGGTTTAGCCAGACAATGGCCCTCATTACGACCCTGGCGGAGATCGTGGTGCAATATGCACCATGGAGCACGGCGGAAAGCTGCCAATACCGCCATGGGGGTTGGCGGATTTACCGCCCCATTCCGACCTTGGCGGGGCGGTAAATCCCCAATCCCCATTTTACCCTTCCCCATTCCCATTTTTGCCCCATAGGGTATAATGGGAGTGGGGAAGGCGTTAATTACGCCACCGTAAAATACGGTGGCGTAATTAACAACAAGGTCCCGTAGCGCCATGGATTTCTCCACCCGGAAAAACCAGGCGGAAAACGGCTCCATGGCGCTACGGGAACTCGTAGTAGGGCGGAAGGGTCCGCCGCGAATACCGCTGGAGTAAACCCACTCCGCCAGGGTCGTAATGAGGCCCAATGTGTTGTGACAGTGTTTTGTCAGATGATATGTCATCCCATAGCTCTTTCAGCTCTGTTTTCTAGGCTTTGGTGAGATAGGCTGTGACATATCTTGCAACTGCAGTGGAATTGTCTGCAATGTATTGTATGTCTATGTTTGCAATCAACAAGAAGGAGGGCAATGATTGCATTGTAATCATTGATGTACTTGGATGATTTGCTCCCTTTCAAAGTTGTATGTGTTTTTGGGGTATTTGGCTTTTAGACTGTGTCTAACAGAAGACATCAAGATATTTACTTGTAATTGTTTGGAAAGTGGTCTATGGAAGCCAAAGCGACATTTTGTATGGTATTTACCTTTGTTTTTATATCTAAATTGGCAGTATTTGCCACACTTATGTTTTTGGAAGCATAAGATGTGTGTACAAAGGCCACTATCTGTAGTTTCTGAAGTGATGTTGCAGGTAATGTATTTTTCAATAAATTGTCACGCCAAATTTGGCAGCATCGTTTATACACAAAAGCATGTGGCCGTGTGGTGCTCCTCTGGATTGATATTCTTTTCTCCAAAAGACGTTTGGCACTTCTCCGAGTGGAGGGGTAGATTTATTGCAGATAAAGTGCAACATGGCAATGAAGCAATGTTTTAATTACCTTGATACATTGACAGGGTCAAGAGAACACAGTTATCCTGGTGTTATATATCTATTTCACATTTATTTTGATTTGCAGTGAGTAAGAAGTTGTGCGTCATCCCATGAATACTCTGCACAGCTTAAAGTAACAAACCATTTGGGTGGACCTAGGTTCCTTAGCATACAGCGTACATCAGCGTGATTTCAAAAACAGTATTCTTTTGTACCACGCATGGTTGGCAAGAGATTTGTGATACTTGACTGCAAAACTTCACATTTGTCTTTCATTTTTTGAAGCAGTTGGGTAGCAGATATGTTAAAAAAATTAGATCCTGTTTTTGATGTGTGTGCAACTCCATAATATAGAGTTGCTGGGTCACCTTGGAACTGGAGGTGGAAAACATATTTCTGGGGTCTTTGGAGTACATTCGTAAAGAGCGATATTCTGATGCACTCATTTGTGTGGACCTTTCATCATATCTTTCTCTTTTCCTGTAGGAAAGAGTAGAGGAAAATAATGTGCTTCTACACTTTTTCCCCACACGCTCATTGTGGATTCTTTGGCTTGACCCATTTCATATGTTTTGGAGTGTAGTGGGTGAATTTTATACTGGTGTAACATGTTGGCTGCAGTAACAGGATCTTCAAGTTCAAATTGGCCAGTTTCTGTTGAATCCTGAATTATTTGGGTGGTTTCTCTTACGTTTCCTCTATGGTTATATCTTTGTAGTATTCATTGTTTTCTTTCAGATGTTGTAGGGCTTGTCTAACTATATTTAGATCGACTAGTTTTTCCCAAATTCTTTTGTTGGTACACCATTAACTAGTAGAATTAAAGATCGATTATTGTTCGTTGTACTCCTAGAGTTTATACATTTTCTTTCAGATCTAATGGCAAATATAATATTTGTAAATTTTACATTTACTTTTGTCTGTTAGTTTCATATAGTGATTGAGGAATTGTCGTAAAGATTTAAAGGATTGTTGGAGCTGAATGTTGATTTGTACACTGAATGGTTTGTTTGGGTGAAAGGATTATTTGTTCAAAAGTTTGTTGGAGACATTTTTTCTATAAGGGTACATTTTGCAATAATAGTGTCTCCTACCATTTCAGACCCTAGGCCATTGCGGTCTATGGCAATTGTTTATTCTTTGTTCTTTTTTATTAGCCTATTCACTGAAATATGGTTCTGTGCTGCTTGTGTGAATCCAGTCACCTTCACAGAAGTTTGAAAAGGTATATATATTGACATTTTAGTTAGTGGTTTCATTCTGTTTAAAATCACTATAAACTATTTTCTCTTTAGTAGAAATGCGCTGTCAATTAGAGCTTCGAGGATTAGTCTCCTGAAGTAGTTTTATGTGTAGATTGTGACTTTTCAGCTTTTGTTATAAGTTTGTGAAGAACTCTACAGTGGAAGATTGTTTGCAACATTAATTTTTTGGATTGTTTATAGTGGTTACGTTAACACTGGTAGATATAGTGTTACGTTAACACTGGTAGATATAGTGTTAGGTTCATTGGTAGGCCTGCTTTTCTTTGTACATATTCTTTTTACGTTTCGTTTCTGGAAAAGGGGCCTTATCTTTGCTAGTCATGGCTGGTTTAGTTTTGTCGAGTGTGATTACTAGCTCTTTAGTTTTCATGTTTTCTGTAAATTGTTTCAGAGGTGGATGACTACATGGCTTGTTTTGTTTATCTTATTATGCTCACAGGCTGCTCTACTACTCTCAGTTCCCCGTTTTAAACGAGCTCGAACTGGCAGTCGTGCCTTTTCTGTGGCGGGCGCTAAAGCATGGAACCAATTGCCTCGGGACCTGTGTGCGACCTCTAACCATCTGGCTTTCAGGAGTGCCCTGAAGACTCTCCTTTTTTAATTTCGGTCTGCCTCACCTGCCCCTCTTAGCGCCAAGATGCCCCTGGGCGTATGTGCGCTTTATAAGATCATATAAGATAACATAACATTATTTGCTCTATTTGTTCTTTCTTTTCTATGGAATTGCTTTTTAGTAGGCATTTTGTTGAGTCTGTTGGGAAAAAACAATGTTTGATTTAGAAGTTGCCGAATGTATATTCATGTATGGTGCATGGGTTCCGATTGTAGAGATGAGCAGATTGCTGTTTGTTTGTGAAGTTGCATAATAGGTGTGGTTGGTAAGGTTGGAAGAGTTAATAGTCTGTAGAGGTGTGATGGGCTTGAGGAATGGGTGGTGGTGTGATTGAATTAGTACTAACATTGGGATGTTTTTAGGAAAACAGTGGTAGTTGAAATAGTGGTGTTCAGATGGGAATAGAAAGAGTGAATTGTGCAATATAATGATTGAGAGTGAAATAAATGTTGATTGGAAAAGAATACACTGGGCTAGCATATAGTGGAAGTATATTGTTACAGTTACAGAAATATACATTGTACATTAATGTAATTACTTTGTAGGATGTAAAGGGTATTCATTTTTCGGCAGCTTGGTTCTGCAATCTTCTTCTTTCCTGTAATTAATATATGATATGATGTGGTATTTATAATGCACCTGTACACAAGTCTTTCTAGGCACAACAAGACGAGGGGGAAACAAGGGAGGACAGAATAATGATCTTACTAGGCCTTGTGTCATTCAGATCATGCAAGTGCACGGAAAAGGGAAGTGGAGGAGTGCCAGGGGGGAAGTGGTGGCTCATAAGTGCAGAGAGAAGGGACTGTAGGGTTGCAGATACAGACCCGTGAGTGCTGGGGAGCCCGGAGGCAGTGCAAGCGCAACTGGACATGCAGGAGCCTGGGCCCGAATTCAGAGGGTGACCAGGTGACCAGTGCACGGAGCAGTCAGGTGAATCAGCAGGGGAGAGGAAGTGAGAAAGCAAAACCGAAAAAGAAGTTACTTTGTTGATTGAGGAACCATAGTTGGTTCTGCCCAAGTTTGAGAGAGGCAGGGAGGCTGTTTGAGGGGGAGGCCCCTGCCAAGGAGCTAGATCTGCCCCCAACTCCCTGCTTGGAGAAGCGCCTGACCCTCAGATAGCTGGAGGCGGATGAGCAGAGAGCTCGAGAAGGAAGATGTTTTGGAAGAGAAAGTTGAAGGTAGAGAGGTTCTGGGCCCCATAAAGCATTGTGGACAATCCAGAGCATCTTGAAGTTGATCCTTGAAGTCACGGAGAGCCAGTGAAGAGATTTCAGAGCTGGAAACATACGATCCATGGGCTTGAGGCCAAGGACACATCTTGCAGTCCTGTTCTGGATAAGTTGTAAAGGTCGAAGAGTAGAGACAGGAAGATTTAGAAAGAGGCTGTTGCAATAGTCGAGCCTAGAGAGGATCTGTGCTCTGGAGACAGTGAGCTTCTGGGGGAATTGAGAAAAGGAAGACTACCTCTGAGGAGGTGCAGCTGATAGTTTGACTTCTTAGAGACGTCAGATATGGGCAGAGAAGGAGAGGGTGGAAAGTAGGGATGCGGTAGGCAAGAGGTGCCAAGTAGTGGCTGAAGAGCTAGGTAGAGAGGTTAGACCACAAGTAGAGAGAGAGAGAGAAAAGAGAAGAAAGACCCCAGTTGGCCCAGAGCAGGTCGGTCAGTGATAAAGGAGGTCAACCAGGCCAGGGCCTGATCAGTAATACCAAGGTTGTCCCGCAGACAATTTAGCAGGATGGCATGGTTGACTATGGGGTGAAATAGCCCTAAAATGCCAGAACTACAGGCCTGTGCATGAGTATGTGCAAAATGAGGCCTTTGCCCAAACACGAAGAAGCCAATTTAGACATCCAAGCCTAGTGATGCCTGTAAATGTTCCCTGCCACACATGATGGGAAGACCTCATGATCCTTTTGAGAAAGAACAGGAAAGTCTGAGACCATCTTGGCAAAAACAGCAGCATCCAGCTTGTAAATTTGTGTACAGACTTGCACTGCAGAATGGAGTTTTGTACTTTGACCACAATCATTGCCTTCAAAAGTCGTTTTTCCTTTTCAGTTAAAGATAGGCTCCTGAAAATGGAGGGAAAACGTATAATCAAGGAACTGTGTGTTTGTGTATCATGAGCCCATCATGAAAAGACATAATTTGCAGAATCCACGTGGGGTAATGTGAAACTGCAACAGAAATGAAGGGGCACAGCTAGAACTTTCTGCAGCAAAATTGTAATTGTGTTTTTAAACACCAACACTTGAAGTGTCCACATGTTCCATCAAAGTCATGTAAAATACATTATGTTGCCTTTCTGTAATCAGGGATTGCAGGCAAACACTGTGTGAACATATTTACATATTGTAATTGTGCATTTCTAATAGTTGATTTAAGAAAATGCTTGCAGAGGGGGAAATGCCAGAGTTTCACTTTCATTTCTGCTGTGGGCTCGTAAGGTGTGATACTTGCTGTGCCCAAGCCCTGTTGCCAAGGAGATGGGCTGAGGAATTCTTTGTGTTCCACAGTTTTATGACCAAAAGCACTTAAGGACATCATAAAATCTGCCGTGGCTGGCCATCAGCCCTTGGAGGCAGGAACAGCAAACCTTGTGCCATCACAGCCCCACATGACAGAGGGTGGGGGCAGTTTTATAGAGGCGGTTGGTGTCCCATTGCACATAATGGGGAGATATGCTTTTCTTTGTGCAATGTCCCCAATATTTATCTCAGAATATTCATGTGCGGATTTCTGGACAGCTGTCCTCAAGTTGCATATGATCAACTGAAAATGATTTTGGTGACCCCAACTTCACAAGTTATACGGAAAAAATGTATTATCTCTGTGTAAATATGACGATCATAAAAATTTGAATAAACGTGTAACAGGTGCTAGGTGTTCTGCCAATCGAATGCCTGCATTTTCAGGAATATGCTCTTGGCAGAAATAAGGGTAAACTGTTGCTTCGCACCAATATGTCCCACGGTCATCAAACAAAGTTTAGGCAACTGCCTGAAAAATATATTGGGCCTCATTACACGGTAGGCGGTAAAAAATGTGATTTACCGTCATGGCGCTATTAGCGCGTCCGCCATCGTAGGAGACCGCTAATAGCGTTCCATTAGGAGTTAGCGGACACGCGCATAGGGCCATGCCGGTAAATGACCCTACCGCCATGGCGCAAAAGCACCTTACCGGCTCCGACCAAAGTGCTGATAGCACCTCCGCCCTCATGCTGCACGCTATTAGCGGTCACCGCTGTTAGCGGTCACTGCTATTAGCGGTCACCGTAAAACACCGGAACCGGAAATAGCGTCATCGCACCGGAACGGGAAAGAGCCCGGCGGCCATCTTTAAAAACACAATCCATTGCCATCCCCTGCACTCAGGACCTGCAGCAACACCACGACTGGCAAAACCACATCCCACAAGAACAAACAATGCCCAAGGCCCTAAAGAAAGCCGATGCGCGCCAGCGCAAAGAACGCTTCTCAAACGAGGAATTGAAAATGCTGGCAGACACCCTGGCTGCAAATGCAGACGTAGTGTTCGCTAGCGACATGCGGCGCCCGGCACTCCTGAGAAAAAAGGAAATCTGGGCTGAGGTGGCGCAGAAAGTCAGTGCGGTGGGCTCCACCCCCCGCACCGTAAAGGACGTGCGCAAGCGGTGGGATGATCTGCGCCTCCGTGTACGCAGCATTTTATCGGCCAACAGGAATCTGGCCATGGGCACAGGAGGCGGAGGTGGATCCCCGATGAAGATGCAGGAGTGGGAGGAGACATGTGCCAGCACCATTGGCATAGAATCCATCGAGGGAGTGGGCCGAATGGAGTGTGGTGTGGCAACAACGTCAGACGGAGGTGAGTGACCACGCAAAACACAGCAATGCTAAGCATGAGTCCCTCCCCCAAATGTGAAATGGGAATTAGCTAATGGATGGGGTCATCACACACACATGTACACAACCCTGCATATATGCCCTGCACATCCCCACACAACCACATGCATGCAGCACCTCACACACGTGTCACCCTGACACATGTCCAGATGACCCACCCATTTGGCCAACAACCTGCAGGCCCAAACTAGATGTCCAAATCCAAAGAACTGCAGCAACAACAACATATGCATGATGCACGTTGACCCATCACTGATGTTATCCCTGTCTTGCTCCCCCACAGGGTCACAATCTGACAGTGAGGAGCTGGACTCTGCAACGCAGGCCCCACCACCCAAAAAGCAGGCCAAGGGAAAGGATGCAGGCACCAGGCCCAGTACATCGAGGGGCACTGGGATATCTGGAGTGGCCCAGCGTTCAAAAGCCACACACGCAACGACCACACCAAGGGTCGAAATGCCATCCGACACTGTGGCAGCACCCCCACCACCCACCCCCACCACTCAGGAGCCAGTGCCAGAAGGCACGCCGTCCGCAGCCAATAGCTCAGTCGGGGAAGCAGCAGCCACGGCACCTATGAGTGATGTGGATGACCCATGTCCGACACCGGAAGGGCAGTGTACACCCAGCACCCAGCTGTCCCCACTCCACAGCCCATGCAACACATCCAATGGCAGCATCCATGAGGTGCATGCCGGAGATGCAATGGATGGGTCATTCAGTCCCGTGGTCAGCTCACCTGATGTCGGCCACATGCAGCAAGCTGCGCCGAGGAGTAACAGGGGCAGGGCCGCAGACGACACCATGAGCCTGATACGCCAGCGCCAGGAGGAGCTCAATGCCCTGGTTGCCCGGCAAGTGAGCGAGGCTGCCTCGACCAGGGAGGAGATCCGGGTGTTGTCAAGGGACATGAAAGCTGCCATGGACAGCAACACGACGCGCCTATGTGACGAGATGGCCGCTGTGAGGCAGGTCCTAACGCGCATTGCTGAGGCGATGGAGAGCATGCGTCACTCACAGGGAGCAGATGAACCAGCCACCCCCTCGTCTACTAGCTCCGACCAGACAACCATCCTGCGCAGGTCCAGCCGGTCCTTGCGGCGGTCAGACTCACAACCCCCCAATGGTGGTAGTGGAGGAGGGAAGTAGGGCCAGCCTGTCCCTGTTGACACTTGGGAACTAATGCAGCACTGATGTGCACACCATGTTCGGTGGAGTTGTGGGGGGAGGGGGGTGAGGGTGTTTGGTGGAGTTGTGGGGGGAGGGGGGTGAGGGTGTTTGGGGGAGTTGTGGGGGGAGGGGGGTGAGGGTGTTTGGGGGAGTTGTGGGGGGAGGGGGTGAGGGTGTTTGGGGGAGTTGTGGGGGGAGGGGGGTGAGGGTTGTTGGGGTGGAGGGTACATGCACATTTGAATGTCATAATGCTCAATACACACGTAATGGCATGGATAATCACATGACTGGACATTGATCATTGTGTATGTGTGCTTTATTGTTGAAGGGTGCACTGTGTTTATGTCCTCCATACACCCCGTGCCCTGAGCTGAACACCAATTGCACCCTCCTAATCCATGTGCATCAGAAACAATGGTCTATCAGGTGCTGCCGCACAGCACGTCCCTCATGGGCATCGCCACCTGCATGACCTGCAGCCCCCTCTCCTCCATCCTCATCCCCGTCATCATCCTCAGACGGTGGTCGCAGTTCTATGTCAGGGGGCATTGGCACATTCCGTCTGATACACATATTGTGAAGCATGACACATGCCATGGTGATCTTGGCCACCTTCTCATGCCCGTACAGGAGTGCCCCGCCCGACCTGCTGAGGCACCGGAAGCGTTCCTTCAATAGGCCGAATGTCTGCTCGATCACCACGCGGGTACGGGTGTGTGCATGATTGTAGTCCTCTTCGTGCCTGTTCTGTGGGTTCTGCACAGGAGTAAGGAGCCACCTCTTCAGGGGATAACCTGCATCACCTGCATGGGTGCAACAATGGGTATGTGTAAGTGTCTACATAATGTGGAGCGTGCACATATCACACAAACAAACATTGCATATTCAACGACATCCACAGATCCAAGCACGCATGGCAATCAGGGTAACTGCAATGTGGGAAGGTGAGGTGGTCCTTGCAAGTGGACATGCACCATGCATGCATACGGCAGGGATTGCCATGTCCCGCCTGAGTTTAAGTGATTTGTGTTTCCTGGCCCTGGCAACGTTAGTGCCACACTGCTAGTACACTGCCATTCCTTAGTTGATGTCCCCATGCTGTTTGATGGCAATTCTGTGGTGGGATACGGGTGTGCCTCACCACAATGGCTACAGGGGATCCATTTGTATGCATTCATGTGCGCGGACCATTTCTGATGTTGTTCAGCGTACATTTCAGTTGTGATTTTGATATGCATGTTGCTGATTTGTGTAATGGGGGGAATGGTGTGTTGTGCGGTGTGCATGTTGTTTGGAATGGCCTGTTTGGCGTAATGGATTGATATGTTTGTCGTGGCACTCACTTCCAGCATGTGGTTTTGTCTCTGGTCCATTGTGGGCTGCCTTACTGTACAGTGATGCAAATATGTATGTCCATTCTTCTCATGTCACCAGTTCACGCCCAGTTGGAGTATGCATCTCCCCCCCCATTCACGCCCAGTTGGAGTATGCATCTCCCCCCCCATTCACGCCCAGTTGGAGTATGCATCCCCCCCCCATTCACGCCCAGTTGGAGTATGCATCTCCCCCCCCCATTCACGCCCAGTTGGAGTATGCATCTTCCCCCCCCATTCACGCCCAGTTGGAGTATGCATCTCCCCCCCCCATTCACGCCCAGTTGGAGTATGCATCTCCCCCCCCCATTCACGCCCAGTTGGAGTATGCATCTCCCCCCCCATTCACGCCCAGTTGGAGTATGCATCTCCCCCCCACCTCCATTCACGCCCAGTTGGAGTATGCATCTCCCCCCTCACTCACAATCCACATCACACTGACATGTGGTCGGCCTGCTACTCACCAAGTAGCCACGAACGTTGTCCAGCATGTCGCTCCATGTATCGTGGTATTGTCGAGTTCCGCAGGACCATTGCATCATGGGTTGAACCGGGATATCGGGCACAGCAATGTGTGATGATCTTGTTGGAGTCACATACCATTTGGACGTTGATGGAGTGGTATAGCTTTCTGTTACGGTACACTGCCTCATTGGCATGTGGGACCACCAGTTCTACATGGGTACAGTCGATGGCCCCGATGCAACTTGGGATGCCTGCCAGTGAATGGAAGCCAACTTTGGTGTTGGAGATCTCCTGGGCAGTCCGTGGCATGTATATGTGTTGACTTGTGTGCTGCAGGAGGGCATCGAGCACCTGGTTCAGTGTGCGTGAGAATACTGGTTGTGATATGCCATGCATCTGACCTACCGTATGCTGGTAGGTGCCTGTGGCCAAGAAGTGGAGCACTGTTACCACCTTCAGTAGAGGGGGGATGGCAGTACGGATGTCAATGAGACTCACAATGTCGTTGTATATCATGTCTACTATGGTGGTGATGGTATCCCAGTCCAGACGGTACAGGGTGTGTATCTGCTCAGGGGTTAGGTTGACTGGACTGGCTCTGATCCTGGGAATTGGTGGCTGCCTCTGTGGTATCACTAGGTGCACTGGTGGTGCTTGCTGCGCCTGTCTTGCCCTCCTCCTCCTCCTCCTCCTCCTGCGTCTCCTCTGTGCTGCCTGTTGTTGTAGCTGCTGCACTGCAATCATGTTCCTCTAGCCCATGTAATGCTGCTAGTATTGCATCCATCTTGGTGTGGGAATGGGTGTGGGGAGGGGTGTGGTGTGCTCTTTTGTGCTGCCAGTCTCCATTGCCTCCACCTGTGCTGATTTTGTCCACCTGTGGCAGGTGGGAACTCTGCTGTGCTCTTTTAACGTGTGGTTCGCGATGCCGGTATTAGCGCCTTGCCGGTAAGGGTTCTTTGGGTCTACTACATGCCGGTATTGCCATGTACGCATGGCTCGTGATGCCCTGATATTAGCGTTATGCCGCTATTTCCGGTCTGAGGGGGCGCGCGCTCACGGACTTGCCGCTAATAGTGCCACCGTACTTAGCGGTGCCGCTAATAGCGGTATGTCCGGGTCGTGATTGGGGAGGGGATTTACCGATACCGGTAATCCCTTACCGGTAACGGTATGTCCCTACCGCCTACCGTGTAATGAGGCCCATTATCTCGAAATGCTGCCATAGGTGACATAACATGATGAGAAAATGTATTTATTAAAATGTGAGGTTTCCATGTACAAAAGCCAGATCCAACCCCCTCCCTGTGTCATATGATTGATGGGGTATCCTCCCCTGACTGCTCAAATCACGCCTACTTTCTCTGAGCCTACCAGCTGATAGAAGGGGGGAACCCTTAACCACTGCCCAATCAGTTGTGCAAGGAGGATGACACATCAGTGATGTAATTTGGCTTATAAATAGGTTACTCCTCCTCAACTAAAGATTCTCTCTACAAAATTCGAGATGTGCAGCTGACTGAAACTCTGGAGCTATACTTGCAGAAATTTGGGCCTGGTCTTGAAGGGAAGCAGGGAGTAGTGGCTGATTGGCAGAACAGATTGAGGCCTTGGTTGACCCCTGATGGTCCCTACAGTGGAGCCCTGGCGACATTGATGACTATAGAGTCCTTTTCTTCTGTAAGTAATGATCTCCACAGCCATAGATTAAACAAGTCCTATCTATTTAAGCACTACCCTAAAGTGTCCCCATAAGGAAAAATACTCTATGCTATCTGTTTGTGAAATTTCGTCATTTTTCTACTGATAATGTTTTATTTGTCTGTGCTATGTGGTAACTCTCCCCTTGACAAATACTGTGTTCCTCCTTGCATTTAAGTCATTATTCCTATGGAACAAAATCATCCCTTGTGTATCTGTTGATTATAGTTCTCTTTCCCCTGAAACGTCCTTTGTTTGTTTGCATAGTTAAGTAAGTTATTTCCCTAGTATTTTGCGTAGTAAATCAACTAATTCCCAATTGAAATTCAATGACCAAGGCTGTTGCAATTCAAAATCAACAATCTTGTGCCCATTGTTGTCATTCAATTGTTATAGTCATTAAAGTGTTGCCCCAAAAGAATTGTTCCCATTATGAGCTAAAACCGAATTTGTTCATGTGTTGCATTGTGTGTTTAAAAAAAATCCCCATTTACATCTGTCCTATTAAGCCCAAACTGTTGTTCCCACTGTGAGAATATCTTTGGCCAAAACATACCTGTGAGTTGCCCCTGTCCTTTTCACTGAAAACCGTAGTTCTGATGTGCCTTTCTCCTTGTTGAAAATGTGTGCGTCTTCCTTGGCCCCAGCCGAATTAGTGGATTTGCAATTTTGTTTTTTCCAAATATTTCTTTTCACCCTTTAACCACTTCAGCGCCAAGGGCGAGGTATCTCGTCCTTGGGATTACCTCCCTGTTTCCAAAAGACGAGATACCTTGTCCTTTCAGACCCTCTGTTTTGTGCGATCTCTGCAAATCCAAACCCCGGGTTACGTGAGGGGGAGGTCCCTCCTCACAGCCTGGGGGCTGGATTACCTTCAGTTTCACGTCGGCATGCGTAACGCACAACGACATGAAACTGAAAGTATTTTCACAGCGGCAGCCTTTTTCGGCTGCTGCAGTGAAAACACAAAGCGAGTGTCCACCTTGCTCTGCCTCCATCTCCGGCTGTATTTCAAGCCGGAGATCGAGGCAGGTGTCGTTGGAAAGGGGAGATTGCTGGTCACAGATCAGGCGCAGAGCACTGGATCCGTGGTAAGGAATTCCACTGGACCTCCAGGGATTTGCTTTCAAAGCAGGGGGAGGGAGGGCTGCTTACTAGGTAAGCAGCCCTCCCCCCTGTTAGGCAAAATCATATGCAGTACCCTTTAGGAACACCACAACAATTAAGACTACAAGTGACAGTACAAATTCACCTTTGGTACAAGCCTGTACTACACAGTAAAGTGGTAGCAATGGCTGAGCAGCCAGACTTATCTCAAGAGTAAAGTGAGCAGTATCAAGTTACACAAAGGACAGCAATTGCTATGGTTCAAACAAACACTGACTCAAGGTTTCTGAGTAAAAGAATATACATTTATTTACACAATCATCACAGTTCACTAAGTAAAGCAGCAGAAAAATCACAATCTTAATATACTACACAACACCCAATAAATTCTGGACAAGTAAAACTCAAAATGAAGTGTGAGCAAAATGGCACTCCAGCAATTTAAAAAGGGAGGGAAAGACAAGGTTATTCCAAATAAAGCAGCACTAACAAGTAAGTTGGCAGGGCAATCTAAAAAAGGCTTGCTAAAATGAGGATTCAAATCAATAGGGCTGGGCCAATGTTAATGGTTCAGAGTCTTTGCAGAGGATCACACAGTTCAGTTTAGTTTGCGGTTAAGTATTTGCCAAGAGTTCAAAATGAAGTTGGTTGGAAGAAAAGTTACTTAAAAGAGTAGAGAAGGGCAAGCCCTCCGATTGGCAAAAGATTTAAGACACTTTCACTGCGGTCGGACGAAACGAACAACCGGGTTTGAACAGTACCTTAGAAGAAGTAGAATACTGTAGCTGAGGCAGATGTTCCTGGGAGATCCTGCAGGCTCAGGGTTCATGGAGCGACTGTCAGACTGACAAGAAGGAGGAAGACTGGAGGGTCCTTCACTGCCCAGGGAAGAAACCAGCAGCAGGGCAAATCAACAAATAAAAGGTGCGCTCCTTAAAACCCAAACAGGGTCCGGTCCTCCTGGCTATCCAGTTCACTGCAGCGATGGACAGCATATTCGACCAGTGGAGCGAGGCCTTGCTTGGTGTTTGGCGAACTGGCTGGTCCCACCAGCTCAAGGGAAGAAGATTCCTTGCAGATCTTCTCTGTCGTCGAAGTTTAGGAGATTCGGACCCACAGCAGGGCTTCACCGGGAGGTTCAGTAGTTGCAGGAGTCCTCTTCCTTCAGCTTCTCTTCAGTTCTCTCGATCCAGTGGTGACTCTGCCTTTCAAGTCCCAGAGACCTGCTTTTTATGCAGTTTGCCCCCATTCACACAGTCTGGCTGTCAATCACACAGCAGGGTGGCTGTCCTGGCAAGACTGTCACCTAACCAATCAAACAAGAGTGCGACTTGGGTCTCCAAAGAGACCCTGTGCAGGGGGCCTAAAACCGTTCCCTCACATCCTGTCTACCTAGACTCTCAGGTACATAAGGATGGCTTCTGGGCAGAAGCCCGCCAAAGGACAGCGAACAAAGGAACCAAACCTGGTTTGGCACCCAGAGTAAAACACCAGAAAGACCTTTACAAAAAGAAATGGCGAATAAACCCAGCCAGAACCAAATAAAATTAAATGGGGTCCAGCGGATTAAAGTTTGAGGCTACTAACTTAGCCTGAAACAGTACGAAGGCTATTTTCATAGATTGCGGTAGGAAAAATATGGTAGATACCACTGCCACCAGCTAAATCTTAAAGAAAGGTGAACGAAATAATGTTCCATGAGAAACAGACAGAAAGGGATAACTATTAACCCTTTCCAGTACTCTATGGAAGGTAGGTTGTACTGGGTCTGTAAATTTAAAAAGACTGATATAGTCAATGGCAACTTTACATGTTACTGGGAGACAGTAGTCAGTCCCAGAAAATGGATTTAAAGTGGGAAGTCTGAAAAGACAACCCTGTGTCACTGCAATAAAGGTGCTGCATGCCACACAGTAAAAAGAGGATGCCTATGGAGTAGGTGAGGCTCCACAGTCTATGATCACAAACATTTAAAACACACAGCAAAACACATGAAACAGTAGGAAAAAAGGCTCACACTCTTACCAGGTGAAAAAGATAAATCCTGGAAATCCAGCAAAGCTGCTGAGGGACTCAGTAGGTAAGGGAAATTAGTGATTCTTGAGAATTCTCACAAACATTCACCACCCCCTTCCCCAGACTAAGGGACAGGAGGATTTAATCCACCCCTGGATGAATCTCTTCACTCTACTTGGTTATCAGACCATCAACATTTTGGTGGTGACACCCTGACCTGTGCTCAGTGGTGAAATCAAACCCTTGCAGGCAGATTGACCATCTCAGTAGTTTTGGGCTCTCCCCTTTCATTTGCATTAACCATCTCAAGGGTTGGTGGTCTGTCTGAATCGCAAAAGTAGATCCATACAAGTATGGTCTAACCTTCTTCAGAGACCACACAATGGAAAAACACACACGCTCTATGGTGGTCCAATTATTTTCTGGTTCCTTCAGCTTCCTGCAGATGAAGCAAATGGGGTGCTCCCTACCTTTCTCATCCAGTTTACTAAGGACTGCACCTATACCTGTATTGGATGCATCTGGCTGCACAATTAAGGGTTGGTGATAATCGGGAGCTCTTAGGACTGGAGCTTGACAAAGGCTTTCTTCAGGTTTTCAAAGGCTTGAGTGAACTCCTCATTCCATCTAACCTTTTTAGGGAATTCTGCAGAGGAGATTACATTCAAAGGAGAAGCTATGGACCCATAGTTCTCAATGAAATTCCTGTAGTACCCAGTGAGACCTAGGAAGGCTCTCACTTGGGTTTGAGTAGTAGGGGTGGCCCAGTTTTGTACAGCTTGTAACTTGCTAGGCAATGGCCTTATTTCACCTCCTGCTACCTCATGCCCAAGGTAGACCACTTTGCTCTGACCAATTTGACATTTGCTTGCCTTTATGGTCAGATGGGCCTGCTCAAGAGCCTGCAAAACATATCCTAAGTGATCAACATGTTCTTTCCGAGTAGGGCTCAACACTGCAATGTCATCCAAGTATGCCATGCAGAAGTCCTCCATCCCATTCAGAACTTGGTTGACCATCCTTTGGAATGTAGCAGGTGCATTCTTTAATCCAAAAGGCATAACCTTAAACTTGTAGAGGCCTGCTGGGGTTGAAATGTAGTATTCTCCTTGGCATGGCCTGTCAGGTTTATTTGCCAATAGCCTGACGTCAGATCAAATGTACTGAGGTACTTGGCTGCACCAAGTTTATCCACCAGTTCATCTGTCCTTGGTAAAGGATGGACATCAGTCTTAGTGACTGGATTTAGAGCTCTATATTCCACACAGAATCTCAACTCTTTGGATCCTACCTTTGGTACTAGAACAACTGGACTAGATGATGGACTTGTAGATGGCTCTATAACACCGAGATCAAACATCTTGTTGATCTCTTCCTTTATATGGGATCTTACATGTTCTGACATTCTGTAACCTCTGCTTTTCACAGGTAAACAGTCACCAATAAGAATATCATGCTGGCCACAAGGGGTCAAGCCTGGTGAAAGTGAAAACAGGGAGGCAAACTGATTTAACAGAAACTTGCACTCATCCTGTTGTTCAGATGTCAGATTAGAAGAGCGATTAACTCCCATGTTCTCATCCAAAGGTTGGCCTCTGAGTAGGTCAGGTTGAGGTTCACTCTCCTCTTTCTCATGAGCTGAAGCTAGAAGCAATGCACCCATTTCTGGTCTCGAGACATTTGCCTTAAAACGGTTGGTGTGAAAGACTCTGGGAGCCTCCTTAGGTCTGCCTAAATCCATCATAGTTCACTTCTCCAGGTTTTTCCACAACCTTGAAGGGTCCTATCCATTTGTCCTGCAAGGCCCTGTCCCTTGCTGGCACCATAGCTAGTACAAGTTGGTCTTGAGTAAACTCAACCATGTTGGCCTTCTGGTCATACCAATGTTTGACCAGAGCCGGACCTGATTTCAAGTTATCACTTGCTTCTGCCATCATGTGTGACATTCTCCTGCGGAGACCTATCACATAGTCAGTCACTCTGACTGGCTTGGGTGAAGGAGCACTCTCCAACCCCTCCTTAATCAGCGCCAATGGACCTCTGATTGGATGGCCATAAAGAAGTTCAAAGAGACTGTATCCAACTCCCTCCTGAGGGACTTCTCTATATGCAAAGAGAAGGCATGGCAGTAGAAGATCCCACTTTCTTTTAAGGGGTTCCTCTAAAGCACCTATCATGCTCTTCATAGTATAATTAAACCTCTCTACCAGTCCATTTGTCTGTGGGTGGTAGGCTGTAGAGAACATGTAAGTGACACCACAGTTTTTCCACATTGGCTTGCATGTATTGGGACATGAAATTGGATCCCCTGGCGGATGTCACTTCCTTAGGAAACCCTACTCTGGTAAAAAATATCAAGTAGATCCTTAGTGACAGCCTGAGCCATACCAGTCCTCATAGGTATTGCTTCAGGATACCTAGTAGCATGGTCTACTACAACCAGGATAAACCTGTTTCCTGAAGATGTGGGAGGGTAAAGGGGTGCCAACAATGTCGATGCCCACCCTCTCAAAAGGAACTCCCACCACTGGGAGAGGCACCAAGGGTGCCACATTCTTGGCTCCACTCTTGCCAGAGGTTTGGCAAGTGTGACAGCTCCTACAGAATTTGTCAACTTCTGAGCCCATCTTAGGCCAGTAGAAGTATAAAGAGAGCCTTTCCTTGGTCTTTTAGAAACTCAAATGACCAGCCAAAGGTATCTCATGGGCCAACTGTAGAAACTGGAGTCTGTTTTCTAGGGGCACTACATGTCTTTTGCAGTCTATGGATTAGACTCAGTCGGTTCACTGTAGAAGGGGCCATCTTCCCAGTGCAACCTATGCTTCCCAGCTTCTTACCCATCAAGCTGAGAAGCTGCCTGTTGTCGAAGACCTTCAAGAGTAGGACACTCTCTTTGTCCTCGGCTGAAGTCTGCCCTGTTGGGTCCACCTTCTGCGAGTAAAGAGTGCAGCTCAGGATGGTCAGCAGGATCCAGATCTCCAACTAGAGTTATGTCTTCTTCCAGATCTGACTCTTCAGAAGCTGGATCCACCACACAGGATTATACCTCACACTCAGCCTCAGCAGGTGGAGGAGTCAAAGGTGTGACTTTGGACAATCGTGGAGATGTCCTTGTTGGTAGCACAGGGATGCTATCTGTTTTCTTCTTGGAGATCTTGGGTTTCCCCTTTGCCTCTTTCTTTCCTGAAATAGCAGTGAGCAATTCCTGTGGACTGGGGGTTATGGTTTCCACCACCAATTCCTCTGGAGAGCCTCTCAAGGTCCTCTCCGTTGCAGGCCTAGTGAGCTCCTGTTTCAATTTACTGGGAGGCCTGGGGGTCCTGAACACAACTCCAAGAGTTTTCAGGTCATTACCCAACAGGACTCTCCCAAGCACTTCACTCTGCAAACTAACAGGTATCTAGACAGTCATGTCATTGCACTGGATGAGAGCTGATAACTGGGGAAGCATTTGCACAAGGCCTCCAACTAACTTGGTTAGGTGTTTGAGTGCCTTAGAAACATCCTCTACCTTGAAAAATGATTCATCAACCACAGTTATGCTGGCTCCAGTGTCTCTGATGGCCGGGGCCTCTTGGCCATTCACAAGAACACTATCGTTATAATACTCTTTAGTATTATCTGGGATGGAATTATAGACATCTAAATTATGTTGTTCCCACAAACCCAGGGACACTAAAGAAACACTAGCTGAGACTCTCATGGGATCATCAGCAGGTGGTGTAAGTTTCTGCTTGCCATAGGGAGTTCTTCCTCTGGGGAGACGGCTAAGGAGACAGTGTGGACCCCAGAAGGTTTACCCTTACATCTGGGATCCCCTTTCACATGGTCAGTTGACACACAAACATAACATTTCCCAAATGTTTTGATGAATGGGGGTTTGTTCTGACCTCCATCTGGTTTGGGTCCAGATGGTGCACTAGCCTGATTCGGTTTATTTATTTTTATTTATTTATATATTTATAATGCGCTGCAGCTCGCAAGCATCAGGGCGCGACAAAAACAAGAAGGGTGAAGAGATCATGGGACTACATAAAACAGAGAAGAGAAGGACTCAATATGAGTCCGAAGCTGAGTATGTAACAGATTACCGAAAGAGTAATGTTTTCAGCTGCTTTCTAAAGGAAAGGTAGTTACTTTCCAGCCTAAGATTGGCCGGAAGCTCATTCCAGAGAGCAATTGCCTTGGTGGGAAAGGCCCTCCCAAGTCCGGTGGCTTTTACTCTGGTATGGCCGGATTTGAGTAGCCCTTGTTTAGCTGATCTTAAACATCGGCTAGGTTCGTACCAGTTGAATTCCTTTTTGAGATATGATGGAGCCGAGCCGTATAGGCCACGGTGGACCAATGTCAGGGATTTGAATTTAATGTGCTCCTCTATGGCGAGCCAATGAAGGCCAATTCTGTCTTGGGTAATATGGTCACGCTTGGGTTTCCTGGTGATGGATCTGATGGTGTTGTTTTGGATTATTTGGCATTTTGTAATGCAGTTATTGCTAGACCCAAGCATCAAAGCATTCCCATAATCGAGTCGGGACAGGATGGTGGCTCTAGTGATGGTGGCGCTATTGTTGGCGTTAAGGTATGGCCTAATGCGGCGTAGTAATCTCTGATAGTATTGGCAATTTCTTTTTAGGTATGAGTCCTGTGCCTCTGCTCCTAAAGAGGATTGCAGGTATATGCCGAGTGTTTTGACTATGTTTGTGACTATGATGTTGGAGTCTTTAATGTTAAATGTAGAATAGGATGAACCTAGATTAGATAGGGCTTTTGTGGATCCAAATGTCATGAGTTCTGTTTTTGAACCATTCAGGAACATCCAGTGAGCCTTCATCCAACTCTCTATGGTGTTGTAGATGGCTGACAGTCTGCTATTGTCTGTAGCATGGTCTCCACAAAGTTCTATGATCAATTGTGCGTCATCTGCGAAATTAGTGAAATAAATCCCCAACTGTGAGAGGAAGGCGCAGAGACAATGAATGTATAGATTAAAAAGGAGAGGGGAGAAGCTGGCTCCCTGTTGGACGCCACAATCCACGGGGTTAGAACTAGTGGAATGACCGCCCCAAGTGATTTGGGAGTTTCTGTCCTCCAGAAAGGAGGATATCCATTCAATTGTTTCATCAGAGCAGTTTCCTGCTTTGCCTAGGGCCTCTCGGAGCTTCCCATGAGGCTTAACGTGTGGCTTAACCTTATTGTTTTGTTTGTGGACCTCTTTTAGATGGGGGTTAATAGAATTATCCTTGTTATCTTTCTTTGGCTGCTTTCCCTCATCCTTCTTCTGAGTTGCCCGGAATCCTTGTGAGTAGCCCTGTTGGCAACCCACAAGCCAGCAGCCTTAGCTAACTTCTTTGGATCTATCTACTTTGAATCAGCCAAGTGCTGTCTGAGCTCAGGAGAAGAGGCATAATACATTGACTCCAACATAGCAAGATTTCTCATACCTTCATAAGTGTTTACTCTGTAACCCTTAACCCAACTATCTAAGTTTTTCAAATATTCACATACCCAGGAAGCCCAAGGGGTACCATCATGCTTTTAGACGGTTCTAAACCTCTTAACGTACTGGGAAGGAGTCTTCCCAAATCTAGCAAATAAAGCTAGCTTTACACACTCATAATCCATCCTATCTACCTCCCCCAACTCCATCACAACATCAGATACAACAGTGGGTCGCCTAGAGAACAGCCAATGAAGCAACTGATTCCCTGTAATGTCTTGAATCCCATGGTTGTACTCAAACATTGCCAACCAATCCAAAATATCAAGCTTAGCCTCATACATACAAACAGTTTCTTTAGGCATAGGGGGTCTCTTAGGACTGTAAGACCTAGAAGACTCTGGGAGAGAAGTATTTTCAATAGACAATTTCTTCATTTCTAGTGCATGGTTTAACTCCATTTCTCTGAACTTAAGTTCTTGATGCTTTTGTTCAGTTTGAGCATTAATACGTTTGTATTCCAATTCAAGCCTCATCTTGAGCAATGAATTAAGGACTGAGTGTAGGACCTGACGGGGTCCCAGTGGAAACAGGTTAAGGTTAAGGTTGTTGAGCAGGTAGAAGAGCAGTAAGGCAAGGCCTACATTATGAGACACATCTGCCTCATCTAACTCATCCATAATAACTGACACATTATTATCCTCATCATTTTCCACATTTGTTGGAGGGTTAGGTATTTCAGACCCACTCTCCATACTTTATTTCTCTAACAACGTTTCTGACTTTTTGCCTTTAACAGTGAGATTCCTTTCTCTACAGAGATTTTTCAGATAATCAACAGTGTAACTACGGAGGGTCTCCTGACTGTAGCTTTCCATATCAGACATGATTAAAATGTGCTTCTTAGTGATGTTTATCCTTGTAGTTGGTTGATCCAATGTAATAGCAGCACTCTAAGTATATTCACTATACTTGATCCTCGCCGCTGTACACCAGTGTTAGGCAGAATCATATGCAGTACCCTTTGGGAACACCACACACAATTAAGACTACAAGTGACAGTACAAATTCACCTTTGGTACAAGCCTGTACTACACAGTAGCGATGGCTGAGCAGCCAGATTTATCTCAAGAGTAAAGTGAGCAGTATCAGAGGTTATACAAAGGATAGCAATTGCTATGGTTCAAACAAACATTGACGCAAGGTTTCTGAGTAAAAGAATATACATTTATTTACACAATCATTTGTAAAACAGTTCACTAAGTAAACCAGAAGAAAAATCACAATCTTAAAATACTACATAACACCCAATGAATTCTGGACAAGTTAAGTTCAAAATAAAGTGTGAGCAAAATGGCAATTTAAAAAGGGAGGAAAAGACAAGGTTATTCAAAATCAAGCAGAACCAACAAGTAAGTAGGTAGGGCAATATAGAAAAGGCTTACTACAAACAGGATTCAAATCAATAGGCCTGGGCCAATGTTAATGTTTCAGAGTCTTTGCAGAGGATCACACAGTTCAGAGTAGTTTGCGGTTAAGTCTTTGCCAAGAGTTTGGAACAAAGTTTGAGGGAAGAAAAGTTACTTAAAAGAGTAGAGAAGGACAAGCTCTCGGATTGGCAAAAGATTTAAAACACTTTCACCGCGGTGGGACGAAATGAAAAACTGGGTTTGAACAGTACCTTAGAAGAAGAAGAATGCTGTAGCTGAGGCAGAAGTTCCTGGCAGATCCTGCAGGCTCATGGTTAGTGAAGTGACTGTCGGACTGACAAGAAGGAGAAAGACTGGAGGATCCTATACTGCCCAGGGAATAAACTAGCAGCAGAGTAAAGCAAATAATAAAAGGTGCGCTCCTTAAAACCCAAACAGGGTCCGGTCCTCCTGGCTATCCGGTTCACTGCAGCGATGCACAGCAAGTTCAACCAGGGGAGGGAGGCCTTGCTTGGTGTTTGGCAAACTGGTTGGTCCCACCAGTTTAAGGGAAGACGATTCCTTGCAGATTTTCTCTGTCGTCGAAGTTTAGGAGATTTGGACCTGCAGCAGGGCTTCACCGGGAGGTTCAGTAGTTGCAGCAGTCCTCTTCCTTCAGCTTCTCTTTGGTTCTCTCGATCCAGTGGCGACTCTGCCTTCCAGTCCCAGAGACCTGCTTTCTATGCAATTTTCCCCCATTCACACAGCCTGGCTGTCAATCACACAGCAGGGTGGCTGTCCTGGCAGGACAGTCACCTACCTAATCAAACAAGAGTGCAACTTGGGTCTCCAAGGAGACCCTGTGCAGGGGGCCTAAAACCCTTCCCCCACATCCTGCCTACCTAGACTCTCATGCGCCTAAGGAGGACTTCTGAGCAGAAGACCGCCAAAGGACGGCGAACAAAGGAACCAAACCTGGTTTGGTGTGCAGAGTAAAACACGAGAAAGACCTTTACAAAAGGAAATGGCGAATAAACCCAGCCGGAACCAAATCAAATTAAATGGGGTCCAGCGGATTAAAGTTTGAGGCTACTAACTTAGCCTAAAACAGTGCATAGGCTATTTTCATAGACCGCGGTAGGAAAAATATGGTAGATACCAATGCCACCAGCCAAGTCTTAAAGAAAGGGGAGCAAAATAATGTTCCATGAGAAACAGACAAAAAGGGATAACTATGAACCCTTTCCAGTACTCTATGGAAGATTGGTTGTACTGGGTCTGTGAATTTAAAAAGACTAATAAAGTCAAAGGCAACTTTACATGTTTCTGGGAGACAGTAGTCAGTCCCAGAGAATGGAGTTTAAAGTGGGAATTCTGAAAAAGACAACCCTGTGTCACTGCACTAAAGGTGCTGTGTGACACACAGTAAAAAGACGATGCCTATGGAGTAGGTGAGGCTCCACAGTATATGAACACAAAAAATGCAAACCACACAGCAAAACACATGTAAGAGTGGGAAAAAAGGCTCACACTCTTACCAGGTGAAAACAAAAATCCTAGAAATCCAGAAAAGCTGCTGAGGGACTCAGTAGGTAAGGGAAATTAGCCATTCTGGAGAATTCTCCCTAACACCCCCCCCCCCCCGAGGCCCCAAAGAATGAGGCCACAGGTATGAAGTCCCCTGGGGGCAGATGGGTGATCATCTGCCCCCAGGGGAGGGCATATATGAAATAAATATATATAATCAATCAAAAACAGGTTCGGGGTGGGAGTGGGGGGCCACTAGCCACCAGGGATTTTTTTGGTACATGAAAGGGTGGTGGCCCTCTCCTTCCCACACCAAGTGGAAGGGGGGCACCCCTTGTAGCCTTCCCTGGGGGAAGATTTCTGCCCCCGGCAGGGGTACATGAGGTGGCCACCCATCCAAATGGAGGGCAGCGGGGCCACCAGCAATATGTGGGCAGGCCCCCAAAGGATGGGGATTGCAGGTTAGGGCCCCCCTGGGGAAGATGGGAAGATGGGTGCCCATCTGCCCCCATCTGTCCCTAGAGAATGGACTTGAACAGCTGAAATTCAGGAATTTTTCTGAAGTGCACACCATAAAGATCTGGGCCTAGGGTGTCCAAGCCACCAAGGAAATCATGGAACCCCATGCATTTCTGAAAAGAGGTCACCCATGGGAATCTGCAGAAGTCTGCCTTGCACAAATTGCCCCAGTTGTTATTACCCACAATCCCTGACAAAAATTGATATTTGGTGGGAAAAAACACAATGTTCACTTTGTCAGGGGTTCTGGGTAATACATTCTCGGCTGCTTTGGGTAAGTCAGACCTCTGTGGATTCCCACGGGTGTCCTTTTTTCGGAAATGCATGGGGTTCCCAGTTTTCCTTGGTGGCTTGGACACCCTAGGCCCAAATCTGTATGGTGTGCACATGAGTCAAAATCCTGCATTTCTGCTGTGCGAAAAGACTTAGGGTTACCCTTGTTTTCGGCTTCTCCCCTTGCACCCAGGTAGGCGCATCCACACATGTGAGGTAACGTTGTCGTCGGGGTACCTTTGCAAATGCAGGACGGTAGGCCATGTGTTGTTGGTGGTGTGTTTCGGTGGGTGAGCCGAGTGAAATTTGCAGAAATTGTGCTTTTTTCCCCCAAGTTTGGACTTTGCAGAGGGTTCTGGGTAATACTTTCTGGGCCAATTTGCGCAGGTCAGACCTCTGGATTCCCACGGGTGTCATCTTTTCAGGAATGCATGGGGTTCCCCTTTTTCCTTGGTGGCTTGGGCACCCTAGGGCCATATCTGTATGGTATGCGCTTGAGCAGAATTACACAAATTCAAATAACTTGGGGTTAGCCGTGTTTTTGGCTTTTCCCTTGGTGCCCAGGTAGCTGCACCCACACATGTCAGGTACCATTTTCGTTGGGACACCTGTGGGAACGTGGGAAGGTAAGACATTGTGTTTGCGTGGTTTTCATAACGTTTCGACCCATTTTCTGGTGCCCTTTGTCACACAACTATTTCATTTCCCAAATGTGCCCTATATTTAGTCGCTGCTTCAGGCACCGACACTTTTGTAACCTGCACAAGTCACCTACCCTTGAAAAGGTCTGCCTGTGCTCTTTCAAAAAATGTATGCTTGCTATTCCTCACCACATTGCTTTTCCTGATTTACACATGTTAAATAAGTATGTTCAGGCCGTAAGTATAAAACTCCTGTGTACCATGGCTCAGTTTTTGGCTTGTGGTTTTGCCTGTTTTGTGAAACACTACAAAATATTTGTAATTTCCTAACTACAAGAGTCCGGGGAATATAGCATAGCATTGTTTTTCTTAAAATTCATAAAAGCCATTGCCGTACCAGGCCAACCATATCCACCAAATACCTTTTTTTGGTCATTTTCCCGCTTTTTCCCCAAACTATGTAATTTTTCCCTACCTAGTTGTTGCATGACCTGCGCAAATCACCCCTTCCTAAACTTGTATAAAATTGTGTCTACTTTTCAGAAATGTATGCCTTTCTGCTCTCCAATTCAGCTTCTCTACCCTTTTCTTCTATTCCATCCACGCATGTCCAATTTGCAAAAATGTCGAAAATCGCCTACCTCTCACAAAACGGTTGATAACCACATCAAAATATTTTTTTTCGTTTCCACTCAACCTGTTCTTGAAAGCCAGGAAATTGGGGAATCCAGCACAGCAAACCATTTGTTCCTAGCTCTTACAAGGAAAAAAACCACAGGCTTCTTTGTACATCATTTTATTGGCATTTTTTAAAAGAAATTAAATGTTCGCCCTTTTTAGTTATTTTTTCTCACCCCTCCCCCCTACAGCAACCTAGGATTCAATGTGGGAAAAAAGGGGCCAAATTTGGCCAAGATATCTCATGTAACAAAAAAGTTACAAGGCATTGAATGGCGACATACCAAAATCACCAAAAAAGGCTTTGGCACTGTGGGGGAAACCCCATGGCAGTTAAAGGGTTAAATAGTGATTTTCCTAGAATATTCCCCTTCTTCTTATCATGTTCTGAGCTCGGATTTGGGATTGCCCTTCCTTCATTTTTCATGGTTTTGAGCTTTCCTGTCATTTCCAGCAAAATTTTGCGAGATTTGCAATTTCGTTTTTCAAAATCTTTCTTTTTTATCTTTGAAAATTCGTTTTTCCTACTCTGTCTTTATCATACCCTGATCACGGATTTGAATAAAATTCCCTTTTATTTTTTTATTTTTCTTTCTCATGTGCTGCCTGTGTTAAAAAATTGGATTTCCTATGTGTGCTAGCTAGTCTGTTTTGAAGCCCTATTTGTTCTCTAGTGTAAGCAGCACAAAGTATCCTTGTGTGCTGCCCCATGGTAGTAGTATTGAATTATTGAAAACTCTGTTTTCCATTGTCACAGCGGGGAGTGGTTAACCTTCCTGCAATCAGTTGAGGGAAATTATTTGCCATTGCCTTTCACAACACAAAATTGGTGTGGCATTGAAGTCTCTTGTACACTGGTTATGTTCTAGAAGCCTGGGCATTGTGTTGCCACAACATCAGTGGTTGCAGTCATATTTTGGTTCTGATTGAATGTTAAAATAATAAATTATTAATTTACAACACACCGACCTGGTTCCTGGTCTATTGGGAAAAGGGATGCTGGTGTACGTTGGGTGCGAGACGGGTTGTAGGCCTCTTCAAAAGAATTATGTGGAATAATAAAAAGCGTTTTATTGTGCGAGACCTTCAATGCAGGGGAAATAGCTCCCTGACTTGCTTTTACTGCATAATATCTCATGACTTGACTGTGTCAAAAGCAGAGGATAGATCAAGGAGAATGAGGATAGAAAGTTGTAAAAGAAGGTTAGTGGGTATATGTGGTAATGGTTAAGTACTTATAGTAAACCAGGTTCTTATTCATGAAGGCAGGAGGAGTTCTTGGGAAAAAGCATTAGAAGAATTGGTGTAAGTAGTTGTGTTTTGGACCTTGGAAGGAAAAGGGCAAACATGGGTGTGACGAAAAAGTGCATATCTATATTATTTTTGTGCTGCTGGTTTTCATAAAGGAAGTGCTCTGTTTGTGGTGAAATGTATTTTTATTGTGTTGCAGTGTTTTCAAAGAATCGAGATACTGTGGCCTAGTGGTAAAGCAATGGAGAATCACTGTTACAGCAGATTTTGTTATTAAATTCTGTTTGTTATAGCAGAGATTGGGAAAGTACTTCATATCTAATGTGAAGTGTTGTGTATAGATACTTTGGTGGTATACAGATGTGTGTGAGCAGATGAAGAATGGTGGTATTGTAAGGGACGTAATGAGTGAGGTTGGAAAGTGTGACATTATATTGAATGAAAAATGGAAACTTCTGACCGGTTGAACAGGTTTCCTTTTAGGAGTATTTTCATGAAAGTTAAGAAATGCATATATGCATTTACAGGAGTTCTGTGTGCAACTTTTTAGCAAACGAAAATAAAAGCAGATGGAAAAGATGGGCACCACTTGGTGTGTGCAAAATGAATATGTTGGCAGTACATGGATAGAAGCCAACATAATCCATTCCAATCGGTAGGTTCTTACGTAGTCCTAGTTTTTATGTTTGCGTTCTGGGACTTGTACTTCCACTTTAGCCGTTATAAAACTTGGACTATAACTTTCAGATTGCAGAGAAAAAAACAGGAATGTATATGCACCTACAGACTAGAATGGGTTATGTTAGCAAGTATGCATGCACTGCCAACATGTTATACTTCCACTTAAAAATGTTGTAGAAATGTTTTGCATCAACGTTTTCATTCTTTTAGGAAAAAGTTGCACGCGGTACTGCTGCTAAAAATGCACATATGCATTTCTTAACTTTCATGAAAAGGATCCCAAAAAGAAACATTTTTGAACAGACAGCATTGTATATTTTTCAATTGATATAAATGTTGAACTTTCGAATACAACATTCCAATCCTGTTTTGTTTTCCTTTGCATTGTGGGATGTGTAATCTGAGTTGTATAATGGGATTAGAGGAATTACGAGTCAAAGAATGCAAAGAAAGAAAATGAAGACTTGACAAGAACCTTCAAATTGGAATGGGTCATGTTGGCGGGTATGGATGTACTGCCAACATATTAAACTTGCACACACCTACTGCCACTCATAAATGTTCTACACATGTTTTTCATCTGCTTTTTCTTTCTGTCAGATAAAAGTTACACACAGTGCTGCTATAATAGGACATATACATTTTTTTACTTTCATCAAATTTCTCCTAAAAATAAACATTTTTAAATGCACAGCATTGTAAGATGTGAGCAGGTGCTGAATACTGCAATGCAAGAATTTTGCTGGAGTGGTTGAAAAAGAGAATATGCTTATTGTGAAGCTTATTACAGGGTATATAGCAGGAACCCTGTATATATAGATTTGTAAAAGTTGTAGAAAATACTTTAAAGAAAATAAGCATACCTGCTCTATGTATTGTTAGCTGCAGATTTTGAATCTGGAAATAGAAATGTTGGAGAG
This sequence comes from Ambystoma mexicanum, assembly GCF_040938575.1. Taxonomy (NCBI): domain Eukaryota; kingdom Metazoa; phylum Chordata; class Amphibia; order Caudata; family Ambystomatidae; genus Ambystoma; species Ambystoma mexicanum. The sequence continues at coordinate 1,266,912,355 of NC_090931.1, read as the reverse complement.
TTTCACAATAGTTTTTGATACAGTTGGTTGTGGTTAGCGGGAGATATGTACTCTCAGAGTTCAAGTGTATATCTTGTAGGTGATTTCAACCCCGCACTCCACCTAAGTTAATGCCTAGCGTGTAATGCACAGTTGGAACCCTTACTTATATATTTTTGTCTATATGTTCTTTTATTTCTGAATGATGTACCCTTATATCACGCCCCTCTCTTTGAATCCCCCCCGGTCTCACTGAACCAGGAAGCAGGCTGTTTTGCAAAGTTAAAAAATTTATTTTGTGAATTTGAACAATATATATATATATCACACTATTAATATTTATACAATGATCACCATTGGGGTGATGTCACAACAATCAACAATCTCTTTAATCATGAGGAGAATGGATAAGAAAAATAATGCAGCATAGAATAATACTTGATATGGGTTCAATCAAATGCAATGTCACTTTTTCCCCCTGCACACTACTCAACCCCCCACCCCCAATATGCAGTATAAAGAGATGGAAGGGGAGAACACAGGTTTCAGGAATAAACACTCAACAAATACAGTTTCAATCCCAATTCCCCCCAGCAAGCAGAGAGAAACAGGAATGATTTCAAAACGAGGTCAAATGCTTTTGAATGTGACTTGGAAGGAATGGGAAAAACAAAGAAAAACAGATTTAATTCTCTAAATTGGATTCAAAACTAGTGGGAGCCGCTTTGTATAGTTTCAGGTAAACACTAGCAATGATGATTGAATAACTAACAGATTGAAAACTGAATTCTGAGGTCAGATGCAAAGAATAGCTGTTTTACACTCTCATTAAGAGTCAAGATTTTCAAAGGAAAGATGTGCTTTTGAATTTACAAACAGGAATTTCTTTACACTAGGGAGGCTATGAAGATACAAGATACCCAACCGGACAGCCACCAGAACAGCAGCGCCTCGGTTCTGACTTTTGCTCGCCGAGACACTTGTCTTTCTTCAGCAAATATATTAGCGCAAAGATGATATCATCACTACAATTAACAAAGGACTATGTGGATGAGGGAAAGAGTCAGGAAAAACAAAAGAGATTCTACAATGCAGTCTGGAGATGATAGAAGAGTTTGGATATGATTACTTAAGGATAAGATACTGGCTATGGACAATTCTATGCTATGGATACTCACAACTATGGTTTGGAATAGGCCCGTCAAAGATCTGGTCAAAGGTTTTGGACTGGAATTCTGCTAGCCCACCGGACAGGATTCAGGGTACCCGGATTCTGCACTCAGCACGGCACTCTGGACACTGCAAGGCCCTTGGGCTGGATCTGATGGGTTGGTTCTGGGTTGCAGCTATCAGGTTACAGCTCTGCTTTACTGGTTAGGATCTCTGGGTTCTAGCAAGAGTTATTGGCAAGAAAGCAGAAACAGCACAGCCAGGCTGTTCAATTTGGTGTTGTTTCCCCTTGGAAGTCTGGGGGAAATCAGGTTTCAAGATTTTAAAAGGCCAGCTGAGAAGGGTTCAGCTTTGGAATTGGGCCTCTCTGCTTTCAAAGTTCTGGGGTCTTGGATCTGGGTTTTTCCTGCAGAGCGCTTCGCCAGTAAATCAGTTGATGGGTGAATCTGTGTCCCTCTAGGTCCTAAGCAGTCTCTATTTATGTATTACCCAAAGGGTGGGTAGGCTGAATTATACAAAGCACACCCTCTAGGAATCCTATTGGTTAGGGTCTCTCCGCTCTCCTGATTTGAGAAGGAACACATGGTTTCAGGATGATGCAGTATTTTACAATCCAGGTAGTACCTCCCCTTTGTTTCTGTACAGTAAATCTATTTTTCACATAAATCATATTTACAATATCACCAACTTGCTAGCAATACATAATTACATCACAGATTTAATAGAGCAAGTATCCGTCTGAGTCCCAGCTCAGTGAGAGCTTCGGTTCAAATTTGACCGTTTTTTGCACTTTTGGTTGGGTACCCAGTGTCAGATCTGTCCACATTTTTCTACATATATGCACATGACATCTGGGCATAATCTTGTGAAGTTTAATATTTCTAGCATCATCACAATTGCTACAAAATTACAATTTCAGTAGTCCTGTCTCTGAACAGAGCACAGAGTTCAGAGTAGTTGCATACTGTGAGCAGAATTTTCATGTCAACAACCTATAATTTACAGATTTTTACAAATTTTGCACAGTTCTCTATGAGTCTTTTCCAAAAAGATAATTCCTTGTGGTTTAAGATACACATATCTGTCTGGTCCCGCCCCCATGGTTTGCTGGGCCAAGAGCAGTCAAGAGCTCTCTTCCTGCTTGCAGTTGTTTCTGTTGACACCTGAATTTGCATTTCCTTCCAGTCCAGGAAGCCTATTGTCTCTCCTCAGAGAAGCAGAGCAAAATCCCCTCCTCCTTTTCATTAGCATCTAACTGAGAGTTCCTGGGCAGAGAGCAAAAGGGAATGCACCTTTGTTTGGGGCAAACTGTGGAATGTGCCTTTGAAGTACTGTGGCCGGCATCAGTTCACTTTAAAACACTTTGTTTAAAATTGTCTTTTCTAAATAAACTTTACATTTTCAACAAATATACACACAGATCTCTTAAATCCAGTCTTTTTAAAACATAGAAATTGAATAGTAGCAACCTATATTGCTTTTGATGGCAAGTCTCTTCTTTTCCACAATTTGATTTTAAGACACAAGTTTAAACTAACAGTATAAGTAAATGACAGCTTTGACACAGGCGAGCGGCGGTACTGCACCCATATTCTGACATATTTTCCCAGGCAAGCACCTTTTTGAATGTGGATATTTTTGTGATGAATTGTGCTTCTCCTGACATTGTACTTATGGGGATTCCTTAGATAAGGTGATGGTGAACACCCAACAAGGATGTTGGATCTTTTCTGATGTTTGGGGAACCATTATTTTGCAATTTTAACAGCCAAGGAAAAATGGATTTTGTAGCACTTCTGGGTTTTCCTGGCAATGCAGCACTGCCTTTTCAGGTAGTTCCCTTTCACTCTGTGGGCAGCCCAATGACAGGTTTGGCAGTGTGGTCTCCTGTTCTACCACTGTCACAGGCAAAATAGATTTGGCAGCCTATTTTTCTAGTTTCCCTGTGCACTTCTCAAAGATTTTTAGCTTGCATAGGGCTTTTGGCGACCATTCTGTTGTTTCTGGTGAAAGCAGCACACAGTGATGTTGCAGGGCAGAGCCTAGTGGGTCAGAACATCCCACAAGCTGAAGTGTTGAAATGAGATTATAGGGTTAGGTGTAGAGTGTTTGGATGTGATTGGTGGATGGATGTGTGATTGTTTGAAAGCAGCCAATGAGGGAGTGTTATAAACATGAAAGTGGAAAGGGTGGAAGAGCTGCCCCTGTGCTACAGGTCCCACGGACACCCTGGTAGTCCTTGGACGGCGTGTGTCACATCCGGGTCTTTTGAAGATGCTTGGCATGGAACGGGGACTGTGGGAATAGGCCAATGAGGTTCTAGTTATGGTTTACAGGAAGAGAGGGTAGCATGTGTTTTGATTGTTGTGTGTATGGGAGATGATGTGGCTTTTGGTATGAAAAAGCTCACTGTGTGGATGTTGGGAGATTTGTGGATGAATAATTTCAAAAGGTATACTGAGCTGTGTGGCACCTCTGATACTATTGGATTGGCGGGAGTGAAGGTTTGGTGGTATACACAGTGTCTGGGCTAAACTGGGTGAGTTTACTATCATTTTGTAAGACTTTGGCTCCCTTTCAATGTCCAGATATAACTTGTATGCACTGTGGAGGAAATAGTTTGGGCTATGTTACTCCCCTATCTTTGCTGGTTGCATTAAAGGATATGTTGCGAGGCTTAATGGAACTATTTCCATGTGAAAGATTTGTTCACAAACAGATCGAAGGGAAGTATGGAGATGCCGAAATGTGTTTTGTGCACTGCTAGAAACAGGTAGGCACCATGCAAATAAAGGTGTAAGTGCTTTTTTAATTGTGTAGGCATGGCATTTTTTGAAAATGAAAACAAGTTGGATGGTGAAAATAATTTTCTGAGTGATGGAGTGAATATTACTGATTTTGGGAATCAGATGTTTCTTGTTAATATTCAAAATGCACTGAGAATATTTATATGAAAATTATGTACAGTGCATATGATATAATATGGCATTTATGCTATGACATGGGATTCATAACGTGCCTATACATTAGTGTTTCAAGGCGTGACGAGGAAAGGGAGGGGGAACAGAGGGAAGACAGAGACAACGCTCTTACTAGGCCAGGTAACATTGAGATCGCGCAAGTGCAGTGGAAGGTGAAAAGTGCAGGGGGAGAGGATGAGAGGGCAGTGCAGTACATGGGATCGACAGTAAAAATAAATAGAATAAATAAAAAGTGATAAGTAAAAGTGCGTCCAGCTGGTGGCAAGGGCAGACAGCAGGTGTCAAGAACTGCTAGGAGCTGTAGGGATACAGAAAACAGTCCCCAAGTGCGGGGGATGCCAGGTAGGCAGTGCAAGTATGCAACTGGTGGGGGAGAGGACCTGGGCCCGAGATCAGAGGGTAGAGGGGTGACCAGTACAGTTTTAGACAGGAATTCAGCAAGGGAGAGGAGGGGAGAAAGCAGAAGCCTAGAAGAGGGTTTTGAGGTGCTTCCGGAACCAGAGATGGTGTTAAACTGTATTTGTATAATACCGCCTTGTATGAATATTGACCTAAGCCCATTCGCCTTGCACAGAAAACCGCAGTTGAAATGCTTCGATTTCTGATGAACTTGGCTGCCATTTTAAGAACTAGCTGCCATTTTGATTTTAACTCTTGCTTTGTGTCCTAAAATGGTGGACTGTGTTTTCAACTACAGCCGAGCCGAATGACCTTTGAGTTGTGTCAACATTTAGGCTGACCGAGAGCAAACTGTTTGTTCTGTGCAAAGAAACCTTGTGACTCGTGTGAACTGCTATCCAAATGTCTGCGCTCACAAGGCTCATCCGCATATAAACAGCGGAACAATGTAGAGAAAACTCAAAACGTGTGCTTTGGTTGTAATATGTTGTATATATTTCTTTCTTGAAACTAGGTTTACTATGAGCCGGAGACCCAATACTACCATTGAATCTTCATGGACAAGCAAACTTGTTGAATCTGTTAAATAATATTGTCATATTTGTCATATGAACTGTACACGAACCCTAGCATGTAAATTATTAGTTTGGAGAGGGGCTGGACAATGATTGGAAACATGTATAAAAGAGCTTGCATTAAGATGTCCAGCACTCTCACTCCTCACTGTGTCTGCTGGTACACACTGCAAGGTGTTGGGAGCCAGATAGCTATCTGTTTTGCTTTGAATTCTGTACAGAAATAAAGATACTTGTATCTTTCGACCCGTGATTGGAGAATTTCATTTTGTGGTACTAAGCCTCGATATTTCTTTGGTCTTTCAATGGTTCTCCTCAAGTTTGAGGGAGGCCCCAGCCTGAAAACATTGTAAGTAGTTCTAGGAAATAAAAAAACTGAAAAGTAAAAAAAAAGAATTCTAAATGAAAAAACTAAAAGCTTCTATCTAAAGAGCCACCATTGTACAATAAATTGTGTAAATTAAGTGTAAACCTCCCCAGGACCTTTCTATTGAACGTTGTGTCTGCCGACATTGTGGCAGTCTGCGGACAGCATGTGCCACATTCGGGTCTTTTGAGGATGCCTGGCATGTAATGGGGAGTGCAGAGACCACGGACAGTCATGGACATCGGAGGATCAGCCAATCAGGTTTCCTGGGTGTGGTGGTGTGCATTTTGTTTGGTGAGAGCACTGCATATGGATGTGGGTATGCCGTTCGGGAGTAAGAGTGTATGGATTTTGAGGAAAATCTCTGATCCATTGGCGGAAGGATGATTGTGAGCACTGTGGATTGTGTGAAAATCTAGGATTCCATGAATGTCAAGTGTCGTGGTATGGAGTGCAAGGAATGAAGTTGGTGGACTTCCTTACATCTTGTGAGAATATGGATCAGTTGAAACATCCAGACGTCATTTTTGTTCACTGTGGAGGGAACAGTTTGGGCTACGTTACCTAAATTTCATTGCAGTTTGCAATTAAGGAAACATTTAAAATTACTTTTTCCTTGCATTGTTCAGAGACAAATTTGGATGCGTTCACATTTATCTGGTCCGCAAACGGAAAAAGCAAAATGCAATGTGAATAAAGGTTTTATGTGCTTTTTTGCCAGCTGTTGGCATGACATCTTTTCATAATGACAACACTAAATTTGATATTGGCAACATGTTTTAAAGAGATTGAGTGCATCTAACTGATTTGGGGAATCAGATTTTTCACGTTCAAAATGCATTGAAGCAGTTTTTGTGAACACAAAGTATGGATGGAAGTATTTGTTAGAAGTTGCATTAAATAAAAATGAATAACACAAAATTAATTAAAAACACCTTTTGTGAAAGTTACAAAAAATAATTGCATTGTGTAGAAACTTTGCTAGTTTAGTATATAAAACAAAATAATCCCCAAAAAATGTAAAAGTGAAATAAATTGTTTTAAAGTTTCTTTTAAGAGCCACCATTTTTGTGGAAAAAAGAATTTAAATGATTTTCATTTACCCACCCCATGCTTGGAATTTGCCAGATGTCCATGGACTACTGTGCAGTCCGCAAACTATGAAAGCTTCAAAGAAGCCTTTGAGTCTTTTTTGAAGCTCTATCTTTTAATTGTAAAAGGTGGTTCCTAAACAAACAGTTTTTTTTATTTTTTAGATTTTGTATTTTTTGGACATTTTGTGTGTTTTTCTAGGAGAGGCCAGGTAAGGTGTGGTAGGGAAGGCAGCGAAGGGCTACCAACCACAGAAACTGAGGAGCAGGTGGACAGAGGAAAATGTTGGGCAGGCCTTAAATTTAAGGTAGTTGGCAGTGTTTCTGATGCTCCTTAACCGCGGCCTCGAAAGCACTACAGAACTGCCCCCCCTTCAGATCGGGGATTTGCAGTACAAATACAGGAATGTGACTGTCAAAGGGTAAGGGTGAACAGCATTCTGTATGGCTTGCGAGGCGGCTGCTGGAAGTCTCTGCCCCAAAGCAGTATCCTTTGTGGTAACAGGAGCGGTTGAAAAAGATGGGGTAGAGGGTGTCAACCAACTTCTCCATGAGAAAGGTATTGCCTTTCTCAGAGTTCCCCCGGTGGTTGGATTTGGTGTGGCAGTGCATGGAGGTGGTCTCGTAGGAGTACAGCCCATTGTTTCTGCAACTGAGTACAACTTTGCACTCAATGCACCTAACCATGGCTGCCGGAGCCTTTGTTACATCCCCAAAGGTGGTGAAAAACTGCCACACCCAGGTCTTACTCTGGGTGCTGGAGATAGGGACTTCCTTTACCTCATCTTCCACCTGATCCTCATCTGTATCTCCGCGCCTGTTCCCCTCTCCAAGCCCTCCAGGTTGTTGTGGTGGTGGGGGTTGCTAGGGAGGAGGAATGGCCACAACAGATGCCAATAGAGCAAATAAGAAGCTCAATAAAAGATCTCCAAAGCAGGTGCTCTCTCCTGGATAACTAGATTGAGAATGAGGAAAAGTAATGGTTGGGTCCCTTCAGAGGAGCTCTCCACGGACAGCGCGATTGTCCGAAGACTACTGTGTTGTAAATAGGCCTTGAAAAGTTGTAAAAAGTTGCCAGATCAACAAAGAATGGGTCTAGGAGCTCTGGGAGGGTAAGGTTTCAACTTGAAACACCCTAGATTGGCTGAAAATGCAGTCTGAAACTGTCTGCGGACAGGCCGTCACACTGCATGGGTGTGGTCACATAATGGCATCCGGGGTCGTCCGTGGCATGATGGCCATCTGCAGACACCAATCAGGCAGGAGACGCAGGGTGCAAGTGGTTTGTGTCCATAGAAGAGGCACGCTGTCTGCGAACTCATTAAAACTGTGTCATGTAAAACCACACATGTCCGGAAACTGCGCCTGTCTGGGGACACCTCTATTTTCTCAGGCATCTGAGCGCGGCTTATTATTACCCTACGATGCGTGGTGCTCATTTATCGACCTAGGAAGGATGAAAGGCTGAGTTTGGCCCTGCTGGTATTCGAACCAGCATCAGCAGGCTCTGCACAATGTCAAAGTGAGCACTCTACTCTCAGTGCTATCTGACCCACATAACTTGCGCCGCCACTGTGCACTGCTAATACTAACACCCAGGACATCAAAGATGACTTCACAAGGGGGCAGAGCAATCTGAGCATAGAGCAAATCTCCATGGTAGTGCAAACATGCTTTCTCACTCTCCACTGGCAGTGTTGGGCACAGGCTTCATCCCGTAGGATATTTTCTGCAGTTGGGAAACTTGGACCTACACCATCGGGGACCTAAATAATTGATAGTACGGACCTCCCAGCAGTAGCGTCAATAAGCGCTGGTAGGGTCCTACCATTATTTGCTTAACGAGGGATCTGAACTCTCCATTTTGAAAACGGTCCTCTCTGTCAAATTGACTCGAGTCTGGTGGGAGCAAGTTTATAATGAAAAGTAAAACATTCATTATTACTAGTTTATTAAGTCAATAATAACAGCACGATTGCATATGCAGTTGAAATCAGCAGAAGTGAATCACAATGTCCTTTGCTTTAAATAAGTACAACAAAATTAGCAGGCTCATGGCCCTGTCTTGACTGGCAAACCGTTACGGTTTGCCAGTATCCCGCTGCCAATTACGGCGGGATACTGGCAAACAGACCTACCATTTCCAGCACCTGATATACCGGAATTTGGGATATTACAGGTGCCTGCAACAGAGGTAATTCCCCTTAAATGTGGAATTTCCAAATTGCCTGTATGACTGTGTGTTTTTTTGCTGGTGGGGTCCTTATTTACCTCCAGCATTTGGGTGGAGGTAAATCAGTCTACCCCCATCAGAAAACATTTGGCGGTGCAGGAAAAGTGGCCTTAATGGAATTATCGCCACTTTTTTTTTTTTTTTATCTGTTGCATATAGGGTTTTCGCATTATAATCAATAGAGTTACCAATCATGATTGCTACACCTCCCGAAGGACGACCAGCTTGTCCTTTACGAGCAGGTACACTGATCGTATTGAATCCATCAATAAAAAATGAATCTAAACACATTGTTTCCTGTAGGAATATAACCATAGGCGATTGTATACCCACAGAGACTTTAAGCCAATCGCCAAGGTTTTTCATCCCACAGCAATTCCAAGAGGTGAATCTTAGTTCAACCTCATTAGGATTGTTTTTTATTTGTCGCCATGTCAATGATAGATGTCATTAGGGGCCCCAGCCAGGTTATATTGGATGCTACACCTACAAGTGTAGTGATCTGTGTGATAAGGTCTGCTGCCTGTTCTTGACTACCAGCATGACTTTTATCACCAGATTTGCTCACATCCAATGCAGAAGGCGCATCCAAAAAAACCTCAGCTTCTTCAATAGATCGGAATAGAGATAGTTCCAAACCACGCAACTCAAAGTCCTGCCTGTGTTCCCACAATAGCTTCGTAATAATTTGTGACTGAGGAGCACATATCATACGCAAATTGTTATGATTTGCAAGCCTGATCCATTCAATGTCGTTAGAGTTTAGGGTTCTTAATTGCGGACTCCCTTTAAATATGTTATGAAACATGAATGATCTGTTTAATCTTTGCTGACCATTCATCTGGGGATCACTCTGCCAACCCAATATGTAGCTTGTGTCCCTTGAAAAGGAGCACTGTTCCCTAGCTACCTCTAACTTTATGTGTGCCTGGTGATCTTTGTTTTCCAGCTCAATTTCTTCTTGTATATTGCTCGTTAATATGTTACTCAATTTATGGGTACTTTGTTCTTGGTGAGAGGGAGCGTTTTCAATGCTTTCCAGAATATTTTTCGTTATCGCATTGACCAATTCAGTTCTTTCATCACTTTGCTTAGTTTCATTATCCGCATCATTGTTTTGTGTAATTATCCGAGTATCCTCTCTTGTTTTCTGCAACTCCTTATCAACAAGTTCACTCACAGTCGAGTGAGAGATTTCTTTATGTTGAGTGTTGGTTACTACATCATGATTAGAATCTATTCTGCTCGTCTTTATTTTAATAACAGGGTAGAAAGCTGAGAGACGCCCTTGCTTCTGAGCATTAGATTCGTCAGAAACCATCACCGTGTGGCCATACGTATCTTTTTCATTACTCTTCATTCCCATACCTTTTAATTTCTGTTCATTTGGAAGCGCCAGATTTAGCAATGCTTTTGATTCATCGTTCAGTTGTAATAGATCAATCACTAATTCGTTGACTGACTCGTTTTCATTCATCACATGAATGTCAACTTGGCCATCATTAGGAATATTCTGTTGTCCTTGATTGCTTTCTTTTTTTTTATTATTTTTTTTTTTGCACTTTTGAAGACTCTTGAATAGTCTGGGCAAGAATTTTTTTGTTTTTTTGGTTTACTTTTTTTAGGGCTTTTAATTGTGCACGTTTCATCTTTCGAGATATAAACGTTGTTGGATTTTCTTCACTGAGTTTAGTTTTACTTTCCGGGTTGATTGAATCATTTTCTCGAGAATCAATTCTGTCAGTGCTCAATTTATCACCCCCTAGCTCTCCATGATCTGAGTCATCACCCATTATCAGGTCAACTAGAGGCGTGGGACTATTAATGTCCACATCGTGATTTGCCTCAGTTGTAATCGGTGGGGCAATCTCACCAATGTCCATTTCACAGGCCTGTGGTGCAAGACATTGTTGTACTGTTAAGCGATATAACACTTCGTCTATTTTTACAGAGTTTGCCTGGATTAGTTTTAGAAGCACATTAGTAGATGTTGTAGGTGCTAGATTTTGAACTTTTGTCCCTAGAGTCAAAACCTTTGCATATGATGCTTCCTCAGTCTGAGAGGAGGTATCCTGTTTTCGTGTTTGTATGGATTGGGCCATATTTGTAAGCTGAGAATCAATCAGCTTAATTTTTTCGTTTTGACACGTAACATAGGCCAACATAAAACCCTCAATTTTACATATTTTTCCCGACAAATCTGCCAAATTACTTGTGATCGTATTTAGATGAGCATGTGTAAGGTCATGGCCCTTATCTAATAGGTTCAAAATAGAGGTGATCACCGGAAATGCTGCATTTTCATTGCCCATAGTTGGTGGATTGAGAGTACTGTTTGGAGCTGTGTCAGACTGATTATTCATTGTGTCTTCGGTTTGTTGACCAATTTCATCAACGCCCCCTCCACTATTCACATGTGGGGTTCTGGGCGGATGAGCCCCCGAAACCCCAATTCGAGAAATTTCCCCCATAATTTGATTTGTTGGTGAACTAGTGGAGGGGCCTATAAGTGGTGGTATCAGCGGAGAATCATGCTCAGAGGAGAACGCAACATGTGATATATTTTCCTCATTATGCAAGTAGATGCTTTCAATGTCCCCAGGATGCAATAATGCAGGTGAAGAGGGCCCTAGGGAGATGCGACAGCGTTTTTCCCATTCATTTATTAAAGCTGGCGCCATAATAGAAACATCTGACAGCTCATTTTTAGTGATCTTAAAAGATGAAGGTGGGGGATTTTTCCCCTTAAAAGGAGTCGCATATATGGGCATCTTGAGAGTAGTCCCTTTTTGTGCAGTTCCCAAAGCGGTTACTGAGGTTGCATCCAGTCTTGTCTCTATGTCATCATTAGGTTCGACAGACAGAGACTGGAGGCTATAGGGTACCGTATTAACATCCATCACCCTTTTCCTTCCATGTGCCTTAAATGATGTTGGCACAGATTCGTTTAGTATGGAGTCATGTAATTGAATAGGTACCTTACCATCGAGTGCAGTATCTGTTTTATCTCTAATGACACTCTTTCCATTACGCAAACTCCCAACCATGATCAAACAGCAGGATTAATATTATCCCAAAGTCACAACGTGCGAGTTGCAATAATATGGAGAAAAAGGCAATAAAAAAAAACAACGTACCTATATATAGATCCACCCGACACTCGCCACACCGTCAAACAGTCCAACAGTACACTTTCGTACACTTCCGGTGCGCGCGCGGTGCGCGTGACCGGAGTGTTTGTAGTGATCAGAGCCAATCAAAATCCAGGAGGGAGGAGGGACTGATGACGGTGTGGGGCAGTGTCTAGGGAGGGGACAAAAGCGAACAAAGTATTTTAGTAAACACAAGTTCTCACAAGGAGAACAACTCTCAAAAAGTGCTGCCTTCTAGTACCACTAGTACCACTAGTAAGTACTTTTAGCAAGTACTTATTTTAACAAAAGATAATTACCTTTTTTTTTTTCTTTTTTTTTTCCTTCGGGAACTAACGGCGCTGGCAGCGTGTTTAGAGGGACACGACCCTTCCTCTTGCAGACTACTGATTGCCAGCAAGTCCACGAGTCCACCGCTAGAAAGTCCAAAAAGTCCAGAGCACACCGACACAGCAGCCAGTCCAACAGTACACTTTCGTACACTTCCGGTGCCACTTTATTCCTGCACAGCCAAACTTGCGCCTCAAACGCTCCCTGAAAGGTTACTTCTATGAGAACAAGGCTACTTAATGATTTTCTGCCGAGAACGTCAATACCGTAGTTAGGGTCACTCTATGTATAAAGAGGGTTTTAATTCTGTTGCTTCCTGAAAATGTAAATAAAGCACCTTTAGGACCCACACTATCTAGTTATCAACAGGTTCATACACGTGAGCAGCAGCAGTACGCACACTGGAATGTCTAACAATTCGTGAAAAACCTGCATTGCTATCTTCATCTTTTAACTGGCCATATTCAATGCACGCCTGAACATAATGCGGTCTATTTTGTACAAGAACTATATAATAACTGGAGACAGACCCAGAGAGTCCAATATCTTCTGATAACCAGCTTATGGCCCATTCAGGCGTCCGCACCTGACAGACTTAGCTCCAGCGGCCCTTCACAGTAGAGCAGTGGGACTCCGCGGTTCCACTGTTAAACTCTAATGGCCGCCATTTCACCTCTCACTACCTCATCTGCGCCACTACTGAAGACTAATGTTAGCGCGTTTGTCCTTGTTAAGGTTGGAAATGCTGTGGGGCTGTGATGGCGTGACTAGACGTTTTGAATTTGCGCGAGAACTTACTTTTTAAGGCGCCGTTTCCAATATGTTTTTTGAGGAGTGAATTATGAAACAGTTATGTGTGGAGAGGTACGAGAATATTCGGCCGTTGAATCGAAGATAATCATTGCACTCAGTTCTCATTGTCGCTTCTTTTTGAGGAGCAGCAAAGTTTGATGGCTCGTTTAGCACTTTTTAAAATCAACATATCAGCCACGTGAAAAGCCTATAATGTGTCTTTATTTTATGGCGTGGCGCATAATGTAACAGCTAGCAGCACGTCGAACATGGGGATTTGTATGGAGAACTCTGTGGGGTCCCGTCCAGTTAAGACGAGATACCAGAAGCCTCGGGGTCATGGACTGTGCAGAGGGTGGATGGCAACTTGTAATGGAGACAGTGCTAGATTGAACACAGTATTCGTTTTTTTTTTAATTTTATTATTTTCTTTTTACATATTAATATCACAGCCATTTAATTTTTGAGTAATGAGAAAATAAAGTCATGTTTATCAGAAACGCAGGTGCTGTTGGTCAAGTGCTGAAGCGGGATTAGAGCCCAGGTTGGAAGGTTGGCCTCAGGCAGGTCACGCCTCTTCGCACGTGCCTTGGCAAAACTTTGTCTATACAGCATCTGCGGTAACAAGTTATTGTAAGCTTTTAACCTTTACTTTAGATAAAACATTTTCAGTAGAGAAGGTCGTCGAAGGAATGCCAAACATGAAAGAGCATAGTGCGTCAATGTAGCAAGACGTGTACTAACAGCGGGCCATTTTATTCATTTCGCGGGGCGGGGCGGTCTTCCATCACTGGAAGATGCAGTGCATGTTTGCTCACTGTGTAATTTGAAAGTAGCCACGCTGAAAAGCCCAGCGGATACAGTGTTCAAATAAGCGAGCAGCGGATCTTAAAGGTTTATTTGGGCACCTTCTGAATGTTCGCTCACCCTGGACATCCTGCGGGTCCCCTGAAGCTTGACATGTGACCTCTTTTGCGGTCGCTCTAAAGGCCGACTCGTGTATTTGCCTTGCGCCCGTATACTGAAGGGCGAGTGGCGGAGGGCTCTCGAGCCTGGCTGGGGGAAGCAGCCGGGCTCAGGTTGATCTGTTTCAGTTTGAGAATGGGTCTTTCAGGGGCAACAATGGGGGCTGGTGGAGGCGCCTCATCTGCCCAGCCCCTCCCATTCATTCATCAACCCGCCAGGGGTTAACGCTAATTAGATCAGGCTGCTCATTTTTGAGCTGATAATTGATTTAAATGGGTTGCTCGTTTAAAGGGGGAGAAAAGCCCGCTAAGCAGTTGGCGTTTAGGATTTTGTCATCTGCATCTTTCAATTGCTTGTGCAGTCTAGCATAAGATGTAGAGGTCCGTGAGCTCTGGAAAAAAGGCGTCTACGTTAATTACAATGAGGTAGAGAATGCAGGGTGAGGCCTTAGTATCGCTTGCAAAGGAGGACCCTACAGCATGCAAATGATGAAGGAAGATTTAGCCTTTTTCTCTCGCCCTTTGATTATAGCGGCGATCTTCGATCCGGATACTTTCGTTTTTATCATTACTTGACGGTGTATAAGAAGAAATTATCCCCGTATAAAAATAAAATCTATAAAAACCACAAACATATGACTGAAATAGGCAAGGGGGGGGGCACATGCAAACAAGCTAGTTCTCTCCTTTTCTTAGAGAAACATGTCATTACTTGCACACATGGAATGTCTAGTTTCTGATGTAGCGTAAACCCTCTCTAGTCTAATCTAAAGAACGACGTATTCTGTCTGTATATTGAACTGGTTCTCGGTGCAGCGCCATGAAGCACCCTAGACTGATCATTAAGCGCTGCACACGAAACACATTTAGATGCTTACACGTGCGGGGTTGGCGAGCCTCATGCCTTGCAGGATAATGGAAGGTCATTACTTCACCTGATTGCAGAGGAAAGAGTGGGCTTTCGCAGCTTGTTTAATGTTGAGACCACTGTGAGATTCACGTCCCCAGCACAACAGAGAAATACTGCGCCCAGAGGGTTGCCTTGCAAAAGGAAATAGCCTCAGTGAACGGAACAACTATTGATTTAGCAATTCTGCTTCCTAAACTCATTCTCTTTTCTCATTTTGTTTTCCTTCCTGTTCATATGAGATTAAAGAGCATTAGTTTGTCACCACTGGCACCGTTAAGTAAGGTTCCCTTTACTTTTGTATGTATTAATAGATAATGCATTTTCCAAGTAGGTAGTAACAGCCATCCCCTGTGCTGCCGGAGCATATTTGCGAGATTGTTTGCCAGAGCATGTGAAGTATTTGTTTGCAAAAGGAAGACTTTGATCTCAGCGCTTTGTACTTTTTCCAATAAAATGTTGCACTGAAAATTTCCCTGATTGCTCATTGGTAAACTTCATTAAACCAAGTGGTCCTCTCCCTCATCGGCTCCTTACTACTGAGGGGTGTGGCAAGGCGGGCACCATAGTCTTCTAAAAGCAACATTTGTAAAAAGCAATGGCCCTCAGATCCTCCTGGTAACGCACAAAGCAGTAGTCACATATATCATCCTCTCACCCAGGGTGCTGTGCCCAGTAACGCTGGACTGTGACGAGGAAGAGTAGGATGCAGAGTAATGATGATTACAGGCAAGTAATCAGGACATTGCCAGTTTTCCCTTCTTCCTTGTGCCAATCCTAATTCATTGGCGTATAACAACCACAGAGGATGCCCACTCTGAGCCCTCTTCCTACTCCTTCCTGTGAGGCTAAGAACTTTGGTGTCATCTTCGACTCCACCCTTTCCTTCTTTCCTCACATTTCTGACGTCTCTAATAAGTCAAATTATCAGCTGCACCTCCTCCGGGGTATTCTTCCTTTTCTCACTTTTCCACAGAAGCTCACTGTCTGCAGAGCTCTGGTCCTCTCTAGGCTGGACTACTGCAAAAACCTCTTTCTAAATCTGCCTGCCTCCACTCTTCGACCTTTACAACTTATCCAGAACAGAACTGCAAGACTTGTCCTTGGCCTCAAGCCCAGGGATCCTATCTCTCCCGCAATGAAATCTTTTTACTGGCTCGCCGTGGCTGCATGGATCAAGATCAAGACCCTCTGCACTGTCCACACGGCTTTCTGGGGCCTGGGGCAGCTCTACTTCCAACTTTCTCTTCCAAAACATATTCCTTCTCGAGCTCTCCGCTCATCCACCTCCAACTCTCTGAGGGTCAGGCGCTTCTCCAATCAGAGAGTTGGGGGTAGATCTCTCTCCTCGGCTGGGGCCTCCCTCTGGAACAGCCTCCCCGCCTCTCTCAAACTTGAGCAGAACCACCTCCGGTTCCGGAAGCAACTCAAGACCTTCCTTTCGCTTCTGCTTTCTCTCTTCCTCTCCTCTGCTGATGCTCTTGACTGCCTGCGCACTTGTCACGTGTATACCCTTTGAATTCGGGCCCAGGCTCTTGCATGTCCAGTTGTTGCAGTTTATTACGCGGTCACACTCAAATCAGGGAGTTCCTTTCCCCCCAAGCAAGGTGGTGCACAACAAAGCACTGTTGTTTTAGTTCAGTTTGGTAAGGCCTCCAACCCGTCTCGCACCCAACCCCAACAAATACCCAGTGTCACAATGGACTAGCAACCAGGCCGGTGTGTAGTCAAAATATATATTTATTAATTTATTGAATCAAGATTTGACAAACAGACTAACATCAGCCAGCAATGCTGTGGCAACACGAGAACAAAAATGACTTCCGTAATAGCACCATTGGTATTAAGATATGCAGTCACAATTTCCTGCAGCTTTCTTTTCAAATCACTCACCAATACAGAAAAAAACAATTCAAGGCACACAGTGATTGCTTATTTGGTTACACTACTTTTTTTCTCTCAGCACCCCCACCCTCCAAACATCAATTAGACTGGACCACTCTTAATTGAAGGCCAGTGGCAGGGAATGGGAACACAATGGGAACATCGTTTTGGGTTCTGATAGAAAAATGCACTCTTTGGAAAAGGGATTCAATGGGAAAAATCGTTTTGCACATATTACCACAGATGCAATATGAGGGAATGAAAAACAATGGGAAACATTGTTTTGCATTTATTACTACTAATGCAATATGAGGGAAGGAAAAGCAATGGGAAAAATTGTTTGCCACACTTAAAAAGAACAGGCAGGGCTATGCGGTTTGGGTCACAGCAAGTGGGTAACAAAATGGCAATTTCGTTTTTTTTCCACCACACAGGCAAAGGAAATACAAGGCTTCACACTTCTGATTTGAAATGAAGGGGGATCAGTGGAGAATTTCATTTTCACCCTGAACACTGACTTGGAAGCAGGGTTTTGGGGATTCATTCTTTTGGATTCAGCACCCCCCTGCCCCCCTTTCTGTACCAAAGTCAGGGGTTTTCTTACAAATAGTCAATCAAAACTTTATGTCTATACCGGATCGAAACACACTGGGAGGAGCTTTCTAGTTTTGAATGCTAACAAAACACATCATGTGATTGATATAGGGGAATTAATTGATTTACTTCAATTAAATATACTAAGAATCGACACAAATAGGGTATTTTGCTATGGGGAAATAACTAGAACAATACTTGAGAAAAATGTAGGGCCTATACGCTCTATGGCTTTGGGATAGTTTTACTTACAGGAGAGGCCTTGTAGTGGGCATCAGGGAACATCAGGGCACCTCTGGAACAGCAATGGTGTCGGTCAAGGATAATCCCCTCTGGCTCCTCTAAGGAATCCCAGTCAGCTTCTATGTCTCCTTGTTCCTGTCTCGAGTACAAGATTTGGGGCCTCTCTGCTTGGGTGTTTCTCGCAAGAGTTCAGCAGCAGGTTACCTCTCAGAATAAAGTGGAAAAAGCCCAGTTCTTATGCAAACTGGTCCTCTTATAGGACACATGGCATCACAAACGTGTCATGATTCCTGCAGAATGGATTGGTTGATTCTCTCCACCTACCTCCCACCTGTGTGCTACTAGGACAAGGAGTTGATGGGTGTGGGTTAGGAAAGCTAAGGGAGGAGCAAGCTTTGTCATCCCAAACTGACATGTGGGTTTTGCATGTTTAAACTCTGAAAATCTATCAAGACAAGTACCCTGATTTTACAAATCTTTACATGTATGGATATATTTTTAAGAACTACATTTTAAGGCAAATCAGATGATGCTAATCCGAAGTCGGCACGCCCTTCCTATGTAGAGATGCAATTTGTTTGTTTACTCCAGAGCTGCATCAATGAAAATATGACACTTTATCATACAAACGTTAATTATATCCTTCACCATCACGGCAACTTTCAAATCTCTCAGAATCTTGGGAAGACCCAAATCACAATTTTCTTAATAACTTTTGTTATGTTTATCACACAGTAATTGTTTTGTCATGGTTCAAATGATCTTTGTTACCTTTAATAAAAGTTTGGAACAAGCGTTGTGGCATATATAATGTGCTCTTTATGCAATACAATGTATTTTCCATTAAACCACTGCCTCAGAGGTCTCGCTCACTCACCTAGCCCCCACCTTTTTAAAAAAAGTTTAATTTATCTTAAATATGTGACTAGCTAGATGCTGGCTCATGTTTATCTTAGCCTATCCCTGTTTGACTTCCCAAGGCTCCTGGATATAGCTTAATGCACATTTTATGGGAGTTGTGACCTCAAGGTCACTTCTGCTGAAAAAAACAGGCACAACTTTATCTATTTCCACCATGGTTCGCATCTAGGGCAGTAAATTTATTTGTATTTTTAAGCCATGAACCTGATTGATTGTTGACAACCAGACTTCCCTCGCGGGACAAGCAGAGGAAAGGTCTTTGAGGTCAAAGTTCCAGTTCAGTAGAAATGCCCAGCAGGATGTACAATTCTGCAAGAAATGGCTTTTAACTCACACACAATGCATTTTACATGAAGCATTTCATGGGCCTTCTGTCCATGTGTAATGTATCTCTTAAATCTCACAGTTGCAAAAGACATGAGCATCACTTGTGGATTGTCCATACACAGGCCAGTTATATGAGAAAACCATGTTCAACCTGAAACCAAGTGGCCCCTTCTCTTTCCATACTGTCATTTGGGATGAGGAAAAGGAGGTTCTTTTATTTGTTATTCTTTCTTATAAATGCAATACACTTGGCTTCACTTGAAATTTCTGGATCACAATCTGGTATTATGCAGTTTTGATGACACATGCTGCCATTTCTCCAAATTTCATTTCAAATGGTGGCTTTTCAGAGTCTATGAAACCCTTCTTTCAGCCACATATCTTTCTTTTTCCTTGCTGAAATGCATTGTGCATCCCTTCACACTTTTGAACTTCCAAGCACACTTTCCTTCATTTGAGATTTAGGCCTGTTTTTAGTTCAACAGGCCTCATGTTTGACATCACCATTTCTGTGCTGGCTTTAGACTTAAATGGGACTCCACCTTAGCCGGTTTCATTCAAATCACTCTGGCCTTTTTATTTCTGGCATTGAGGGGCTATATTTTACCCCACACAGTTGCCCTTGCACTGCCTCTGGGCTCCCCCAGCATTTAAGGATCTGCTCCTGCAACCCTGCAGTCCCTCCTCTCTGCACTTATGAGCCACCTGCTGGCTGCACTTATTGATTTACCTGCACTTCTCCCTCCCCCTTGCCTTTCTCCCCATCTCGTTTCCACGCACTTGTGTGTTCTGAATGACACAAGGCCTAGTAAGATTGTTGTTTTGTCTTCCCTTTGTTTCCCCCTCATTGTCTTGTTGCGCCTAGAAACACATGTGTACAGGTGCGTTATAAACAACATATCATATCATAGACACCAGTAGGCAATTTAACGTGAGATTGGTCATTTGCAAGTGATACAGTGAAATAGTGTCAAAGGATGCACAAGTACAGCCCATAAGCAACCAGTAGTGCAATATGAATGCATCTGGAGAGAACCACATGGCAGTCCTGCAACCACCCGTAAAAAGTACATACCTGTTGGCAGGCCACATATAGGTCATAACCCAAATGTTCTGACCCTGGATATGTGGGGAAAGGGAACCTGAGAAGTATCATAGGCTCTGGAGAGTGCGAGCTAAATCAGTGACTGGGGGTAGCAATGGGATGTTTCCTACCCTGGTAGCGGGGACCAAAGGCAACAAAGAGGAAGTCAATTAGATGGGAAGGGAAAGTCCGTTCTAGATAAATCCCAATGGCTCCCTCAAGGAGAGAGAGTCCCAAGGACTGTTAAAACATGTTCCTGTTTATGCGTCTGTCTGAAAGGACTTTGCAGCAACATCAGGGGTTCAGGATGAAGCAGAAAACCGTTTAGCGAGAAAAATCATGAAGACCTCTCCACACATGAGAGTCCCCGATTCTCCCTGCCTTCTTGCCAAAGTGGTTGCTGCCATGAAGAAGACCAAGTCTAACAGAATGTTAAACAGGCATGACAGACTGTCACGAATTATTGGCGGTCACTCTCAACTCAGGAAGTTCCTTTCCCCCCAAACAAGGTGGCATGCAACAAAGCACTTTGCAGATTCAACTTTAGTGAGGGCTCCAACCTATCTCGTTCCATCCAGCAAATAGCCTCTTTACCTCCAATGAGCTAAGAACCCGGCCGATGAATAGTAAGAACATATATTTATTTAAGTTTTTTTCAAGGAATCATAGAACGGTCACACAAACATCAGCCACCAACACCGTGGCCCTACACAATATCACAATTTAAATGTACTTGCACCAATTGACTGACATATATTTGGAATGGCCTTTCAGTCACTACAACAAACACAGGCTGAATTTGAAGACTTTAAATCAAAACACACATAGGATTTCTTCGCACATTAACAAGTAGGAAATTTGAAACAACCACCAGTGATTGCTTGGGTTTTCACAATGCTCTTCTCTCCCAGCAACCCCCACCCCGAGGCATCAGTTATACATGACCCCTTAATTTGAAAGCAAGGTACAGGGAATGGGAATACAGTAGAAAAATCGTTTTGGCTTTTTATTAGAAAGGAAGGGTTTGAGAAATAGACACAATGGGAAAATCGTTTCGGGCTTTTTATTTGCAAGGCAAAGTTTAGGAAAGGAACACAATGGGAACATCATTTTTGGCTTTTCATTTGAATAAAATGCAGGGTGTTGGGATTCTGATTTGGGATGCAAGTGAATAAATGGGAAATTTCATTTTTCACACTCTACATTCACTTGAATGGCAGAGTATTAGGGTTACTTATGTTGGTATTATTGACACTCCAATTCTGTACAAAAGTCAGGGGTTTCAGAAATAATAGTCACCCAAGTACTTATTGTCTATACTGGCTCAAACACACTGGGTATGAACTTTGTTAGTTTCAAACTCTAACAGCACACATCCCGTGACTTTCTGTGTGAGAATTAATTGATTTAACTTTAATTAAATGAGCTAAGGGTCTACACAGTTTCACCCTCCTCCCCACAATTTAATGGAAAGGATTAAAACAGGTAGTGCCCAACAAAATTCAATTTAAATGGATAGGGTTGTTTTCTATGGGGGAATTCATTTGAGTTACATTAAATAAAATGTGTCAAGGGTCTACCCAGTTTCCCACCTCTACTCACTCTGCGAGGTGGAGGTTAGGCTAGCAGACTCGCCCCACACATTTGTTGGCATTTGGATTAATCTACTTACATGGGAGGCCTTGGTTATGGGGCATCCAGGGAAACAGCAGGGCTCCTCTGAGGACAGCACAGATCTGGTCAAAGGCTTTGCTCAAAGATTGTCCCCAGCACCCAGTCCAGCTCTGTCTCCTCAAAAGGCAGGCCCAGATACCTTCTAGATTTCCCAGTCTCTGTCTCCCATGCAATTCCTACCGCCTTGGTGGCTCTCCTTAGCTCATAAGTAGTCTACCTCCAGGAATAGAGTGGAAAAGACAAGTGAAAAAAGTCCCTCTCAGATTGAAATCTGAACTCTTATGGGGCTGATAACACTCAATTATCATAATTCCCATGATATGGATTGGCTAGCTCTCTCCCTCCTCCTCGCCCCATATGCCCACTGCCTACTGATAGGAAAAGGGGATGAGAGGTGTGGATGATGGAGGCTGAGGGAGGAGAAAGCTTCATCATCATCCGTAAATGATAGGTGGGTTTACCCTTTACAATGCCCTTAAAAATTGACAACATGGCAGCTAGGCTTATATATATTTTTGAGTTCATTTTTTATGACGGGTCAGAAAATACTAATGTTATTTCGGCATACCCTTCCTGGGTGGAGCTACCATTTTTTTTCGATTTGCTCCTGGGCCAAAATAGTTACAAATCTGACCCTTAAAGATTCAAACCTTAATTTCACAATCTAGCACCACACCAACTTTCCATTTCCTTAGAATTATAAGAAGGCCAGAATCGTAATTTCCTTCATAGCTCAAATTTTATAAATTACACAGAATTCATATTTACATGTAACTGGCGGGCTTCTTATCCCCTTTAATATGAGTCGTGGATGATCTCACTGGGACACACGATTCTCTTTTAATTAAAGAGAAGGTGGCCCAATATTAATCTATGGCACGGCATCACCTGGGAGTTCATGATTCCCTATGCATCCTCAACTTTTTTAAAGTTCAATTTCAATTCTGTGACCCGACACGCACATCTGTTTATCAGCAGGGTATGTTTCTACAGTGTTTGAAGATCCATTAGTGGCTCAGAAGGCCATTTCTTGTAGTCCAGTCATCCCTAAAAAGTCTCATTTCTGTTGGCCACTAATGCACAGTTAATGGACAGGCCTCACCTTAAAAGTAATTTCTGCTGGCCGGCCTGTCTATCCCTCAACAATTCTGATCTAATTATCTGTAATTCTTAGCATTTAAACTAAACAGCAGGCCTGCTTGTCCTGCTGGGCCCAGCCAAAGGTCTTAAGGTCACAGTTTAATTTCCGTGGAAAGACACAAGCTGCATCCACACTTCTGAAAGTACAGCTTTTAAATCGACAAGATGTGTTTACGTGTAACATTTAGCATTATATCTAGGCATGTTATTTATAATACAATCTTTCTTTGCATAAGGTTTGGACAGACATAAGTTCACTTTTGGTATTATTCACACATAAGCCACAGTTACATGGAACATTATTGTTCACTTCTCCAACAAGTAGGCCTTTCCATTTAAATGTCAGTTTATTTGTGGCAAGTACGTGTCTTTCTCTTACTCTGAAATACGTCCTATGGCTTCATTTTCTAAATGTAAGGCACAATTCCTCCTTTGTACTTTTCAAGTGCACAGCATTTCAATGTATATTTTCCCATGTGTACTGCTGCAGTTTTTAATCCGTCAAAAGGTGCCTTTTCCCAGTTTACAAGAAGTCAGCATCTGCAACACCACATGTCTTTTCCCATTCATTGGGCATATCCAGCAGTTTTAAGCTCTCAGGTTTTCTTCTCTTTCACTTGAGTGCCTGTCAATTATAGTAGAGTTGAAATAGACCAATTTCATTTCATTTCACTAGCCCTTATGTCATAAATCACTGTTTTGTTCTGGCTTTTATATTTCAATGGTACTCTACATTAGCCAGCTTCACTCTCACAATAGGGGGCTAGCATGGCCTCTCCATCTCTGTCACTCTGGGGCTGTATTTTCAGCCCACAAGCTCCGCACAACAACCCCTGGGTCTTTGCCTCAGTTGACCCATAGAAAAGAGCAAGGGAGAGTGGGGATTTTGTTTTCTTTTTGCTTTGGCTCATTCCATGAATTTCCTTGTTGGAGCATGTCCGCTCTTTTCCTGTCCTGAGGGAGAGGTACTTTGGTTCGCACTCCACTTTTTTCAGATTTTGGGGTTTAGTCCTGGAACCCCTCCCTTTTCGGAACCTCCTACTCCCAGGCTGTGAAGGTAAAGAGTTATTGAGTCTGCAGGGAGTAAAAGAGAGGTTAAGTATATTTTACAGTACTTATTTCCCTCGTAAATAGGCATACAATTTGAAAAACAAAACAACATCACATAACACATTGACATTTATTTAACTTACTTTAACATTTCTGCACATATTATTTTCCCATCCTGATTTCTATACATTCCTTATGAGTATAAATTACTTTACTCCCTGTATATGTATAATATTCTTGATCCGGTTTTGCATCCTTTTCTTTCATTCTTTAGATGGTACATAAGCTCTACCCTCACTGGGTTCTTCAATCAGTTGTAGTGCCTGTCTGGGGCAGCAGCTCTTCAAGTGATTGCTATGGACCCATTTCTCTTTGTGTGTTCTCCTTTAGGAATGCAGATCTTATAGGCAACTGGGGAAATGTTATCAGTGATTTCAAAGGCACCTTGCCAATAGGGGAGGAACCTCCGCTCCTTAGTCTGGTTCCTTTGCGATTGTACAGGTAGACCCTGTCTCCTACTTCATACTCCTTCTTGGTAGTTTTTAAAACATAGTAGGCTTTCATTAATTTCTACACATTTTCTAAATTGCACTGAGCATAAGCAAAAGCATGCTGACGGCGTTTCCTACAATTCTTAATGTACCCATGGGTAATGAACGCATTGATCAGGGTCTGCTCTTGAGTTCTGTAGAGCAGATGCTGAGGTAACACAATTGTTCATCCAGTCAGGAGCTCAAATGGAGACATACTTGTTGCAGAAGACAGTGTGGAGCTAATGGTCGTCCGGACAAGTGGTAATCAGATGTTTCAACTAAGTGCAGAGTCTGCCACAAACTTCTTCAAGATGCCCACACGTTTTTTGTTGTAACTCTTAACTCCTCCGATCGAAGCTAGGCAGTAGGCAATGTGGAGTTTACTTTTTACCCCTAATATCTCCCACATCTTGGTCATCACCTCAATGGTAAAATTACTTCCTCTGTCCGACTCAATCCTCTGGGAGTGTCCGAAATGAGAGAAGATGTGGTTGATCATTAGTGTGGCAGCTGTCTCTGACTTAAAATTCAGGGTGGAAGACATTCTACCCACTTGGTAAACAAGCATGTTACAGTCAACATGTACTTGTTTCGTCTAGAGGAAAGATTCACTGGCCCAATGAAAGAACTTGGCTTGCAAATCTGACCAAGGCAGTGTCATTCCCCTTTTTTGTAGGGGCGCTCTGTATGTGAGGGACCTCGGCTGAAACTGAGCGCACACAAGATGCCCCTTCAAGATACCCCTTCAAGCAGATGTTGAGGTTCTGACCCACATGGTGCCAGGATAGAACCTTGCACAAGATTTCTAATGTTGTATGAAAGCCCCCATGACTGGCAGTGGCTGGGTCACAGGCGTGGCTTAACATCAGGCTTCGGAATGAGGTAGGTACCCACTGATCACATCCAGATATGGTTCTCCGTACCAACAAACCGTCTTGGATTCTGAACATTTTGGAAAACATCATCAACACCCTGAGGTCCTCCTTTCCGGTATAATCTGAATCTGTCAGAGGAAAATTCACAGGGTCTTCAATATTTTGATAACATTTCCCAATAATTGGGTCCTCTTTCTGTGCAGTAATCACATCTGCATCTGGGGTTTCTTTACTGGGCAGTTGACAGTTCATAATTGGCATGGGTTTGGGACCTGGTGACAGCAGTGACCTGGATATCCCCCAACAGGGATTTGGTTTCTATGAGATCCCTGTGAATTGCTCCAGTTTTTGCCAACTGGTCAGCCATCTAATATCCAGTCTTGTCTGGTCCCTTTATTTTGGAGTGACCTCTGATCTTTTTCCAATAGATGGTCATCTCATTAGAAGTTACCATGGGATTCTACGTTTTTAATAATCTGTGTGATTGACTCCATGGATGCGAGAGGTAACCAGTATTGCTTCACCAATACTGGAGCAATCTCGGAGTATGTGGGTATGGTGGTTGAATGTATCTCTGTGCATCCACAGTCATATGAATCCACTGCACAGATATCCTGAAAATCTATAACCCCCTGTTTCAGCTTTTGGTTTTGCTCATTTGTCTCCCAGGCATCAGCAAGATTGATTTGTTCTTCAACTGTCTGCTTAAAGCCCGGGAAGACCTTGGGCTTGGCAATTTCAGTGGTATCCTCCAGTTGGGTGGAGAAATCTCTTGTGATGGTTTTGTCCTGGACCTGAGGTTCCAAGGATGAGAGGTAGTCACTGTTGACTCAGAATACCACCTCCTTCTTTCCTGATGTCACTGGTCACCTCTTCCACACGATAAGGGCAGGAAGAGTACACCAAGAAATGTCCCCCTTGCCTGGTGAAAACTCTTTCCGCAGGGATACCGTCATTGATATGGAAGCAGTCATTTGGAATTGGTCCAATGATCTCATTACCTAAATCAATAGAATGCTGTTGGGCATCAACCGCCATTTCAATAAAGGTGTCTGCGCGCAAAGTGATACTTCGAGGGTCGCCGTTAACGGCCTATATTCATCCTTCCTCTCTGAGTGGGTGGACCTCTCCTCCTCACTCCTGGCCTCAACTTCTCAACTCCTCCTTCTTGGAGATTTCAACATCCACCTCGATGCTTCCTGTCCTCCCTCTGGACTCTTCCACGACCCCTGCGATTCTCTCTCACTCACTATTCTCCCCTCTGGCCCGACACATTCTGCAGGGCACACTCTTGATGTTCTCATCTTCTCAGACCTTTCCCTCTCTGTCCCTGTCACCACTCCTCTCTCCTGGAGTTCTCACCTTCTCCTCTCCTCCCACCTCACCCTCCCTACCCCTCAGGCCAAGCCACTTCCATCACTGCCACCCACCTTCTCGTTCATCCGACCCATGAAGTGCGTGTCAGCGGAGGCTTTCGTCACAACCTTCTCACCCCCCTCTGCCCCTTTGGCTGACTCTCATCCTGACACAGCCCTCTCCATGCTCCACTCTGCTATATCTGATACTCTTGATTTCCTGGCCCCAGTCATGAGAATCCGCTTGAAGCCCAAAGCCAATTGCAATTCCTGGCAAGACTCTGACCTCGTCACCCTAAAACGCAAGTGTAGGGTGGCTGAGAGGAAATGGTGTGCTTCATGTGCATCCTCTGACAAACTGGCCTGCCACCTGCTGCAAAGGCAATACCGGCTCTCTGTCCTAACCAAGAAGAGAGCGCATATCCATGCCTGCGTCTCTGTAGCATCTAACAACTCGGCCGAACTCTTTAAACTCTGCAAGGAACTGCCCAATCCTGCCGCAGTCTCCACCTCTCCAGTCCCCTGCCAGGCCCACTGTACGGCACTGGCTTCTCACTTCATCTTTAAAACTCAGGACATCCTGTCCTCTCTCTCCTCCTATCCACTTCCTCCCCCACTCCCTGCTCTTCCTCTGACCTTTCTGCAGCCACCTCTTCTCCCTCCTTCTCTGCCTTTCCCCTGTTCTCCACAGACAGGGTTTCTAGACAAGTCCGATCTATGAAAGTCTTGTCAAAACAGGTTCACCCCTGTTCCTCCAAAACTATCAAGGACCACATCGACTGCCTGTCTCCTGCCCTGGCTGATTACTGCAATCACTCCTTCACCACTGGAGTCTTCCCATCCGCACTGAAGCACCCCCTTGTGCACCCTCTTCTTAAGAAACCATCTGCCGACCCCTCCTGCCCGGCCCACTATCACCCAATCTTCATCACTCCCTTCCTGGGCAAGCTCCTGGCCATCTCCCAGCTTAGTCTCCACACTGAATCTGTTCGCTTCCTTCATGACCATCAGTCTGGCTTCAGAGCTGCCAGAAGCACAGAAACTGCTCTCCTGAACATCCAGGAAGATCTGCTCTCCAACCTTGACTCGAGCACCCCTTGTGTCCTCATCCTGCTTGATTTCTCTTCTGTCTTTGACACTGTCAACCATGCCATCCTGCTCAACCGTCTCCGTGATAACCTGGGTATCACTGGTCAGGCTCTGGCATGGCTGACTTCTTTCCCCTCCAACCGACCCTCCCAGGTCCAACTTGGGTCCTTCCTCTCTGCTATCTTCTTCTCTACCTGTGGTGTCCCTCAGGGGTCTAACCTCTCTCCCTGGCTGTTTAACCAATACCTGGCACTCCTGGCCCACTGCATCACTGCTCTCTGCCCCAACTTTCAGTGCTATGAAGATGACACCCAGCTCATCTTCAGGCCACCCTCAGCCTCCTCCTCTACCTCCATCATCTCTGACTGTCTCTCTGCTATCCAAGAGTGGTGTGCCACCAATGACCTCTGCCTTAATGCCAGTAAGACTGAGATTCTCCTCATTGGCACACCCGCTCCTCCTTTCCTGTAGCTCTCTGGCCGACCACTCTTGGCCCTCCTCCTGATCCCACCTGCATGGCTAAAAACCTCGGGGTCATCTTCGAGTCTACACTCTCCTTCTCTCCTCACATCTCTGACATCTCTAAGAAGTCACACTATCAGCTGCACCTCCTCAGAAGTATTATTCCTTTCCTCTCCTTCCCCCAGAAGATCACTGTCTCCAGAGCTCTGGTTCCCTCTAGGCTGGACTATTGCAACAGCCTTTTCTAAATCTGCCTGCTTCCACTCTCCACCCTCTGCAGCTTAACCAGAACAGGACTGCAAGTCTTGTCCTTGGCCTCAAGCCCAGGGATCGTATCTCTCCATGACTGAAATCTCTGCACTGGCTCCCAGTGGCTGCGAGGATTAAGTTAAAAAACCTCTGCATCATCCACAAGGCCCTTCTGGGGCCTGGGGCTTCAATACCTTAACTCTCTCTTCCTAAATACCTTCCTTCTCGAGCTCTTTGCTGTTCTCCCTCAGGGTCAGTCGCTTCTCCAAGCAACGAGTTGGCAGTAGATCTCTTTCTTCAGCTGGGGCGCCTCCATCTGGAACAGCCTCCTGCCCCCCTGAAACTTGAGAAGAATCATCTTTGATCCCGAAGCACCTCAAAACCTTTCTATTTGCTTCTGCTTTTTCTCCTCCTCTCCCTTGCTGACTCTCTGGCTGACACCGTAATTGCACTGGTTACCTGGCCACTCTCTGATCTTGGGCCCAGGTCCCCTCCCCGACCAGTCACACTCCTGCACTGCCTTCTTGGCAACCCCCACACTTGGGGACTGTTTTCTGTATCCCTACAGTCCCACTACTAGTACTTGATAACAGTTGTCTGCATTTACCCTGCACTTGCCACCGACTGGCTGTACTTTTACTTAATGTTTATTATTTATTTCTTATCCCTTGTACTGCACTGTCCTCTCCCCCTTCTCCCTCGCATTTCTCCTCCCTCCCCTTGCAATGCACCTGCGTGATCTGAATGATACCTGGCCTAGTAGGATCGTTGTCTGTCTTCCCTCTGTTCCCCCTCTCTTGCCTTGTCGCGCCTTGAAACACTTGTGTATAGGTGCGTTATAAATGCCATATCATATCATATCATATCATATCATATCATGGTGTTGTGTTCTAGGTCAACTAGGGGTATCAAATGTAAATACAAACCTGTTGTTGGAGATGATAATTCAAATTTATATAGGCGTCCTGGTTTTTGAGGTTCTGTCATCGCTTCATTTTTAGGGGAATTGTAAATTGTCGCACCTGTCCTCGGATGGTAACCTCTTCTCTCACATGAACTTCAACCGCATAAGGCAGCAATTGAGCTCACCGGAATGCTTTCTCAGTGTTGTCATAGCCCATAGGGTTACCCGCCAGTCTGGACATTTTTAGCATACACCTGCTAGGAAGGAGATGTTTGGAATTTTGAGTTTCCTGCCCCATTTCCCACTTATCAATCAATTTAAATGTGGGAATGGTCTGATCTTTTGGGAGTTTCCTGAATAATGCTTCACTGATGAAGTTTCTTCTGTTATTCAGGCATACTCTGGCGAGAACAGGCTCCTCCCCCTCATGTATCTGAATGGGGCAGACCAGCTGTTCACCCTTTGTCTGGATGTCGGTCAGACTTTGAGCTGGTTTTTCACCTTCTTTCATCCTGTGTGGAATGTCACTTAAAACTGGGAGGAAGGTTGATTTTCAAGAACGGAGAGGGTTCACATCACCAGTTTGTTCTACAGAGATGATGGTGATGTCTGAGACTTGATTGTTCCTAAAATGGAATTCTATTTTGTCAGACAGTTGTTCAATCATGTGGCATATTCCATTCAAACGCACATAATTTGTGCTTTCTTTAGTTTGATTGGCCGGTTAGTCTGGGTCCAGATAACCTTGCTCATACAGTCAATCAGGGTGATAACCTCCAAAGGAGGTCATTCCCCAATAGACAAGGTGTGCCCTCTGAAGTCACGACTATCACTGGGTGTTTCACCCTATGTCACCCAATTGATATCTCTAGATCCACGGTCCCTTCGATGGAAATTTCATTCCCATCAAAGTTTTGAAGCTGTCTGAGAAGAGTTGTGAGGGTATTTGGTGACTCTCTTCCCTCCTGAATTTAGTTGGTTCAAGGCCTTTTTGGACAGGTGGGTGACTTGGGATCCAGTATCCACCAGCGCTGATCATGCACACTGACCCTGTACCTTAATGGCGTCATAACATCTTCCATCCTTCTCCTCAAGCCGGCAAAGAAACTGTGCAATATGTGCCAGTTTAGCAGTTAACTGATTTATAGTGAACTCTGACACTGTGTGATCTTGGGCAGTTTTCTGTGTTGGAGTCCAGCAACCTGCAAAAAAGATTTTGCACCCAGAAACAGGTGGGATTGGGAAATCCCCTTTCTCCTCTAATTCTTTGCTGTCCCCCTTTTCGTGGAGACAGTTACCAAACCTCTTTGGGGGGAGGATACCTCTGGGATTTCTGGATCATCTGGGTGACATTGTTTGGGTTTAAGAACGTTTTGCCCTGAGTCGGTCTCCATACGTACCCCGTCGAAATCAGGGTCTTTTGGGACCCATTTTTCCTTGGGAGGGATCCCTCTTTCCATGAAAGAGAAGATTTTGTTCCCTGAATCCTCCAGGGATTCTCCTCTTTCGAAAGGGATGATGCAGACTTCCTTCACAAAGTGGGTTGCCTTTGGCTTTCAATTTCTCCTACTTGCCCTCTGTTCTTTAGGTTCCAGCTTTTTCCAGAGATAGAAGGTTCATGTTCAGGCTCAGTGGTTTTCCTGGGGTTTTCTTCTGGTGGGAAAGGATGCTTCCTCTAGGGCTTTGCATCTCCCTCCTACCCGGGCCCCCTCAGCTGGAACCTGTTGGTTGTGAGAGTTTTCTTCCCGTTACTGCTCCCCCAGGGCATCAGACCTGGGTGCCAAGCTATTCTGGGCAGCAGTTTCCGGCTGAGGGTTCTGGTTAGCAGATCATCCTTTCTGAGATGGAATTACCTGCATAATTTTATTAATTCATGCAAATAAAAACGGCTAGGGCTCATACACCCTAGCGAGATAGCAATCAGTCACACCAGAATATGATATATTTTATTCATAGCGCGCCCATAAACAAGTGTTTCAAAGCGCGACATCATCATCAGCTCTGGGATTATATGGAGATGAACAACCTACTTTACCAGGCCCAGCATGGCATTAGGCAAATTAGTTGTACATAATCAGCACTCTGCTCGATCTGGGATACACTAAAGGAACACAACTAATGACAACTCTGTGAGCAAACTCATTCTTCTAGAAATGCCTGCAGTCTTTGACACCATCACCAATGTGATCCTTCTAAGGAGACTAGAAGAAAATGGAATATAAGAGCTGTGCTCTGCTGGATCAACTTATTTCTCACCGGATGAATACAAACCACAATTGTGGGTCCCTACAGACCTCAGCCATGCCTACTAAGCTTGGAATACAGCAAGGATCTACCATATCATCTCTCCTGTTCAACATCTACATGACTTCACTTCTGAGACCCATCAATCTGGCTGGTCTCACCTAATGCAATTATGCAGATGATACACAATCTACAGACTCAAAAACAACCTCTCTACAAAACAAGGAGACACTAAAACATGCCTGGCACATGTAGATGCATGATGAAGACAACAAAACAACTAAATCTATGCCCCACCAAAACAGTACTGATGATCTGCATTCTAGCTTCATTAAATACCACCTTATTCCCTTGGTCTGACATGATGGGCCCATGCCCACTACATCATCCTCAGTAGAGTACCTCAGAAACGTAAATGCACAGCCACCTCCCTCTTGAACCAGAGGTGAGAGCATTTGTTAGAAGCTGCATTTCCCAACTTTGCACTCTACAGTTCATCATGCCGTATCTGTCCTTTACCCACAGGACCACTGCCTGGCTATCACTACTCCTATCAAGAGATGACAATGCAAACATCCTCGATCTGGACCTTCTGGAGTACCTCATGTAAACACTTTGGAGAGTCCAAAATGCAGCGTCCAAACTACTCCTCGGTTTTAAAAGGTCTGGGCACATTACCCCAGTGCTGCACACTCCCAATCGAATCCCCACCAAGAAAAGAATTACTTTAAAACCCTTTGAATCACCCATCATGCTTTGCATGAACAGTGCCCAGTCTCCTCCGTGAGTACATTTCAGCACTACACAACATTGACGGTCACGTAGTGCAGCTCTAGCATTAGTACCCAGCGTCAGCAGGAAAAGGCAGGGATAATCAGCTTTCTAGGCACTGGCCATCCAACTCTGGAACTCACTACCCAAAAACACTGCATGGAAGAAGACAAGTGGACCTTCAGTAACCAGCTCAAGGGGTGGCTCTTCAGGTGACTGCTATAACCACCTATCCAATGCTGCACAAGGAGCTCATCCGCTGTAAAACCCATTCATAGAACGTACCCCGCACACCTTTGTCTGAAAATGTTTCTCCCTTCTACGATCCGCAACTCTGAGTACAACCTTTGCAACCAAGGAAGGAAGTCACCCTTTCATCTTAGGAAAGTGCCCTTTGGAGCCCACTTCCCCTACTTCTTCCCACTATGTTTCCTCCCTCATTAACCTTACCTTCTGCTAGAATCTCTGGCATTCACACCACATGCACTCCTCATCAGACAGCTGACAATGACTCGTGTACAGTCACAGACTCCAATCTTCACTATCGACACCCCGATTGCATCCACCACAGCGCTCCCGACTCTGAGGTGTCCCTTAGGGATACGCTACCTCAGAGTCCCCTCTCCCAAACACAGGGAATCCAATCTGTTATGCAGGAAATGGGTCGGTCTGCTTCTGCCTCTCTCTCTAATCCACTAGCAACACTCCCCCAAAGCCTTCTTTCTTACAGGTCCATACACAGTGAGGTCAGTTTTATTGGCAGAAGGGTACTTTACAAGACCACTTTACCTTAACTTACCTTCCCTTCCCTTTCTTAAGGCCGAGCAAGTGTGTAGAAGAAACCATATTCATACAAATGTTGACAGTTACCTTAAAAAAGACTGAATCTGAACGTGCAACAAATTCAACAGAAATCATACCAGGCATGTGTTATAGAGTGAGGCAGCACACTCGCTCCTGTGAAATAAAAGTGAGTGACTGCAAACCCCCACCTCACTCCAAAAGTTGATGTCGCTCAATGCAAAAGCGACCAAGATCGTCAAATCTTTACGGCTTTTTGTAGACGTGCTCATGCACTTTGCTCAAGGCATCCTTATATCATATGAACGTTTAGTTGAGCAACATTGTGGTTGTGTTCATTGTTACTTATTTCATAAAATTGCACCACAATGCCCAAAAGCACTCTCCCTTTGATGTTATATTGTAATATAGGTCTCATTCAGCATTGCCAGTTTTTGGGCAGGCTTGTAAAAATTCGATTTCATACAAACGGAGGAGTGAAAGAAGAGCCTGTGTTCACCCCTTCTCATTAAACCTTCCAATTCATTAAGTCGGTGATTTACTCCTGGGCACTGGATCTGACAGTCCAATGGTCATGGCCAGGTGAGGCACACCCCTTCTATTTTGTGCTGATTACACCATTGTAGTGGCATAAAAAGGAAATACACTGAGGGAACCACTGGAAGCAACTGAATATTAATACAAACAAAGGAGTCCATAGTCGACACAGCCAAAAGCAAGGTCATGTCATTTGGCAGAGCGCCCTCTGTGGCAGCATAGAGAATGGCTTGTTTTTATCTTTTTCTCGCAGGTTGCAAGACTTCGTACTATAACCCGTATAAACTGGCCTATTCCCAGAAACAAAACGAAAACAATCACCATGACAAGGAAGCTGGGGTGTAAACACAGGTCTGGGGGGTGTTCAGTCTTCTTTAATATCTGGGAATATGGACCTCAGGATATTTTGATCCCTACTGGTGGGGGCGAAATCTGAGAACTAAGAGATTCCACACTTTGCTTTATCATTGGTTACTTTATTAGACAATTAAGAAAACACGATAAAGCAGTCGTTAAACCAAATAGCGACATAAAAAGCCGTAGACCTTTCAAAGAAATATACAGTGAAAAATAAATAAACAAATCGTTATTAGACATATTAACCCTCAATGTCCTTTGCGGTGCCCATCACAGTCTGCTCACCTGCCTTTATGCAGCGGTGTTGCTGTTCCTACAACCCGTTGGCACACGTCTGACTCACCGCCATGCAACAGCCGCTTAAGCCAACAAGGATGGACAAAGGCTGTGTAAATATAGAAGGTATGTTTTTTTGTCCCTCTGGTGGTTTTACAAAACAAAGCAACCCTTCTACATTTATTCAGCAAGACCTATTGGCTTGTAACTGATTGGTTAATTAAACACTTGGTACCCACTGGAAAAATAAAAAAAAGTCTATTTCTGATGGGCACCAGGATGTTTAAAACAAAGGAGCACGCCTGTGTATGGCCCCCATGCAGGACACCAAACAATACCAATATATGTTTTTTTAAATATTTCATAAGGGTCCCTTCCATATTTGAAAAATCAATGTTAATCCTGGCAACATTATATTTAAATGGATCGTGCAGGCCCCTGCAGGGCTCTGGGCATTTGTGTCAGGACCTTCTTCTCCCCTGCAAGAAATATATATATATATATTTTTTTCTATTTCTAAAAAAGAGGCAAGGTGGAACATTACATTAAGTAAACAAATAACTGTCTAGAGGCCTGCCCTCCCCTGCAAGGCATTCATATATGTTTATATAATGTAATATAACTGTGCCTTGCTCCCTTGCATAGTGGCAATCATTATTTTGTTGACATTTCTGCCAGACTCCTAGAAATAGCAGTTTGTCTCTTTCTGTGGGTCTGGGTGAACTGTTAAAAGTATGTTTAATACTACTTGGAAATGTGTATTTAGTACCTTGCAGGTGAGAGCAATCCCTTCCGAACATTAGGCATTTGTTTTATTTTCATTTTTTTTTTAATACACCTCTACCACACATTTAGAAAAAAAGAACATTGTTTTTGCTAATATGGACTACGATTGTCCACAGAGAATCACAAAGGCAATGGTCAAAGCCCTTCGGGAGCCTTAATATAATTTACACAGGATTATAAAACATGTTTTAACATTTTTCTCTAATGTAAAATACAGTAGTGTGAACTGTAGAGCCTAGGGTTCGCTGTAGGTAAATCCCAGTACAGAAGAAACTTCCAGAACTCAGGGACTGCTCGTACACGGAAATTCTGCTGAAGCATGGAAGCAGAACATGCCAAAAATTCCACTTCTAACCTGATGACTCATCCAACGTCTTTTCCATGTAAGGAGAATTCTCTGCTGACTTGCCTCAAATAGGCTCATCTAGGTAAACAACCACTGAGGCGCTAACACCCATCAGGGCCTTCCGTTCCAGCAGGTGTTGGCCCGCCTACTCAAGCTAAGAGCGCGAGCACAGCTCTCATTATTAATGAGGGCTGTTAACGTCAGGAATGGAATGCACTGGCAGGTGTTGTAGCCATTGCCGTTAGCCGTTATTACCCGCCATTTCAAGACATGGGTTTTAAGGTTTTGGTATCGGCAATGCTGCTCCTTTTACCTATAGTCCATTTTCTGTGTTGATTGCGCTGACATAAGCAGCATGTGGGGCAGACTTCAAGAACGACGAGTGGCATTGCATATAGAAAAGCTAGGTTGTTTTAATCGTTTTTTCTTTGTAAAATGTTTTCTGTGCGATGTCTTACGATTATCGGTAATTTGGGGATTGCTGACAGTTGCCAGAGGGCATGCAGAGCAATGGCAGCAGCGTATAGAGACATTCAACACTTACGCTGCCCTAAACAGGGGCATTTATCAGCGAATATTGCCTGCGTTTCGGAGCAGCCTTACTGGCTGTATGTTCCTTGAAAGTTTGAAAGTTTGTTAGGGCATTATTGCAGGCTTAGGGTCATTACTACGCACTGTAGCCCAGAGGGGCAGCGAACAATACAAAGCTATTAGTACCCCAAGGCCAGGCTCTGCCTGCTATGGCAGCCCATGACTAATATGTAGACGTTTGGGCAGGCCCGCAGGGGGCATGACCGCAAGAGGAGGTGGGGCGCCTGAGCATGTTACCAGCCTGAGGTAGGAAGTCAATGACATGAGCGGAATGACAGGGGGGCTCCAGCAATGAGTGGACCCAATGCTCGAGGATGCCAGTGACACCTGGAAACCTCAATAAACAATCTATGGGTATAAAGTGATGTAATCAAGGTCAGACTCAGCTTTGGTCAAGTAGGGTAGCTGGAATAAGAATGCGGGTGTCTTGTTTCATCAGTGTACATGTTATTGGTGCTCCAATCCAGAAGATTGATTCTTCACTTTCAGCAAGAGCTAATATAGCCTTATAGACTGGTGGAGGGGACGTTATCGTTGGATAATGACCCACCACCAAGTTATGGCCCGAGACAAAGTTGGGGAAGGGTCATTATCCCAAGCGATAAAGAAAACCCCCTTAGCAATGAACATTTTGGAGTTCTAGCGCTCAAGTAAAAAATTGAGCTTTAAGAGTACGTGAAGTAAATAGACAAACTGAGTTAGTAAATTAAATGTGGTTTATTTCATAGTATTTAAATAAATGGTTGTCTTCAAGTTCAGCAATTTAATTGAAACTTGGTTGAAATGGAACAGGTTTAACATAAGCATTCACAGGGTGTCATGACAAAGGAAATGGTTCCCCTATAAGAAAGTGAAATCATTTTAAAATGGTTTCATCTTTCTTTTTTGTGTGTTGATTAGCACATTGCACCCACTTCAATACGAAAAGGCGGTACCCACAAGTCCTCCCTCACCCCAGTCCCCCCACTGACCTGTGTCGCAACCTCCAAACCCAAGGTGACACCCACAGGTATGCCCTTGTCCCAGTCCCCCAAAATGTATGGCCCAGTTCATTGTGTAGCACTTACCTTCCTCAACTCTGCTGACCTCTGTCCTCCATGAACCACACCTAGCAGACATCCTCCTCCAATATGTTGGTGTATCCAGGATAGTCACCTTTTCCTTGATTTCCCCTTGAATCACACTGAGCTGCACAACATCAGCCAATCATATTGTAGCTGCAGCTACACTTTTCTCCCTTGAAGAACAGGTGACACAGTCCACATGAAAAGTGTATGGTGCAGTCAAAGTGAGACCACAAATATCTGCACAGGAGAACAACTGGACAGACACCTAAAATAATGTATACCCATCCAAAATAAGAGACCCCAAACAAATTAAGAATAGTTCTTCCCATCACAAACTGTTAACCCACTTCACCATCCGTAGACAATTCAAATAATGCTCTACCACCACTGATACACCAAAAGCAAACATGCAATGGACCTGCACCATAAATGCATCAGTCAACCATAGTTTGCCACCCATGGTATCCATTCATATAATCGCTGGAAATAACATCAAGGGTGATTTGATTTTTCATTTTTTCAAAGGCACTATCCAACACTTTCCTCAAATATTCTAGGACTGGACTTTGTTTATGTAATTGCACCACTCCTAAAATATGTTGGGATGGGTGTTTAGTGCCTTTAAAATAATCAAGTCACCCTCAATGTTATTTCCAACGATTATATCACATACAACCGCCACCCACACCCTTGTGATGCTCCCTTCCCTACTGGTAAAAACATGTCTACGTTGCCATATAGGAAAATCAGCCACAGTTATGCCACCATGCCTACCACAAAAAACTATGATGCAACACCCATGAAAGCATTTGCAAAGGAAGTGCAATGCCAAACACAGCATACATGTTTGATACACCCACACACAACATGTACAAAAATGATCAACATGCCTGTGCAGCAAAGCACTTAAATAGCTAAGCAACAGATTTGCATGACAAAGGCATAAAACATGTGCAACTACAAACATGTCACCTCCCCATATCTAATATTGTGCACATACGTACATTGTCAATGAAGGAATCAAAACAAACACTCCCCTGGAGCATGGCCATGGTCTCACGGCAAATAGGCCAGTACCAATAAAGCCCACAGAGTGTGCTCTAAACCCACATGAAGGCCACACAACATACTTACTTGGAGATCATTCTAAACAAAAGGTGCCCATGGACAAAGTGGCACAAAAGCACAAAGAGACGGAAATCAGTTGTAGTGAATGTTTAAATGGAAAGGTATTCATCAACAACTATGTATATAAATCATTAGAACAATTCTGCATAAATAAATATAAACAAAATGAAACCTACAACTAAAGAACTATATACATCAGACAGCGGACTAGTCCAGGGAAATGTCTGACAATGCCTGTGCCAAGGCTGACTGCCCATCAACATCTGCCTCCCGCAGGTGGGCCTCCTTTGTGTCCCAGAGGGCATGCAGGGCTTCCCACTTATGACACTCAACCTCCTCCGCTGCCCTGCAAGAATACTCCAGGATAGCAGCCCGCGCCTGCCCAACCCTCTCCTCAACCGTGGCCCTGGCTATTGCTGCATTGTGTGACCACTGCCTCTCTTCCTGCTGCCTCACATAAAACACCTGCTAGGACAACAGTGCCTGTACACAATGACGTGCTTCCTGCGTCACTTGCACCAAGCGAGCACCTCCTTGCCTCCTCCTGCTCGCAATGCCTGTAAGGACTTGCCTCCTCAGCAACAGCATCTCCTGCTGCCTGACAATGTGTCTGCAGCGCAGGCACTCCCTCTGATTGGATGACAGTATTCGTCGGGGAGTACACCACCTGTAGTGCCATCAAGTGCCTGCTCTTCCTCCACAGCCTGTTCCCTGATTGTTCCTGGGTAGGCTCAGTGACCACCACATCTGCCACAGTATGGACCTCCACCTCCACCAGGGACACCGTCACATCCAGAATGGCCAATGGCAGGACAGGGGCACAGAAGGCCATGGTGGTAGCTGCCATTGAGGCCTCAGTTGAGGATGACTGGGGCACAGATGAGGAGGTGGAGAAGGGGCCATTGCAGTGGCCTGTCCAAAGCGGCCACCAAAAGCAGTGCTGCTGCCAGTTCTGACATGAAGTGGCCCATCTGCCCATGATGCTGTACAAGCAACTCATGAGTTGCTTGCACAGCATCACACATGGACTCCTTCTACCTCAAGCCATCTGCCAGCAGTGGCAGCACTGCATCCAGGATAGCCACATCCGCCGGAAGTGAGGGCTCTGTCTCTCTCTACTCTGTCTCGGGTAGAGGCATCGCTGAATGCGGGCAGTGCTGCAGCGGTTGGTCCTGGGACAGGAGTTTGTGCTGACCCCTTCACAGTGACTGCACAGCCTCCTGTCTCAGGGCCTGGTGTGCAGCCTGCGCTTACCCCAACCTGACACTGTGGGTAGGCCTGGAATAGCCTCTTCTTCCTTTATTTATTTATTTGTTTATTTTTGCATTTATAGCAGTGATAGTTATAGTAAGTGTGAAGTGACATTCTTCAAAGAGCAAGATCATGCATACAGGTTACAAGATACAGGTGGTAAAAATATAAGCAAGCAGAGCCTCACCTCATGGTACGGGAGCTACATGTAAGCAAACAGGGTTGACAATAAAAGTATGAAAGCACATTCTGGCAAAGCCTTGCCTCGTGGTACAGGGGCTACATCAGGTGTGCAGGCAGACATAAATGACAGAGCAGGTAAGCAACATAATTACTACATAAATGTCAGATGCGGTAGATCATAGGTAATATCCAGGGGCAGTACCGTGCTGTCCAAGTCAAATCCGTGACTTGCCCGTGGGACATATAGCCTTGGTGATCTAGATGAGTAGGTGCACAATACAAAGACCCGTACAGTGAAGGAGCATGTGAGGCTTGTGACATGCAAGCATGGTATGTGCTAGCCTCCCCTCCTAGAACGTAGGGCTGCATCCAAAATTCGGAAGGGCACGGTAAAGAAAATATGCCATATGGCACTCAATGTTGGATCGATGATAATGATATGGTTTTAAGTAGTAGTGGAACTACCAATAGTAAAAATAAAAGTTGTTGAACTTGGTTTCCAACAATTCTCTCACTGAAACCTCTGCAGTATCCCTCTTGATATACTGCTGATAGTTTTGACTAAATCATGGTGGGCTTTTAGGAGGATTGTACCTGTCAAGTGAAGATCATTTGACACCCAAATGTGATATGACATCAGACCGTCAACCTCCCAGCGAGTATCCCATAGCATATGTAATTGAAAGAATCAACTGACAACACAGATACCTCCAATAAGGTCTCCATGACTTGGGGCCCCTGTGTGTTGATGTCACCACCACCCTGTCGCACAACTGCTGAGGTGTGCACCACATTGTTGGAATCCTTGGACGACTCCTCGGCAGCATTGGCAGATGTATGATATGCTACCACAGGCAAATCGCCCTCAGAAAAGGTTGGAACAACTGGGCGTGCCTGCGGTCTGCACCTGTGTCTGGAGGTATCGTCCCTAGGTTGCAGCTCCACAGCACTTCAAAGGCCCTCTCCTTCAGCTGCTGAAACTGTGGAAAAGTGAACAAAGAACATAGGAATCAATCAGAAGTGTCCATGTATGTGTACACATATCAAACGTAGCAGTAGCATGCTGTCAGTTGTCAACAAACAACTGCCTCACACACACACAGGGCCATGCTCAGATTGGGGCCTAACAGATTCCAGTCTCACAACTCAATGCAAAAGGATGAGTCACAATGATGTGACATACACATGTGAACATAGCACATTGATGTCTGCCCACATACACATAACAACTAATTTCACATCACAAACACAATGAAGCAGTGACCCAAGTGTATACAGCAAGCAGGGCAATGGGAATGGCACCTGACCACATGTGTCTGTAGCACCATAGGCACATCTCCATCCATCCATATCTACTGACATGCACCTCTGACAATCTAACATGAAAGCAAGCAACATGTACATTCACCCATAGCTGAGGATCAAGCAGCAATGCTCTCAGTCCCAACACAAACAAATACCATGATGATATACCATGGATAACCCCACATTCAGTGGCCTGACAGGTCCCAATGTAGATACAGATAACAAAACCACAACCTAGCTCAGTTCATGCATACCCATGCAGGACATAAATCTGTGGATGCATGCCTGCAGGTCAAGGGCCTGTGCATAGATCTCTGGGTTTACCCTCTGCAGGACCCAGAGGTGAAGGAGTGACACAGAATGGTTGCCTGCACAATGCACCTCCAGGACTGGATGGCCTACTATTGAGGTAGCACCTGCCTCAAGGGCCACCTTCGCATGGCTCTGGATCCTGTGGTCATCTCAGCACTTCTTTGGGTGGTTCACTGTATGGACTGCCAGCCCCTCCACATTGATGGCAGCCATGATGTACACCCAGATCTCTTGATGGCTGCACATTCCAAACTGCTTCTGTGGCACAATGAGGGCCAGGATCTGGTCACTCTGGGCGCCTACATCTCCATCTAAGAAATTGACAGCCCTCAGCATTGCCTCGTGGGTACTAGTAGATGGTGCAGACACAGTGCCCCTGAACCTGGTGTTTTGAAGCTGGGCACTGACTATGTGTACTGTGGAGCTGTGGTAGTTGTATTGAGAGGTGGTCACAGAGCCTGACAGGAGTGGCACAAAGGAACATGATGAGGGGTAATAGCAGGCACTCCAAAGCAGTGATAGTTCGGCAACAGCGAACCAGACTTCTTTGTGCTCTGTGGTGATAAGTAGAGAACAAAAGGCAGCAACGGAGGGTCCTGCTGGTTGAAATGTGTGCAAAGATCTTGAAACATGCTCCAAGCAGTTCAATGACATAAACCACTAGGTGCTGTCCTGACTCTCATGGTGCTGCGAGTCCCAGTCCAGGGGTTCAGGGACATTATGAGTAATTTGTTTGTGCACCCAGAGAGTCTGGCACACAATTGCAGTGGTCTTCTAACACTGTTAGGTCCTGAGTACCACTGTGGCTAGCAAAGAGTGGTCTTGCTCCAACAGCAGGCCACTCCTTAGGTTGCCGTGAGCTCCACTCCAGTGACCTGGGGAACAATGGGTCCTTGTTCTCAGGCTCCCAAACACAGGTGGAGGGGTTGTAGGGGTCTTCCAACATGGTGAGGTCCTGAGTAGCACTGTGGCTGTCAGAGATGCAGGTACCTGCCTTGGAACCCAGCCTTCACCTCACAATGGGAGGAATTTAGAAAGGAATGCTCTCTCAGCAGGGTCCAGTGAAATCGTCTCAAGTGATGATCCAAACATGCTTCAAGATGATTCCTGGGATGATTCAAAGAGGTGGCGGGGGCTTCTCCTTTTAGAGCTGAAAGGCCACTGACAATTGGACTAAAGATAGCTCACTCCAGGGGGTCCAATCCCTGCTTTTGAAATGAGTGGACTTTGCCCTTTTGACATCACACCCAAATTGCTTTCTGCTACAGAAAGTGGAGGGGACAGGAAAGAGAAAGAGAAGCAGAAAGAAACAAAATGGCAGAATTCTCCCCAAATTGTACAGATCTTTCCACGGCAATACTAACTCCACCCCTTTCCTTCTCATTATAAACACAGGCCTTTTAGCAATTCAGCACCCTGGTATGAGGCCTGGCTCTTTGTGAATTGGTGTGCCCTTTGATCCCTGTTCCCAGGTAAGCATCCTGTGGAGTGGCTGCCCTGGTAGAAGAGTGTTGCCTGCCCTTACAAAGGAAAAAAAGATTAGCTATTCCCCCAAGGTTACAGTCCTGTCAGTGGACAAGTGTGGACCTTTTCCGGGAGAAATACACGTAATACTTCTGCAGCTGAACAGAACCCACAGGGCTGACACATGTGATAACTCGAATTGGATGTGGCTGTAATAATAAGGAGAGTATCATCTACAATACCCTAACTCAGGTATGGCTTATGTTTAAAGATGATTCTGTCACCGGGAGGTAGACCCATAATTATAGGGTTTTTGGAACAGGGGTGCATCTTTTAAATGCAGCTCCTGCACTGAAGAGACCTGGTTGTCATTGCAGCTGTCAAGAGGGCACCTATGACCTCTAAACCTGCTCTGGGCCACTGATAGGGATACTGAAGCAGCAGGGCACAAGTACCCGCTGTGCTTTTGGCATT
The DNA here is from genome assembly GCF_040938575.1 of Ambystoma mexicanum. Taxonomy (NCBI): domain Eukaryota; kingdom Metazoa; phylum Chordata; class Amphibia; order Caudata; family Ambystomatidae; genus Ambystoma; species Ambystoma mexicanum. The sequence goes on along the minus strand of NC_090931.1, from coordinate 1,266,869,137 downwards.
GAGATTAGAACAGGGGAATCTGATTAGCAGGTTTCCCTTTCAGAGATGGAATTACCCACACCATTGTATTACTTAATAAACATACTCGTATGGTATCAAGCATGACAAATCCAAGTGGGGGTGGGGGCGTTATAGTCATGGGTGTTCGACCGTGAATAAAGAAATGGGTTGTTCATTTGGAGGCTGTTGTGGTATACTGCCATTCCAGCCTGATGTTACATTTGAAGAATAGATTAAGAGAAAGACCAATATTTTTATATCCAGTCTGGGAAGCCTTATCCCAGATGAATTGTTCAAGGCTTGATATTGTCCAACAGGAATATGGCAATTCATCACAAAAGGATCTGTTCAAAATGTAATCAAAATTCACGGCTTTCAAAAGTAGTGTGTATTTTTAAAATGAATTCCCTGCTCTTTGTCTAAAAACCTGCCTCTCAATGTGCATTCATTTATGGTTGTGTACTTCAGAGGCATTGAATAAAAACTAAGCAGTACTGAAAGCGTTCTCAGGTTGTCCCAAGCCAGGTGTGAGTAGGCCATTCTTTGCATGCAACTTACTCGTAGTTTTGCATTATAAATAAAGAACTGGGAGCCCCAAAATGCAGAACAAAAATCAGGACTGGATGGCCTACTATTGCATTTGTACTTTTTAAAATTATTAAAATTATTTATATGTACAAAAGACATTTCAGTCAGGGTTTTCATCCAATGCTGTGAAGGTTATACATGTTTACAGAATACTGTAATGGTATGAACATGAAACAATTGTGCACATCTCCTGCATAGACTTAATGGATTTTTCTCCACATTTTGAAGGACCCATGGCTTCCGTACCTTTATGTACAGGAGACAGTCCTTCAATTCCAGTGTTAAATTCCAGTGACTCCTCGTGTGTTTACAAGGTGACTTGCAATAACAGTCCTGTTATTTTTCCTGGCAAGAGAAGACCTTAGCATTCTAATAGAGCTCTTCCAGGGACATCTTAAGGAACCTGTTGGCAATCACATGTTTTGTGATGCACAAATGTACACTGATTGGCCCTCTATATCCGCTGCAGTCTTCAGTTTTTTCTCTCTTGTCTGTGCCAGCAATATTGTACAAATGACTTCCATCTATGTCCCCCACCGACTGCAACCCTACTACCCTGACCCCAGCATCACAGAATGCCCACCACGTCTTCAAACATTTTTAACACAGCTAGCGCAAGGAATGCACACTGAATAGATATGCATGACTAAACAGGAAACATACTGAAAAGAAAATCAGGCCTGGAGTTTTTTAGACTCCATTTTAGGGTCAGGCACTGGTGTTCTCCTGCTTTTGCTGTTACCACTTTTGCTCAGGTGATGACTTCACTGTTCCCAGCACTGGGCACAGAGAAAATATAGACCCCACCATGGCCTACCCACGACGTGCTCCTGCTCTTTTCTGATACCTAATGTCAGGCAGTCACCATTGATACCCTATCCTCTCAGGCTACGGTGCAAATCCTGAATCAGGCACTTCAAAGACTTGGATGTTTGACTTATAAGTCTCAGAGGTCTGCCATTGTATAAAACTATTTAACTTTTTAAAGAATGTGATTATAAGTAGATCCTCAGAATGTTTTCAAGCAACGTGATTTAATGCTTCAACAATCTACTGTTGGGCAGTGGTAAGTAGCATTTCAAAAGCCACATTTTATTTAATAAAGTCAGTTAGGGATTCACCTCTTGTCTCTTTTCTCTATCTATACTATGCATTCTTCCTTCCCCAATAGAGTTCCCTTTCACATTAAATGGCAATGCGATTTTCAGAGCGGCAATTTGCAGTCCAACCTGGGTTGTGTGTAGGTAAAGGGAGAGGGACCTGCACAGGATCAGAGGATAGACAAAGTGATCTACAAACCTGTGCTTTAAGACCCAGAAACTGGAGAGCATCACTGTGCAAGAACAGAACGTGCCTTGTTGGCAACCCATACAATTAGGACATAGTCTCAGCTTGAATGATGTTAGGCATTTAACGGTCATTCAGTTTGTGTTTGTATTCTGCATCCGGAAACTTCCCCATTCGAACCTTCCCACCTCCTCGCAGCCGTTACATCGCATTTTTTGAAACGGCCATTTCACTGCATGTTTTTGTGGCATTTTATTTTGTGGGTTGGATTGGGGCGCAGATGCATTTGTTTTCTGAGTTGTGGTGGTAAAAGGGAAAGAGGTGAATGGGTGATGTGCCCCCCCCCCAAATAAAATAATTCTGGAAACACATGGGGAAATAGCCGCCACAATGAGATGGGCAACATCCCCTCCCATTAGGGAGAACATAGGGCTGGATGAGCCTTGACATCGGGCAATTCAAGCGCCAGTTGGCAATTATGTTGCTTACAAATGAGCGAACTGCTTATTACAAGGGACGAAGTGGGCGATGGCCCAGGGTGCAGATGGGAGGGGAACACTCCAGAATAGTCGTTTAAATCTGTCAACATGGTGAGACTCTTGCCCTGCCTATGTCAATGAGGTAGGCATAGGCTTAACTGAGCTTCTCAACTTTTTTTTAAATAGCTCACACTCGCATTAAATGCAGCATACCTTTGTGAAACTAAACATCGTGGGCTAAGAGCGCCATCACTCCAGAGAGACACTGCTCTAGAATGGACGGTTGAGGGCTTATCGGAAACTAAACAGGCATTTTGTTTGTGGTGCTGGAAAGGGGTCAGATAGTGCATGTAGGAAGAAACAGGTTTTGAGCGGTGGTGTGGGGATGACAGGAGTGTAAGACAGACCGGGAGGATAGCTCAGGGGCAACACGCTCGCCTTGGAAGCAAGACGATTTGGAGCAACACTGCTTCGAATCCGGTCGCACTTAGAAACCTCTGGGTATTAAGCGCGTTATAGATAACTAATTATAAGAAAATGTATAAACTAATGGGCCAAACTAAGACATAATACACGAGGAAATTATTATTTAGCTTTAATAATATAATCAAGTAGCAGGTCATTATTTTTCTTGTATTTGCTGTTTTAGGTCGATCAATGAGTCATCTGGACACCACTTCTCCAAACTTTTCTTGTACTGTTAATCTGTCGATTCTAAGTAGAACAATGAATCTGCGCATTTCTGGTGAGGCACATAGTTGGGTATAGCCTTGTGTTTTTTTGTAGCTAGAAACAAGTTGGTCTACTTTGGTGCGGTAGCTAGTAAGGCTAGCAAGATGGTCATAATTTGCTTCCCAATCCCATTGTTGAAGCTTGCGGGTAGATTTCTTGATCATCTCTTGCAAGCTATCTTCCCATACTGGTTTCCAGCAAATATGTTCGAAGCTTGCCTGTGTTAGAGATGTCACCGAAGATGTATTCGAAGGAGGCTGTTGTCCCAATAGGCTTAGAAGTGGGCAAACAGCAGCCTTACAGGATTTTAAATATAGCAGAATTCTCCTTTTCATTGCCATTGCAGACAGTGATATAAGGCCCAGTTATAAGCGGATAATTTCGACCGGAACACTTGGTCCAAGCTCCTGCATTTTCCCCCAGTATCTGTCCTCAAGCACATCTAACCAGGCTAGATCCTTCATGCCGATCCCTTCTAGGCCATATAGCACGTAGGTGCAAAAACATTGTTTATAAAGTGTGAGTATACCTTGGAGACTGAAACCAGACCAGAAGCCACTCTCACGCAGCCATACATCATACTGAACTTCACTGCGGCCTTATGTTTTCTCGCTTCAATAAATTCAGTATAGTCGGTCTTGGTGGTAAATTCGTCTCCTAGATATTTGTAGCTATGGACCCGCTCTACTATATTTCCATCTATAACCAAGGTAGAGATGGACACTCATTTACTTGAAAAATGCATTACCTTGGTTTTCTCAAAATTCAAGATAAGGTCATGTTCCAAACCGTATTTGTGTAGAATTTCCATAGCTCTTTTAAGGCCAGAAAAAATGTGGTTGAATATGATGACATTATCTGCATAGGAGAGGCAGGAAACCACAGTTCCCATAAACATAGGCGGGCAGGTGTGCGCCAATTATAGTGTTTTGGGTAGTTTCCGATAGATGTATATTAAATAACAATGGGGCAAGTGAGCATCCTTGTTTTACCTCTCGATTTGTTCTCGCCAGCGCAGACACCAAGCCCCTGTCGTACAGCATAATTTGCACCATAGTGTTCTCATGTAAACCCATAGTAGCCAATAACAAATCCTGAGGACATCCCAACTGATTCATTTTGGCCGAGAGCTTACCCCTATTAACTGTATCAACAGTGGCCCGAAAGTCTATCATGGCCACATAAAGGCCTTTACTCTTGGCCGCTTTAGTGGGTGCATCAAATAACGAGAGACAGTGGTCAGTACTTGAACGAGCACGGAAACCCATTTGGAAATTCCTCAGTATGCAGCTAGAATCTGCCCATTTTGTTAGTCTATACAATATTAGGGATGCAAATATTTTTCCGGTAGTGTCTAACATAGCTAGAAGCCTAACGCTATCTGGTCATGTTCTGGGTCCCTTCCTATGGACTGCTACAGGAATGGAAACCTGCCCCGACTTGGGAATCCGCCCTTCTTGGCATACCTTATGGGAATAGGCTATATAAGAGTTCATCCCGGAATGTCATGTTATTTTTTATGATGGCATTGGAGAGTACATTGGGGCCCGGAATCTTTGAAGTGGCCATTCTTCAACTGAATTTCTTCCAGTGAGAAGCTCAAACAAAGGTTTTCTCCTGGCCATGGGGAAATGTCATTAGTGCTAACGGGACCGTAAACAATATTATTAATGTATTTCAGTCATTCTTGTTCCACAATTGTACAGATCTCATGGGATATGGTTTTAGAATTCAACGTGCTCAGCAGTTTTCAGAGCTTACTGCAGATAAAAACTCTTTTGAAAACACACACATATTAAAATTACAGAAAAAAACTCTTTACAAAACAATAAAACTGGTTCTAAAACCATTTAAAAAGAAATCACATCTAAAGCTCTGTGATCATTGTTTTAATTTTCATGGGAGAAGGAATACTCTTTGCCATACACCTCACTGTACACTCTACTTCTTCAAAGTGAAATCCAGTTTCTTGCTTAATGAACAACTTCCAAGCTTTATTTAGCTAGCCATCAGTACCACTTTATTTTTACCAAATACAGAAAGTTAAAAAAAGTACTTCCCAAAGCCATATTATCAGCAAATGATCAAATAAATTCTTCAGCAAAACAGTGAGAAACAACCTTTAATTGTCAATACTTTTCTGCCACAAATAACCATACGACAACATGCACTACTGCTTGATCACTCTTCTCAAAACCCTACTTTCAAAACAATAGTTATAACCTTTTATTAAACCCAAAAACCTAAAATTACTCAATGTATTTATGTTCATATAAAGCATAACATATATAAAACACACTATCAATCGTCTTTGGCTATTTCAAAGAATGCACAGATCTTCACAAGTGCCAAAGAGTCTGCATCTCAACAGTGTGAGTTCTGCAATCAGAATAACAAAAGTCTACAAAATGGAGACTATCATACTTAAGAAAAATCAATATCACAAAAACAGGACTGTAGGAAGCAAAGTACCAAAATGACTGACACATTTATAATACAACCTACCACAGCCAAGTGCCAAGTACTCACTTGCAACATTAACACTAACCAATTGCACACACCTAATCACACACATCATGCATGCCCCACTCATACTGTTATTAGAAAGTCAAACTAAGAATCACTTTCCTACAAACTGAGAAGGAGAACAAATATCATGATTGTTTGTATAACTGTGTGACTGATTGGAGATAGTTGGGTCTTTTGGTTCCTAACTTCTTGTGGAAAACAAACTATTAACATGGAACTAGGTTTGACTGATTTTAGAATGAAATGATTTGTATTGCGGGGAATGCAACGCTCCTTAGTTTTTCCTACGTTGTTCAGTTTGAGAAGGACAGGGCAGTCAGACCTAATACTGACTTGGGTACTGACTTGGATAATGTACGAGGTATGTCCCTTGCTTTAATGATGAAACAGGACACAAACTAATGGAACTTTTTCACACACTTTATCTTTTCCAATCTGACTCAAAGGCAAAAATGGAAGTGGACCAACAGATTTAATTCTAAAATTGAAAAATCACAGAGAAATGTTAATAAGGTAGTTTCAGCTTTCCTGAGAGACCAAGAACAATTGTCGATATCAAACAACAACAAGTATAAACAACCAGGGCCCACAACAAAGTACCTGCTAATGTCGTAATGTAGTTTCCTTGTATACGAACATTCCCCAGATGAAATGCACTAATGTAATGCTAGAATTGTTGGAAACAAGAGATCAAAAAATCCTCCCTCAGCATTCATTGCAGAATGCATTCACCTGGCTCTCACTAAAAACTTTTTCATTTATAATAACACCTATTTCCAGCAACTTTACGTCACAAGTATGGGGACGACATTTGCTCCGGACTTAGCTAACCTATACATGGATTCCTTTGAAAATCACCATGTATATGCAAATAAGAATCCATATTTGGCAAACATCCAAGCCTGGTATCGTTATATAGATGACATCTTTATGATCTGGCGAGGTACGTGTGAAGATCTAAAAGCCTTCAATATGTGGCTGAATAATCAGGAGCCAACCATCGACTTCACCTTTGAGGTACACACTGAAAAAATTGCTTTTATAGATCTCCTTATTTATCGTATGCCAAACAAATCTATTGGCACTAGTCTTTTCAATAAACCCACTCAAAAAAACACTCTTTTGCAATTTAATAGCTTGCACCCGCAAGCACTAAGAGAAAATCTGCCCTTCGGACAGTTCTTGCGTATCAGGCGCAATTGCACCGACATACAAGACTACAAAATACACAGTGACTCTCTAAAACAGGATTTGAAAGATAGAGGTTATCCATCACACATTATAATAAGGGCCTATTTAAATATTAAAAATATACAGAGAGGAGAATGCCTTCAAAAACAAACAAAAACTGCTCTTGACAAAGTCACATGTGTCTCGTCTTTCACCCCCATCAGTAATGACTTCAGGAAGTCTATTCTAAAAATTGGAAGACGATTAACACCGAATCTTTCAATATACTTCCTCCTCGCTTCGCCTTCAAAAGATGACCAAACCTTGGTGACAAACTGGTTCACACATACCCGCAAAAAGGAGATGTGATGAAAACACAATCCACGTTATGGGATCTCCCACCAGTCACAGGTCACTTTAGATGTGGTAAATGTCTAATGTGCACATTTACAAAAGATCTAAAATCAATTGACCTCAAGGGCAAAATATGGCAGCTAAAATCTTTTACTAATTGTGCTACCAAATGGGTGATCTATTGTATTATTTGCCGATGTGGTCTCTGGTATATTGGAAAAACTAAAAGAGCTGTCCGAACCAGGATAGGAGAACACCGATCCTGTATTAAAAATGGCACTGCAGATAAACCCTTGGTGGAACATTACAAAAAAATGAAACACAGCCATGATGACCTTTTTTGGTGTTTGCTACAAACTTTGGGTCCACATCCCCGTGGCGGTGATAGAGACTTGAAGCTTCGTAGAATAGAACAAAAATGGATTTATAATATGGATTCAGTAAATAATGGTCTCAATCAATACATAGAATGAAACTTGTTCTTACGTAAATAAAGTCCCGACTTCTCAGTCCTATCATCTGCTTAGAGACTATGCACTCATCATATTGGTAGATAACTCAATTTAATCCTGGTCAGCATCAGACCATAGGCAATCATTAAGATCGTTGCCTATCTTTAGAATGCAAAAAACACTCCTACATATGGCCATTCTGGTATATCTATTCTCCTTCTGTACACCTTTATCAGGTCATTTAGTGTAGAGTGATATGTTTTTCTCTGGTCATTCGTAATACCAATTGTTACCAAAACGTTGTATTGACACGCCAGCGACTCCCTTAATGTCAAGATAGGGTGGCTGCCCCCTTTAAATTTGGGATAGTCTAAGCGGTGATCCCAGCCCCCTGAACAACTGGAACGTAACCACGCAGTATGCGTAAACACGACCAGCATCTGAATACTAAATCATGTGACGTCAGTGCCGATGTACGCTTAATCACTCGCGATGGAGAACAATTGGAACGTAATCACGTAGTATGCGCACAAGTGATAAGTACCTGAATACTAGATCATGTGACGCCAACGCTGCTAAATGCTGAATCACTCGCGACATAGACGCCGAAAAATAAACAGCTTTCTCCTGTGACTACCGCTTTTTGACTACACAAGTAAGTCCTGAAACTGGTACTTGCGCTACACGTGCTTAGACAGCTGCTCATCTTTGGTCTCTTTCCCGCGAGCAAGATGTCCCAATAGGATTTTTTAAATTTGTTTTTCCCTAGGGTTACTGAGAAACCTCTTTACACCTCGGCAGTGCACGCAGCTCTATCTTCCGCGATAGACTATCTCTCCACCTTTGGTTCCAAATTATCAAGGACCCAAGCCCTGGGAATGCTGTTACATCCCATTTGAAATACAGCATTGACCTGCCTGTCTTTATTATACGAAGGCCTCTTAACCATTGAATAAACAGAATCATAAGATCAAAAGCAAATTGAGGCCAAAAATTGTAAAAAGGCTATATCTGCTTTTTAATTCTAGCCAAACGCTCAGAAGACCTAGGTGTTGGGTACTGGCGGTACATATGTCCTTTATAAGCAAAAGAAATGTGATTGCTGACAAGAGGTAGCACGGAAAGGTACAGTCTCATTCTGTAAATACCTACACAGATCTGACATACATAGGAGTTTTGAAGTCACTCAATTCCTTTTTCTCTTTTTCCCTCTTCCCCAACCTCCCCCACCCCCGTCCAGATTTGGGCACAATTTGTCAAAATGCAATGATCTGTTTGAAAATGAAATGAAATTTGGTGATAAATGATGATTCCCAGATGAATTGAACTCATTCTTAAGCCTGTTTGTAAATAAACTAGCAAGTTGATGTGTAATAAGATTTTATTCTTTGGCTGTTTTAAAATATAGATTGGAACCTGTTCTTACGTAAATAAAGTCCCGACTTCTCAGTCCTATCATCTGCTTAGAGACTATGCACTCATCATATTGGTAGATAACACAATTTAATCCTGGTCAGCATCAGACCATAGGCAATCATTAAGATCGTTGCCTATCTTTAGAATGCAAAAAACCCTCCTACATATGGCCATTCTGGTATATCTATTCTCCTTCTGTACACCCTTATCAGGTCATTTAGTGTAGAGTGATATGTTTTTCTCTGGTCATTCGTAATACCAATTGTTACCAAAATGTTGTATTGACACGCCAGCGACTCCCTTAATGTCAAGATAGGGTGGCCGCCCCCTTTAAATTTGGGATAGTCTTAAGCGGTGATCCCAGCCCCCTGAACAACTGGAACGTAACCATGCAGTATGCGTAAACGCGACCAGCATCTGAATACTCAATCATGTGACGTCAGTGCCGACGTACGCTTAATCACTCGCGATGGAGAACAATTGGAACGTAATCACGTAGTATGCGCACACGTGATAAGTACCTGAATACTACATCATGTGACGCCAACGCTGCTAAATGCTGAATCACTCGCGACATAGACACCGAAAAATAAACAGCTTTCTCCTGTGACTACTGCTTTTTGACTACCCAAGTAAGTCCTGAAACTGGTACTTGCGCTACACGTGCTTAGACAGCCGCTCATCTTTGGTCTCTTTCCCACGAGCAAGATGTCCCAATAGGATTTTTTAAATTTGTTTTTCCCTAGGGTTACTGAGAAACCTCTTTACACCTCGGCAGTGCACGCAGCTCTATCTTCAGCGATAGACTATCTCTCCACCTTTGGTTCCGAATTATCAAGGACTCAAGCCCTGGGAATGCTGTTACATCCCATTTGAAATACAGCATTGACCTGCCTGTCTTTATTATAGGAAATCCTCTTAACCATTGAATAAACAGAATCATAAGATCAAAAGCAAATTGAGGCCAAAAATTGTAAAAAGGCTATATCTGCTTTTTAATTCTAGCCAAACGCACAGAAGACCTAGGTGTTGGGTACTGGCCGGTACATATGACCTTTATAAGCAAAAGAAATGTGATTGCTGACAAGAGGTAGCACGGAAAGGTACAGTCTCATTCTGTAAATACCTACACAGATCTGACATACATAGGAGTTTTGAAGTCACTCAATTCCTTTTTCTCTTTTTCCCTCTTCCCCAACCCTCCCCCACCCCCGTCCAGATTTGGGCACAATTTGTCAAAATGCAATGATCTGTTTGAAAATGAAATGAAATTTGGTGATAAATGATGATTCCCAGGTGAATTGAACTCATTTTTCTTAAGCCTATTTATAAATAAACTAGCAAGTTGAGGCGTAATAAGATTTTATTCTTTGGCTGTTTTAAAATATAGATTGTCACCTATACATGATAGGACAATTTTTGTGAAAAAACATTTTGGGGAAATGGTCGGTGAAATTATTTTCTATGTGTTTTTCTCAGAATTGCTGGTCAGAAATGAATATAGACCATCTACACGACATCTAAACATGTCCTTATCTGGATTACAAGTGTCCTGATGAAAGCCTTAACGGATAATACACACATCTACTCTCGGCCTTGAACTGTGGGGCATCAGTAGTTTCCGTATAAAGGCTGGAAACAGATTTTGCTACTGTCGACACTTTTCCAAAATTGCTTGACACTTTTCTAAAGCCGCTTGGTGTTAAGAAATGTGAAAAATTCACTTACTAATTACTAACATCACATTGTAGATATAGGATACGTTTTCTTCTTTTTTGATGGCATAAAGTACCAGATTGTTTACTTGTTTGTATTTTTTTTATATATATGCGTTATTTGTATGGACATTACTTGTCATGTCCTTAATTTATCATGTGCTAAAAAATAAAAACTGATATTTTTTTTATATTTTTCCGACCCCATTGTCTATATATATGTTTGATAAGACAATGTTCCACCTCCTTTCTGTTATAGGTACAAAACTAATTTTACAGCCAATTACGACATCAGCAGGTAGTTTGTTGTGGGCCCTGGTTGTTTATACTTGTTTGTAAATCCTCACCCAACAAGCCCCTAAAGAAAGAGGACATTTTGATTGCTCGTTTTATGATTACACTATCAAGCAACAACATACAGTTCTACATGACTAATTTGTATAGACATGATGGTGTACACCTAACTGATGAAGTAAATGCAGTGTTTCATGATAAGATCACAGCAGTTCTCCAAAAGAGCTAAAATACTGCACTCAGTGTTCCCCTAAACAGTCCTTTTAAGCACTATATAAATATAGATATATGCAGAAAGATAATAAAATAACATCTAAACAAACTGTTTTAAAATCACTTTTCAAAGCCGCGGCTATGCTACCCGCAGTTATAAACAGAATCCATTATAGCTGCGAGCACATGTACATTTATTTCATACATTCAAAAATACATATTGCAAAGGTTTCAAACTGAAATTACACATGCCTTGAGGTGAGGACATCCAATCAGAAAGACATGTAAAATTCGGTGGTGTGACATCCATAGAAAATATGATTATTGCACAGAAATATATACACTTAAAGTTGCGGCTAAAACACATTGCTTATACCCGCAGCTAGACCAACGTCCAATTGGATTGCTGGTAGCCATGGTTATGAAGGCCCACTTGTAGCTGTGGTACACATACATTTTTTGAAAAAATCAAAAAGACATATTAACAAGGTTTGAAAGTGCAAACGACACAAAGGTACAGAACAGGGCATGGAATCAGAAACACATGAACAGTTGTGTACTGTAAAATCCATGAAATAATATGATTACTGCACAGAAATGTGTATTACTATACCAGTGGATACGGCAGAAGTTATAACTACAACTTCCCAAGCCCACCTAAATACACATCTCATTGGTTTGTTGCTACCCTCCTCTATACAGCTCCTTACAGGGCATGACATTTCATTGGCTGTTCCATAGCCCCACTATCCAAAGAAATGGCATAAAAACTTTTTCCTTTTCCATAATACTTCAAAACCTCTATGAGTGGCTCTTAAAAAGAGCCTTTGTGTTTTTAGTTTCAATATATAACCCACAAATATATTTTCATTAAGACAAATACCTCTCTCCTCTATTATAATTCCAAAAATCTTGGAAAATGTCTCTGCTCTTTCCTTAGATGACTAACTAATTGCCTAAATAAAAATGTGTGCTCCCAGTCAAATTATTTGTCCACAACTTGACACACACCTCTCAATTCAAATATTCCACCTTAAGTAATATTATATAACCAGACAAATGTTCTAAGCCAATGCTTTGAAAACCCATCACATATGTCCTCAACATCACTATTAGTCCCATTCTCAACATTCTCTATTCCTCCACAACCTTCTGAGCAATGACTTTCCTCTCCTTTAATTGCCTCAATTTCTGAAGTATCCAACAAAAACAATATATATAGCCCCTTTAGGCAATACTAATTTACTATTTAGAAACACTTTTAATACTATTTGCCAATATAATCTGCAGTTAAATTGCTACAGATAAAAATCACCCATAAAAAGCACATTGTCCTATAGATTCAATAGCTGAAGATCACCTGAGGTACTTGACATCCTATTGGCAGCTGCCCACCATAGAAACAATAAACACACAATCAGAGAGTAAATACCAAGAATCCCACCTTCTCTCTTCAGGTAATCTTCTTCCTTTGTTCATTCTAACCAAGTAAGGTGACAGATAGTGTATTTTACTCTCATACACCAATGGTTAACTACATGGACTTCCTTGAAGAAAATTATCCCAAAGAGGAGGGAATTCTAAAGGAAGATGCTGAAGAGAAGCAGCCACAAAAAAGTACAGAGCATTCGGGAATGTGTGAGTTTATTCTGTATATGTATGTAAAATGTGGCTAACAATAATATAGTAACAAAAATCATTCAGCATATACATATACTTTACTCTGCTACTTTTAAATGCCTGTACGACCAACAAAAGTATTTTAAAGTCTATCATATCTTCAATTGTTTAAACATATTTAAAATATGTTCAAACAGATGAAGAAGTGGTTCAAGTATCTAGAAGGATCAAACAACAGCCAACTCATGAATTCCCCATGAACACAATCATGGATACTTAAAAAGAAATGAAACAAATGTTAATGAATCTTCAATATGAAATATAATCAATGAAAAAGGACATAAAAGAGCGCAGACGAACAATAGATAGTAAAAATACAGACAATTGGGCTGATGCAGAAAATATATCATATTAAAATACTAAAATAACAGGAAATCCCACAACCACATCTGCCCCAAATAAATGTTTTTTCAAAAAACTTAGTGTGCACACTTATTTAACTTTTAAACATATTTGCACTAATATATATTGTTAGTGAATAGCAAGTCTCCCACACTTTATGGCAAAATCCACATGTGTGGCATTGCCCAATAGGACCACGAGTTTCATTGATGCAGTTAAACATCTTGGTGCCTGACCGTAAGCCAATCACATCCCACACTCCACTTACGCACCTCCAAATGACCCGTAACGGCATCAACGAGTGGCCTAATCAAATGTTGTGGTTCCTTAGCACACGTACGGCCACGCCGTATAACAAAATCCAGACATGCAACATGGTCCAATAGAATCAAGAATTTAATTGACATATGCATCTTTGTGCCTCGTACGTCAGTCAACCACATTTTGTGCTCCAATTAGGCACCTACACATGACCTTTAGCCATGTAAATGAGAGGCCCAATCAGATGCTGCGGTTTCTTAACATGTGTATGCCCATGCTGTATGATGAAATCTGTGCGTGCGACATTTGCCAGTTTGAACATATTTTAAATATGTTTAAACAATTGAAGATATGATAGACTTTAAAATACTTTTGTTGGTCGTACAGGCATTTAAAAGTAGCAGCGTAAATTATATGTATATGCTGAATGATTTTTGTTACTATATTATTGTTAGCCACATTTTACATACATATACAGAATAAACTCACACATTCCCGAATGCTCTGTACTTTTTTGTGGCTGCTTCTCTTCAGCATCTTCCTTTAGAATTCCCTCCTCTTTGGGATAATTTTCTTCAAGGAAGTCCATGTAGTTAAGTTAGTTAAGTTAGTTAGTTAAGTTAAGTTCCATGGACACGGTTACGTTTCTTTGCACCTCGACTATCAGCCAATCACATCTCGCACTCCAGTTACGCACTACACATGACCTGTTCCCGCGTCAACGAGAAAGCCCAATCATATGTCAAGTTGCGTATGCGTGGATATGATGATGACCCACGGGTGCGGTATTCAACAATCAGAATGCGCGCTGTGGTAACACAGTGACACATAACTCATACCGACACATATACACCGTGACGCCTGATTGATCGGTAGGCATAGCCATGAATAATCACCACACCCATGCACAATTTCATAACTTTTCCTAATTGCTTTTTCTTGTGTGTACCAAAAAGGTTCTCTGTCAGGTATCAGAAGGTGATAATTAGCATAGGCACTTACCCATCCATTTTCCCACCCTTTATTCATTTCCCTCTTTCCTTTGTCCTGTGCTTTGTTCTGTTTGTCTGTCCATTATTTTAGTTAGTTTTCTTTTAAAACATTTTTAAGTGGCATAGTCCTTTTTTATGTCTTTTTTCATTTTATATTTTCCTCCCAATTCAGACATTGTATTAAAATGTCAGAACACGGCAGCAGCAGTGACAATGTCATTTGGGTGGCATACCCACCCACCCCACAATTAATTCTGTGGGACTAAGAAGAAGGCAGACAGTTGGAGATATTTTATGGTGGAAGAACAAAGCTCACTGAAAGAAAGTAAAAATGTCCAGTGCAAGCTGTGTCCTAAGCAACTATGTCGGGGACCGTCCAAGTTTGGGAACATCTGTACTAACATAGCACCTTGTCAGAGTACATTGGGATGATGTTTATGACGACTAGAGAAAGTCACTTAAGTGTCACAAAATCCAAGCTCATGCCCCCAAGTATGTATGCAGAAGACCTGCAGATACTGAAACATCGACAACCACCAAAGCTACCACAGGACCAACAACTTCTACCACTTCACCATCATCAATCTTCTCCACCGGGCGCCAACCTACCCCACTGCTGCCGGCACCGGACTTGATGATTTGAAAGTTATGTACAAACGGTGCCACAATTGGATCATCGTGGAAGACGCCACCCTAAACGGCTTGGGGCAGGCCATTTCAGAACACCAGGCTCAGTGCCGCTGCTAGGACCTCTTTTTTTTAAGTGCTAAATATTTTAGACCTTTTTGAAAAAAAATTATATCCCCAAAAATACCTCAAAGATAAATGTCACCTTTCCTACCCCTTGTTAAATGTGTAAGCCCCACATGTTCTTCCAGTACCCGTTCCACCCTCCCCCTTCGCTCTCCCCCAAAACAGGCTTTTTTAGGGCAAATCTCTAAGATATAAAAATAGACAAAATAAAACACAAACTGCACTAAAAGATCACATCATCTTTGGTGATCTAATTTATGCAGTTTGTGTTGCTAAAATGTGCTCCCTACATTTTTGTTGATAGCCGCAGGTACAGGTTAGTTGACTTTTTTAGCCACGATTTTAGGGAACCCATTTGAAGTATGTTTGTCCGCAAATAGGTGTGCCATGCTGCAATTGGTTCTCTCATAGCCTTCGGCACGATCTCCAGTCGCTGCTGGGATTATCCGCTTCTCAAACATCACCCTTTGATTGGCTGATGCGGTAGCCATGGTTATGTTTAAAAAATATATATATGTTTATATTTATATATATTCAAGGAAAACACTTTGGTTGCATGGACATTAAGGTGAAAGCTTAATGCAACTAAAGCCCTGAAATTCAGCTAAAGCCACCTTACCTTTGTACCCCTTGTTGCACAGTCTATGACCACAATGATGACTTAGCGTTGGCAATTGGCAGTATGTTTTGAAAGTGACTTGCCCAACGTATCTAGGGTGCCACCTCCTACCTCAATCAAGCTTTCACAGGTGTTGCACATCACGATACAGTTATAAAGATCAGGTGCAGGCAGGAAGGACTGAGGTTGGGTGTTAGTTGGTAGAAGATAGCTAACAATTGTATTAGAAGTCTGTGGCGCAGATGATACATACTGCTGTGCTGATCTTGCTGCACATGCTTTGTTTTGACCTTATGTTTCACATGAGCCTTCCTACATGAATCACCCACTTTATCCCAATGAACGCGGACAAGATGTTGAATTAACATGGATGTTCCAAAGCTTTGCAACGACTTGTGTGAAGGTCCCCTCCGCAAAAGATTACGACAGAAATTGCACATGACCTTCTTGATCTCATTTTTCTGTGTTGTTCCTATACGCAGAAATATTGCCAAATGTCCGAAATGTTTTTTGTCCCCATTACTTCTCCTGTGGTAGTAAAGCTGAAGCCACCCACACCACCTCCTCATCACTGCTGGTCGCATTCATTTTGAAATGCAGGACCATGGAGGATAAATAAATACTGTAAGAATACACAACACAAAATGGACTCTGCCACTTAATAGCCAAGAAATTAAAAAACATAAAAATAACTAGCTAAAAATAACAAAAAATGACAAACTACAAAGCACAAGACAAAGGTATAGGAAGAAGAAAGGTAAAAAAGAATGGATACATCAAGGTACTGATTTTAAGAGTTCCTGAAGACTTACAAAGAAGTTTACCCACCAAGAGACAAAAAAACAATGACAGAAAACAGGGAAGAGGTTCTTGGGAGAGGGGTACAACGGCAGCTACCCAATATAGCTAACCAGAATGTGTTTTCTGTACACGTGGGTAAGCCCAAGCGCAATGAAGTGTTCATGCCTAAATTATTGACCA
Organism: Ambystoma mexicanum; assembly: GCF_040938575.1. NCBI lineage: Eukaryota > Metazoa > Chordata > Amphibia > Caudata > Ambystomatidae > Ambystoma > Ambystoma mexicanum. Next base: position 1,266,852,280 of record NC_090931.1, on the reverse strand, counting down.
ATGGCCTGACTGAACGAGGAGACGAACCTGCACGTGGCCGTAGCCTTGTAGAGGGAATGCCCAATCATTTTGAAAGCTGTGTTCACACGGTTCCGCAACATTGCACCTGTTTTCCACAGCCAATTCGATCACAGGCTGTGCTCCCTCCACTTAACTGCATCAACAAAAGGCCCAATCACACACTGTAGTATATTCATATGGCTATGCCCATGACATACGACGAAATCCACGCATGTGAAATGACCCAATGGGACATCGAGCTTCATCAACGTGGCTAGCTGTCTTCACGCCTGTGGCACCAGCCAATCATATAATGCACTGCGGTTGCGGGCCTACACATGACTCTTTGCCGCATCAACAAACGGACCAATCACAGATTGCAATGTATTGACGCGGCTATGGCCATGTCGTATGACAAAATCAATGAATGCAAAATCACCCAACAGGACGTCAAGCATCTACGATGCAACGTATCTTTGCACCTAATGCACCAGCCAATCATATCACGTGCTGTGGCTGCGCGTCTACACGTGATTCCCATGTGTGTCAACAAACTGTCCAAACATACTTTGTGATATATTAACGTGACTACGCCCACACCTTATGATGAAATCCGCATGTGTGAAAGTGACCAATCAGGGTATGCGACAGTTCGTAGCGGCAAATAATCACCCCACCCACAAAAAAATAAGTTTATATTTATCATTGCTACTAGTGCCTGTTAGTGAAAGGTTTACCAAGAAACTACAAAAACCTTTGGAGCTTTAAACCTTTAATTGCTCCTCCTTTTTACCTACTTTTAACCTAATCATCTTTTCCCTTGTCTTGTCATTTGTTCAGTTTATTTTTTGTTTTACTTTTTTCTTCTTTTTTAAAAAATCTTTAAAATTATTGTGACATTGTCTTTTTAGTTTTGTCATTTTTGTGATTTTACATTTTCCTCCACAGTTGGAGATTTCAACATGTCTAACCATTACAACAGCAGCAGCAATGATGACAGATGCCATCTGGGTCCCCAATGCATCACCACCCAGGAAGACCACCACATGAATAAAAACCCTTGCAGACTGTTCTAGATATTTCAAGGTCAAAGAGCACTGCTCTAAAAAGGAGGCAGATAAAGTAGAGTGCTCATTGTGCATGAAGACTCTAAGATGTGGACCATCAAATGTGCTATTTCAAAGCCTTGGAACATCTGTGATAATCATCTGGTGAAAGTGCACAGGGGAGCCATGGGGCAGCCATGCATTACGTGCATGAAAATGAACCCCACCTCCAGCACCTGCATCCACCAGTGGGACATTACCAACACTAAACAAACCTTTAACTTCTGCAACAGTGTCAACTCCACCTGTTCCAATTTTACTGGCTCCCAATGTCTCAGTTATGAGAGTCATCTGTGAACTATGCCCTATGCCATCAATGGGTAGCTGTGGGGGTGCCACAACAAAGGATTGGGATAAGTTAATATGTCAACACCAGATTAACTTTATCCTTAGTTTTATTTTGTTAAATGGCAATTGTCGCCCTTTTTTGGCACTTTAAGGTACAAAAATAGATGAAATTGAACACAGACTGCAAAAATATATTGCAATAAATATTGTAATTTATTTTTTGCAGTTTGAGTGACTACAATCCCCAAAATGTTCACTTATAACCGTGATTATAATTTTGCCAGAGGGGCCTGTAGCCACGGATATAATCACTCCAGTCATTACTCACCATAGCCGTGCCTATATACCCACATCTCTTTGGCTGTTGCTGTAGCCATGACTATAATTAATAATATAACAAAATATACAAATCTGTGTGTACATATGTGCATTGTACGTATATATTATATTTATGGGATGTCTTACCTAATATCTTTATATGTGTAATCTTCTTTGTTGAATAATAGTCATTCTGAAACAGAATGAAATGTATTTCATGATAAAATATATATATATAATTTTCCATAATGGTACTAAGTGAATAATGAATGTTTTCCTAGTACACAACCAATAAAGGTTGTATTCATTAATCATGCTTCAGAGGAACAAAAACTTCTTGTTGGAGAGAAAACTCCTCTATTCACTTTTTTAAAATATTTAACAATACATACATATACAAATGATATACTATCTCAAGTTCTACAAGTATATCTATATGACAGGTTAAATAAAAATGTTAACAATTGTATAAATGAAAATAATGTCAATAAAAACCTTAAAAGAATAAAAGTTTCAAAGAGAAGGGCTTTCTATAGTGCAATATAGATAAAATAAATGCTGTATGATTACCTCAACTACACTAACCAGGTAACTACGAACTTGGTTTTGTATCAGTAAATTCCAAATTGAATTGCCCACATGTCTATAGTTTGTGCATCTATAAAGGCATCACTACAATGAAGATATGTTTCAATACTGTACACACATTATTTAATATTAAATGAAGACACAATTGCAGATTAATGCATGCAACCTTTACCAGGAATCCAAGACATTTAACCTAACTATGTCTTCAGTTTTACAGATAAATGTATGGAGGCATGCCAAAATTGTAACTTTATTTTAAGTTTAAATCTTTTAAAACCATAGTTAGGAATTTTTTAAATAATAGGTAGACAATAAAAACCTTATTGTGTGTAAACGAATTAACACTTACCAAAATCTACACTAAAAACCTAACACATGTAATTTCCATACTTCTTATCTGTGTGCATCCTTTGTTTGGCCATGTACCCACATGAGAAGTTAATAATGACATTTCAAAATGTACACATCATGTTTGATTTCTTTTAAAACTGAAAGTTGTTATTTAAACATCTATTTCGAATACTTTTTTATGAAATCAAATTTCATTTTAAAATATAGTAATTATCTCTACATTGCCATTAGAATACTTCTGTTTTAATTTGGTGTGTGTCCTTTTTGTGTACACCTACACACTCAACAAGATAATTCTGTATAAACTACTATTAAAAAACATTAAACTTCCACGGTGTAAAGACACAATACATTTTACAACTTTTCTGAAAACTTCCACAGTGCAAATAGAAGATCCTTAAACTTTGAACAAACTAACACTTAAAGTAAGCTGTTATCATTTTTTTAATTGAATTGGAATACTTTTTTAAAACTTGCGTGTGTCCTTATTTTGGCCACCTACCCACATGATAAGTAAGAAGCAGTATATCTAAATCTTTCCCTACAGCTCTTATTAGTAGTAAGATGTCATTTATATCACCAAAATTGTATTTTATTGTTTTTGTATCTACATCCTGCTGTGTACTTGTTTCATATGTAAACAGTGATGACGTTTTACACTCCCTAACACTCACCAAAAATTACATTAACCCATTTATGGTAACTACAGCTTATAGGGAACACTTGTACATATTACAATATACTCTGTTTTATACAATAAAACAAAAGTAGAACATTGCAGAATGCGGTTTTCTCTTCTAATTTATGTAATCTTCAGAATATTATCTCTATATTCATTTCATACTGATTTTAAAATACATCATAGTAACAATCCATCTTCTACTTTACATAAAACACTTATTACCTTATTCTTCTGTTTCAAACTTTTATTGTGCAAGTTTATATTCACAAAGATTATAAAGCATATATTTGAAAACTTTGGTTCGAACAACATTAAGTAAGCATTGTTTAAGCCCTTTTGCAATCTAGCCTGGCGTGTGACTATAGAGTCATTACAAACAAGCCAATCTACTTCTGTACACACACATGTTATGAAATGTCCCCAGTGAATAGATGCCCCCTCATGAAAAATAATTGCACACATCTTACAAGTTTTCTTACTACTAGAAATTTGACTATTTAGAAAATTCATTATAGATGTGTTAATTTTTCTACCAAGTATACTGTACCATTGAAACATAATCAATACATACATATTAAAAACAAAAATTTGCAGTGTAGATTGTAAATTGCAACCGCAGCAACTGCAATACTGTCAAAAAATGCTTTAGTTAGACGATCATAAAAATGTACAGTTTTCTGATCAGTGATCGGAACATATAAAAATCTTTCAGATAAATCCTAATTAGTGTAATCTTTCCTACATTGTAGACACATATGATTTCACTCTTTACTATTTACTAATTCCTACATATCCATCTACACTAACAGTTTCCTGCAGTAATAAATTGAAGACAGTTGTGAAAAATTGGGACTATCTTCCTGTGTATTTTCAGAACATTTTGGATTTCCACTTGCAACAGCTACTACATTTCGGATTGACTTTGCCGAATGTGTACTATGTGGTTTATCATCTTCTAGTTCCAAAATAGCTGCTTTCCTGCTGTGTAAGCTATTTCTTGCATCAATGGTGTCATTTGAAACAACATAAACAAATGTGAATTAGAATAGCATTCGACTCCTGTTTCATGACTACATCTGCAATTAGACTATGCCATAGTTGAATGACTCTCCAACTCCGATAGATTCTGTTATTTTTTAGTCTTAAGAGGAATGATTTTTTTTTTAATGTAGTTTCACTGACTCCTTACATTTCCTGGCTAAGTGCTTTGTAGGTACAGGTATAAGTTGGAACTGACCTTCACCGCTTTTGTTTGTTGACTCAACATCATGAATAGACAAGTCTGGTACGGTCACACTGTTTTTGTATAAATCTTTTCACTCCAATAGAAAAGCCAATGCATTGTTCACCTTTCTAATATTGATAAGCTGTTGCCAAAAGTTCTTATCTTTTGTGGCAACACCATTTACTAAAACAAACAAAGATTCTGCAATGTCACGCTTTACGTCTGGAGTGTTGACATTGAGAGGTAAATACACAACTTTGCCACTTACACCTTGCACTAATGATTTTTTAGGCATGTTTCACATCTTTGTTTGCAATATAAAAATAACGTAAAATGGATAAACAGTGTGCAATACAATCACTTCAAACATGTTCAATTTCTGAAGCCCAGCAAGGATATCATGCACTACCATGGCATTAAAGACACATCTTGTTTGATTACAAAACCCAACACAGTGTCTACAAACATAAAGGGCCTCGCTGGTGTCAAATCATTCTTCTATAAACAAATATAGATAAAGTTCTTTCCAAACATCTTCTACACTCTATTACATTGTCTCCTCAATGTACACTAGTTGCACACAAGACTTATAAAAAGTGCATCAACAAGATATGCAAACACTGTCAGGTCTTTCAGTAGAAGACAGCTCAAGCTTTGAAATACTTTGTTTATACTGTTGAAAAATCAAATCCTTTGAAAGCATAGGATCATCATTTCCACTTCCTATAAGTGTTTCATCTACGTACACTTAATCTTGTAAATGCATTACATTTGTCATTTGCAGTGTACACACTAAACTTTCTACAGTTCCAGTCAGAAGTGTTTAATTTAAAAGTGCAAGAGACATACCAGTGTTTTGCACTCATATAGTTTAACTAGAAGGTATCTCATTTTAGTATAATATGCAGCAAGCATCTGTATATGACGAAACTGACTCTTACATCTAGGTATCAAGACAATCTAGAGAGTGGCCAAGAAGTCCTGTTTTTTCACAAACTACACAGTCATCTATTCTCTGTAGCATCTTGATCTATCTTTGAACATTATTATTTTTGTGCAAAACCTGCAAAAATCTCTTTAAGAGTTTACTGGAAAACGTATCAATATTGCACAATATTGCACAAAAAATAGCACGTCCATGCCTCACTGTGCTTTTTAGGTTTTATTCTAGGCTGACCTAAACTATCAATTTCTGTATTATCAGACCTTAGGATTTCTTCTTTTTAGCAATCACTCTGTTTTGTACTTCGTAGCTATGCCCACTCTCATTAATAGCAAGCGCCACAGTGTTAGCTGGTAACTTCTTTGACAACATTCAATCTTGAAAGTATCACTAACCTGATTTAACAGCTGTTGGGTGTCCTGACCCACGTTTGAGCTATCATGCTGCAACATTTGGCGCTGTGGGCTTAGAAAATCCAAGATGGCCAAAAAGCCCACATGTGCGCCAGAATCCAGGAGAACCACACAGTTTGTGCACACTAAAATGGTTGCCTAACTTGCCACCCACCAGTGCGAGCAGGATGGGCCAGGGGTGCCATGAGTGAAATGTGTGCCAAAGGAAAAACCGCACTTTAAAATTACCTTTGGTTTCTCTGAATGCCAGCTCAAAATGCCTATTTTCAAACATTGCAACACATCCAAAAATCTCACTGAACACCAGCGGACATCTGGCAGAATGAAGTATGTGTGCATACTAAATCTGGGAAGTTGAAGATCCCCAAAACAATGTTCATAACAAGACTGGCTGAGCTCTGCAGGTCTGCAGCAGCCTAACTGAAACTGGATTTAAAACTACCAAAAAATGAAAATATTTAAATTAACTGAGTGACCTACTTTTGAGTGTCACATAGTTTGTAACTGTTAAAATGTCATAGTTTTGAACTTAGAATCAGCATTCTAGCTGCATATGTAAAAATTGTCTTGACTTAATCTGGGGAAAAAAAAGTGACATTTTACCTGAAACCTGGCTTAAGGAAACTGGAATTCTGCCAGACAGCTACCCCCAACAGGAGTGGGGGCTTGCCCAACAAATGCATTCCAAGGCCTGGCTGCATTCTGTTGCTCCTGCCAAAAGGAGGTCACACACTCTCTGATTGAATTACCAGGGGATTGCAAGAAACTAAAGAAAGGGCCCAGGCAGATGGTTTATTTGGGTGGTCATAAATGGCTTCCTTTTGAACAAAGCCCTTCCTTGACTCAGGCAAATGTTATATTGGGGGCCGTAAAATAGCTTCCTCTTGGCAGAAGCTGGGAGGTGCAGGGTCTCTGAGCTTGGCAGAAACTGGATAAACTGGTTTCTATACCATGTGACCTGAAAAGACACACCCCTGTTGGCCAGAATATGATTCTAAGAAAGATGTATAACTCACAGTGCGGACTTGTCAAAATTATTTAAATGATACCATAATTCTTGTGATTTTTCGGTGCCCGTTTTAAAACGCGTTGGGAATTTGTGTGATGTTCTGGGGCAAAACCCCGCTATTTATTGACACCACAGACTCTGTGTTTAAGCTAGAGACATGGGAATTTACTGGAGTATGTATGGACAGGCCGTGTATATGTGTATAATTTTTAATGAAAAACCAATTTTGCAAAACCAGTTAAAAAACGCAAAATGTTGCCAGTTCTGAATGCGAGCTCTTAGAAACATCAGAGTTTGAACAGAGTATACCTCATGTGATCCGTGATGGGTGCATGTAATTTCAAACCACTGTGTATCTATGAAATATGTCTTTAGGTCAAATATAGATTTGTGTGTACTTTGACAGGGGAGTGTCCTTTCTGCAAGCCATTAAATTACATCATTCTGACACACAATCCTGTTCTCCAGTGAGAACGCAAAGAATTCTCCAACCTATCAGAACTCTGAAGGGGTTGGGCCTAGAAAGCTAGCCTCTCCACCCACTTTTCAAAACACATACAAAGAGACTGCTGGGACAGGTAGAGACATTCAATTCCATTTGCTGCGGAGCATGCTGACCGACGACTTCACATCCAGAGATCCTACACTTAGACTTCCAAGCTAAACAGAGACTACAGAACTTTCAACCAAGAAGGCCCACTGCAAGCAAAAGTATTTGTCAGCAGGCCCAAAAATCATTTGCAGACTATCAACAGCCGGGCGAGCTGTTTGAATTCCCTGCCTAGAACATTGCTGTGTCCGGAGAAAGCGGGACTAGGAGCCGTGCAGACCGGTGCTAGACCAGACCAGCAGAACCCAAGATCCAGGAGCAGTGCCGGTGACCCAGAAAGCAGAGCTGTACTCTGAACCGGAGACCCGATCGCTGTGAAGTGCTGTGCGCAGTGACCGGATCCGTGACAAAGTCGCCTTCCTGTCCAAAATCTCTTGTGAGTACTCATCAAAACTCAGAACCTATCCCTTAGTTTAATATAATATAATTCAATCTATTTAACCTAAGTAGAACTGTCACCTGTCATGTTCTAGCTGCAAGCTGTAACCTGTCGCTTTGAACTTTTAAAATTTCAAATCCGAAAAACAACCTTTATTTAATCGTCCGTATCTCTGGGACCATTTGGGCTAGGACCTTGGTTTAACTTTCCTCTGAAAGCTTAGAATCTCAGCTTTTCAACAAGCTTAGAACCGACTTGCCGCAATGACGATTCACGCACTTGCGAATTTTACCGTGATTTGCGATTTGGTTAAAAATCCAGCCACGTGTAACCATCAGCAGTCATCTCTTTCCTTGCTAAAAATTTGTTCGCCTCTTAATCACCATCTCTGAATTATTGCTAAAGTGAGCCTGAACTCATATTAACTAGATACCACTCACCCTGAACCTCCTGAAGGGAATTAAAAGTATTTTCCGCATATTTCTCGCTGCATTGTCACCATATTCAAAGCATTTTGCCTGTGTTTCAAAACTCCTATTGTTGTATAAGCTTGCTGGGTGAACTGAATTACATTTCATTGCATTTCTAAGAACTGTGTGCTCTCTTCTTCATTTCCTTACATTGCATAAGGGGGGGGAGTGGATTGCCAGAGAAAAGTGATTACATTGTTTTGTTTAAATCATATTGAGTATTTTCTGTATTGCATTTTCATTCAACATTGCATCCATCTGAAACTAGATAAAGCATTCTCTACCACCTTATTCTTCTGTTCCTATTCCCAAGCGTGCTACCTCATCCTTTATACTACTCCTGGGTAATCAAATCAGTTTATTAGTAGAACATTACCCATTGTTGTTAACTGCTCATGTTCTGAAGTGTGATATTAATTATTAATTTATTATAAAGTGTGATATATATATATTGTTTACATTCTCAAATAAACCGTTTAAACTTGCAAAACAGAACTACTTCTTGGCTCAGTGGGGCCAGGGGGATTCCAAGAGAGGGGTGTTATATAGGGGTAGTCATCCAGAACTCATGAACTGGACATAAAGATATTATCAATAAGGGTTTCCATTCAGTATCCCAGACTAGGCATTGACTTAGCTGTAGTGCTGGATTGAATATTCTTACACAGCGACTTCCCTTGGAGGATACAAATGCTGAAATGAAAGTACCTCCAGACAGCTCTACTCCCCCCACACCGGGAACACTACAGAACCAGTGTGGGAAGGAGCAAAACCCTCAGGGAAACCCTCTGGGGAAGAAAACCCTGGACGATGTCGTTCACAGGTGAAGAGGTCTTGAGGTAGTAGAGGTCTTCGGTGTGGCTGACAACTCGTAATGGAGATGAACTCTCTACAAGAGCAGAACAGACAGATAAGTATTCAAAAGTGAAGGACTGGCTGAAAGACTCAGGAGAGGTAACAGGCTGGAACTTACTGTAGGATTATGCTTAGGTTACAAAGAACAGTAAGGTGACCGGGGATTCCAGTCTCCAATATTGTAGTCCGAGAACAGTAACATAAGCCCTCCCTTATAGAAAAAGAAGGTTAAACTTCAGCCAATGGGAACAAGTAACGCGGGGAACGGGTGTTTGGGAAAACATGCTAACTTACTTTGGATGGGAAAGCAGAAAGTGATGACAGCCTGAATGGATGTTGGGAGCGATAACTTGCCGGTGAAAAACCAGACCCGGAATGTGGCCGAGATGAGAAAGGAGAGGAGAGTCTAAATGGAAGAGAGTCAATAGGTAGCAGTTAGGGAGAGCAAGAAATACACAAGGTAAGCGAGGAATAACCTAGCAGCGAACTTACGGAGTGCCGAAATCAGCAGTAGCGACGCGGCGGGTAGCAGATCTTCCTTCACTATATGTGATCACGTGAACAGCCATCCATGTCTCTGGGGAGCGTGCAACGTCTATACCGTTGTCTGTAACAACGGCACGGACATCTGCGGCCATCTTGGACGTATTGGATCGTATCGCTCCGTACACATGGCGGCGCTGCAAAAGAGACCAGTGTCGCCACGGTGTAACACACAGTCTTTCCTTGAATGTAACTCTAATCATTAAAAAATCTTTCTGTATGAGAAGTATGTTTCCATTCTCCACTGAACATGTCACAAAAGTTATCACATGTAAATACATGAACTGTTTCTATATTTCTATGGAATGGTGCAGTCACCTTAAGTAATTTCTTAAGTTTATTAAAAACAAAAATTAACAATTTTCTTTTCATAAGAAAAGTTTTTTAATTATTACTTCTACTTTTTTCTTTTGAAAAAATTCTTTACAACATATCTAGATTTTGGTTTCACACTTCTCCAAAGATTTGTAAAAACGTGATAGTGGTCAATTTTTCTACATATATCTTTATTCCTCTGTCTCGAATTGATAGCACATTTGCTATCTTTTAATATACAAGTCTTTGGGCCTCATTACGACCCAGGCGGTAAGTTACCGCCTGGGTCGTACCTTTACCACCATGGCGTAAACTATGTTTACGCCATGGTGGTTGGCGGACTTACCGCCCCATTCCGAGGTTGGCGGGGCGGTAAGTCTCCAATCCCCATTTACCCTTCCCCATTCCCATTTTTGCCCCATAGGGCATAATGGGAGTGGGGAAGGCGTTAATTACGCCACCGTAAATTACGGTGGCATAATTAACATCAAGGTCCCTTAGCGCCATGGATTTTAACACCAAGCAGGTGTTAAAACCTCCATGGCGCTAAGGGACCTCGGAATCAGGCGGTAAGGGTCGGCGCTGTTTACGCCGCCGTAAACCCCTTACCCCTGAGTCGTAATGAGGCCCTTTGTTTTTTACTAACTACTAACAGATTGGATACATTTTCACTTAACATATTCTGCGTTCCATTGATTTGTTCAGTGTGCACATCTCCTATTTGAAATTGCACATTTTCAAACATATTATATTGACAGCTATAGAAGTATTATAAGCACTATTTATATGTACGGATTTGGAAACAGTGCTTTTAAAAATATTATATTGTAAAACTTTCCATCCAGCCGATTCCTTCTTCTAGCACGTTGTCCATTGTTCTTCATAGACATTATAAAGGAATGCTGTAAAAAAGGATTATAATTACTATATACACACCTAGTCTTGTACAATATAAAAAAAAACGGTTAAATGTGGGCTAAAATGCATACTGACACCCATAGTGTATCTGTTATTTTGGCAAATTCACACAGAAAAATGATTTGGGGAGTCTTTTACATAATCAGAGATTTCACTACTGAGTGTATTCTAATGGTGGCTATGTGTGTAGATTTAACTGCAACACCCTTTGTTATATTCATTATATGTGACAGAAGGGTGCACAGTTGGCATGCTCACAGAAACCATTCTAAATGATGAATACTTCGACTTCTGAGACTCATGCTTCTATAAACGGAATAGATGGGTACACATTGCTGTGATAAAACCTACAGTAACCTATGTTTTTAAAGAACCCAATCTTCTAAAAAAAAGTCTATATTATCAGAAACTATCTTTAGCACTGTACCTCACAATACATTTTTCAATGTCAAACATGGTGCCTACTCTACATACCTTGATCAGGTGAAATCAACCCATACTCCAACTGTTAAATGTGGGCTACATTGCACTGCTGACAACCATAATGTACCTCTTTCATTGGGAAAAGTCATACAGAAAAAGGAATCTGTGACTCTTTCACCTAAACAGAGATGTCACTACTGAGAGCATTCTAATTGTGTATTTTGAGCAGATTTAACTTCTACTCCCATAGCTAGACACATGATATGTGAGGCAACTGTGTACAACCAAGGTGCTTACAACAACCATTCTAAATGATAAATATGTCCACATGTATTGTTCATGCTTCTACAAACTGAAAAGGTGCACAGTTAAATAACACAATTACAGGAAACACTACTCTTTTCCACTTGACAGAATAATTTAATAGACAGGGCAAAACTGACATTTTCAATGAGAGTGCTTCCAATTCTACAGCTTACACTGAAACAGCCTATATTATGGGAAGGTTTCCCTTCACCGCTACACCTCACACGGGTATTTTCAATTTCATGGAACTTCTTAAAACGCAGTGCACATCCTACATGACATAACCAAGAAAGATATCAATTCTGACAGAATGGGGAGTCACTAATAAAGGGTGAGAGGGAAGTGCTTCATATCCAACAAAGCACATACACAGCTGCAATATTTTTCCAAAAATAAAGGTATACTGCTGGTTTGATGGTAGGGTTGCTTTGTACCACATTCATTTGACTTCTTCCAATGTATGTGCATGGAATAACAAAATATGTGATCAAATAGCATAGAACCCATGTGCGTCCCTGCCCTTCCAAAGCACACAATTTCCAAACATATTATGAAAGTGCCAAATATAGTTGCTGTTTATTTTGTATGCGTTACCACCAAAATGTTGTTCCGTCTAGTACACACATTGGGCTCATATGCATGCAATGGTGCTGTGGTGATGTACATTATGGTACCCATGGTCCTCTGAATACAATGCAGTGGTGCAATTTACTTTCAAATATGTAACAGAAATGCCACACTCAATTTCACCTACACTCTTAGTGAGGAAACTATGGAAACAATGGAAACCTAAGGTACATAATGCAACAAATCTCAGAGAAAACGCCCTATTTCTTCAAACTAAAATGCATTTTCTTCCCTAACAAATAACCTCTAAGAGGTCTGATGATTATTTCTTACATACAGGCACACAGCACATTACTTTTAACAAATAAGGAAGATAAAACATAAAATTACTAAAGCAACATTATCAACAACATTAAGAAATAAGTCCTTCAAAAAAACTGTCAGAAACAATTTTTAATGGGAATTACATTTTTCTCACACATAACCATAGCATAACATGTACTACTTTTTATTGTTTTAATATGCAGTTAAATTAATAACTTTTCAATACATTACATCAATCACCATATCAAGTTGCAGTAAATAAAAGTAAATTCACAAAATAAAGTGTAGATCGCACTGTTAAAAAGAAAAGAAATAAAAAGGGATTCATCACTAAGGCTGTAACTTACTGGTTCAATGATAGCAATTATATTGTGGATTGTGTTCCATAGACTAGAAAAGTAGATTATACTACCTTCATGGTTCCCAGACATGAATAAATCCTAAAGGTCAGTGGAGTTTTCTATGGACTGGAGGCCAGCAGCAGCAATGGCCTTCCATCGAAGGGCTACCATTGCACCACAATCAAAGAGGAGGTGTCGCACAGATTCAATAGTGTGGTCACTGCAAAACCAGCAGAGTGTATGCTGACTTTCTACCTCAGGACGGCCTCCCATTGTTTCAAGTGATTTGACAGCATTACACTTAAACTAGACACAGACTGGATGGTTACCAATTCAATTCTGAATGTACGTAGGGGTGAATTGTCTTTCCAATATGTATGGGAAGAAGCAGGCTGCTGTCGTTTTTGATGCTAGATCAGTTATCATATAGTCATGGCTATTATTGTCCAACAATGTGCTCATAGTTCGTTTGGCCAAAAGTCATTGCCATAGGGCCTGTTCTTAATTTCCAAAACCATAGTGTCAGTCCAGAAATACTAAACACCCCTTGGGCGGAAGGAAATGCATGATTAATTGGTTGGCCGAAGACCAATCGCCTCATTTACAGTGTTAGGAATATATACTCATTAGTTATTACATAGCTATTAGTTCAACTAGAGTGAGGCCATTTTAAGATGACCAGAATCGCCAATTTGTTTTCTCTCTGCTCTCTCTAACATTGCCACTTTGCCTCATGTAAAACTGCTTTGCTGTAGATATTAATTTGCTTCAATGACCCAAGGCTAAGAAACATGTTGAAACATTACACTCGAAAGCCAGACAGAAATGCCCGATTCCCTCCCTCACATATCCTTGAAGGCAGGGAGCAAGGCATTTTAATCAGTACACGAATGCCAGCGAGTCTCCTGAAAGAATAGCAATGTATGAAACTAGCATTTAAAGAGTTGAATTATGTTCTTCTTTACGGTCCCCCTTTCTGAGCACAGTGAGGGCCCGGAGAGCGGGCTGACCTCTAGAGCGAGAATCAAAACTAAGAGATAGTGAGGCCTGGTATGTGCCAGTCTCCTACGTGCAGCTTGCCCATGAAAACAGAAATGCTGTGTTCTCGTAAATAAAGAATGGTGACCCGTTACTAAATATTTTGGTCTAAGGTGTCATATTTGTCACAATGGTCAATCATCGCCTCTAATTCAAAGGGAAATGAATTGGGGGCGGCATTGAATGTGTCATACTGTATCATTGCTGATTGGAAGGTGCTCCTTTTGTATATATGTAACTGATGTACGTCTCTCACTATCTTGCGTCCCCCGAGGTCTGTTAGACACACGTCGCGGGGCGTGGGACCATTTGGCCAACTGGGACTAATTTTGTATTGCAATAAACCCTAGATTTTGGGAACAGAACCTTGTGTTTGGCGTATCCATTCGTGTGTGGTGATTGTGCCTTGTTTCCACATCAGAGAGTCCCTCAGGGGCCCCTTCAAGATGGCACCCGAATAGGGACCATCCCCCACTTGTTCCATCATGTACGTTGCAAAATAAGGAAGGCGGTAAGAACGGCGAGGATGGGAGCGATCGAGCCGGGATCAAGAGGTGTTCGGGGCACCCCTGCGAAAGCGATGAGAGACTCCTTTGCAGATCTGCACACAGCTGATCCAGGATCGATGTACCTGGCCAGCGAATAAGGGGGCGAGGGTCCCGAAACGAGGCAGAGCCGAGATACGCAGACACAATGTCATTGGTTGCATCAGTATACGGATGAATTGTGTCTTGAAAAGACAAATTGATTAATCAGGTGAGTCGTGCCCCGATTCGTAAGTAATCCTGATATTGGTTGAGAGTTGATTTTGCAAAATCATACACCCAGAGTAAGTTTGATTAGCCAAGGGTAAGGTTAAAACATGCCTGGGGTATTCTCCACCTTAGCAGGATTTTTCCGCTGCGGCGAACAATCTTTAGAAACTGGCCAGGTAGCGCCTCCGGGGGGAATGCCGGCTTATGATATGTATATAAAGTATGGTATGGGAGCGATAATGTTTTGTGAAACTTGGCATAAGCAAACCAGAAAGCAGACAGACCTTCAGTGGCCGAGGAATGGGTGTTTTGAGATGGACCCGATAGATAACCTGGAAAAGGTTTTTATAAGAAAGAGAGCACGCCCTGGGGCACTTGATATCCATCGGGACTGGAGGAGGGAAGCAATGCTCCGATTTAGAAGAAGAGAGAAACATGCACGCAGGCATAAGTCAAAAACAGAGAAAGCTGAGGAGAAGGAGGAAGAGGATTGGAGTAATAGTTTGAGAAAGACAAGGCGGCGCAATGAATTAAACATAGAACAAATATATCCACAAAGAGAGCTACACTCATCATACGAATTAATAAACCAAATTTTAACTGAAACAAAACAGGGCCCGAGGAGTGAGACTAAAAAGACTATGTCAGTAGCTGCCGCTCAACCCCCTCCCGTTGCTCAGCCCCTCCCAATCCCAGCACAGCCACAGGCTACATCAGTAAGTGCACTGCCCACTTGCCAGCCAGACCAGAGTGTTTTGCAATTGCCACAGCCCCAACAGATATCTCCGACTCTCACTGCCCCCTCCGCACTTCCCGACCAAGACGGTGCCACTGTTCTGACCTCCCCTCCCATGAGTGGAATTGAGCAAAATAAATGTATGATAGTGACTCGCAGCGCGATCAGCAAGGAGAGAAAGCGTGAGCTGCAAGAACAGGCGGAAATGTATATAGAGAATGATGGGGTATCCACGCTATTGTCACTATATGACTTCAGAAGGAACAATGAAAGACAGGTATTGTTGGAATGCATGGGAGAATATTTGTCGGGACAATGGAAAAAGTTAATTGGGAAGTTACCACCGCAACGATTGTTGGATTTAAATGCATTAGCCCGTTGTAGAGGGAGAGATGAGGAAATAGAAGAACATGTGAAGCGACTGTTTGATATAAAGAATGAACTGGATGAAATATTCTGAAGTAGTTGCCACACCAGGGAATATGAGAAAAAATATTCAGAGGGGTAGACAGCAGCGATTCTCGTCACCAGCAGCGCAAATTAGTCCGGAGCTAAAGGTATGTATGCGGTAGGCACAAAAATGGATTTCAGATCCCAGTATTCCCACAATGGAAATACATGGAATATTTGATGAATGCACTTTATCAATGAAAAGGAGAGCGTTACAGACAATGGTTGAATATTTGATAAACAAAGATATAAGCGAGGAAAAGGTGAGCCCTTCTGAATTGTTGACAGTATATAAGAGAGCAATGGAACGGGGAACAGGAGAGACAGCTTTATCCCTCGACCTGGGAATATTGTTGCATATGAGGGAAGGGGGAGGAATAGTGAGTGTGGCTTTCCCCATGAGAGAAGTGCCCCCTACTTTTGTACCAAAGGTAGAGACTCCCACAGTAGGCAATGCGCCACCTGTGGTAATCCCAGCACATTACACAGCCCAGTATGTGCATGTTCCCTTCTCTAGACAGGAAGTGAATAATATAAAATAAACAATCCCTGACATACGGAAAAATCCATCAGGTTTTTATAAAGAAGTGGAGTCTTTATTACAGTCCTCGGTGTTCACTATGGGTGACATAGATCTAATATTCCCCGTGATTTTGCCAGCTGACGTATGGAAACGAATAAGAAAGGTAAATGATGAGACAGTCTACGGTGCCACGTGGGCAAATTTAATACTGGAGGATAAAAATAAAGAGGTGGGTGCACAGCCAGGGGCGAATATGTTAGCATTACCGGCACGAATAGTACAGAAATCGAAAGAATTGGTCCCAGAGAAAAGAATTCAATGGGACAAGATGACTGTGTGTGTTCAAGGTAAAGACGAGTTGGCAACAGATTATTTCAACAGATTTGAAGAAGTATTTACAGATTTCAGTGGGCAGGATGTGAGTACAGAAGCAGGAAAAAGGTTATTTGTGGATAAATATGTGAGGAGATTAATACTCCCGATTCAAAATTTGATAATGACATCAGAAAGTGCATGGCAAGCAAAAACGTTAGGAGAAGTATTACATATGGCCCAATATTATGAGAACCGGGTAAATACCGAAAAGGAAAGAGAAGCGAAGAACAGAACAAATTTGAAAACACAGGTGTTACTCCAGCAGGTAACAGGACACAACAGGGGAAGGGGAAATGCACAAAGCAGGGGAAATTTGAATATGCATGGAGGACCTTTGGGATTAAACCAATGTGCATATTGCAGAGAGGAAGGACACTGGCGGGCACAATGTCTGCATTTGCAAAATAGAGGCGGATATAGTCAGAGAAGGCCTCACAGAGGACACCCGGGAACAAATGGTCACAACAGAAATCACATGTCACAACACCAAAGTAATCAAGGGAATGGTGCACAGAATCAAGGTCAGGCTCTGAATCAAATTAATCCTACTCAAAGTCAAAATCAGCAGGGTATACAAACTGGAAATAGAGGAAGAGGGGGGAACATATTTGATACTCAGACAGGTGCATACTATAACAACAGTGGTGATTACACTTCAGATGATGTGTTGTTACCCCAATAGAACAGCCCAGGACAGGGGTCGGAACTAGTGTCAATTCCGTGAATTAGAAAGGACCCTACGTAGAGATGAAAATCGGGAATGAAGAGCATAGATTCCTCGTAGACACGGGGGCACAAAAGTGCTCGATAGATCATCACTTGGTTCCAGACATACCTCTGTCAAGGCGACAGAATATCTCAGTAGGGTTCGCAGGTACCCCAGTAATAAACCCTGAGTCCAAATCAGTAGCAGTGACAATAGAGCCTTTTTACTGAACAATGTCCATTTCTTTTAACAGAGCATTGTGGGGAAAATCTTTTAGGATTAAATCTATTGAAAAAGCAAAGCGCAGTTATCCATTGTACATCAGATGGGGTATTTTTGACCATTTCTCCCCAGACTAGGCCGACATCTGAATTTGTGACGAAACCTTTAACAGGGGAATTGAGTGAGGTACCAACTTGCATTTGGGCCGTGAATGACAATGATGTGGGATGCTTGAAAATAGAGCCAATACAAATTGCGTTAAAAGAAGGAGTAACGCTACCGCGTATTCCGCAGAATAAAATTTCAGCAGAAGGAGAAAAAGGATTGAAAAGTATTTTTTCTGATTTGGTAAAATTGGGAGTGATTGAAGAAATTACAGGTAGTGTATGTCACAGTCCCATTCTTCTGGTGTACAAGAAAGGGGTAATGAGGTACCATACCATTTCATAATTAATCTCCGTGCACTGAACAAAGTATTAGATCCCCAATTCCGGTTAGTGCTAGACGTCACTACGATTTTGACAATGATCCCTGCTTCGGCAGAATACTTTAGTGTTATCCATTTGAAGAATGCTTTCTTCAGCATTCCAGTGCATAAAGAAAGCAGATATTTATTTGCTTTCACTCTAGGAGGACGATCATTCACATTTACATGCATTCCACAAGGCTATACTGAAAGTCCGAGCATATACAGTAGGACATTGAAAGAACAGCTAGACATGTTAGAATTACCAGCAGACTGTGTGTTGTTAAAATACATTGATGATTTACTAATCACTGCCGACACGGAAGAGATATGTAAAAAAGGTACTGTTCTATTATTGACTCATCTAGCTACATATGGACATAAAGCAAGCCTAAAGAAATTCCAGTACTGTCAGAAGGAAGTAGCTTATTTGGGTTACCTACTTTCAAAGGAAGGGAGAAGATTAACACCAGAGAGGATAGAAAGCATTTCTGGTATCCAACGACACAGAAATGAGTGAGAGCGATAATAGTTATGGCTTCATATTGCCGTCTATGGATTATAAACTTTGCTTTGATTGTGAAACCAATGGTGGAATTGCCAAAAAAGGATGCTGTGATGCCTTTGCAGTGGAATGAAGAATGTCAGAAAGCATTTGATTAGCTAAAAACCATTTTGAGTTCTGCTCCAGTTTTGGGCACACCGAATTACGAAAAGGTTTTTAGATTATTTGTGCATGAGAACGAAGGATGCGCGTTGTCTGTTTTAACACAGGAACAAGGTGTAAGAAATAGGCTGTGCGGTTATATTTCTTCTGCGCTGGACCCTGTAGTGCGCACACTACCACGATGTTTGCGAGCTGTTGCAGCAACTGCTGCGTCAGTGAGACAAACAAAAGGGATGGTATTGGGGCACACTTTAATTTTCATGGTGCCACATGCCATAGATGTTCTACTCAGTAGAACGCAGACGCAACACCTCACTTCTGCTAGATTGAATAGATATGAAATTGTATTGTTTGCACCCCACATCCAAATTATGAGGTGTAGCGCTTTGAATCCAGCAGAATTAATGCTAAGGCCAGGGGAAAACATTGGTGGGACTGAATTGCCTCCCCATGATTGCTTAATGGTTACTGAGGAAGAAACAAAAGGGAGAATTGATTTAAGTGATGTATCCCTAAAAGAACCAGAAGGCGAACTGTTTTGTGATGGCTCCTGGTTTAAACTACCTGACGGCACATCAACTGCCGCATACGCTGTTACGACATTAAAAAGTGTTGTGGAGAGTAAAATAATTCCTTATGACTCTGCCCAGGCAGCAGAGATAATTGCTTTAACAAGAGCTTGTGACATTTCAGAGAACTTGAGCATGAATATCTATACTGATAGCCAGTACGCCTTTGGAGTATTTCATAATTTTGGCTGATTATGGGTTGAGAGAGGTTTCTTTACATCCCAAGGGGCTAGAATTCAACATGGCCCTATGATTGTACGATTACTGTCTGCACTTACATATCCAAAGCACCTGGCAATAGTGAAATGCAAGGCGCATAAAAAGGTGACATATAAAGTGAGAGAAGGAAGCGCATTTGCAGACAAAATTGCGAAACAGACTGCCACTGATTTGAATACAAAAATGTTGACAGTACAATCGGAGGAAGTGCCCTGCATGATAGAGAATGGGATTGCAACTGTTAAAGAGATGCATGCAGAAGCTACCGCCGACGAAATACAGGGATGGGCCAAGGGCTCTGCAGAACTGGATTTGGAGGGTTGTTGGGTGGACAAGAAAAGTGGGAATTGGATGCTGCCAAATGCATATGTAAACGCAATGGTTACAATGGCTCATAGTCCCACACACATCTGTGCGAAGAAAATAGTCCAACATTTAGCCACAGTCTGGGAAAATCCACTTATAAAAAAGAATGCCGAGAGGCTGGTACAAAACTGCATTACATGCCTACAGCACAATGTGGGAAAGGGAATGGTGACTCCAACAGGAAGTTTTGGACCTCCCTCTATGCCATTCGAAGTGATTCACTTTGACTTCATAGAAATGGAGAGATGTCAAAATCTGAAGTATGTTTTGGTGATCATATGTGCATTCAGCAAATGGGTGGAAGCATATGCATTGAAAGACTGCACAGCCATGAGCACGGCGAAAGTAATGCTAAAAGAGTATTTCTCTCACTTCAGTCTGCCCCGTGTCATATGGTCGGACAATGGTCTTCATTTTGTAGGTGCAGTGATACTGCAGATTTGTGCAGGGTTACAGATCGATAAACAATTCCATTGTTTGAGACATCCTATGTCGGCCGGTCTTATTGAACGTCACAACGGAATCTTGAAGTCCAAAATCAGTACGACCTGTGCAGGCAGCAAATTAAGGTGGGTAGATGCATTACCAATTGCGTTACTGTGTATGCGAACATCAGTGCAGGCCAGAACTGGGCTCTCCCCATATGAAATCATAATGGGGAGACCGGCAAATGTGTGGTGCGCACCTCAGCCGAAGAGAATGAGAGAGGTAGAATACCCTGCACTCAGCATTTATTGTAATTTGTTAGTTAAAAAACTGTGTTTGATTCATCAGCAGGTGCAGGAGGCATTACCGGTGAGGTACACTGGCCCAGGACATGCATTGGAGCCAGGAACCTGGGTGCTGAGCAGGAACTATGAACAGAAAACATTGCTGGCACCCAGGTGGCGTGGGCCGTACCAAATACTCCTGACCACGCAGACAGCGATATGTGTGGGTGGACGGAAGGCGTGGATTCATGCCACGCACGCCAAGAAAGTCCCATCGCCATTTGACACGTCAACTGATCGGGACAAAGACCAGAAAGAGACAGCAGAGGTTCCAGAAATGAAAAATGCCATTGCCAATCTCTTGCCACAGAAGCTGCCTGATCCTGAAACAAAGCCTGATGAGATTGCTATAAAAGCGAAAGGGCAAAGAGTGCCTTAACGTTGTCCAGCAGATGCTGCACGCCTGCTGGCGGACATCAAGCGCATACCTCTGTGGCGCCCACTATCTTCTGTTGCGCCACAGCCTGCATTGTCGCCTGGGCACCCATCATCATCTGCCATTGTGCCCCAGGCTGACTCCAAGCTCGAGACCGGAAGTGCACCCGCACTATTTGTCGATCACACGATACGAGGAGCAAATCGGTACAACCTGCGGAGCAGAATAAAGGAGTGATCACATTTTCATCTCTTTGTGATTTTCTTGCCTCCTATTTTTGGATGAAGTGGGAACCAGAGGCCTAAAGGAGGGTGGCGTGAGAGTTGTGCAAGTCAGACAGCTCACCAAACGCAACTCCTCGGTGCTAAATCCATGTGTCAGAAACCCGAGCGAACAAGCGGGGCGCACGTGGTACAAAGGCAGCTGCTCTGAAATTCTAGAGCAATGTGCAAAATGCACAGAGGCCTTGCCAAATGAATAAGCAATCCAGGCAGATAGCAAACTGGCATAGAAAGACTGTAGACATTGATTAAACTCTTTCAACATCCTGAGAAGCACATGAACAAAAGATATTCACGACAAGCACAGTGGAAGAAGAAGGACAAGAGAAGAATATCGGAATCAGCAAATGCCCCCTCCTGCACCAATGCTGATAGCGAGTTAAACACAGTACATAGTAAGGTGAAAAAAGGACATGGTCGAAAGAATTGTATGTTGGGTCTAACCATAATAATGTGTATAATGAGTATATTAGCCCCAATATTGACCATATCAGTATTATGGTACCTAGAAGAAACGCACCCTCTTAAAGTACTTTTGCCTATTATGAACGTTTCCACAACGGAAAGCCCAGTCCATGTGATTTCCTATACCTTGTCCCCAATGGAAGAGAAACATAGGGAAGGATATGGGAACAACACATTGCTGTTAATAATGAATATGACACACTCAATCCTAAGAAAAAATAATTGTTGGGTTTGTGCCCACCTGTCGCAGCATGGTGGTCAGGGAATAGGATGGTATGTACAGCCCATGCCCTTAACTTCTGCATGTTATGCTTCTCTAAGTGCCTTATACTATGGGAAATGGAACGAAAGTGAAACTGGTCAACTAGATAAAACAAACATGAATGAATTCGAGGAAGTGATTATGGAACCAGTGGGTTGCTCCATGTTCCATAAAACACGATTAATTACACCAGCAATAATGCCACAGGATAGATTGTCTGTACCTTATAAAACTTCTGTGATCACGTTCCACATGAACCGACAGGGGAATAAGGATGCGGAACCCCCTTTATATACAGTGAATTATAACCCTCATTCTGTCCCATTCTGTTTAAAGAAAAAGGGTTCTTTCCAGGTAGGAACATTTACCAGATGCAGGAACATAGCATTCCTGTCATGATCACTGCTTCCAAGGAGCCAGGACCAGCCCAACGTCCTTGGAAGCAGGCCCCTTACCCTAATCCTAGGCACCAGCAGGTCCCCACTGGGACCTTTTGGACCTTGTCCAGGCACCGGTGGCACCAGGCTCATCAAAACCATCGGTCCCGGCACTGGAAGCGCCGGGCTCATAATAGGTGTGAAGGTGCTTGGGTGGACTTACCTGCAGCAGACCATGCTGCTTACTTACCAGCCACTTAGAAGTCCTCTGTGAACAGGAACTACTTTCTTACCTGGGTGGGGCAAGCTCCACTCCCTGGATACAGCACTGGAACTCTTCTGGAACTGGAACTCTTTTCTTACCTAGGCGGGGCAATGGAGGAAGACGCCTCATCACTCCAAGGCTATTTAAACCACACCCCATAGATGAAACGTGCTTCGTGTTATTCTGCATCTGCAGCAGAACGCTCACCGAGTCTGTTCCAGCCTTTCTTCTTTCGATCCTGAACCTGCAAGAATTATACTTACCAGTCCTGTATCCAGTCAACAGCAGCACCTGCAAAGACAAGAAACAGCAGGTTAGCAAGACAACCTTACTCGCAGTGCTTACTCACCTGATCCATCGGCTGCGGCCACTTCTTCACGCTGCACCTCCGCCTGTGAAGACAAAAGCATTGTTATTACTTACCGGCACTCCACGAATTCCGGATTTCTTCACGCTGCATCGCCGACTGTGAAGACAAAAGCATTGTTATTACTTACGGGCATTCCGCGGACTCCGGCGCTGCAACCCAACTTCTGAAAGACAAAAGAAGAGACATTAGACAGGTATTTACTTACGCCCATCGCGCTCGTCACAATAGAACGCCTGAAAATACTCTGGCGTCTCTTCAGCACGAACTAAGCTGCAAGGGAAAAAGACAGTTAGAGCGCTTGCATTTACTTACGCATTTCCAGGCGCTTCACTCCATCTTCCATCCAAGAGCCCTGCAAGACAAAAAGGGGAAAGCATTATACAGAGTCCTGTTCAATATTAACGTGCCACGCACCTAAAGACTATAAAGACTAAAAAGGTGTCTGGAAACTCACCGCTCGTGCAGTTAACGACAGTAACGATCCTCTGAGTTCAAGAGGCCTATGTTTCACCAGTGAAGGAACTGGCAACAGCACCCTGCACCAGACACAGATGGAGAGCCCAGCATTCACCTATCTAAGGTGAGCACGTTGACCTGGGGGGCTCTACGGAGAAGCTAAGAAGAGAGAGAGAGAGAGGGACATTCAACAACCCAGACCATTAACCCCCATATTCTTTCACCTGCAGAAACCTCACCCTACGAGTTTGACACACAGTGCATAGAGGTTCGACCCCAGAAGCCAATCGAGTCCTGCACATCACTTTTCGAGTCACAGACACCTTCCTGCCAAGACCAGCGCCTCCGTGGGAATCAGGTGAGCGTTACAATTCCTTGATAAAGAAGAGGAACCAATATATGTGGGAGATCCTGTGTATTTCATATGTGGAGAAAAAACATATCCTTGGTTACCTAGGAACTGGGGAGGCACATGTTATTTGGGATTTCTGTTTCCTGGGGTGTTTCTTTTAAAAACATCAGACATAATCAAATTGACCAGGTCACGACCTCGCCGTAATATTGAAGACAGGTTGATAGTAGGGGACATAGCAAAATCATTCATACCATTTCGGGGCCAGGCGCTAAACTCTTATAACATAAAATGACTGTCTAGGATATTGGAAGAAACAATAAATGGAACCACTGATATATTATATAATATGACTCTTGAAGAGAAAGGAATTAGATTGATGTCACTGCAAAATAGAATGGCCCTTGATATAATCTTAGTTGATCGTGGCGGTGTTTGCAAAATCGTGGGATCAGCGTGTTGCGTATTTGTAAGTGACTCCTCCCCCACGATTTTTGAGGTGATAAGAAAATTGTATGTATTAAGTTCGGATCTCCACCCCCCTGAAGGAGGCTGGGAATTGAACATAAGCTCCTGGTTTTGGGACGTATTACGATCCTGGGGATTGAAGCTATTTGCAATCCTAGTAGCAATCCTTGGAATATTCGTGACATGTTGTTGTTGCATACATTGTCTCCCTATAGTATGTACTGAAATTAGTGAAGAATGTGAACAAATGATGGAACGAAAAAACATTACTTAATCAAGCACTCACAAAAGTAATGAATCTAAAACCATTGAAGAATTCATGGCAATCGACATTGATAATAATAAGGAGGAGACAACAAGTGTATACGAGTCAGAATTTGAATCAGATTCCGAATCTGATCCAAATACCTGGTCAGAGGAGGATGCAATGTATGGATGAGGCATTTGGCATACGGCCAAGAGCAGGGTTTGTCAGTCCAGAAATACTAAACACTCCTTGGGCGGAAGGAAATGCATGATTAATTGGTTGGCCGTAGACCAATCGCCTCATTTACAGTGTTAGGAATATATACTCATTAGTTATTACGTAGCTATTAGTTGAACTAGAGTGAGGCCATTTTAAGATGACCAGAATCGCCATTTTGTTTTCTCTCTGCTCTCTCTAACGTTGCCACTTTGCCTCATGTAAAACTGCTTTGCTGTAAATATTATTTAGCTTCAATGACCCAAGGCTAAGAAACATGTTTCAACATTACACTGAAAAGCCAGACAGAAATGCCTGATTCCCTCCCTCACATATCCTTGAAGGCAGGGAGCAAGGCATTTTAATTAGTACACGAATGCCAGCGAGTCTCCTGAAAGAATAGCAATGTATAAAACTTGCTTTTAAAGAGTTGAATTATGTTATTCTTTACGGCCCCCCTTTCTGAGCACAGTGATGCCCCGGAGTGCGGGCTGACCTCTAGAGCGAGAATCGAAACTAAGAGATAGTGAGGCCTGGTATGTGCCAGTCTTCTACGTGCAGCTTGCCCATGAAAACAGAAACGCTGTGCTCTCGCAAATAAAGAATGGTGTCTGTAAAATTGGAGATTGCAACCCGTTACTAAATATGGTGGTCTAAGGTGGCATATTTGTCACAATGGTCAATCATCGCCTCTAATTCAAAGGGAAATGAATTGGGGGCAGCATCGAATGTGTCATACTGTGTCATTGCTGATTGGAAGGTGCTCCTTTTGTATATATGTAACTGATGTACGTCTCTCATTCTCTTGTGTCCCCCGAGGTCTATTAGACACACGTCGCGGGGCGTGGGACCATTTGGCCAACTGAGACTAATTTTGTATTGCAATAAACCCTAGATTTTGGGAACAGAACCTCGTGTCTGGCGTATCCATTTGTGTGTGGTGATTGTGCCTTGTTTCCACCACATCCGAGGGTCCCTCAGGGGCCCCTTCAATAGATCAGATATATGTTTCAGTGCACCAAGTAATGAGTCATGCATAATGGTACATTTTGTGGAGAGGCCTCATTCAGGAAGCCCATGAGAGTATTACTCGCAGCATGGGCGACCTTCCTGTAGAAGAGAAAACTCATTAACATAATAAATGTACCCATAGCTGTGAGGCCATATTCCAAATAGAGCATTTCTAGTGGTACATAGAGTGGTAATCGTAATAGCCTCTTGATTGTCGTTCACTCCAATCTAGCAATGGCTTCTATTGACCCAAATGCCCATGCCTCATTGACATAACAGATGATCAGTGCTATCTTCAACAAATATATCTTCTTGACAGATCCCACTGAATAACCTCCTCTCCTGTGTGAAAGTGAGCAAACGGCACCTGATATTTGAGCACTGTGGATTTTTTACTTATTCAGATGTGGGACGCCCAATCGTTCAATAGTTTTGAGTCGATCACAATGCATACATAATTATATTCCTTCACTAATTCAATTGGGCCCCTTTAAGGTTACATGTTGAAATTGCCACTTTTTTGTATGGTGGCTTGAACACCATGATTTTTGTTTTCGTGGTGTTTATTCTTAGGGAATTGGCTAGGGTGAAGGACAAGAGGTTGTCAAGAGCAAGTTGTAGGCCATAAGGTGTAAGATCCAGGATGATGATGTCGTCGACATAGCCAAACCATTGGCCCTCATGATTGCCTACACGTGGTGGTATACATCTTGTGTCAGTTAGGGCAGGGCCCATATCGGGTCAATATAGATTAAAGAGCAATGCAGCAAATGTACAGGCCTGTTTAAGGCACAAATTTGTATTGATCCAAGTGGATGTGCTGCCATTACTCTCAAACCGCACTTTAACACGTGTCTCTTTGGGGAGTTTCATAATCATTTCCAGTAGACCCGTGGGAATTCCCCAACTCTACATTTTCTCACATACCCACATAGCCTTCCACGATCAACACTATCAAAAGCGGCACTATAGTTGATGAACGCAGCGTAGATAGATTATATCTTGATCTTCCAAGCCTGTTGAATAATGGTAATGAAGGATAATATGTTAACTGACGTCAAACACACCTTACAAAACCCAGTTTGATTCCAGTGAATTATGTCAAACTGGTCTGCCTGAGTTGTTAGTTCCTCCAACAATATTTTAGAAAATATCTTGGAGGGAACATGGAGCATGGCCAGGAATCAATAGTTTTGTAGGTCTGTATATGAGCCCTTTTTTTACTACAGGAACCAACACACTATCACACTAAGATTGATAAAGCAATTGGTTAGTGGCTATGCAAGAGAACAGATGATGTAAAACATTGGACCACAAATCAATTTTGTATTTTATCAAAAGATTACCATTAAAATACCATTTGGGCCAGCGGCACGTGATGTCTTGCTCTGGCTGATGAGTCTGGCCACGACTTGTGTGCCACTTTCCAAATTGTAGAGGAGGAATCAATTGGGCAAACTTAGTACCTTCAAGTGTGTAATTGATCTAGGCAATCCAGCCAGCTTCAGGCACACCATTAATTACCGAGTTGCTGGTCTTATTCTCATTATTAATGATCTGCCAGAATTTCCTGTAGTCATTTGTTTGGACACTCCAAACTAAGTTCCTCCATTTTTCACTTGCCTCTTGCTGGCCGTGTTGTTGGAGCCACTTGTTGCAGTTATCCTTTATTATTCTCTGCTCTAAGGCATGCTCAGGATGGTCATTCTTGTGTGTGGCCAGGCAGCGCAACTCTCTATGCATTGCCTTTTTTACACTAATCATTTTGTCATGACTATGCTTATGGGTATTCTTCAATCGAGAGGCTAATCGTTTATTGCCCATTCTATGGGGAATATGGCTGTATTAATACCACGCACACACCCCTCATATTTAGCTAGTGCAGAATGACCTTCATTTATTTCAATGTCCCATAGATTAGTTGAATCAGCGGGGCATAATTCACCAAACACAGATGTAGAATTGCTGTTGCTGATTAATGTTTAGTTGAAGAGCATTTGATGCTTGTCATGGCATTGTTAAGTGAGACAGTCCCAGTCCCTGTTGTTTGAATAATGTTTTTTCTTTGTTCTATGTCAAGACTCAATACTAATGAAAGATGATCACTTTCATGACGTTGTATTATGGACAGATCAGTTACCAGCGATGGACTGTTCGCAGCAAAAACATAATCGATGATGCTAGAACTAGTGGCAGAGTGCCCTGTATATTGCGGCTGTCTGTCAGATGGTTGTGCGCCATTCATCATTGTAAACCCTCTCGAATACAACAAAGTTGCCCAGTCGATTCCATGTGGGCAAGTGTGATAAAGTCTTGATCTGTCTACTTGTCCATAATGAGATGGTGCATTGGGCATCTCCTCTTTATTGGAATAACTCTGTATGCAAAAGTTAAAATTGCCACACATGATGATAGGAACATTTGTGGTATCAGTTTCAAGCCATTCTTCCCTTCCTATAAGTATAGCCACATGGGGTGCAGTGTAATGAGGATCATATAGTGTAATTATAATGATTTCTTTCTACTTCACAGTGGCCACAGTAGTCATTTTTCCTACCAAGATATTCGGAGACAGGCTTGGGACTTCTATAAGTGTATGAGTTTTTTTTACACAAATTAACAGTCCATCTTTCGGCCTCCCCATCTTACCTTTGAGGGACAATTTTTGGATAATATTCCAGCAATCTATGGCTAGTAGATCTACCATCCAGGTCTCCTGTAATGCAACTATATTAAATCCATCTACGTGGTCAAACAAACCTTCTAGATGAGTGTGGCCTAGAGTGTTCCATCTTAGAGCAAGGAATATATTGTTAGGGGCATTGCTGGTGTCACTTTTGTATCAGACCAGCTAGCCATTCCCAGTGATCTTCATCAATGCAATGACCTGGGACCGCACCTCCCAATCCTGATTGTTATAGATTTTATGCCTCTATTGGGGGCAGAGGCTTGATGGTCCGATAAAGAGGACTGATGTTCATCCTTTGATGTCACTTCTCTGCCGTCATGGGCATGTACTCCTGGTTCATCACTCTTATGAAAACAGTGAAATAAAATATTGAAAACCATACTTTCCAAATAATACCTATGAAGTGTACTAAATTACAAACCTAAAGATACTTAATATATATTATAGAAATAACAATTCATATTATACATAAAATATTTAAAAACACACAATCACTGACCTGCAGCAGTTCCAAAGAATGAATAGATCTTCACAATAGCCAAGCACAGAACATTTGCATACTCTAGAATGCCAAAAGTCCATAAAATTGTCACTTTCATAGTTTTCAGAAATCAATAGCACAAAAATGGACTGTACAAAGCAAACAAGTAAAATGGTCAACACCATTCTTACTATAAACTAGTCCAGACAATCAGTGCTTTAAGTGGGCCGGGGCCTGCCGGGGCCGGGCCCCGGCAGTCTCCAGAAAGTGGGGCTGAGCCGGGGCCCAGCCGGGCCCCCGTCCCACACAACATTGCGGGATGCATTATCCCGCCGCGGCCGCAGCCGCGACGGGAGATGCGCCCGTCATTATGTTGGCCAAGCTGACAGAAGTGCCAGCCAGCCACAGCTATGCTGAGGCTGGCGGCACTTCTGTCAGTTAGTGTAACTCCCTCTGATGACCCCTCATCAGGGTCATCAGAGGAAGTTACTGTCCCTTTGTTTTCCCTCCCCAGGTCACTGACCCCCGCGGGCTCCGTGATCTAATATGCAGATTAAATCATGGAGCCCGCGGGTTCGCAGAGGGTGAAAGACACCTCGGGCTCAGTGATAGCAGATAGATCACAGAGCCCGAGGTGCCTTTCTCCGTCGGCAAAGCTTTATAAAAGATGCCTTGAACTGTGTACGTTTCAAGCCATCTTTTATAAAGGTAGAAATATTTCTATGTTTATAAAAGACGGCTTGAAACGTGCACAATTCAAGGCATCTTTTATAAAGCTTTGTCGACGGACAAAGCCACCTTGCGGTTTGTTTTGTCCGTCATGCCTTGAATTGTTTACGTGTCAAGCCATCTTTTAGAAACATAGAAACATGTTACAAATATCTATGTTTATAAAAGGTGGCTTGAAACGTACACAAACCATAGTAAGGTAAGCACACAAGTGTGCATAACTTACTATGGTTTGTGCACTTTTCAAACCACCTTTTATAAACATAGAAATATGTAACATTGCTATGTTTATAAAATATGGCTTGAAAAGTACACACACCATAGTAGTATGCATACAAACATATAAATGCTCACATACATTTATATATTTGTTTGCGCACCTTACTATGATTTGTGCACTTTTAGGCCACGCCCACAATGAAAGCCACGCCCCCAAACAAGGGCCCCCCCTCAATTTCTTACCCCACTTAAAGCACTGCAGACAATGAACCCCAAGACTGTCCTTCTAAAGACAACTTTATAGAACATGTAGAAGGAGAATAACATGAAAACTATTATTTATTTTTAAATTAGACAAATTCCATAGCCGTGACTATAAACCCGGTTACACCGAGAGCACCGTCCCATAGTCGCAAGTGCACATATATTTTTCCATACATTGAAAAAAAGATATTACAAAGGTTTCAGATCTAAATCACAAATGCCTTGAGGTGAGATCATCCAAACAGAAAGACATGTAAAATTCTATGGAAAAACATCCATAAAATAATATGATGACTGCACGAAAATACAAACAGTTCTAGACAGGGGTATGACAGATGGGCTCATACACGCGGCTATACCAGCCTGCTAAAAGCCTGCTAAAATGCTCAATGTCCAATTGGAGCGCTGATAGCCGCTGGTGTGGTCAACCGCTGGTAGCTGCGGCCACCCATAACATTTTTACAGATTCAAAAATATATACTATCAAGGTATAAAACTTCAAACAACACAAAAGTACACATGAGGGCATAGAATCAGAAACACATGTAAAACTGTGTACTGTAAAATCCATGAAATATTATGATCAATGCACAGGAATTGGTATCGCTATACCCGTGACTAAGAGATAGTTGTAGCCGTGGCTGCACCAGCCAAAACATTCTGCAATGTTCCATTGGTTAACTAGTACCCATGGCTATAACCCGCCCCCCACCCCACTGACAGTACACAGCGTTTCATTGGCTGCAGTTGTAGCCATGGCTACTTATAAAAATAAGACATCAAAGGTATTTTCCTTTTCCATTATACTTAAAAAGTACTCTGGGTGGCTCTTGAAAGAGCCTTTGGGTTCTTTTACAAATATATAATCATAAATATATTTTCAATCAGAGAAAATACTCTTCACCTCTATTATAATTAAAAAAAATCTTGGAACATTTCTCTGTGCTGATTCATTAATTTTCTTTTTCCAAAGAGAAAAAAACCTGTGCTCCCTGTCCCTGCCTTGACAACACATCACCTATGTCCTCAACATCACAATTGACCACTATTAACCACATTCTCAAAATTCTGAAATTCTCCACAGTCTTCTGAACAGTGAAATTCCCCTCCTTCTGAAATTGGCTCCATGTTTCAAATATCCAATGAAACAATAAATATACCCCAAAAATAGCACAATTTCCTAAAACTGCACCTCACTCTCAAGCAATACAAATATACAATATAGAAACAATCTTAATATAATGATACAATGTAATCTACGGTTTTATTGGCACATATAACTATCACTAAAAAAGTACATCCTCTGATAGGTTCAACAGTTGAACAGCATCTGAGGTACTTGACATACTGTTGACAGCTACGCACCACACACAAAATTAACAACTAATCAGAAAGTAAATACAAGAAATTCTACCTTCTCTCCTCATGTAATCTTCCTCCATTTCTAATTCTAATATCTGAGGTGACAAGCAGTATTTATTCTATCACAGTACAATGGAAAGCTACATGGAATGGCTGGAGGAGAATTAGCCTACAGAAGAAGACATTAAAAAAGGAGATGCATAACAAAAGAAACCAGAAGGAAATACATCACATTCAGGATTTTGTGAGTCCATTTTTTATATTTTTGTAAAATTAGATAACAATAATATGTTATTGAAGAAATATCAGTCACCAAAAAAAGACAGTTTATCTAACTACCATTGTATATCCAAGCAACTAACACACATATTTATTAAGTGTATTATATGGTCAATTGTTTAAAAATATTTAAAATATTTTCAAACATATGAAGAAGTCATTCAAGTATCACCAAGAATTAAACAAGAAGCACCACAAGAACTACTCAAAAACATCATGTATTCATTAACAGAATTAAAACAACTATTAATGAATGTACAAGAATAAGTACAATCAATGAAAAAGGAATATGAAAATGTAAGACAAATCATGGACAGTAAGAATCCAGATAATTGGGTTAAGGAAGAAGATGTATCATGTGTTCAAACTAAAAGAAAAAGAAAACCCACAACCACCCCTCCAAATAGAACTGTTTTTAACAAACTTTGTTTGCATATTTATTTACCGTTTAAAAGTATGTACACGTATATGTATTATAAATGAATAAAACATTTTACAAATATTACATTAACTGTTTACAATTACTACACTCAATACACCTTAAAAGAAAGTTTCCAAGACGACTACCCACACATGTACATATTTTTTAAAATATATTTTTGTAGCCGTGCTACAAAATGCACGATTCACCGTTGGCTGCTTCCTAGCCGTGGCTGTATGGTATATCCCCGTGGATAACAACCCATGGTGTTGGATGGTTTGGGATAGCTGCGGGTAAACATCCTAGTCATTGCTGTTCCTACATGTGATCCTCAATACACCAATGGAGCCCTTTTTATGTAGTCGCAGCTATAGGATTGTGTATTTTTGGTAGAAGACGGAGCATGGAAAATGAAAGGCAAAAGAGACAGTGGTGATACAATGGTAATTAAAAGGAGTTATGTAAGGTACATGAAAATAAAGAGAGCACACCAAATTTGATAAAATACTACACTTAGTGTACTCCTAAACAGTCCTTTGAAGGACTCCATATCACATATGAATATGCAAATACAATGAAATAACATCCATCACATATAATATTAATACATAATAATAACATATAAAGACATAAATACAATAAAATATCATCCAAAAACCTTTTCTAAAATAACTCATCACTCATAGAATTCATTGACTTTTTTTGTCTAGCCAAGGTTACAATATGAAACTTTGGGGGGTAAGTCACATAGATTTGTATACATATATCCATAATAGATTATTCTTAGAAAGGACTCTTTCGAGTACAACCAGCGCTCCTTTTTGCACATTGAGGCCTAAAGCAACGGGTATGGTGCAACAAACCCGTGTTTATGACCCTCCCCAGTCGTTGATGCGTTAACCCCGCCTTCGAAATTCAACTCCCCATTGGGCGATACCCTAGCATCAGTTATTCATCAATGTTTTTTTAAAAAAAAAGAATATCCTTCTATCGTTAAAAAAGAAAACATAGACACACTTTAAGAAACACCATTAAATACACACATTTTTGTGACCCTCATATATTGTATGCAGTGCATTACATGCACTATATAATATACAACATTTGTGCATACAACACTGTTGTTCTCTTTGCACATACTAATCATTGAGTAATTGGGAAAAAAATTCAACTTGAATAAAAAACCCATACAATAATATAAAAAAGTTTTAAAACTGTCCCTACAATAAATGAACAGCAATATATAAACTGAGTAAAAATAAATGGTGGAATTTATACTAGGTAGTTGCAATAGAACCGATGAGGTAGGGTAAGTAAACTTGGACAGCAAGACAATGTAGAAAGGGATAAGTAAACTTAGACACTTAGCTGATGTGAGTGGCTTCAGCTTTACCTCCATAAAAAAGCAAGGTACGCAAAAACAACTGCTGACAGTTGACAATATTACTGGGTGAAGGACCAACACAGCAAAAAGGAGATGAGAAAGTGATGTACAAATTCTGTGGAAATGTTTTTCAGAGTGGTCATTCAAACAAGCTGTTGCACATTTTGGGAACATCAATGTTCATTCAACATGTTGTCTGCGTACATTGGCATGAAGTGAAAGAATCATATAGGAAGGCTCAAATGAAACATAAAGTCAAAGTGCATGGAACAACATCAGCAAACCAGTATTCATCTGCAGCACAGAGTATAACTACTATCACTAGCCAACACCCAACCCCATCCCATCTTGCCTGCACCCGAACTGTCCATGTGTGTACAAGTTTTCATTCTTGTAGCCCTTTTATGTGTTGGGAATGGCCATGCACCCAACAATCTAGCATCTGGCCACAACCACCACAGCATAATATGGCCATGCAGCCAAGAATCTGGCCACTGGCCACATCCACCATACCACAATTTGGCCTGAACCTCCCAATTCAAATGACAGCTGCAGCCATCGAAATGTACCGCCAACCCTATTTTTCACCTATGAAAATATCCCCATATCATCTAGATTCCACTCCCCTACCCTGACCAAGCCCTCTTTCAGTCACTAAATAACCCCAAGTGTGTGTCTCAAGCTGTCCACCCAAGCCCTCTTTCAGCCACCAAAAGATCCACGCTGTCCGCTGAAGCCCTCTTTCTGTGACCAAATAACACTAAATGTGTGTCTCAAGTTGTCCGCCCAAGCCCTCTTTCAGTCACTAAATAATCCAAACTGTCCACTCAAACCCTCTTTCAGTGTCAGGGTTGCTATGTCTAAGTCACATTGTTTAAAATATTGGAAGTTGGCTGATTGGGTAAAGCTTATGATAAAGTTATCTTTGAATTTTGCTATATAATGCTGGTTGGGCCTTTGATAGGTTATTTAGAGTGTTGACTATTGCCCAAGCCAAGACAGAGGAGCAGGTCAGTGATTTGATTGGTTGAGAACTCCTTTTGTTCTGTTGGAAGAAGGTGTCAACTGCCTTTCATTGTCAACATTCAGCTAAGCAGGTCAAGATTAGTGAAGTTCTAGTATACAAGGCCTAGGTCCAAGGGCCTATCCAGGATTCAGGGTTTCAGGAAGGAACTTTATAAGAAGTATTGAAGACTGGAAGCAGTGAATAATTAATCTTTAATATAAGTGAAGTTATCTGGCCTTGGTTTTCATCTGCAAGCACTTTGGAACTGTGAACCGTAAACCTTTAAAGACAATGGGCCTCATTATAAGGCTGGCGCTCCCCTAATGAAGGGGGCCGGTACGCGACCGGGAGCGCCGATTACGAGCTTCCCATCGCGGGACCCGGATCGCATGCCTGGTAAAACCAGGCGTGCTTTCTGGGTCCCGCGAGGGGAAGAGGGAGGCAATAACAGGCCAGATGTAATCTGCCCATTATTACCTCCCTCCCCATTCCCATTGAGCCCTATAGGGTCTCAAATGGGAATGGGGATGGGTTCCTGCAAGGAGGAATTACCGGGTCCTCCTATGTCGGATTAACCTGGTAAGTCCCCATTGCAGAAACCCGGTAATGGAGCCCGGAACGGAGGCAGCCATGCAGCTAATAGCTCCATGGATACCTCCATTCTCGTAATGAGGCCCAATATCTGTTTCTAAAGTAAGAAACTGAGAATTAACGTCTATCGGTGTGCAGAGCTTCTATTTATGAAGACTCTGTCTTATTTGTGTTAACTGTTCGCTCTCACAGACAGCGTGTGCATAACGTACTGTGCTTGTCAGTTCTTTGATCACGGAAGGCTGTAAATATTATTTTCCTAATGCTTGCTGGGCAACTGTGGAGCATTAGATACAAAAACAAGTGTTTTCTTAACTCCCTGGCGGCCGCTGAGAAGGGGGGCGTTTATAGGTTCACTCCGACTGTCATCAGATGTTGCTTCACGCGCACTGCACGTGTTAAGCAACCAGCTTTGTTATATTACATTTTTTGGTTGCAGTCGCCGGCTTCATGGATTTTGCTTATTTTCCTTTGAAATTGAGCATGGAAGGAGGCAATTAGAGTTACAACTGTAAATAGTTTAAGTGTGCTAATATCTCCGTGTTAGGGTGCATTGAACTCATTTGAAGCAAATCAAATCTGCACAACAGAGCTCTGAAACTTTGTATTGGTGCAGTAAGACTTTTAAAAGAAAGCACCTGTCCATGTGGAAGTGCCGTGACTAATCCATGATGCGTAGAGACTGGAGCACAGTAATTTAACAGTAACTAAGAGGCACAGTGCCTGTCATAGCACTAATGAACATTCCAAATTCTACCACTTAAAGTAAATACTTTCACTGGTGTATTTGAATGGAGGTCTCATTTAATGTAAAGCGGTGCCCAACTGAGGAGTCAAGTACCAGTTATCAATCATATTGGCTACAAATTTGTCTCAAGGCAACTGTTATGAAATTTAAGTCTGAATGAAAATATCTGTTTCTAAGGAGGGATTAACTACATTCAAGTAACACAATAAACTTTTAAAGAAACTCCTTGAGTCTGTGCAGATACATTTCAAATCTTCCTCTGGGCTAGTAGCAGAGGAATAACTTTAAATTTAAGTTTCATGTACAGTTATCAAAAGTATTCAGAGAATGTGATAATTGTCATAACCTTTGCTTCCCTCCTTTGCTGCAGATTTTCCTGAGCGTACAGAAGGAGTCTGTTACTTTGTTATTTTCTGTACTTCCGCTTACCCCCAGGGGTGTGGCGTGCTCAGCTGTAGTTGAGGTAGTTGAGTGCTCCACGCCTTTTAGGGTCTGTCTTGGTTCAGCAGCTTCCGCAGATCTATGGTCAAGACTCAGCCTGACATTCAGTCACCAAATGACCCAAAATGTATGTTTCAAGCTGTCTGGCTAACACTCTTCCCGCAAACAAGAACTACTGCGATGTCTGCGGACTAGCACAGTGTTTGCGGACTACCGTGCCACCCATACACTCTTCTTCTACCTAAACAAAGAGCCCCATATCATATTTTTTTCCAATTCCCCACCCTTCCCAGCTCCTCTTTCCAACACCAAATGACCTAAAATGTGTTTTATCCATACTTTTTCCACATCGATCTGTCTGCTGTCAGTGAGGCTGTCCGTTGATTAAACCTGGCAGTATTTAGGAAAACATGACGCACCTCATGGTTTTTATTGACCAATCAGTGGGCACAGCTGACGGAACATGGAAGTGAGTCAGCGGACTGTACCCAGATATAACTAATTTGTTTTTACCTACTTTTAGACTGTTTTTAAAAAGAAATACTGGATGAATTTACACCAAATTTACAAAAGCATGCTTTTGGGACCCAGCCGCTGCTCCTGCTATACATATGGGGAAAACCCGTCCAGCGGTTTGGGCTGTAGACATGAGAATATTTCTTTTCTCCATTGCATCTATAGAAAAAACAGAAATTTAGTTTTTTACAAAGTTTGGTAAGGATTCATCCACCGGGGGCAAAGTAACAAGCCGCCCAAAAATTGCTCTTCCTTCCAATGTCCTATGTGTTGAGCAACTTATTCATAACAACAGGGCCGCTATTGCAGAACCTGTTATATATAAATATATATACGCAAATCCTTTGATGGGGAAATGGGAAAAAACTGTTGTATGGGCCGAAGAAAATGAGACCTTAACTGACAAAATGATATTGTGGTTATGCTACATTGACGACTTATTCGTTGTATGGGACGGCACAGCTCAATCTTGGAAGGGTGTTAATTACATCGCAAAACAACGGGAGCCAACATCCCACTCCTCGCAAATAGCGCACACCCAAAAAGCCTTCTATGGAGCATTCCGTATGGAGAGTTTATCCGCATTAGAAGGAATTGCAGTGACGTTAAAGACTTTGATTCAGCAAGCAAGATCACGGCTCAGAACTTTTTGAAACAGAAGTATCCTAAACAGGTGATTGAAAGATCCTACCTGAAGGCCAGGGATATGGATCGACAAACCCTTTTGACGACATCTCAATCTAATCTTCGGGACAGTATAAGTAATGATACCACCAGGCTAATATTGACATTCGGAAACCATTCATCCATCATAAGAAACATCATCGCGAAGTACTGAAGGTCCTCAAAGTTGATAAAGATCTTGGCGACTTGCTTAATGAGCGACCAGACATTACTTTTCGTAAGAGTGTGGCCATTAAAGACTTAGTGGTCCAAAGCTATATGGCTTCTGAAAAGACATCCACAAGCAGTAACTGGCTTGCAGGCGGACAAAAAGGCTTTCACAAATGTCACAAATGTAAAGCATGTAAATATGCGTCCAACTGCAAGAGCTATACTCATCCAATTCTGCTGACAGAAATACAGATCACAAGTAAAATTACCTGTGAATCAGAATTTGTGGTATATATCCTAAAGTGCCCCTGCCTAAAATGGTATGTGGGCAGCACCAAGTGCAAATTAAAAATACGTATTTTGCAACATATCAGAGCAATCGTCAATAAGGACCACGCATATCCCATGGCCAAACACTTTACGGAGTTTCACAATGGAGATCCCAGCACTCTGAGGTTTTTTGGTGTCCATAAAATTACTAGCGGCCTGAGAGGAGGCGATAATGAAAAATTACCACGACAGGAGGAGACTAGATACATCATAGACTTTGAGAGCAAAAACCCGACGGGCCATAACGTGGATGGGAACTTAAGATATGACAAACTGTTCCCCATACTATGATTCATCGAGCTCAGTATGAACATTCCCTCTCCATGTAGTCTGGGTTAAACCAGCCATCAAATTGGCTCACTGGTCTATTATCATTAGACTTGTGTTCTATGGGTCAGTGAAACCTCCGGTTCATGTTCAAAACTTTCATGTTGACTATTTCCTTTTTCTGAATTGGTTTCTCCTTTCTTTGCCTTCCTTCCCGCAATGGTTTTTTGTGGGTGGTTTCATATTTTAACCTTATATTTCTTTTCCCAGATGACACCTCTCTACACAGCCTACGATTGAATATTTGAATTTAAATGTATTTTGATGTTATTTATTACATATGCCAACATACATCCCTCATGGTGACTTAATTGTGGCCATATGAGACGTTTGTCGAGCTCTAGTCCATTAAGGATAATATGGTGTTATGCAGAAACTTGGTTTTAGTAAAGCACTTGCACTTTAACTGGTGACTATGTTAAATATTTCTGGTCATCGCATTCTGCTGCTATAATGTTTGCACCAATGTGGTGCTATGCAGAAATTTGGTTTTAGTCAAGCACTTGCACTTTCATTGATGACCATAACATCATTATAGTCATCGCATCATGCTGCTAGAAGGTTTTGCACTAAGCACTAGCACTTTATTAGAAAATTGTCTCTGCACATAGGACTACAAAACATCACATAATTGCCTTTTTTCTTGATATAATGGTTACAGGATTTCATCTATGTCTATACCACTATGTGTAGCGTCACTATGACATAAATAATATTGCCCGAATTATCCATGCTGGCCGAACGGCAATTTGAAATTATCAAAAAATATCTCTTTGATGAAATTGTAATCTAACGTCTATTGCATATCAGTTAGAGATTCTCTTGCAAATTGTAATAGAGGTCCATATGAGTATTATCCATGAGGGCAGTATGAAATATTTTGCACTTTGCACTTTCCAAGATTGCACTCACCTTTTCTGTGTTCATTGATGTGTCATGGATTAAAAGAACTCCCACAATAGGGCGGAGTTACTGTGAACAAGCCACAGGTGTCTGGCAAAACGCGTTAGCTTGCCTCCCTGCTACTGGTAAGCCGTTTTTATTGTAAAATTGATTGAATTAAAATTTGAATTTTTAAAAAAAGCAAACTGTTGCAGTGCAGTCGTTCGCTGTTGGCTTTCCCTGGTTGGATCTTTGGACAAGCTACTGCTGCAGGATATTTTTTGGATTTCGTTGGTGATGGGAGTGCAGCTTCCTAAGAGACAGGACCATGCGGTCCATGTTTGCCTTCTTTTTCATATATGTATTTATATTTATATTTTAGGGCCGTGATAGCCCCCCTATAGTTAAGGTGAGTCAGAACCCCTTCAAATTCTACTATTAATAACTTTTGACTCGAGTAACAGATTTCAGAGTTGACCGAAATTTCTAAAGTGATTAGGAACTCACAGGTCCCCCCCCCCAGACTGCAAAGTTTCATGAAGATACCTTAATGAATTTAAAAATATTTAGAAGACAAAAAACAAATTCCAAAGTTGCGGCCTACTTCCCATTCATTTTCCCATAGACAAACAAGGTACATATTTGCCAAAGCACACAGCCCAAACCGCTGGACGGATTTGTACCAGGTCCAAAACAACTTGGGCACGAAGTGTTTAAAAAAGGCCTTTTTGCAGTTTGAGGTTATTCTGTGCAGTTTTTATTTCAATATTTGACAGAGAAGGGGATGATTTTTGCACCTTGAATCCCTTTTTGTCAAAAAGTGCATTTTATCATAATCCTAAAAACGATTTTCCCATTGTGTTCCTACTCTCTGCTGCTGGCCTTCCATTCAGAGATTTCAAGTCCAATTGATGTTTGGGGGTGGGGGTTTCTGGGAGAAATGTATAACCAATTCAGCAATCAATGTGTGTTTTGAATTGTTCTTTTTCTGTATTGGTAGGTGATTTGAATAGAAAGCTGTGGGAAATTGTGACTGCATATCCCAGTAATTATCTCTGTGAAGGTGCCATTACGGAAGTCATGTTTGTTCTTGTGTTGCCACAACATTGGTGGCTGGTCTTAGTCTATTTGTCAAATTTGGTTTAAATAAATTAATAAATCTATATTCTTACTACACGCCGGCCTGGTTCCTAGTCCATTATGGCAATGGGTATTTGTTGTGGTTGGGTGCGAGACGGGTTGGAGGCCTTACCAAAGTGAACCCTAACAAACTAATAGTGCTTTATTGTGTGCAATATTCATTGGGGAAAAGGCAATGCTTGAGTTGAGTGTGACTGCATAATAAACCACGACTAAACTGGGGGCTCGTGCCGGGATTAGTAGAGAGTTTCCACTCGTGACAGTGCAGTAGCAGTAAACTATTCATTTAGGTATAATTGCATTTCAGTGGATGGAAAGTTGTGTTGCATTGTGAAGGTGCCATTCAGACATGTACCATTGGTTTCAGGGAATTGTGTAGATAAAACAGTATTGAGTTGAGTTGTCATTGTGAGTATAAACCAAGCAGGAACAGGGTTGAGATGTTGCCCTTACATAGAGAGCATAGTAGGTGCAGAACACATTTCAGAATGAGCACTGTAGAAATCAATATGGGCAGGACGCACCTTCTATCCAAGTTGTTTATTAAAGGTGAATGGGTAGACCAGGAGCAGGACCTGTGTGAAGCTAGAATGATGCAGGAGGTTACCTCTGCAAATGTCGATATGTGGCAGGATAATGGGCTGTTATATCAGGCCCTGACAGACTTTTATATGACACAGACCAGAAGAGATGAGCAAATTAAAATGGCTCAGCTCGCAGCATGTACTTCCACATGATGATTATGGAAGTAAGATACCAGTATAGTGTAGACTTTGTGAAACAACAGTCTGTGCTTTTGGATAAAGCACAGAGAGTGTTGAGACAAATAGAGGAAAAAGGACAACAGAGCCAACATTCGGAGCTAAAATTAGAAAACATCATTCAGCAGCTAAAAGATGAGTTAGTGCCACAACAGCAAATTTAGAGCGAGAGTCTCAATCTTCTGCATTGAAAGAGGAGTATCAAGAAGGTGTTGAAAAACAAATTAAGCGAGCAGGTTGTTTACAATAGAGCCTGCTTAGAGGACATTTTTGCATTTCAGTCACAGATAAAAAAACTAAAGGATGAAAATAGCCAGTTGATCATTAGAGATGTCAGTTCCCAGGCAGAATTTGATAAGATGCG
This sequence comes from Ambystoma mexicanum, assembly GCF_040938575.1. Classification (NCBI taxonomy): domain Eukaryota; kingdom Metazoa; phylum Chordata; class Amphibia; order Caudata; family Ambystomatidae; genus Ambystoma; species Ambystoma mexicanum. The sequence goes on along the minus strand of NC_090931.1, from coordinate 1,266,810,530 downwards.
CCAAAATCTGAACACTATAAAACAACAGAGAGAGCAGTTCAGGGAAGAGAATAGCTGATTGTGTCAGGGGAAAAGTGCCCTGTGTCAGGAAGTGTGTCAGTTAAGGAGTTGTGTTCTCATGAACTGACTGACATGAGGATAGAAAATGAAAAAATTAATGGAACGTGTGAGGCATGCAGAGTTTGACATAGAGCAGGTAACACAGGCCAAAAGTGCACCAAGGGAGGAGATTAGTCTCCTGCAAAAGAAGAGGTCTGACTATGCACAGACAATACAAGCCTCACAGAAGGACAATGTATCCCTTTGTGAGGAGAACAAGGGACTCAATGACAAAGTATTGGCACAAAATAAAGTGCTAGAAGCTACTCAAGCACTGGTATCAGAGTTGAAAACTCAGGCCTAGTTATATCACCAATAGATAGGGGCTGAAAAAAACAAATCTGAGAAATTGGAAAAGGAAATAGCCAAATGCAAACACACTTTGAGGCTTCCTGAACAGTTAGCGTAAGGACAGGCACCCTCCGATCACAGAGTGATGATCTCTTTACCATGGATGTCAAGCCAACTCACCACCTTATATGCACATGGTGTTGCTAACTTCATGAATGCCAGTTTGCTGGAACAGGGCAACATGAGGCAGCTGGACTCAACCAGGCCTAGTCCAACTGAGCCGGAAGGTCAGTCCTTATCAGATATTGACAGGTATTCATCTGTACCCAGATTAAAAAATACCCTAGCATGTACTTCTGACCAGGAGGGCTCCCATTATAAAAAGATCAGGGAGTTAGACTGGCAGAAACTAAAGTTACAAAGGTACCACCTCGTTCGCTTTGCAGACAGAAATGAACCAGAGTCCAGGCCTCAAAAGAGTATTTTAAAAACCTTCACAAATTCAGGGAAGTGGAGGGAATTCTCCACCATACCCTGAAGAAGGGATGAGGAAGACAAGTACTCCCTGGTGCGAAAAGGGGAGTACAAGGGAAGTGACCCTGAGAGCCCACAGCACCACAGGGGAGAAGAAACCAAACCCTGTCATTCTGGGAGGGATTCCCAGTCTCAGAGAGGTAGGGAGCGCCTACAGCACAGGAAGTGGACCACCAATAGTAGCAGCTCTAATGCAGAGGGTGAGTGTCACGATCCACTTCCTGAAACCCCCCCGGCTGGTCTATGGGCCAAGAGGGGTCTCGGCTCAGGCCCCCAACAAGCTTAGGCATCCTTTGCCTAGGCCCTCTTGGGGCCAGTCCTGGCGCATTTGGCGCCAGGCTCATACTTAATGAAGACTTGTGCTTGGTAACTACTTTATTTCAGTGCCAGTCAACATGGAGGCATCCACATAGCTTGGCTCCTTGGAACCAAGCTATGCGGTATAGTGTTTTGGGTGTGGTAGCCTAGGGACTATTTTACCTGGACTACTTTCTTGATGCTATTTAAACCACACCCGACTTGCATAACATGCTTCGCGTTACTTTGCAATCCTGCAACGTGACACTCATCGTGTTCAGCTGCATCTGCGAACCTCGGAATAACAGCATCTGAAAAACAAAAGGACATCGTTAATAGCAGCAGCTTACCTGTGATTCCACCGCTAGCTGCCCTCCGCTCCTGCAAACAGCATCCAAGGAACAGCGAGCCTCCCAAACCGTCGGATCTGCAAAAGGAGAGAAACAGGACATTAGACATTTTACAATTGTGCCGGCAGCTTACCTCACGAGTCGTCCATCGACCAGCATCACCTTGGGACTTCTTGCTCCGGGTGAGCACCGCAACCTACGGTAACAAAAGACAACAGGCAAGGCATCATAGCTCTGTGCAGAAAGTCTACTTACCGCATCAAGGCGCTCTCGAAGCA